>NC_142368.1:14352782-14997782 GCF_059441175.1 Urocampus carinirostris
TGGGCGATCTCGACGCGGTTTTTGTGCACGGACTTGCAAAACAATCTGGGCGAAATGGTGAAGAAGAACAAGGTGGTGGTTTTTATGAAGGGAACCCCTGAACAACCTTTATGCGGGTTTAGCAACGCCGTGGTGCAGATTTTGCGAATGCACGGAGTCGACCAGTACGACGCCCACAACGTGTTGGCGGACGAGGAGCTCCGGGAAGGTCAGTTGTCTCTTTAATTCTACTCGATTTCATAAAATAACACATTCCTAAAACCCTTTTTTCAGCCTGCTTTGCGTGCTCATCGCGCACAGATGACTCAGCTTTATTTAATACCGTCGCAATAACTTGCTAAGTTTATCAGCGTTTTGCAGAAAAGCGCCCAAGGGTGTGGTACTTTGAACTGGATCTAGATCAGGGGTGTCAAACTGATTTTAACTCGGGGGGCCACACGATAGAACAAACATTCAGTCGGGGGCCGGATGAGTAGATGAAAGAGAAAGAAAAAGAGATAAAGAAATAAGAGAAAGAGGGAGGGAAAAGGAGAGAGGGCGGGACAAAGAAAGAGATAAAAATACAAGTCGTGAGAGAGGGGGAAAGAAAGGGAGAGGAAGAAAGAAATCCAAAAAGAAATAGAAAGGCAGAAGGAGAGGAAAGAGAAAAAGTGCGAAGGGTAGGAAGAGAGAAAGAAAAGGAAAAAAGGAAGTGAGAGCAAAATAAGTTAAAAAGACAGAGAAAGAGACAGAGCAACAAAGGGAAAAAGAGAGACAGAGCGTGGGAGAAAAGGGGTGGGAGAGAAAGAAATACAAGTACAGTGTCCTTGTTCGAGGCACCTTTCTTTGGCAACATCCAGTTGACATATTTCAACCTGCAGCTTGTTTTTCTCTTGTGCTTTTCTGGGTGTTGTCTCGCGGGCCGGATTCAATCCCTTAGCGGGCCTGATTTGGCCCGCGGGCCGCCTGTTTGACACCTGTGATCTAGATGTTTTATTAATGGCTCCTCAAGTTACCTTCAACAATACAACAATCCCCCGGGATACGACATTTATAAGTGGGGATAATTTTCTCGGTATCCCAGATAAAGTATTGAAATAACAATTAGATGCGGTTAGTACCTCATACTTCCATATGATTTAATAGCATTATAGTTAGACATAAGATTCATTTTGTGGCTTATCAGGGGTCAGCAATTGGGAATGTGGAAAGACCCACGACAGACTAAATTAAATGAGACAAAAATATGTCTGGAACAATGTTCCCTGTAATTTTCCACGGGTCGGTGAGCAACGCTTGAAACAACAGTGAGCGACGGCAATCCCAAGTGTGGCAACTCAATCATTATCAAACATCAAGTTACATTTTGCAAAATTATTTTTCACTTTTGAATGAATTGACTCATGTACGATTGCAAAGGTTGTTTTTACAATTCTTTCACAAGATTTCAATTTCTTTTACTCCTGGTATCTTTTGTCGCATAACACGAACATTTTGGGGGGCTTATTTAGTGGGTTGCACGATACAGAACTGTATTTAATTAAAAAATTTTTGTGGAAGTACAATGTTGGCAACAAGATTAACTTGATATAATTGGAAATTATTTGAATGAAACACAAACTTTTTCCTCTTTTTCCTTGTCTTTTTTTTTTAAATTCCTTTTAAAAAAATCTCATTGTTTATTTTTTCCTAGCTGTTACTTTTTTTCTTGCTTTTTTGTTCTCTATTACATTTTTACCCTTTATATGCTTCTTTCTTTTCTTCTGGCTTTTTTTCTGATTTTTTCCTGCTTTTTTTCTCTTTCTCTCCTTTTGTTTCGTTCTCAGCTTTTTCCTACTTTTTCATTTTTGTATTTTCCCCCCTTCCTTTAAGTCATTTTGTGCACAATTTTACATAATATTTGGTCGTGTGGAGATTAAAGAAGCAAAAACAACCTGGAGAGCCTTTCGGGACCCGAAAGAGCCGGCTCTTTTTAGTGAGCCGAGTCGAAGAAGCCGGTTCTCGAAAAACTACTGACTTTACCCAACTTCGTTCTACTTCGATATTGACTTCAAAATACCGCATTTAGAACACAGCGTCAGGGGAACCCGTGTATTTTTAACTTTGTGCACAGTAACTTTGAATTAATTTGCTTTTTAATTAGCAAATTGGAGCCCTGATTTTTGTGAGCCGGCTAGATTTTCTTGTGCACGGAAAAGCTCTGGGTAGTGTGCAATTGCGCACACACGCAGCTTAGAGGGAACATTGGTCTGGAACCGCCAAAAAGCTATACATAAGACTTTAAAATATCAAAATACATAGATTCATAAGTCACTCATTTAATATTGTAAAATGTTGATAATGTTTGTGTGTTTTTCTTACTTGTACTAGATTTAAAAAAATATATATTCCCCCCCCCTTATTTTTTTCATTTCCAAGCATTTTCTTAAAAGCCCCAGGCAGCCAGAGCTAAAGAGCCACATTTGTCTCCGGAACCACAAGTTGCTGACCTCACTCGCCACAAGAGTTAGACCGTTACACCTGAGGCGTGTTCAGGAGAGTGAGCGATTGCTATCGCTAGCTATCGCTAGCTTCTGAACGGCCAATGATTATTGAGCGCTCGCGTGCCCGAGTAATCACGGGAGAAAGACCGCTTACTTTGATTTCCAACATGGCGTCGACAGTGCAGAAGATGGAGGATCTCACCCTGACGAGTGCTGTTGGCGATGTAATATATCGTCTTACATTGCCTGGTAATGTTTGTGAACAATGCAAGACAGGTATGACCCTTCCACTGCGTTTAGGATAACCTTAACTGTGTCAATATGCGAACTGTCGCTCATATAAGCCAACTCGCTCAAAGCAAGCTGTAGAACGAAATCCATTGTACTGTCGTCGGCCATTTTGGATCAGTAAGGCAATCACAGTGAGCGATTACAAAACGTTCAGCAGTGCGCGGCAAGCGATTAACAAGCGACTACATGTCTGATTACTCTCCTGAACACGCCTCTGCTCTGCTCAATTCAGGCTATTGGCTCTTTAGAGTGGCCCCTGGTGCATGCAGTTAGCTCATTCTTTTGTCGCCATCAAGGATTATTAGCAGGTTTCATGTCCTGTCGCTGGGTGAAATTCTGGAAATATGGGAGTTGGCTAAATATAAAATGAAAATGTATTGACCGTGGATGTGCCGTAACTTGAGCTGGTGGAGTGGAGTAACAGGTGGATGCAGAGGGTGGAAGATGACAGTGGGTTAACCCTTGGGAGGCATTTATTGCTTATTTGGTCTTGTGGTTGTAATGAGTCAATAAAGAAAAATCATTGAGAAAATTAGTGTTTAAGTAGAAATAAAATAGGTCAGAAGTTATAACACTGCAAACACATGGACATTTCATGGTCTAAGTACCCTAAGTGAAGATAGTTATTTTTAACCCAGGGTTAGGATGAAACTTATGTAAAAAATATTTTGCAGGGATTGTGGATGATTGGTTACTGCCATTCAGCATAGCGAATGTGGCGATTTGTGTGCCTCCTTCATATTTTTTTGATAATTCCTAGTTACGTTTCTGTGGTTACATTTTTGTTTCTCTCTTTAGCATCACTGCAAGCCTTGTGGCCCATAGCAAACAAATACAGTACAAAAATAGCTTTGTATCTCACAAACTCGCATGGTCTTTCCAAAACGTACAAGATTCTGAACCGAATGAAGAGAAAGGCATTGTGGGAGGGAGTTCAGCCAATAGCCTATCACAAACCAATAATGGACAGGTATATTTTATGAGGTTGACTTAGAGCAAAAGCGTCGTAGATACATGACTAAGTTTGAAATCTTTATCTTCTTGGGCTCACAAAATCATTTGTTGGGGAAAATGCACGGTTTGGGATGAAAATTATATTATCATTATTAAAGCTTTGAAAACTCTCTCGGTGTACCGTCTTTCTTCGTAAATATGTGTAACCATGTATAATATGTATTTGCAACTGTATATTTTTGTAATATATTTATTTTAGACACTTATTCTGTTATGTGTTCTATGGGCGAATCAAAAAGAAGGGGCAGAGCAAACGCAGGCTGATGGGAAGTGGGGTAAAGCTGAGTTACCGGTAGATCTGTCTGTTGTCGCATCGGACAATAGTGGATATATATTTTTCCCACCCTTAACTTTGGAAATATACATTTTGTTTCCTTGGATTACTTTCAACAGGACCCGGACTTTACAAGTCTGCATCATACATTAATTACGGGTATCATTTTCCATTCATGATGCCGACTGTGGTTCTAGGATTGTGTAGTATTGACTTTTGGATTGTGTCGGTAGGAGTCTAGGACCTTGACTCAGCCTCTTGGCTGGGAGCAAGTGTCTCGGCCTATTGGCTTTGTAGTGTATTATGATTTGATGGATAATTGATAAAGAGTATAGAACAATAAATGTCCACAAAATCACAATCGTGGAACTTACAGCCTGGTCTGGGTTAAACTTGTGATCAAGTCACAAGTTTTAACGCGGGCGCACGCGGCTTCTACACAGGTGCGGCTTGTGTAAGTACAAAAGTGGAAAATCACTTAAAAAGTGGTGGGTGTGGCTTATAATCAGGTGCGCTCTATAGTCCGGATGTTATGGTAATTCCGCACTGTAAAGTGGGGACCCTGTATCCCGTGGATACATACATAACTATAGTTCTAGTTCTGCATTGCATCTCACCTCTCATTCAATGTCCAAATATTTTTTTGTGTCCACAGGTGTCAAAGCGTTCTCCAACTGGCCGACGATCCCTCAGGTGTACTTCAACGGGGAGTTCGTGGGCGGCTGCGACATCCTCCTGCAGATGCACCAGAACGGCGATCTGGTGGAGGAGCTCAAGAAGTTGGGCCTCCGGTCGGCGTTATTAGACGCGGAGAAGGACTCCAAGTAGAATCAGAAAAAAATCCTCCAAAACATTTATTCGGTTGAATCTCACCTGTTGCACTCGAAAGATAAAATTGGCTCTTCTGGCAGTGTTGTGGTGATTCGAAGAGCAGCAAGGGGGTTGAGCTTCCCTGACTTCTGATGTGGAAAGAAACGCTTTAGAAGGATCAAAATGTCTATGATCATTAACAACAGCATCTGTGTCCTTTTCCACTGCAGCCTTGATAGCAAACTACTAATTTAGAGCAGGATCACACTTGAAAACTTCCAAGAAGAGACAATTCTGTCTTCATCTACTTTTCTAAGCATATATTCATATTTAGACGCTTGTGAAAATGTCAAAACGGACACTGAACTGTGTCAGTTTTGAAGTGAAACGCAACAAATAAACCATTTTTGTGTGTGTGTCAGCTTAAAATGTGTATTCTTACAACAGTGGAACAAAAAATACATTTATATAATAAAAAAAGGAATCGAAAGCCGCCTGAGTGTAATATAGTGACATCTAATGGTGTAAAATTAGGCATCTGTTAATGCCGCAGTGTTTTGTGAATCAGGCATCTTTAACTTTATTTCCCACGGTTTCCTTCTCTGGCCAGTCATGTTAGCTACTTGGCTGCAGGCTACTAGCGGTTGTTTGCTGCTCCTGCTTTGTCTTAATTTAAGCCTATCGCCTTCAACAGCTGCAGGAATTTAAGTATTTGGTGTTTTTTTTCTTACTGTTTCCTTCTCTAGCCACTCATGAAAGCCACTTGACTGCAGCCTCAAGCTTGTCACCAGCTACACCTGCTTTTTACTTCAGTGTCAGCTAGTCAATCAAGTGTACGTCGAAGATTCAGGCTTTTAGGCTTTTCCTAATCCAGCTTCCTTCTCTAGCCACTCATATTGCCAACTTCCTCGATTCAGTGTCTCGACGCTTTAAAAATTCTGCTTTGGTCTTGCAATCTTTTTGTGTGTTCCAACACCCTCAATGTTGGGCTCCGTTCCAACACCCTAAATGTTTACCTGTAAACATAAAGCTAACCCAGGCTAATCGTACGTTCGCGTTATCATAATCTTCCGTACGAAAGATTATGCTAACATGAACGTGTAAAAATTTAAAAAAAAGGATAAAGAAATGAAATAATGAATAGGATTTCTTACCTTTGTGGTGGTCAGCAGAAGGCGCAGATGGACGGTGGGGTGCTATTATTTCTTTCTTGAATGCAATAGTTGTACGCACTACTTTTCTTTTTTCACCAGTAGCAACTTTGCTGCTTGCACTGACTTTCTTCTGAGGCATAATTAGAGGCTAAAACACTTGGTACACCTATATTAAAAGCAAAAGCAAAACGAAAAGAGCGATCTACACCCGTACGCCGCTCAGCATGGCACCCTAGCGTACGCACTCACGCACTACCGGCGTTCGAACTCCGATTTTTTTGACCGAACAGCGAAGCAAGAATTTCTCGAAATTTTTGGTCGGACTCTGATTTGTTCGAACTGAGAGGCGTTTCGAAAACCGAGGTTACACTGTATACAACGAGGGGTAGAAATGAGTACCCAGCTTACGTATCAAAACCCTTTAATAAGCGATATGTTACTTCAGATTTTCTGCAGGTAGCGTAGCACCAGGTCCCTGAGCGTGGTGCGCAAAGGCTCGTTGTTGTCACACACGATGTGAGTGCCGTCTTCTTCCAGCTGGATGAGCGTGTCCTCGGCCTGCAGGTGGAGTATGTGGCCGTCCGCCGTCTCTTCCACTTTGACCTCGGTGATGCCGTGCTGCGAAACCCATTCCGTTTGATCTCGCTCGTCATCACATCGGTAAAATATGTGAAGTCAAACCTTTTGCAAAGTCGACAGGAAGGCTTCCAAGGGTACAGCTCCGCTTAGTAAGGGTTTGGGCGCCTGACCTGCGGGCGGCTCCTCGATCACGCGCTTTCTTTTCTTGGTAGGAGGGGCTGGAGGTGGCTTTGGAACTGACTGGTGTACATTTGTAATTTTATTACATTCACGTGACATTTAAGCAGGGTTGGGTAGGGTTACTTTAACTGGATTACTTTCAACTACTTTTGGATTACTCCAATAGCAAATATGCTAATAAAAGACAGAAGAAACTAAATATGAATCAAATGATGACTCACAACACGTGGTAAGCTTTCTCTCCTGGCTTTGATCTCTTTGATCTCCGGCAAAACGAACATAAAATGCGACGGAAACAAAAAGAAAATAAATCCAAACAGCTTGCCAACATCATTTTTGCCGTTCCATGTGTTCCGTTACTCCCCAAGCCTGCACAAAATGTTGTAATTTTATTCATATTCTGTTTATTTTGTCTTTTATTAGCATATTTGGTATTGGAGTAATCCAAACGTAATTGAAAGTAATCCAATTAAAGTAACCCTACCCAAACCTGGTCATAATTTTATTCATATTTAGTTTCTTTTGTCTTCTATTAGCATATTTGTTATTGGAGTAATCCAAAAGTAATTGAAAGTAATCCAGTTAAAGTAACCCTACCCAACCCTGGTCATCATTTTATTCATATTTAGTTTCTTTTGTCTTTTATTAGCGTATTTGGTATTGGAGTAATGCAAAAGTAATTCAAAGTAATCCAGTGAAAGTAACCCTACCCAACCGTGCATTTAAGTTCGACTTGAACTCACCATCAGCGTGTGCTTGTTATCTTTTGAATGCAACATGGCCGAGACGGTCGCCACGGAAACGCCGGGTTTGACCTCAGTGGGCACCAGGGAGTTGGCCAGCTAAGAACAAAAATGATTTCCAGGTTTTTTCACAGGCAGAATAAAAATGTATATATTAATATGTATATGGATAAATAGAATGAAAAAAGACTTCCCTGATTTAAAAAAAAATAAAATAAAACTCACTTTAATATTTACCATACAAATTAAATGTGTACATCCAGGACTTTTTGAATAAGTAAAAAAAAATAGAAAATATTTCCCTGATTTTTCTTATATTAAAAAAGAATTTTAATATTTACAATAAAAAAAACATCGAGGATTTTTTTTTTCATATTTAAAACAGGTACATTAAAAATGTATAAGTAAAATCAAGACTTTCAGGTTCTTGATAAGCAGGTCGGTACCTTGCATGGCTGTCGCCGCTATCCATGTGTGAAATGTAATAGGTAAGTGTGAAGCACATTGTAAAGCGCTTTGGGAGGTCTCGGTGACTTGAAAAGCGCTAGATAAATGCAGACCAGTTAATATTTACAGTTGATTTGTTTGTCTTACATAATATTTCCAGATTTGTTTTTAAATATATAGACAATTATAGAAGATGATAGATAGCCAGCCAGCTGGCCGGACAGACGGGCAGCCAGCTAGCTGGCCGGACAGACGGGCAGCCAGCTATCTAGCCGGACAGACGGCCAGCCAGCTATCTAGCTGGACAGCCAGCTAGCCGGACAGACGGACAGACAGACAGACAGCCGGACAGACAGCTAGCTGGACAGACAGAGAGACTTTATTCTCCCCCATAGGGAAATTCACACTTCACCAGCAGTACCCTTGTGTTAAAAAATAAAATATAAGATATAGAATACAAAAATACCCAATATAACTCGTTAATAAAGAGCATTTAAATAGTGTTACGAACAATACACACTGTAAAAAAATAGGGTAATATGCAAATGTAGGGTTGGGGTTTAATGTGGTGTTTTTACTCCCCCGGGTGGAGTTAAAGAGCCTCATGGCATAAAACAGTTAAATAAAATATAAAACCTTTTGGATTTTTCAAGTATAATATATATATTAAACGTCCAGGATTTAGAATTACATTTTAAATAAGTAAATTTAAATATGTTAATAAATGACATTAAAAAAAAACACTTCAGGGATGTATTTTTTCACGCATCTCTCTTTGTCGGTTTCACCTCGGGTAGAATATAAACACGCTCGTAGCGCCTCCGGAAGGGCAAACTGAGAACGGAGCAGCGCCGATAGGCCATTGGCGGGGGCTGCAGCTCCAGCATCAGGTCGGAGCGATGAGACTGAGTCATCGGAGGTTGGGTATACTGTTCCGGGCACACCACGTGGACAGGCTGGACAAGCCGGTAAATATTTTTTAAGAGAAGACATAACCGTTGCGTCAAAAGTGCGACACCTTATTAACTAGCTTCAGCGTCTTACCTGGACCTCCTTGAGCAACTTAGAAACTTGGTGGAAGTTGAGTCGCGTGTCGATGGGACAATACACACACTTCATGGCCAGCGGCTGGTAGGGCGCCAAAGCATCCAGGTAGGAGAAGTCGGGTTCTGATGGCACAAAGCAAAACCTCAGATCACGGGGCAGTTTTTTTCTAGTGACAAAGTGTTATAATTCACAACTAGTGGTTACTTAAGCTTAGAATGGAGTAGAATACTGTGCATTGTGAAGGATTTTATACATTTGACTATAAAGGATTTTATACATTTGACTATAAAGGATTTTATACGATTGACTCATAATGCAATGAAGATTTTCACTGAGTAGGCTTTAGTTCAATGACAGGTCAGGCTGGGCTGTTCCAAATGCAAAATATTTTGTCTAGTTCTGTTGATAATAGGACTCTGACAGAGGACGGCAGGCTTTGTTTTGAGAAACGCTCGCCGTTGTTTTGAGGAACCACAGACATCGGGACGCTCGTCTCTGAGATTGTGAAGCCCACGTTGGGCTTCCTTGGCACGCCCATGGGAGGAGCTGGCACACCATTGTGCAGGGAGAAGATGGCCAACGAGAGGAGAGAGCTAAAGGACTTTAGAAGAGAGCCCCAGACTCAACAGACACTAATTCGGCTGTTTTCGATGGAGTACACATAGTTAAATTGTTAATGAAATTAAATCTGCCCCCGTGTGGAAGTGTCGGCTCTCTTGTCCATCTTTTCCGTCAAGAAGCGAGCGCGCATAAATCGTTGGGTGAATATAGGTTGTGTTTGGTTAATGGAGTCACATAACTAATTCGAACAATTTGGTTAACGCTACATTTTGATATTTAATTACCAACAATTGTAAGAAGACATTATACAGAAGCTCAGAGGATACCACTCAAAATTCGGACTGCTTTTTCTATTTACAGTATATATATATTTTTTTTCTTCTTATTTAAAGCGATATCCTTTTATTCAAATGAACAAAGTATTTTTGCACCACCGGTGTTCATTTGAGCTGTAAAAAGTGATGGGTCCCGGGGACTCGCATGTTCAAAAATCTATGGGTCCCAACAGAGATCTATGGCTCCCCAAAATTTATCGAGGTTGAAATTGTAAATCGGCGACAAATATATAATATAAATCTATATATTCATTCAGTTTTAATCATCAAATTATTAATTCATTTCTGCATCAAATTATTGTTGGTAATATACCGATTAAAGGGATAACCACAAACCTGTCTTTTTTTTTATTTTCTCCTTTTATACTTCCTTTTTTTCTTAACTTCTTTATACAACATAATTCGTAATATCAATCATCAAAGCAAGTGAGCCGTTTGAGAGCCGGCTCTTTTTAATGAGTTGAGCCAAAAAAGCCGGTTCTCTAAAAAAAAGACGGACTTCATTTCACTCCACGACGTGCAGACGAAAACTTGAACCGCGAGACCAAAACGAAAATGCCCGACGAAAAGTTTGGAGTGCAGTAAATCTTTGTTAGAAAAAAGTAATTGGGTAATAATGACAATTTTGTGGCAAAAAGGTTGCGTCCCTGGGACGCACGTTGATTTGAGACGATGCGTCCCCCAAAAAAAATGATGCGTCTAGGACGCAAGGACGCCGGCAAACCAGAACACTGTACCACTGGAAGTCGAAATATAACCCACATTGGAGCTTTAACTTCCCAAGAGCACACATATGGACGCACGTTCTTAGGAAGTTTAAGCGATTCTTTTATATTGCGTGCTGGTCACCAGTGAAGATGATGGTGTTGAGGCTGGATTTCCCCCACAGCTCCATGAAGTGGACCACGTCCCCAAAGCGCAGAGAAGGGTGGCCAGTGAACACCACGCAGGGTTGGCGAAAGTCGCTGCTGAAGTCGCCGTGGATGCTGGGGTAGTGTTTCAGCTTGTTGCTTTGGATCAACTGAAGGATTAGCACATGAGTTGGTTACGTTTTTAGCACTGCAACAATCATGTATATATCGTAAATTCCGGACTATAAGCCGCTACTTTTTTCCCTAACTTTCAATCCTGCGGCTTATTTAGTGATGCGGCCAATTTATGTCATTTTTCTAACGGCTGCTAGCGGCGCTCGAGTGTTGCTACCATTAACTGCCCTGTCAAAGCTATATTATTATTAAAGCTTTGAAAACTCTCCCGGTGTACCGTCTTTCTTTGTAAATATGTGTAACCCATGTATAATATGTATTTGCAACTGTAATGTATTTATTTTAGACACTTATTCTGATATGTTTTGCACGGGTGAACGAAAAATGAGGGGCGGAACAAACGCGGGGTGACGATTTTAAGTGGGGACCGCTAAAGGTGAGGGAAAGACAAGGAAAGAAGAGTGGGTAAAAAGTTGGTTCAAGAAAAAGGAGTTGCGTGAGTAAATGTGTTCATCTGATATATTTTTCCCACCCTTACCTTTGGAAATATACACTTTTTTTCCTTGGATTACTTTCAACGGGACCCGGACTCTGCAGGTCTGCATCAAACCTTAAGTACCGGTATCATTTTCCGTTCATTTTGCCGGCTGTGATTTTTGGACTGTGGACTTTGATGAAGGACATTTAGTTTCAATCGCGGGACTTGCAGTCGGGTTTGGGTTAATTTTGTGTTTGTGTTACATGTTTAAATGTGGGTGTGTGCGGCTTATATACAGGTCCGGCCTGTGTATGTACAAATTCAGTTTTCCTCTCAAAATATGTTGGGTGTGGCTTATAATCAGGTGCGCTCTATAGTCCGGAATTTACGGTGTGTATATATATATATATATATATATATATATATATATATATATACACACGAGATTTTTGGGGATCTTATCTGATAACCCAATAATGCTTTAATTTAAATCAGCATTCTGGACTATGAGGGGGACCTAAAACCCAGAATTTGCTAGAATTTTGAATGAGCGCCTTACAATGTGTTGCACCTTATCGACCGGAAGATACGGTACGAAAAATTGGAAAGAAATAATTACAATGAATTGCTACCAAGTATGGTAACAATTTATGAATTAATTGATTTAGTGGTGGTACCAGATTTTATGATAATTAAGTTATATGCAACTCTAGCTCTTAGAGTGGTTTTCATTTAATGTGCCTTATAGTCAGTCTGGTAACCTTAATAAATGAAAAATATCTCACAAAATACCCTAGGGCACAGGTGTCAAACAGGCGGCCCGCGGGCCAGATCAGGCCCGCTAAGGGATTGAATCCGGCCCGCGAGACAACACTCAGCAGAGAAGCGCAAGACAAAAACAAGCTGCAGGTTGAAATATGTCAACTTGCTGTTACCAAAGCCAGGTGCCTCTCACAAAGACACTGTACTTGTATATTTCTCTCTCTCTCTCTTTCTTTTCCACCCCTTTTCTTCCACTCACTGTCTCTGTCTCTTTCACTCTCTATGTCTCTCTTTTTCTCTTACTTTGTTGCTCTTTGTCTCTTTCTCTCTCTGTGTCTTTTAGCCTCTTTTGCTCTAACATCCTTTTTTCTTTTTCGCTCTATTCTTTTTCTCTCTTCCTACCCTTCACGCTTTCTTTTCTCTCTTCTCTCCTTCTGTCTTTCTATTTCTCTTTGGATTTTTTTCTTCCTCTCCCTTTCTTTTCCCCCTCTCTCATGACTTTTTATCTTTTGTTTCTCATGCTCTCTCTCTCTTTTTCTTTCTTTGTCCCACCCTCTCCCCTTTTCCCCTCCCTCTTTCTCTTATTTCTTCATCTCTCTTATTCTTTCTCTTGAATCTACTAGTCCGGCCCCCGACAGAATGCATGTTCTATCGTGTGGCCCCAGAGTTCAAATGAGTTTGACACCCCTGCCCTGGGGGATGGTGCCCTTTATAATCCAATGCATTTTATAGGCCAGAAAATACTGTATACCAAGATAGAACGTTTGTTGGATATAACCATTTATGAAAATAAATTAATTGATCATGTATTGTTTAAAACGATAGGGAAGCATGTTTATCTACCAGTGTCTTAATTTTATATTATAAGGGAAATAACTGGTAATAATAATATTAATCAAATATATACTTAATTTCGTGTAAAAAAAATCTTGAGTCAGAAAAACAACCAACATGTAGGGACTTATTTTTTTTAAGAATTTTGAAAATAAAAAAAGGGAAATATTTAGCGTTTCATCATGAGTTTTTTTCAAATATATATTGAGAATTTGGATGATTTTAGTGGGTTTTGTTCTTCTAAAAATTACAATTTATTGTAAAAAAAAAAAAAAAAAAAAAAAAAAGATTATTCTCAAAGAAACTCCATGCCGTTGGTGCACTATTAAACTTTTCTTTTTACTTTATAAAAAACATTAAAATTATAAAATTAAACATAAAATAAATGGTAAAATAAAAACAATTCAATACAAATTAACAAATACAAAATTTAAAACAAAGTCATAAAATCAAAATCATAAAACAAAAAATTAAAAATTCATGAATGTGAGTGCCCCAATTTGTTGTTGTAGTGTCCAGAAATCTACTGAAGTGGAAATTATCTACACAACACACCTCTGCATGGGGGAATGGAGGCTCCGGAAGATACACCTTTGACTGCTTGTTGTGACAGAGCCTAAAATATAATTGAAAAAAAAAAAACAGACAGGTGCTTAAAAAACTATTCAGTGTTGTTTTTTCCAGCTATGGCAAGTCACTTTTATTTGAATAACCATTAATCACAGAAAAAGCTGCACAGATTACCATTACAACATCCCCTGATCTGAAACCTACATGGGGGCAAGGAAAAACTCTATGAACCTCAGCATTGAGAAAATATAAGAAAACCTTGAAAAATACCGCACATGGGGTAATACCAGTGCTCCCTGTAAGCTGCGCGCATGCGCAATTGCGCACTGCTCGCACATTCTCAGCGCACAAGAAAATCTAGCCAGCGCACAAAAATGAGGGCTCAAAATTACTAATTAAGAAGCGACTTAAGTCAAAGTTACAGTGCATGAAGGTAAAAATACACGGGTTCCCCCGACGTTGTGTCCTAAATGCGGTATTTTGAAGTCGAGTCGAATTAGAACAAAGTTGAGTGGAGTTTGTCGAGAACCGGCTTCTTCGGCTCGGCTCACTAAAAGGAACCGGCTCTTTCGGCTCCTAAACGGCTCTTCGGGTTGTTTCTGCTTCTTTAATCCCAACATGACCAACTATTTTGCAAAATAAAGCACAAAATGAAGGGGGGAATAGAACAAAAAAGAAAAAAAATACCAAAATGAAAAAGTAGTGAAAAGCTGAGAAAAAAAGAAAAGAGAAAAAAGAAGGAAAAATTTAGAAAAAAGCCAAAAAAAAGAAAAGAAAGAAATGTAGGAAAAAGGTAAAAAGAGAACAACAAGAAAAAAGTAACAGCTAGGAAAAAAATAAACACAATGAGATTTTCTTTAAAAGGAATTTTAAAAAAGTAGAAAAAAAACACGGAAAAAAGAAGAAAAAGTTTGTGTTGCATTCAAATAATTTCCGATTATATCAAGTGAATATTGTTGCCAACATTGTACTTCCAGTAAAAAATGTGATTAAGTACAGTTCTGTATCTTACAACCGACTCAATAAGCCCCCCAAAATGTTAATATTATGCGACAAAATATATCAGGAAATAAAAAGAAATGGATATCTTGTGAAAGAATTGTAAGAACAAACAACGTTTGTCGGCCGTACAACCTTTGCAATCGTACATGAGTCAATTCATTCAAAAGAGAAAAATCATTTTGCATTGCCGGAAACTCACTAAAATGTAACTTGATGTCAAGTTTTGGACATGTTTGATAATAATTTAGTTGCCACACTTGGGATTATGGTTGCTCACTGTTGTTTCAAGCGCTGCTCACCAACTTTGTGTTAACGCTCAGAACCGTAAGGAAAATTACAGGGAACATTGGGTAATACCCCTTCCAAGATGGCCTGTCTGCAATGGATGTAACAAGGGCATTAACTCCTCTCACCATTCAGCAAATATTTGTGAGAACTCCAGGGAGCTGTTAGCGACCGGCGAGATGAAGTAAAAGGGCGTGGTGCCGAGGTTGGCGCTGTCAATGAATTGGTACAGACACTCGAGCAGGTCGTAGATCACGCCAGAGGAATAACACGGCACCAGCACGTTCCCCCCGGCGCGTATCGTCATGGCTAAAAGTGACAGAAAAAAATAAAATCATCAAGAGATTTATATTTGGTTTGACTAACTTACCGAGATTGCTGCAGAATTCCCCCAGCATGCCGTCTGGGTTGGCAGTGGGCATCTGGGTGAGGCCTGTCAGAATGAGAACGTCGCTGTTCTTCAGGGAACTTTGGTCCATGGGCTGAAAAAAAAAAAAGAACAAACCTGGATGAGTTTCTATAAAAAGGAGCCGAGCAGTGTTTCCTCTAAGCTGTGCGCGTGCGCAATTGCACACTGCTCGCACATTCTCAGCACACAAAAATGAGGGCTCAAAATTACTAATTAAGAAGCGACTTAAGTCAAAGTTACAGTGCATGAAGGTAAAAATACACGGGTTCCCCTGATGTTGGGTCCTAAATGCGGTATTTGGAAGTCGAACAAATTTGAGTAAAGTTAGTAGAGTATGTCGGGAACCGGCTTCTTTGGCTCGGCCCACTAAAAGGAACCGGCTCTTTCGGGTCCTAAACGGCTCTTCAGGTTGTTTTTGCTTCCTTAATCCCAACATGACCAAATATTATATAAAACTATGCACAAAATGACTTAAAGGGAGGGGGTAAATATAACAAAAAAGAAAAAAAATACCAAAATGAAAAAGTAGTGAAAAGCTGAGAAAAAAATAAACAAAAGGAAGAGAAAAAAAGGACAAATTTTGAAAAAAGCCATAAAAAAAAGAAAAGAAAGAAACGTAGTAAAAAAAATAAAAAGAGAACAAAAAGAAAAAAGTAGCCGCTCGGAAAAAATAAAACACAATGAGATTTTTTTAAAGGAATTTAAAAAAAGTCGAAAAATAAACACGGAAAGAAAAAGTTTGTGTTGCAATCCAATAATTTCCAATTACATCAAGTGAATCTTGTTGCCAACATTGTACTTCCACTAAAAAATGTGATTAAATACAGTTGTGTATCGTGCAACCGACTCAATAAGCCCCCAAAAATGTTAATATTATGCGACAAAATATATCAGGAAATAAAAAGAAATGGATATCTTGTGAAAGAATTGTAAGAACAAACGACGTTTGTAGGCCGTACAACCTTTGCAATAGTACATGAGTCAATTCATTCAAAAGAGAAAAATCATTTTGCATTGCCGGAAACTAAGCAAAATGTAAGTTGATGTCAAGTTTTGGACATGTTTGAGAATTAATTATCTTGCCACACTTGGGATTATGGTTCCTCATTGTTGTTTCAAGCGTTGCTCACCGACTTTGTGTGAACGCTCAGACCCGTAAGGAAAATGACAGGGAACAATGGAGCCGAGGAAATATACCACTCACCTGCGGGTGTGTGGTCAGAAGGGACGACCCGGATATGTAGGAAACCTTTTCGTGATGTGACTGGATAATCCAGTTGGAGCTCCCCAAAGAGTAGCCGGAGCTTAAAGGGGAGACTTGAACAGCGCCAAACAACTCCTTCAATGGAAAAAAAAACAAAAAACCTTTGACGAATTCACTAAATGGCATCGTAAAGTCGACCTCAACTCACTCATCGTTTCTTACCACTTTTTGCGAATAACCCACAAGTTGCACCTTGCTGAGGGCGGAATTGACTTCCTGCATGCCATAACACTGTTTCCACGTCCAAACGTCGACGGCGTCTTTGAGTGGTCCAGGAAGCAACCTGGATGTTTGAAGGTCATGTGACATCAATCAATCATAAGCACTATTTTTGTTATAATACAGTAGACCCTAGGGATACAATATTCCATTTTGAGGTGGACATTGAAAAGTGAAAATGCTCTTAGTTTGGCTCCCGTAAATTCCGGACTATAGAGCGCACCTGATTATAAGCCGCACCCACCACATTATAAGAGGAAAACAGATTTTGTACTTACACAAGCCGCACCTGTATATTAGCCGCATGCGCCCACATTAAAAAATGTAACACAAACACAAAATTGACCCAAACCCGACTTTATGTCTCGCGATTGAAACTAAATGTCCTTCATTAGTACACAGTCCAAAAATCACAACCGGCAAAATGAACGGAAAATGATACCGGTACTTAAGGTTTGATGCAGACCTGCAGAGTCCGGGTCCCGTTGAAAGTAATCCAAGGAAAAAAAGTCTATATTTCCAAAGGTAAGGGTGGGAAAAATATATATTCGCTATTGTCCGCCGCGTCCACAAACAGGTCTGTCTGTTCCTCACCTTTACCGGTCCCCACTTCCCCATCACACCGCGTTTGTTACGACCCTCCTTTTTCATTCGCCCGTGCAAAACATATCAGAATAAGTGTCTAAAATAAATACAAATAAATACATAAAAATATACAGTTGCAAACACATATTATACATGGTTTACACATATTTACAAAGAAAGACGATACACCGAGAGAGTTTTCAAAGCTTTAATAATAATAATATAACTTTTATCCCAAACGGTTCCTGTGACAGGGCAGTTAATGGTAGCAACACGCTAGCAACACAGTAAACGGGTCTGGTAAAGTTTACGTGCAGTAGTTCTGTTTCCTTCTTTATCGGACTGCCCGATTGCTTTTAGCTTGAAAGCTGCGTCATGTGCCTTTCTTTTTGCATTTTGCATGATGAGGGTGTGTTTACGCTAATTTAATTTATGCACAAGCCAAGAAGTTGCAGTCTTCCTCGGCGCATATATTCCACCGGTCTAAATCTTACCTTTTGTACTTGAGCGCCGCTGGCGGCCGTTAGAAAAATGACATAAATTGGCCGCATCACTGAATAAGCCGCAGGGTTGAACGTTTGGGGGAAAAAGTAACGGCTTATAGTCCGGAATTTACGGTAATTGTGTTTTGTTTACAGTTGACATCCACATCTTATTTCATCCCGTAAAGTGAAAACAAGTCGGGTCGCCGTATTGTACAATAAAAAAAGGTGTCTAAGACTCAAAGTCCTGTGTATAAGAAAACTAACCTTTGTATTTCCTTCTTCTTCCACGTGGTAGCAGACTGAGCTTTAGGAACTCTTTCCATGAACTTGACAAGCTCTTCCATCAACAACCTGGACAAAAGAATGAACTCCACTAAAATGTCCCAAATAGTTGGGTGGAAAATTATCTTGACCTTCCTATCTGTAGGGTGGGTTCTGTGGCGTAGACCGTGCCAGTGAAGCCGGTGTTTTCTGTGATATAAGGCAGGGCCATCATGCAGTGGTAGTTGGAAATCAGGATGACGTCAATTGTTGAAAGGTCCAGCAGTTCTCTCTGAAGAATTACATCAGATTTGATCATATCATGTATTACTAAACAGACTTTGTGGACATTTTAGTGGTTAATGTTTAAATGCATTACCTCAGGGAGGCAAAACTCCGGCTGCGAGTCTACAAACACTCTGCCTGCACATTCTTTCAGTTCCTGAAACAAATGCATTTATATATTTTGGGACTGCAAAAACCATAATATTCAAAATGAGCAACCTTTTCCAGGTTTACACTTCCGTCTTTCGCACTCCAACCTGGTAGCTTTGAAAGTCTCTGACTAGAAAGGGAAAATAATCAATGCACGCGTTGTATAATAGTAAGTTTTGTGCACAATGGAAAGTGGCTCACCTGTGCACGAGGGGAAGAGGCAAGAAGTTGAGGACGGATGTTGTATCCAGTCCACAATCCAACATGATGGTGGTGGATTTGAATTTGAGCACATTGCAAGGCAGTGTGGGGTGTCCAGAAAGACAGTACTAGTAGATAAAACATGTTTTTTTTGCAGGAACATAAATACATTGTGACGTGGTATATAACCAGGGTTGGGTAGGGTTACTTTAACTGGATTACTTTCATTTACTTTTGGATGACTCCAATACCAAATATGCTAATAAAAGACAAAAGAAACTAAATATGAATCAAATGATGACTCACAACACGTGGTAAGCTTTCTCTCCTGGCTTTGATCTCTATGATCTCCGGCAAAACGAACATCAAACGCGACAGAAACAAAATGAAAATCAATCCAAACAGCTTGCTAACATCATTTTTGCCGTTCCATTTCATATTTAGTTTTTTAAAGTAACCCTACCCAACCCTGTATATAACAACCAGGGTTGGGTAGGGTTACTTTAACTGGATTACTTTCAATTACTTTTGGATTACTCCAATACCAAATATGCTAATAAGAGACAAAAGAAACTAAATATGAATAAAATGACTGAATTTTGTGCAGGCTTGGGGAGTAACGGAATACATGGAACGGCAAAAATGATGTTGGCAAGCTGGAGTAATCCAAAAGTAATCGAAAGTAATCCAGTTAAAGTAACCCTACCCAACCCTGTATATAACAACTTCAAATTTGCAACATTTCAGTGCAAGATAGGATACTAGTAGCTACGCTAAGAACACCCGCTGTGGCATTGCAAAACATTTAACTTTTTATTTATTTAATAGTTCAAGATACGCAAAAAAATTACATTTTCAAAACAGAAGACTTACCAATTTCATTTTGCAGTTAATACGAAGACCATAATAAACTAATACCGGAAGAGTAACGTATCACTTTCTTCTTCGCACACTTACTCAGTGGCTTACACAACATGGCGCCACCTATCGTGTGGCGGGTTCAGAATTATTAATATACTTCCGGGGTTTTGTTTATTTTCCTCAAGAGACAATTGGAACATTTTTTTTACTCAGGCTACATGAGTGAAGCAGCAGACGTAGAAATAATTTAAAAGGCACCTGTATACCCGCTTTTTTTTAGAATTCTAAAGTAGAAAACAATCGGAATGCTCGGAGCCGGCATAGCCTTTAACTTGCCATTCGAACCTGGCGTAAACACTCCCCATTGCCTCACATTTTTAACCAGATCGGACAAGTGCACTAAATGTTGCGACATGGACTACAGAAACTTTGCATAAGAGACATCGAACCGTTTTTTCCTTCTCAGGTGAGTTCCGATTTCAGTTTAGAGGTCATTTGCGCCCTCGATTTAAACGTATTCAAAGTTAGTGATTAAGTTATAAATAAACGTATTATTCGCCCTGAAATGATCATTTCTGAACTAAAGTTAAAATCATTGCGACTATTTTTAACCGCAAGTCGAAAAGTATATAAATTCTGATTCTCGTGGACTTCGCTCGAAGCAAACATGACCTGGGAGAAATCACATTTCTAAACATGTTATTAAAGTGACAGTGTGTAAAAACTCACCATTATGCAGTAGTTTATTTTCTAGCTTAGAATGGAGTTTGTGCATTAGGAGAAGACGCACTATGGAATCCCAGAGGATTATTTCATCTCTCATTAGCTGCACCTCTTATCCTCAGTAGGGTCGCGGGGGTGCTGGAGCCTATCCCAGCAATCATTGGGCAGTAGGCAGGGGACACCCTGAACTGGTTGCCAGCCAATCACAGAGCACACAGGGACAGACAACTCGCTCGCTCATCCACACCTAGGGACAATTTGCATGTCTTCAGAATGTGGGAGGAAAACTGAGTGCCCGGAGGAAACCCACGCAAGCACAGGGAGAACATACAAACTCCGCACAGGAAGTCCGGTTGCTGGATTTGAACCCACACAGGAGGTTCCCAAGACCTTAGAACTGTGCCGCGCACACACACTAACCACTGCGCCGCAGTGCTGCCGAAAGGATTATAACTTGGCGAAATTCGGAAGCCTACTTGTAATTATTTTTTTGCAAAAGCAAGGATGAAGCAGCCAAAGCCAGTTGCTAATACACCCCGGCAACTAAAACATGAGCCAACTGTATACATGACTGAAAAGAGCGAATAGAGTTGGTCAGAGCTGGTGTAAACCATTAACTTTAGCAGTGGCCAGAAGTTACTAAAAAGGCTAAAATTAGAAAGCAAAAGCAAACCAAAATTTATTTGACAAGCATCGGGACGCTGAATCACAAAACATAAGCTGTGGAAGGCGAGTGACACTGAAGTAATAAAGTAACCTTTTATTTTCACTTAGCCGCTAACAATAGATATAGCAGCAAGGCATAGGCTGCTATCAAGTGGCACACATGAGTGGCTAAAGAAGGAAAGAGGCGCAAGTCATTAAAGACAAAATGTGTAATATAATCACCATTTTTTAAAGTTTGTAAAAGATAGTAAAATGTGTTTTTGCTGATTATTTGAATCAAGTTCAGTCAAAAACGAAGTATTTTTTTTTTTTTTACACCATTAGGGTTTGCAATTTAATACATACCGGGGCTTTAAAGAGACTATGTGTTATGTTTTACCGCTAGATGTAAAGTTATTGTATAGTTCAAATGAAAAGGAGTCCTAAAAGACTCAAAGTGACCAAAATAAAATGTTCTCAAGTTTTTTGCAAAGAAAATGTGGTGAGGGTGGGTGTCCAAAAAGAATAGAATATACCTTTATTGTCATTGTTACAAAATGGGTTAAAATATTGTGACAACGAAATTGGGCATGACACTCCAGTTTCACACATTCACAGTGAGGTAAAAAAGCCAATAATAATAATAATAATAATAAATTTCCTTTGTATTGTCATTCTTTGTAACAATGTACACAGAACGAAATGTCGATACACCTGACCCGTTGTAGCGAGTCGATGCAGCCGCAGCCAACAGAGGGCGCCGCCATTATACCAATTAGGTATGTCTAAGAAGATAAAGGAACAGAGAAGATAAGGTTATAGTTATAATTTACACAAAATTTACCCAAGAAATGTCGGCATATAGGATGTTACATACAGTTTGGTATCGTAGGGTTTGTGCAATATGCATTTGGTGCAAAAAAATAAAATAAAGGGGGGGTAAGTAAAATAAATAAGTAAAATAATAAAGAAATGGTGGAAGGAAGGAAAAAAAGGAGAAAAAGAAAAGAGGAAGAATGTGGAAAAAGAACAATAAAGGGAATAGGCAAGCAAATGGGTAAAAGGAAAAAGAAAAGAGAAAGAAAAGACCTAGTCTGGTATTTGGGATACCCTTAGCAGCAAGACTGCCAAAATAAATGTCACCCCCATCTTATGACAAATGAATACACATTTCTCCATTTAAACATGTTTTAAAATGAACGTTTCAATCATGTCATGTATGTTTTATTATTCAAATCAATGTTTTTCTTTGTATTTTCTTAACCACTGGGTATGCGCCTAATAATGCACTGTCCCTTTAAGCTCTTGCTTTCTTATGCAATATGTAATTGTGATCTGTCATTTGTCCCCCTTTTCAATATAGATTATTGACATCATCAAATTAAATTCTTTAGAAATGGGAAACATGTGCAACAACTTTGAAATCCCTCCACCCAAAGGCCCAAATGCTGCAGGATGCACAGACTTTATGATGGATCACACGTTGCAGGTAGGTTTTACCTTGGAAGATTGCAAAGCCAGAGCTGATGTTTTAGGATATCATTTTTTTTGTCCTTCACAGGGTAGCTTCCTTCGCCTTTACTACCCATGCCAGAAGACGGAGAAAGAAGAGATGCCAAACTGGATTCCAAACAGAGAGTACTTCAACGGGCTGGTGGATTTTATGAAAATCAACAGGACTTTTGGTGTGCGGCTATTCAACTGCCTCTTTGGTAATTCAGTGTGGTATTTACACTTAAAAGTCTTGGGTATTAACATCTCACCCCCTTTTCCAGGGTCCTTTAAGATCCCAGCCTATTTAGATGCTCCGTTTAAATCAAGTGAAAAATGTCCCGTTATTATTTTTTCACATGGTTTAGGGGCCTTCCGGTATGTACCGTTTTTTGGCAGTTTTGACACTTTCCAATGTATTGCACTTTGTTTGTATATATATGTTAATTTATAATTTTGCAGGACTTTGTATTCAGCCATATGTACAGAACTTGCATCTCAAGGATTCATTGTGGCTTCTGTGGAACACAGGTATGTATGCATCAACCGATTTTGCACATACACAAGCCGCACCTGTATATAAGCCGCATGCGCCCACATTTAAACATGTAACACAAACACAAAATGAACCCAAACCCGACTTCAAGTCCCGCGATTGAAACTAAATGTCCTTCATTAAAGTCCACAGTCCAAAAATCACAGCCGGCAAAATGAACGGAAAATGATATCGATACTTAAGGTTTGATGCAGACCTGCAGAGTCCGAGTCCCGTTGAAAGTAATCCAAGGAAAAAAAGTGTATATTTCCAAAGGTAAGGAAAAATCTATCAGATGAACACATTTACTCACGCAACTCCATTTTTTTGAACCAACTTTTTACCCCCTCTTCTTTCCTTGTCTGTCCCTCACATTTAGCGATCCCCACTTAAACTCGGCACCCCGCGTTTGTTCCGCCCCTCATGTTTTGCACGGGTGAACAAAAAATATCAGAATAAGTGACTAAAATAAATGCATTACAAAAATATACAGTTGCAAATACATATTATACATAGGTTACACATATTTACAAAGAAGGATGGTACACCGAGAGTTTTCAAAGCTTTAATAATAATAATATAGCTTTGACAGGGCAGTTAATGGTAGCAACACTCGAGCGCCGCTAGCGGTCGTTAGAAAAATGACATAAATTGGCCGCATCACTGAATAAGCCGCAGGGTTGAAAGTTAGGGGAAAAAGTAGTGGCTTATAGTCCGGAATTTACGGTATATACATATTAGACCCAAGTATATGATATGAATTCATTCAAACTGAAATTATGGGTGAGGCTAGAAACCTATAGTAATGGGTGGCTTATGTGTTGTATGCCCCCAGTACCCCAAGTAAAAAACAAAATATTGTAGAGTACTACTTATGTGTAATGCGCGTGTCTGAAACTTGTGACAAAATGTTAAAAGACACCAGGGCAGACACCTCTGAAAAGTTACCTGCCTCAACCATAAAGTTGCCTGCTCCATTTTTCACAACTTGAAACGCAATAAGGCGACTAATCGCAACAACAAAAAAAAACAACATTGTTGCAAAGTATTAAGGATTGTTAATCAGAATATATAACAGAACAACACTTTAAAATTAAGTTTATTATAAATCCACTTACAACATCGCTGTTTTCCATCTGTCATCAGTATGTACCTGTATTTACTCATCTTCATTCATGCAATGTTTGCATTACATCGTCTGCTAGAAGCAACGTGAACTCCTCTTTCCACGATGCTTTTAATGTACTTTTACATTTAGTAGCGTCATCAATTTTGTTAGCTTCTTTTGAATCTTCTGGGGCTGAGGTTTTGGCTTGATTTCTAACCACCTATCCTTTTTTCTAGTGTTCTCTGTGCGTCTACTTTGGAAAATGATATGCAAATTCATGACCTTATAACGCTCGGGAAAATCCGGAAGCACGAAGTTAGTCGATGCAGAGTATGCAAATTGCCAAACGAACTTCCGAAATTCCAAAATTTCCAAACCGAACAGAGATTTTGAAATTGGAATAAAGCAAACGTTTGACTTTCCTATCCTTGAAAAAGTTGTCAGACACCAGGGCGGGGACGTTTTGTAAGTTCTAAGCCCAACGGAAAAGGTCCACGCCCCGGGCATCCATCATTTCAGACACGGGTAATACTTGTGAATTACATATGAAGCTTCATCAGAGCAAGCATCAGGACCCATTGCAAATATAATTATTTATATCAAGTATGCATCACATTCTTTAAGATTTTGAACTATAGCAGGCGAAATGTATTGTGGGAAATTGTTCAGCCCAAAGCCTATTGGTATTTTCATGCCGCGACACAAATCAAGAAGAACCAGCATTTTATCTGACATCGACCAATACTGGAAAGGCATCTTGGAGGTTTAACTCCACTAACGCCCGAAAACTGGAAAGTTTAGAATTTTATATTCAATTTGTTGTCGTCAATGTTGTTTGATGGGGAAATGCTGTTAAAAGCGACCAAAAAAATATCATATTCCACAACCAAGGTGAAAACTGTAAAGTGAGGACATCGTATCCCGTATATTCACTCGTGCCTATACTTCCACGTCAAATGTTACTTTGAACTTTTTGGAGCATTTATGATTTGAATGCAACTGTTACTTTATCTCGCGCAGAGACCAATCAGCCTCTGCTACATATATCCTACGCCAAAAGAGCAAAATGGAGACAGCTGACAAGGATTCCACAAAAACGTCTCTCACAGACACCTTCGTAAGAGAATGGGTCTACTATAGAAGTTTGAAACCGGGAGAGGAAGAATTCCCCCTCAGAAACCAGCAAGTATGAAACCGAAGAGCAATTGGAGTTTGGAAAATCCGGACTTGAGAGTCAGGTGTCTTTTCCAGGTGCAACTAAGGGCGGATGAATGCATACGTGCACTTCAGAAACTCACGGACATCAACTCAGGGGCTCCGGTGCAGAATTCTTTGCAAACACCATTTGATTGGAAGACTTTGGAGGTAACAAATTATTTGTAACTTTTAAACAGAATCCCCTTCGATTATAAGACGGTACGTGTACCTTAAACTAATTTTTTATGTCTTGCTAAATACAGAACTCCATGGATCTTGGCAGAGTAGCTGTAATGGGCCATTCCTTTGGGGGTGGGACTTCTATTGAAGCTCTAGCAAAAGAATCAAAGTTTAAGTAAGTGTCAATTGTAGTGTGATGTTCCAATCCTATACTGGGCCCAATCAGCGTTTGTTACATTTGTTACAACCAAGCAACTTAGTCCTCACTTTTTCGTGTGCATTAATTTTCTTGGTAATTGCAAGCTTGTTTCCATTGTAATCATATTTTTGCTTCTACCTTTAGCATCACAGCAACCCATGGGACCTATAGCAAATACAGTACAAAAATATACCATAAATTCCAGACTATAAGCCACTACTTTTTTCCCAAATGTTCAGCCCTGTGTGTTCTACGGACGAATCAAAAATAAGGGGCGGAGAAAACGAGGCATGATGGGAAATGTGGTAAATCTGAGTTACCGGTAGATCTGTCTGTTGTCGCAGCGGACAATAGTGGATATATATTTTTCCCACCCTTAACTTTGGAAATATACATTTTGTTTCCTTGGATTACTTTCAATGGGAACCCGACTTTAGAAGTCTGCATCATACCTTAATTACAGGTATCATTTGCTATCTGTGATGTCAACTGTGATTCTGAATTTGTATACTATCTATGAAGATCCAATTGTGGAACTTTAAGTGTGGCCTGAGTTAAACTTGTGATTGTATTGCAGTAATGACTGTATCGCAGTAAGGGCGCGCGCGGCTTGTACACGGGTGCGGCTTGTATAAGTACAAAAGTGCCAAATCACTCAAAAAGTGGTATGAGCAGCATATAGTCAGGTGCGCTCTATAGTCCAGAATTTACGATAGTATTAAATCACCGACTCATTTTTTTTAAATGACCACACAGGATTGTGAACTGAAATATAAAAGCATTGTGGGAAATAGTTCAGACAACAGCATATCAGCATTTCCATGGTGCCGTGACACAAAGTCATCGTAGACCAGCATTTTATGACGTCTAAAGGGTTTTTAATGGCCAAATGTAAGCAATTTTTAAGGACTTTCAAAAGTAAAATTTTCTATTTCTCCTTACAATTAAAAGAAAATCTGGTGTGAATCAAGTATTTTGCAGTTTCATAAAAATATCTGATTTACACACAAGAATTATCTTTCTTGCGCATTTACCTAGACATAATATTTAGATCATCAGTGAATTTCAACTATTTGTGGATCTAAACAATGAGTGTGTAAATATTTTTGAGGTACCTCTCCTCATATACACGTTGGGTAAAATGACTGCAATTTAGAGCTTACATTTTGAATTGCAGGACATTTTCCCATTAAAATTTACCACTGGGAAATGCTTCGTTCATTTCTCGCATGGTCCATATTCAATACACATTTCATAGTGCCCTGTTGAAATGTAGCATGGACCTGTCCCGTAGGGGTTGATGACACTTCATAGGATAACGCCATACAAACTAATGTCAGCTGCAGTTAGTCACAAAGAGAAAATGCAATGGCAAGGCGAAGCCACTAGAAAGCGATGTCGGCATCATGTTTAAGTAGACTTGTCTACATGGAAATCATTTTAAACATTTACAAGAACTTCACACAAAATTCAAGCATTTTCAAGCACCTGTATGAACCCTGTGCCAGCGAATAGCAGTCAGCCACCCAAGAGATGTTACTTGTCATACGACACAAGAAAATGTGAATTTTTATCAAGTTTTCGGGCACACAAATTAATTTGTTGTTCATGTTGTATAGTGGATAAAATGCCGTGAATAGGGCCAAAAAAATATCTCATCTACACAGTGAACTAAAAACGTGGCAAATAGAATCTAAAATGAGGCACTTACTCGGTTGTTGTATAATCTATAATAAAATCTTCGTCTCTTCCTTTCAGATGTGCCGTCGTACTGGATGCCTGGATGTTTCCGTTAAAAGACGAAACCTTCCCTCTGATTAATCAGCCCATCTTTTTTATCAACTCGGAGAGGTTTCAGTGGGCGGAAAACATTAAACGTATTAAAATGTTGGATTCCACAGAGGTTGAGAGGAAAATGATTACAATCAGGTACCTCATGCATCAAAAACAAACCTATTAGTGACATTCTTTGACAGATTTGGTCTACTTCTCTAGGGGGACTGTGCACCAATCGTTCCCAGACTTCACCTTTCTGACGGGGAAATGCATAGGCAAGTTGATGAATCTCAAGGGAGACTTGGACCCACACATCGCGATTGAGCTCTCAAACGAAGCCTCGCTTGCATTTCTTCAACGGCACCTCGGTAAAAAATATATATATATATTTTTGACATTTAAAACGTGTACCGAATTTTCCGCACTATAAGGCGCACCTAAAAGCCTATATTTTTTTTCAAAAGCTGACCATGCGCCTTATAATACAGTGCGCCTTATATATGGATCAATATTAAGTCGCCAAGTCTTGCAACTAAGGCAAGCAGCCGCCGACTAGATTTTCCCCCGAAGGCCAAGTAGTCCGCGGTGTATGCTGGGATTTATATACCGGCGTTTCATTTCCTAACCAATGTGTCGATCATCATTTGAATCAGTCACCATTGGCTAAAGTTATTCGGAGGTAAAGGGGGCGGATCCTCACATAGGCTAAAGGGGTGAAACAAAGCCTGCAATTGTCCGAAAAAGATGAATGTGAATCACACGTTGGGTTGCACGACGGCATGGAGAAAACATTTTTTACTATTCTGAATTTGTAAATATTTTACTCTCCTGGATTTACTACACTCACGGTTGTAGAAGACCATGGTTACCTATCATTATTGAATGTGATGGCTGCAAGAGAACTTAGGTGAGCTATGTGGCTTTATATTTCCCCGGTATCTTGTTTTAGAACGATCTTGATGTTTCTGGGATGAGTCTATTTTTAAACTCAATTCAATTCAAAGTGTTTATTGTCACATGCACAGCAAAGAACCCCGTTTCCCTGCACAATAAAATTCTTACTTTGCTGTCCACACAGTTGACAGAAAAAAATAAAATGGAAACTAAGAAATGTTTGTTTGGTGACATCGTACGGACACCGCATCCGCACGTGTCTACGACACGTATTTGCTTCTTTGCAAGCTTTCGGAATGTTAAGGGGTAATAAGTTTGACTGAACTATCTGACTGTTTTGTCGACGTTCCCATTGTAGCGCCTTATAATCCGGTGCGCCTTATGTATGGAAAATATAGGACCAAAAACTATTTTTTGGGGGTGCGACCTATAACCCGGTGCGCCTTATAGTGCGGAAAATACGGTATTTCTTCTTATTCATGTTTTGTTGAAGGCTTGGAAAAGGACTTTAATCAATGGGACCATCTGATCGACGGAGACGACGAGAACCTGATACCGGGAACGAATGTCCCTTTGCTTCAGTCGGCCATGTGACAAGACTGTGATGGTAATTTTTTTGGAGCCTCTGCAACGTTGCGCCTTAGGATTGAGATAATCCCTCAATGTTAATCAAAGTCAGACTTCTATCTAAAGGGACTTTTGCGATCTGCACATAACTGACCAATTTCAAGTCTATTTATATTTGCGGATATTCACAAACATTTTAATCTTTTCAAAAGCAATACGTATTGGATCAAATTGTGGTTTTGTGTATTTTTTCAGCCAAAAGCGGAACAACCAATACAGGTGCAAAATGTACACAAACAATGTGAGATGTACTTTCATTTACAACAAATGCCCGCGCTGTATATTTATATGTAAAGCTGTGCTTAAATCTAGACGTTTTCTTCACTGCAGTCTATTTTTGTGTAATAAAACGGGTTTGTATCCAAACAGCAGTCTCATTCCAAACATGCAGCAAATTGCAAACTAATATTTATTAACATGTATGCAACTTCTCAACTTGAACAAAACCAAAAACTACAAAAGCAAACCCCCAAATATTTTTGCCGTCACTCCTCCGGCTTAGTGTCAGCAGAGTCATCATTGGCAACCACAGACTGGGGGATCAGTTGCAAGAACGCATCACCTAAAAAGAAAAAAAATAACTTGAATCATCATCACTGGAGAAATGAGGATTTGGTATCCGTCACCTACCAATAATATCATCAGCAGGACCGATATGCACCACACCGTGGGAATCCTTTAGAGAAAGGAGAAAAATAAGTGTTCTGACTGCTGATTTATGGAGAAAAATATTAAATCTGAATTGGAGCACACTGCAAAGAAAAAACAACAACTCCTTAGCTTTCTCACAAAGAACATAAAAAAATCCTATCAGTATCATGTTACCTCTCTGTTCTTTTCTTCCTCTTCATCCTCATTTTGCTCTACAACAGGAGTGACAAGTCAGCTCAGCATCACAATATACAAGGTATAACCACGTGACCTCAATTACCATGCACACTAGCCTCATTTTCTGGCACATGGAAGTCTGCCAAGCACATGTCCTTGGCCAGACAAGTCACCACCTCAACGTCACCCAAAATAGTACAGAATTTCAGTTTTCATTGAAGACTGTTTTGTTATTCAATTTCTATCAACTACCTCATCTGAACAGAGATGTGTAAGGGATTCGGCCTCTGTAGCAAATGCTCGAGCTGAATGCAAACAACCACCTTGAAAATAGAGAAGCTGAGGGTAGGAGAAGCAACGCCATCAACTTCAACATTTACCTTCCATCTCATTTTCTGCCTCCTCTTCTGGAACGGGCATTGGCTCTTCTGCGGAATATTCAGTTCCACATAAAATAAAAACTCAAATTCACTTTAGAGCAATGCTGATTGGATAAATCCAATATTCACATTTGGTATATTGTGCAAATGGAATCTTCGCCTGACTTACCAAATCCTTCCTTTGTTGGTTCAGCAGGGACCTAAAATTAAAAACTTTTTTTGTTTCTTTGGGATTAAGAAAAAAAATGATTGGACTGCATTCCAACCAAGTTATATAAAAATGTTTACATTCAAGTGAGGCCAAAATATATTTAACATCGCCTATGACATGGATTTTTTTTTTACTCCTCATATTCTTTGGAAATTAAAATATTAAATGATATATTAAAGCTATAAGGAAAATGTTTTAGTTTTGGACACATTGCTCTACTTTGCACATTTAGAAAAACACAATTCCCTTTTGTGGCTCTAACAAAAACAAACAATTTAACATTTTCATTCTCCGAGATGTTGTGAAGCCCATGCAAAAACTCAAGTAGAAGATGTGCCAATGTCTGCGCAACTCATGTGGAAATTGAGTGTTATGCAAATTACCATTTCCTCCTCTCTCTCACTGATGACGCAAAGATTCCTTGAAGCCGTGACCGCACCGGTGTGCTCAAACGGCTCTGCAACACATATTTAATGATGTTATTCAAGGGGTTTCTCAGCATGCAAGATTTTTTTTAGTAGTAGAGGAAATACTGGTCTCTCCTGGATGATTATTTCATTGGAGGTTAAGTTTGTCAATGAGGGAGCGAAACCTAGTAAACATGTCACAGAGCTTTTGTTGCGTACCTGGCAACTCTTTTTCAGTTTCGACCGACTTCTCAGCTGTGGCATCCTGAAAACCAACAAAACCTGAAATACGCTTATTTACACTTACAATTGAGCATATTGAGCAATTACTACATCTGTAGAAGATACTGTGCTGATCTCCAGATCGCTGAACTTGGTTTCAGTTTCAACAGTAAGATCTGCGTGGGAAATAAAAAAAACACTTCTGAAGAACGTTAGGAAATTTCATAGTTTTTAATACGCGTGCCTAACAAAAACAAACCTGAACATGTTTTTACTTCAAAAAACACACATGACGTGTCCTCAGTTGTCATTTCAATCTAAAAGAAAACGGATGCATGACAAATTAACTTCTGAAACAAACAGTATTATACTGCCATCAGTTAAATGCATTTTTCCCTGAGATTCGATCTGCAACCTCAGTGGAAATGTTTAAATCAAAGCTTAAAACAAACTTCTATTCTATAGCATATGAATAACCTATATTTTATGTTGATAATATGTGTATTTGCCCTCATGTAGGTTTTAGATTAGGGGATGGTGTCATAATGGTCTGTAGTTTGCAATAGTCTTTGATCTGTGCAGCCCTTTGAGACTATTTGTGATTAAGGGTTATACAAATAAAAATGACTTGACTTAAAAACAAAAGTTTAGGTGGTGCTTGGTTTTTCAATTTAGAATTCCAGTTGGGAAGATATAAAGTAAAATATTCCTGTCGCTAGTGAATGTGTCAGTAAAGTTATCTAAAAATACAATGCAGAGACAAACGAAAACCAACTACAAGTCCAACAGAGTAGATAAACAATTTACCCTTTTCAAGTTTGTCCCACTTGAGACTGCATTTGTATCTGTAACCTTGTCATTCGTAGAATCAGTCGCATCTGAAAATAGAAAAAAGTAGTGGGTGAATATCTCAAGCCGTGCAAACATTTATCAACTCACAGGACGTACCTGCAGAGTCAATTCTGTCGATGGAGCGATCCCCCACTTCAAGTGGAAACAGCGGAACGCCAGATTCATCTCTGGTTTTGTCTGGTGAAGATGCAGACAAAAAATTGTCTATCGGAGAGGCGGTTTCCACCTTGAAGTCTAGGCAACTCCAGTCAGCTTTCTTTTCCATATTTGCTTGTATTCCACTATCCATTTTGGTGAAATTAGTTTTACTTGGAGGACTCGAAGCGTCGACTATGTTTACTGGTCCGCTTGTCTCAACCTGGCTCAGAACTGCATCGAGAAGATAATCCACAACGCTCTCAATGTCTTTTGAAAATCTACTCTCCAAATGGTCCAAGTCAACACCATCATGGTCTATGTCAGTGAGGGCAATTGGTACAGCTCCTTCCGCTTTCTCTTTTTTTAATGGTTCATTTTCTATGGTGGTCACTGTTGCATCCATTTTTTTAAGTTCAGATTGATTTTGCACAACAGGCGTCAACCAGCTTAGCATAGTCTCATTTATCTTCTTACCTTCGCACTCCAACTGCACAAGATACATGTTCTTTCCTCCTTCGCAACAAGATTTGGTAACTGTCATCTGCATTAATTTGACCTGCCCTGCAATTGAAATTAATTCATTGAAAGCCCCGTCACGCCAAGAGCTATCAGGTTCATCGAAACCATCAAGTCGACACAGAAATGCATGTGTAGGGGTTTGCAACAGGTCAGGGGTAATTTCCCTTATTTCTGTGCGGGTAACTTTATCTGTGTTTCCATAATCCACAAACAGAACAGACAGCTCATCATCTTCTTGACTGAGTACTTCGGCACGGCACCAAAGCTTATCCTCCGCGAAAAAAGCAATGCACGGTGTGCCAGGTGAAAGCACGTTGATGTTCATGCTTGAATTCAGGGGTGCGTTTCCAATTCTAGAAAGACTTTCAGAAATCTGATCGAGTGTGGCCGAGTCGTCAGGCTGACACCAGAACTTTTGAGCATCACAAAAAGCTGAGACGTAAACACCCAGCTGTTGTCCTTCTGTTAATTCTAAATGTCGGTAATTCATTTCTGAAATCTCTGCACTCTTTTCAGTCTCCTTTTCAATGACAGGTAAACTTTCAGGTTCACATTTGAGTTTCACAGCATCATCCTCAAGAATGACTTTCCACATTGCACCCAACTGTTGCAAAAACCGACACTTCCAGATTTTCTCTTTATTAGAACCAATCGCTTTGTTCAAAGAGGACGCCACTCCTGCATCCAACAGCTCATGGGAATCAACTTGGTTAAGCATGCAGTGTATGCTGTACCTCGGCACCTGCAAGAAAGTCTTGCTTGGTTTTGCTAGTTTAGAAAATGCTAACTTTGCGGTGTTGCCAAAATCTAAAAATTCCACCAGAGCAAATGAGCTGGGGAGCACGACCTTTACAAATGCCCGGTACCACAAGGAATCATCTGGAAACTTGGCTTCAACCAAATCACCTGCTTCAACTTGAGTGATGCTCATTTTGGGAAAGGATTGTGGGTCATTAAGCTTTTCAGTTACAGAGTATATTTCATTTTCTTGTCTCGCAAGATGTACATAAAAACTTGATGGGTTGTTGTAATGAGAGATGTAGACATCTTCTTCCCAATCCAATGTGATGACATTTTGGGTTAAGTCTCCAAGATTTGGACGTTTGTCATAGTTGATTTGAGTTAGCAAACTGTCAAGTTCTTTAAGAGGTGATCCAGAATTCAGGTTGAAGCTCGAGACCAATTCTCTTTCAGTGTGTTGCCTTCTATTAGGGGTTTGGTAGAGTTTTTGTGGTGCTTTAGCAATCCTTTTCGGCAAATTCTGCCTTGAAGTTTGCGTCACTTGACTTATTTGGTGCAGTGGTTTTAGTACATTGTTTTCTGGGTTGAGGTCAGCAGAAATGGACACCGTTTCCTTGACAGCATGTTCATTTTGAAAACTGTGGTCAACTTGACCTACAGTCGGCATCTGGAGATGAAACATTTTCTTCATCTTTGAGTTGACTTGCATGCTTTTGTGGTAAAGCTCGACAAGGTGACTCCCGTCAGGCTGTTTGGCTGTGATCACTGCTCGGAAATTACATTCCGCCGCATATTTTTTAAACCAGTCATTAACCTCACTGGGTACATTTGTTGGGACATCTGAGAGAGAGAACAACATTGCTTGCATTGGGACAGACATGATATCCTTGGCCTCTTTAGGCACTGGAATCAAGTCTGATATTGCCACTACAGCTGTATCACCATAATCAACTAACTGAACCAGTATTGATGGCTGAAGTCTCTTGATTTGTGCTCTGTACCACAGCCCGTCAGTGTACTTTGCAAAGCACAATTTCTGAAATGAAGTGGACAAATTCGCCTTGCCAAGCTGATAACAAAGATTACAGACTTTCTTGTTAAGGTCCTTCAACGTGTCGGAGTTCCTTTCAAGTTGGCAGTAGAACCAACTCACGCTATTGACACATGTGACTTTGATTTGTTCTTGAGTTCCAGTTTTGATGCCGTGTGTCGAGTAGTAGTATGTCTCCAAGCGGTAAGGGGATTCAGGTGCTGCCCTCCCAGGTGAAAAATGGCCGATTCCGGCCATATTAGTACAGATGCTCTCAAAAGGAGTTCCTAAATCCACAATGTTGATGACTAGATTTTCTTCATTGTACACGACTGCATTCACGGTGCACTTTAATGGCACAGTATTGGAAGCAGCAGTTTCCACAAAGTTCCTAAACATTTCTTTTGCAGCATCACTCCAATCGTTTTCAAGTGACGTGACCTCGAGAGGGTTGAGAAGACGGCAACGAAACGCTTGAGCACACAGTTCGAGAAATTCCGGGCTGATTTTCCTCAATTCCTGAAGACTGACCTCTATTGTCTGACCATAGTCAACAAAAAGAATCGTTGCGTGATTAGCGTTATCTTTGCTAACGATTAGACCTCTGTACCATAATTCGTTGTCTGGGTGTCGAACAACACAAGCTGCTTCTCCAAAAGGTTCATAAACGCTGCCCATGTAGTATAATTGTACGTCACGCATGAGCGACTTCAATTTACTAGCGTTTTGAGCCTGTTGGCACCAAAAATTATTTGGGCTCGCGATGCAAGACACGTTGACTTCAATGACACTCCCGACGGGGAATATATTTTCGTGGAACTTTCCAATTTGTAACGCATTACTGGCAGGCTCAGCGTTATTTTGTATTTCCAAAAATTCCACAATGTTTCTGGGAAAACCCAAGAATTCATTTTCGGAAGTGACTATTCCGGATTTTTTACTTCCTTGGAATTTTGCTAAACCAGAATAGCATAGCAGCTTACCTACATCCTTTTCTCCTTGTGACTCTTGATCAGTCATGGTTACTGTATAGGTATCGTTGTTTTTCCCTAAAAAATGTACATTTAGAAGTTTGTCTGTAGTCACTCTGATGAAAAAGTCAATGGCAGAGTGACTCCATTGATCATATTTTGGTCTGAGGCCTGCCAACGAACATTTCAACGCAAGCTGTGGCATTTTTTTAAAGCGATCTGGAAGAAAGCTTATGTTACTCCAATCAACCTCCTCACTGTGCCCATAATCCACAAAGAACACTTTGATTTTTCTTTCCGCAACTTCTGATACAGTAGCTCTGTAGAATTCCCCATCAGCAGCTTTTGCTGCACAGCAAGCACCAAGTGTCGGTGTTTCAATCACGTGGACATTCTCTGAGGATTTGAAAAAATGGAAAATATCGGACATCATTTTTTCAAGCTTGTGGTTTTGGGTTTGGATCCAAAACTCGCCTGGGTTGGATATGTGAGAAATACATGCCATGTGTGAAGAATTGGCGATAAAGCTTTGTACTGGGAACATGGTGATTTTCTCCATCTCTTCGACCGTTATGGTTTTCTCAGAAAATGACGTGTCTCTATAATTTTCACATCGGGGCGATTGCGATCTGCTGGGTGCCATGTGTGCAAGTGCATACTCACCAGGTGCTTCTCTACTCTCCTGCTGAGAATAATCCTGAAAACTAAACACCTGGTTGAGGTTAGTATTTTCATCACCATATAGCGTAACGTAGTAAACACCCTCGAAGATACATTGGTAATGAAATTTGGCCATGACCGTCTTGTGCAAGAGCAATGACTTGAGGAAGTCGATCTGGTTGCAGTTCCATCCAACACCCTTGTCGAAAATTCCGTGGAGTGAGCACACATAAGTCACAACTGGCATTTTGAAGAACTCTGGAGCAAGTGGTCTTATGTTTTCCATTTCAACCAGTTGTTTTGTCCCATCGTCAACATTCAACACTTCCACTTGTTCACTGCCTGGGATTATCTGCTGCAAAACGGAACGGAACCAACTGCCATAGTTTCCTTTTGCTGCACAGGTGAATCCTATCATTTCTGGATTCACGCTACAACTGCCCATTCTGCCCGTATAGTGTTGTGTTATTTGCTCTGAGAGTTTCCTCAGGGCTGTAGAAAAAACTTTCAATTGGCAGAAAATACGCTGTGGATTGGTGACTTCTGTGACGACTACAGTCTCCACAGCTCCAGCTGAAAGCTCTGGGAACATGTAAAGATCCTGCTTTTGGTGTTGCTCAACTTCGCCGATTAAGCTACGAGGACTTTTTTCCGTTTCTGATGATTTAAGAACAAAGTTCAGAAAATTGCTTGGTTCTATTTTTTTCGCCAATCCCATTTCATACATTTGTTTGCATATGCATGGTATGTCTAGAACAAGCTGCCTTTCATATAGTAGTACCTCTAGTACATGTGCCCTTACCACCCTCCCTTGAAGAGATTGGATGAATTCATGAGCTCTCGGAGACCATCTTTTTTCAGGATGGTATGGCCATACATTGGCTAACACGCACAACTCCACCTGAGGAGGTAGGTTGAAGTAATCAATCTTTCCCCAAGACAAAAAATTTGTGCTCGTACTACATGCGATGCCATGGTCGATGAGGAACACTCTGCAATTGGATCCATTTCTCGAGTCTATGCGGGCTCTGTACCATGTACCATCAATTTGAGCCAAGCACAAGTCACCAGGATTTCCTTCGACTTCCTGAAATTGATTTACAGAAGACTGGATGCTTTGGGCCAGGAATTCATAATCCCTGGCTCTCGACTGTCCAAAGTTGGCAACAAATTCTAAGAGTGGACTAAATGGATTTGAGAGAACCCTGCTTATAAGGATTGTCACATCAGACCCTCGTGTCGGAGGCCCAGGGATGGATGACATTGCCTCAGTTTCACTCGGTCAAACTGTCCATTTGTCAACCGCTGTGCATGCAAAATATCTGTAAAATATAAATTGGAATAGTGTAAATATGTTGCATTAAAGTAGGAAAAGTTGCTCAAAATGGAATTATTTTCTTATTTTACTATGACCTGGTAATTTAACGCATCACGGTGTGGTATGCTCCGAGCATTGCTGCAGATAAAACACGTGACAGTTATCAGCACAGCCCAGAAAATTATCGGCTGCCCTCTACCTAGTCTGGAGGACATTGCAGAAATGATCCTTCTCACCCTGGCCACCACCTGTTCTACCCTCTGCCAGATGCTACACGTCACATAAAAATAAAGACTAAAAGTCTCACGGACAGTTTCGTCCCAGGGGCCATCACCATCTTAAATTTTTTTGTGGCATTTTTATTTGACTAGCAGGATCTCGTGAATAAGCGCTGCCGTGCTGGTTAAACAGCTTCCAGTTGCTTCACCTTTTCACAGCGTTGTTTTACAGTTTGTTTTTTTGTAGTCGGCACGTTTCGTCTGACAGTACCTCTAAATATCATATCCTTTGAAAACAGCCATAGTGAAAAAAAAATTCAATTTTTTTGCTTGGAAGCACTTTCCCTATTCTATTTACAGTCGTCGTTTTGGAAATGGAGTGAGCTGAAATTCTCACAGAAAGCAAAGGGCAAGGTGGCCAAAGGGCTACCACCATCTGGTGCAACGGTGCATTTTTTTATTTTACGAATTAATCTTATTCAGCGATCAATATTACTAGCAGGCCGCATATCCAATTTATGAGAGGCCGCGAGCCAGTAGAAATTTAATCAAGGGCCATCACTGGCCTTTGGGCCGGATTTTGGACACATCAGGCTTACATGGTGACTTTTAAAGCTCCGCGAAGCAGGTGTACCAAGCGACCAAAAAAACCATAGATCCCTAGAGTTGAAAGTCCCCTTCAGTACAGGGAATCTTGGAAATATACCATACCAATTTCCTACAAACTTGCCATGTCATGTCTATGCAACCCTACTTAGAAAGTCAAGCATTTGCATTGATGTCAAGAACCCCTATTAACCCTACTCGTTGCATGAGCAGAAATAAATCATTTTATGAAACTTGAACCATATTTTTGATATTCAGGGCATGATTTAGATCAGACCATTATTTGTCCAATTCACCAAGCATTTAACACATTTATCAGTCCTCATGGATACCTAAGCATCATGCGACTTTGTCTGATGGTGTGCCCCTGCAGAAGACATAGTTGGGGGTTAAAGTTTAATATTGTATTAATGAAGATGTAGAGTGAATATTTTAACAAAGTGAGGGGGTGCACCGTTCCTGGAGGTACTGCAATACCAGGTCGATGCGTGGAGTGGACGGAGCAAGCCCCTATTCCATCTCCCAGTTCCAAAAATCAATTTAATATATGGTCCCCGGATAGGGGACGTATCAGATATTAAACTGATAAGAACAGATACTACACTTGATCTTAGCCAAAAGGCCGAGAAGCGATACCTACAATGGGTTTTCAGACCCAATTTAATACCCGACACGATCCGTTAAGTTCTTGGTTGCGACCCAAATTTGATACATTTACACACAAAACTGAGTAAATACGCTTTAACCAACAAGAGTGTTATTTTTTTTAACATTCATTCATCGTGAACCGACATTAAACTCATCAAAGGTCTTTGCCAGAGACACTTCCTAGTCATGTGACACAGTTCCGTCCAATAGCAAAGCAGCAGCAAATATATGCAATGCATTCATCTGCAACACAGTATAGGATTCTTTTTATTTCAATAAAACATTGAAAAAATAACCAGGTTGTTATACTGTGTTAAAAAAAACAAGAAAAACAATGACTGTCAATAAGCTAATGTCGTGCAGACGAGCGGTGTGTCGTTAGCGAACGGAACGGCTCAATAAGCCGACTCCCTACACACCATGAGTCGGCTCCCTGCAAGGCGCTTTTTTCTCTCACTATATTTTCTGCTTGCATCAAAATTTGCATACAGTATATTTATAGTTCATTTGGTATTGCACTGAAAGGTAACTCTTTTTCACTGTCGTTTTTTATGTTTTTATAGGGGTCCGATGTTTGCACGGTGTAGTATAAAGCTGAACATTGAAAATAGAGAGTTCACTGTAAATTAAAACAAAATTAACATTTTTAAAATGATTCATTTAGTCAGAGTATAGTGTTTCATTATTGTGGATCACATTTTGATTTAGGGGCAGTAAGGGAGCCATGAGAGCTGGCTAATTTTAGTGAGCCGAAAGGGACGGTTCATGAAAAAGAGCCAGAATTCCAGTAACTTCTGAACAAAAACGTCCCCTGATGAGGCCTTAAAAAACACTTTTTTTCACAGGGCAAAGGGCTGGAGGTTTAGAAACTACTCAAATATTTTCTATGCTATTTTGGCAAACATTATTTTACCTTTTGGTGTTTTCATGGCGCGGACTTTTGTGCTGACCGCTTTGAGGCCTTCACTTTCGCCAAAATCATGCACGTGCTAGCTAGCGCATGAGTTAACGGCCTCCAGAATAGAAAATTTAGTATTGGGCTGCACTATGTGCTTTGGTGCGAAACAATTAAAAATCATTCCTAACTGTGGTTTTAAGTGCGCTGGACTTATGTCGAGTAAGTCAAAAATTGATGTCATTACTTGGTGCTTGAAATCCTTGAAAATGCCTGAAATTTATGGTTGTTTTCAAGGTTTGAAAAGTGCCTTTTAAATGCTACAAGTTGTTACCACCTACTAGACAACAAATAAAGTAATATGAATCAAGTTGGCTAAAAAGTGATGCCGACGCACTTTGTCTGATGGCTTGTTCTGCCATTGCAGCTTTAAAAAAAAAAAAACTCAACTTGGGTCTCCAACCAGATTCCAAACTATCTTAAAACAGTAATCCTAACAAAAAAGAACAGATTAAAAACATTACATGAACCTCTATTAGCAGGGGAGAAATCCTTATTTCTTTTCTGGCCCCTGGGGATGGATTCCACTCAAGAGTCGAAAACGCACCGTTTTATTCAAGTCTTGCAGATTGTTCTATCGTGTCAGAGCAAGAATCCCGTGACACCCATATTTGAAACCTGATCTCCGAATCTCTATCTGTAAAATGTAATCTGAAATCATATTAAATAACTACAAATCAAAACGTGATTAGCCTAAAACAGGGAGTTCCAACCTTGTTGGAGGAGTTTATTAAGGCTTAAAACACACTTCTATTCTCTATCTTATGAATGACTATTTCCTGTGGAAAATCGGTGTCTCATCTCATCTCATTAGCTGCACCACTTATCCTCAAGTAGGGTCGCGGGGGTGCTGGAGCCCATCCCAGCAATCATCGGACAGTGGACACCCTGAACTGGTTGCCAGCCAATCGCAGGGCACACAGGGACAGACAACTCGCTCGCTTATTCACACCTAGGGACAATTTGGACTGGCCAATCCACCTGAAATGCATGTCTTTGGAATGTGGGAGGAAACCAGAGTGCCCGGAGGAAACCCACGCAAGCACGGGGAGAACATACAAACTCCGCACAGTAAGTCCGGTAGCTGGATTTGAACCCACACAGGAGGTTCCCTAGACCTTAGAACTGTGCCGTAAACGCGCGTATCATTTGTTATTGCAACATCCTTTGCAGCCTGGTCATCCTGGAAGGGAGATGACCTCATGTGTGGTCCCTTCAAGGCTTCTTAATTTTCCTCATGTTGGGGTTTTTGAGTTTTTCCTTGCCCTCATGTATGTTTTAGATCAGGGGATGGTGTAATCATAGTTTGTAGTTTGTAGTTTGCAATAATCTGTGGTCTGTGCAGCCCTTTGAGATTCCTTGTGATTAAGGGCTATACAAATAAACATGACATGACTTACTTTGGTTAAAGGGTTTGTAAATAGGTTTACCATTGCGGAATCAAAACCATGTAAAAGCGTTTTTTAAGGCAAGTGAATTTCTCAGCAAAGAAAGACACCACCCAAGTCCAAAAGCTTTGGAAAAAATATTGTTTTAATATAAAAACGAACAGGCACTTTATTTTACCCAATAATTTTTTGTACAAATAGCCAGAACTACACCCCACTATTTTACTGCATGCAACAACCATTTGATACATATTTTACTGTCTTCGTGATTTTGTGGTAACGGACATGATGTAATCTTCAACACCCGAACATGTGTGTTTTATTTACTAGTAGGGTTTTGTTACTATGTGAGCTATACTAAAAGATTTGCCTATCTAAAGATTTACTGTTACATTTTCAGGGGGTGCACCGTTCCTGGAGGTACTGCAATACCAGGTCGATGCGTGGAGTGGACGGAGCAAGCCCCTATTCCATCTCCCAGTTCCAAAAATCAATTTAATATATGGTCCCCGGATAGGGGACGTATCAGATATTAAACTGATAAGAACAGTTTTTTTTTTTTTTTTGGTTTGAACAAATTTATTGACACTAAGAACAGAAAACAATCATGACAATCTCAACAGCAATTAAGCACATTCACAATATTATATTCCAATATTACGTTTTTAACAGCAAACACAAAGTGAGGTTTGAACAAACCTTCTCGAAAATCAAACATATTCACAATTTCATTATATAACATCTTTGTTAGTGTCAATAGATCCGTCCAGGCCAAAGTCGATTGTCCTCGGTCTGAACAAATCCACCGACACCAACAGCAGCAAAACACATCCATCAAGCATATTCACATTTTTTTTATATTTGACAATATGACGTGACGATATGACGTTTTAACATTTTTTCCTGACATTTTCAACATCAATTAAACAATTTCAGAGTTATTTTCTTTTAACAGTAGTAAACAAGCGTGTAAAAGGCAATACTATACTTTTTTTTTTTTTTTATACTACACTTGATCTTAGCCAAAAGGCCGAGAAGCGATACCTATAATGGGTTTTCAGACACAATTTAATACCCGACACGATCCGTTAAGTTCTTGGTCGCGACCCAAATTTGATACATTTACACACAAAAGTGAGTAAATACGCTTTAACCAACAAGTGTTACTTTTTTAACATTCATTCATCATGAACCGACATTAAACTCATCAAAGGTCTTTGCCAGAGAAGCTTCCCAGTCATGTGACACAGTTCTGTCCAATAAAAAAGTAGCAGCAAATATATTGCATGCATTCATCTGTAATTCGTTTTTTTTTAATTTCAATAGAACATTGAAAGAATAACCAGGTTGTTATACTGTGTTAAAAAGCCAAGAAAAACAATGGCTCTGTCAACAAACCAACGGCCCAATGAGCGAGCTCCCTACCAACCAGGAGCCGGCTCCCTACAAGGCGCAGTTTTATAATGATGGGCCCACCCGCTAGTCATCAACTTCTAGTTTTTATCCATGAGACCTCTTAAATTAAAAATATAATAGAGATGTTTTTCTTTGTTGAAACAATTTTTTACCATACATTGACACCGTTTATTCATTGCTCTGTGCTTTTGTTCTGTGATTATGAAAAGAAAAAAGTCGGTCACCTTAGGAAAAAAAAGGTTTTGAAAGGTATTTGGTATTTTTTAGTGATGAGCTTCACGCGGTATTCTTCAACAAATCAATTTAAAATTTTCAGTTCAATTTGTATTAAAGTTAAAATACAGGTGCCAAGTATGACGGACGGGTCCACACAATTAAGTCCTTAAATGGATGACTATATGCTGGGGAGAACAGTTTAGAATTGGTGAAAATCTCTCCAAACAAAGAAACACCCCCCACCCCCCCCAGTTCAAAAATTTTGGAAAAAAATGTTGTTTTGACACCTTATTTTAACGCTTTGTTTAGCTGTAGCATGCACTTGTCCTCTTGAGCGCCACCTGTTGGGGGCCAATGAAGCTTCATAGGACAATGCCATAAAATCGAATGCCAGCTGCCGTAAATAAAGACGGAAGAAAGGCAATGGCAAATCAAAGCCAACAAAGAGCAGTGTCTGCCTCATTTATATGAAATGAAATGATCTGCATTTCTATAGCGCTTTTCAAGTCAATGGCTGCGTCCCATTCTTCGCACTTTCACTCGCTATGTGCCCTAGTCACTCGGTTTGCGCGTTCACGTGAAAATGGGGTGTGTCCCGATACTCTCAAGACCGAGGCAGAAGTGCCCTCAAACCATGTCGTAACCACTTCAAGACCGAGGGGGCTCTCGACCTCACTTGGCAGCGAAGTGACTACCCAGAAGGCTTTGCGAATTCTCAATATCAACAAACATGCCCGAAAAGGAACCGCACAAATGTAAGTAGTTTTCCACAACCACGCACGTATTTGCAACAAAATGTATTGAGATATCTTAGTTAGACGTAAATGCAATAGAAAATCGTATTTTCGCGTTAAAACACGAACATTGCAAAATCGCTACTTTACGAAGTGCACTAATCTACCAAGGGAGCCGGCAAAAAAAATCTTCACGCTACAAACTGTAAAGTAGGATAACTGTGCAGAAAATCACGGTTCAGCCCATCCCTGTTTTTATCTTAAACGAGTCGTGCTTTTACATCTACATGGAGCATAGTCAGAATACCGTTCTGGACATAAGCCCTTGTTTACTGCACACAATTTCGGGTGTCGTGTTTTATTTACAATTTGATTCTTTCATGTGAGATCAGAATGCATTAGTTTTCATCATGCATTGTGAGTAATGTCTCAGAATTTCACGTGGAAATACAGTTGAAACAAATTACTATCACATAGTCCACTGCCTTCTCTGTAAACACATATTAAGTAAACTAATTACCTTCTCAAAATGTTGTCCAAATGTGGAGACAATTCTAAAGCATATGTGATGCTGGCCAATAGAAGGCTCTTACAGCCATAAGAATAACATGTCATTTTTTTGTATCTATTCACTATCAAATAATTATCCAGAACACATCCTATAATTTCCTGTCTCATATCAACTTGTTGAGCATCCTATACACAGTTGTTTTGTACAATACATCAGCATTAAGTAATTCTTGTTTTTTCCACCCAACCTAAAGGCCACTGTAGAACGTCCCGTGGAAGAGCTGGTCACCATCACAGCTACCACGCCATCCACACCACCGGGCACGTCGTTGGCACCTTCTAATCCGGCGCCAAACCCCAAATCACCCAGAAAAAAAAGGAAGCACGATACACTCCTTGACTTTTTGAAAGCGGAGTCTGCCAGAGCGAGGAAAAGGCTCGAAGAAACTGTGGCCAAAACTGAGCGGTTCCCGTCCTTTTTGGGAAGCTCGTGGACAAATTTCCAGAACAGTGACATCTCTGCAATGTTTCCCTTTGTTTTATAAAAGGAAAATATTTTTTTTTTTATTAAGAACTCAATGAAGTTCCAGTTTGTGTTTTCCAGCTTCATGGAAGTATTGGTATATTTTTGTTAAAATTTGTGACACATTATTTATTTACTATTATGTATTTTGGCCCAATGTGAGTTTGTTTTTCTGAAAGTAAACTATTATTTAAGCTGGAGTGATTTGTAGTTGTTTTCTGTCCAACAGTGACATAGTTCACACACAGTATCTCACATCATTATGAAATAAACCACCAAGGTGTTACTCAAAATGAAGATGTTTATTGAATAGTAATGCAGAAAAGCACATAATGCAAATGTGGGTCTGACTTCCAGAGCCTAAAATATGGCTTTTGGGCAATTTATTCCATATTAACTGTGGACAATTCTTTGTACGGTGGACCTGGGAACCCTGAAGACCCGTGACACCACACGGTAGGACAGAGCGTGGACCAGCCAGTACACGTAGATCAAGACCTCCAGCCATGGCCCTGTTCCCTCTTTAGCAGCTCCTGCAGGGCCCACATAACCTTCTTGCTCAACCTTAAGTCCTGAATGAGTTCTGACTCCACATCCAACCATAAGCACAGGATGGGAACATTCCTGTCCAACCTGTCCACGCTTATGGGACAGCCACTCTGGAACACAATAGATAACAAACAATTTAGACATAAATGTGGGCATAGCAAAGAAAAAGACCGCTTTAACTGTGATGTAAGCATCATGAAAAAATGTTGAAATGACCTTTTTATATTCAATGACAACTCTTTTGAATTAAATTCCTTATGAACTAAGGTTTTTGGGTCGTACAGGGAAGTTTGGTGACGATATTATGTCAGCTAAAGGGCCAGGTGGACTGTTCTTGTGTTTGTTTACGTTTCGTCATGTCACAGATTCAAGACCCCTACTATATGTCATAAAATGGCATTAAGATACTAATAAGTAGATTGCCATTTATGTCTACACAAACATAGGGTATTATGGGAACGTGCATTGTATGTTAACTCTTACTGTATTTGACCGAACGGGTCATTTTTTTTAATGAGTGTACGTACCTTGTAAAGATGAATCAGCACTACATAGCGCCGAAGCTGTCTTCAGTATAGCACATTTCTCCTCCGTTGATTGGAGACACGGAAAAGATGATGAGCTTTCAGGCAATCGGTAATAACACAGCAGTAGCGGGCATTTTTAACGTTGCACGAACTCTCCAACTGACACACTACAGGTTGAGACTCGAGTTGTTTACATGTGACGTAGACCAATACGTCACTGAGGTCTACAGCCAATTAATATTACCGCCATCTCCTGGACAGGGGTGGAACCTTGCAAGTCTTGTCCAAACCATCTCCATTTGCACTCCACTCGCGGAGGGCACTCCTCTATCGAGGGACCTCACTGGAGGGTTCTCAGGGCCGAGTGAGAGAAATGGGATTGGGCCAATGACTTCCCAAAGCGCTTTACAATGTGCTCCACATTTCCCAATAGCGGCCTTGCAGCCATATAAGACGCTAACCTGCTTATTGAAGGTATTAGGGGTTCAGTGTCTTACCCAAGGACGCTTCGACATGACACACGGGCGAGCTGGGATGCCTTGATCCCAAGACGAGCACTCTACCTCCTGAGCTACTGCCGCCCCCGCATTCATAAGCATAATCGTGGTGAAACATGGCAACAATTTCAAGCAATTAGCATCACATTTTCAAATAAAAACAAGCACTTTTCAATCCCTAAAAACAACAACTTCAATCACTTACATGGATTTCAAAAACCCCTATAAACCCGACTCTGAGCAGAAAGAGTCAAATTTTGAGGCTTGAAACATATTTTAGACATTCAGAGCATTTTTTAAATCCCACTAATCTATATTCTACATACCATACATACAATACAACATTTAGTTTTTATGACCACATGGGAAAAATAACACATAAATTAAAGGTACATTCAGCATTAACAAAGATGTAGAATTGATTTTTTTAAACAAAGTGAGGGAGTGCACCGTTCCTGGAGGTACTGCAATACCAGGTCGATGCGTGGAGTGGACGGAGCAAGCCCCTATTCCATCTCCCAGTTCCAAAAATCAATTTAATATATGGTCCCCGGATAGGGGACGTATCAGATATTAAACTGATAAGAACAGATACTACACTTGATCTTAGCCAAAAGGCCGAGAAGCGATACCTACAATGGGTTTTCAGAACCAATTTAATATTCGACACAATCCGTTAAGTTCTTGGTTGCGACCCAAATTTGATGCATTTACACACAAAACTGAGTAAATACGCTTTAACCAACAACAGTGTTATTTTTTTTAACATTCATTCATCGTGAACTGACGGTAAACTCATCAAAGGTCTTTGCCAGAGACACTTCCTAGTCATGTGACACAGTTCCGTCCAATAGCAAAGCAGCAGCAAATATATGGCATGCATTCATCTGCAATACAGTATAGGATTCTTTTTTTTCAATAAAACACTGAAGAAATAACCAAGTTGTTATACTGTGTTAAAAAAAAGAAGAAAAACAATGGTTCTGTCAATAAACCAATGTCGTGCAGACGAGTGATGTGTCGTTCGTGAACGGAACGGCTCAATAAGCTGGCTCCCTACATACCATGAGCCGGCTCTTTATTTTCCTCTCGCATCAAAATTAGCATACAGTATATTTATAGTTCATTTGGTATTGCACTGAAAGGTAGCTCTTTTTCACGTCATGTTTTACGTTGCGTTTATATAGGGGTTCTATGTTTGTGCTGTGTAATATAAAGCTGAACATTGAAAATAGGAAAGAGTTCACTGTAAATTAAAATGGGAAATGGTCTGCATTTATATAGCGCTTTTCAAGTCAATGAAGACCTCCCAAAGCGCTTCACACTTATCCATTCACACACACACTCACACACCAATAGCAGCCATGCAAGGCGCCGACCTGCTTATTGGGGGCATTAGGGATTCGGTGTCTTGCCCAAGCAAAATTAACAGTGATATAACACAAGTTGTAAAATGATTCATTTAGTCTAAGTATAATGTTTCATTATTATGGCTCACATTTTGATTCAGGGGCTGTAAGGGAGCCAAAAGAGCTGGCTAATTTTAGTGAGCCGAAAGGGACTGTTCATGAAAAAGAGCCAGGACTCCAATAACTTCTGAACAAAAACGTCGTTTTTTCACAGGGCCAAAGACAGGAAGATTTGAAAACTGCTAAAATGTTTTCTATGTTTTTTTGTTTTTTTTTTGCGGGGGGCAAACGTTATTTTACCTTTTGTTGCTTTCATTGCGTGTATTTTTGTGCCAATAGCGCCGCCGCCTTTACTTCCGCCAAAATCATGCGAGTGCTTGCTAGCGCACTTATTAGTTAGAACCAAAAATTTAGGATTATTTTGGTTTCAAGGTTATCAAATATGAAAATTCATTCGAAACCATGTTGAATGAATGTTGACAAGGAAAAAAGAAGCCAACCGTAGTTTAGTGAACTTGTCAAAAAAAGAAACACAAACTTTTTCCTTCAAACAAAAATAACTGCGCCTTCCTTAGTTATGTTTCTTAATCTTTATATTAGTTTAGTTATTTGTTACTATCGTAAAAAGTAATTAAAAGGGGACAAAAAGAAGCAAAATTTCTCCACATCAAAAAAAATTAAGACAATCAAGGCATACAAATGCGTAGAATCACAGGGAAGAACATAGTATAATACAAAAATGAGGAGTTGTTGAAATGGTAAATGGTACATCGTCTGTGCTTTTTAAGCCAATGAAAGCCTCCCAAAGCGCTCAACCATTGGCTTCACACTTACCCGTTCACACACTCACACATTGATAGCAAGCAAGGCGCCTGGCAACCATCTTATCAGGAACATTAGGGGTTCAGTGTCTTGCCCAAGGACACTTCAACATTCAACTCTGAGGAGTTGAGTTGTGTTTTTTATCCAGAAGACTTACATTAAAAAAATTCTGGGGGTGTTTTCCATTCTCTAATCAATTTTGTGCCATTACCTGACACAATTTAACGACCGTTCTTTTTGTCTTTTTTTCTGTGCTTCACACATTTTTCACCAACAACTTAATTTAGGATTTTCAGTTCATTATACAACCAAATTAAAATACAGAATAGAATAGAATAGAATATACCATTATTGTCATTGTTACAAAAGGGGTTCACATATTGTGACAACGAAATTGCGCACAAGGTGCCAAGTTTGACGGACGTATCCAAACAATTAAGTCCTAAAATGGATGAATAAATGCAAGGGAGAACGGTTTAAAATGGGTGAAATTCTCTCGGACAAAGAAACTGCCCGAGTCCAAAAACTTAGGAAAAAATATTGTTTGGACACCTTGTTTTACCTCCTTATTTCAAAAATTCACATGTTCAGGGTTCGTACACCCTTTTCATGACCAAATTCAAGCACTTTTTAAAGACTTTCCAAGCTAATTTTTTATTTCTCCAGTATCATTTAAAGAAGAAATCCCGTGTGGATCAGGTATCTTACAGAGCCACAAATAAATATGCGATTTACAAATGTCATTTTTGATCTTGCATGTTCATTTATACAGGCATATAATTGTTAGAGCTTGAGTAAATCATGAATATATTTGTGGTTCTGAAAAATACGAGTGTAAACGTTTTTCTGAAAAATCCCCCCACGTATAGGTGTTGGGTAAAATAACAGTAATATGTCGCTTCCATTTGCATTACAATTTACACCAACATAATTCCTTAACATGACCCCCAATAAATGCCTATAATTGATACGCAATACATACATTGATACACATTTCATAAGGCCCAGTTTAGGTGTAGCATCTACCTGTCCTCTTAAGCATAACCCATAAGGGGGTGATGACGCTCTATAAGACGATGCCATACAAACTAATGCCAGCTGCCGTTAATCACAAGGGAAGAAATGCAATGGCAAAGCAAAGCCAACAGAGAGCAGTGTCTGCATCATTTTTTAAAAGACTTTTTGTGAAACATTTCAATTCAAGTATTTACCAGCACTTCACCCTAAATTCAAGCCCTTTTTAATACTTGAAAATGTACCATCAATATTTAAGGGTTTCACGAATCCATTAAAACACTGCACGTTGAATGGGCACAAACAGAGACAATGACATAATAATTCACGTTAAAAACTCTTTAAACGCGCGTTTATGTATTCAGGGTGTGATTTCCGCCTCACTAAATTATTGGATCAACCAAGCATACAACATATTTAATAATAATAATAATTTCCTTTGTATTGTCATTCTTTGTAACAATGTACACAGAACGAAATGTCGATACACCTGACCCGTTGTCGCGAGCACGGTCTGCATGTGGGTGATATCATGATTTCGGATACACCTTACTACTACACGTGATAGATGTTCAACTGTCATGCGAGTGATACTACGATCATTACAATCTATCAATCTACCCAGGTCATATACCTTGAGAGGGGTGACCGACAGCAAGACAATCACATAAACAAATGAAAAAGGGAAAAAGTAGCAAAAAAACACACAAAATTTTTGGGAACATGGCCAACGCAAATGCCTAAACGCCCAACAGCATCTGCTTCACGGCCAGAAATTTCTGGCCGTATGGGTTAACATTTATCTTCAATGATCTTTGATTTTTGCAATCTGGAGATGGATTAAGAGCTTGCTCTGTCCACTCCACGCATCGGCCCGGTATTGCAGTACCTCCGGGAACGGTGCATTCGCAATGATCGCAGCAAGGCTTTAAGGCTAGGACCTTAGCTTGGCCTTTTGGCTGAGAGTAAGTGTCCCGGCTCCTAGGCCTTGTAGCGTATTATGAACTGACCGATAACGGATAATTGATAATGAATAACGAAGATAGAACAATAACCCTTCAAAACCCCAACCCTAAAAAGTTAAGCACCTCAGCACCCAGGTCGGTCATGCTTTCGTCCCTCCAGATGAAACGGGACACGAGAAAGGGGTCATGTCACTCGGGTCAGGGTGACAACACAGTCTTCTGTTCAACAGCAGGGCCCGACAGCTTTCACTGGTTTACCCCTGCCGCATCAGAGAGGTCCCCTGCCCATCCCTTAGAACGCGTCCAACATCCCACTATTCCTTTTACAACACCTCTCCACTCATTCCTATCACCAACAAGAGCCTAGCTTCAACTATATATCGACCTCATAACACCATCCATCCACATCAACCGCGGCCTTCTTCTTTGGTCTCCTTCCATTTACTTCTGCTCTGTAAATCCTCTTCAACATTCGCTCCTTAGCCATCCTCTCCATGTGTCCAGACCGACCAATGACTTTTCCACGAGCTTACTCAGTTCCACTACTACTCCATACGTGTCTCTCACAGTTTCATTCTTTGATCTATGCAGCCTTTTTAGCAGACTATACATACGAAAAATTCTGATGCAAGCTCAGATACTTCTAACAGCTGAAGGGTAACAGCATTTGTATACAATTTTCATTAACATGAGTTGGGGGTGCACCGTTCCTGGAGGTACTGCAATACCAGGTCGATGCGTGGAGTGGACGGAGCAAGCCCCTATTCCATCTCCCAGTTCCAAAAATCAATTTAATATATGGTCCCCGGATAGGGGACGTATCAGATATTAAACTGATAAGAACAGATACTACACTTGATCTTAGCCAAAAGGCCGAGAAGCGATACCTACAATGGGTTTTCAGACCCAATTTAATACCCGACACGATCCGTTAAGTTCTTGGTTGCGACCCAAATTTGATACATTTACACACAAAACTGAGTAAATCCGCTTTAACTAACAACAGTGATATTTTTTTAACATTCATTCATCGTGAACTGAAGGTAAACTCGTCAAAGGTCTTTGCCAGAGACACTTCCTAGTCATGTGACACAGTTCCGTCCAATAGCAAAGCAGCTGCAAATATATGGCATAGATTCATCTAAAATACCGTTTACAAATCTTTTTATTAGGGTTAACCCTAAGTATTTAAACTCTTCAGACACGTGTTTATGTATTCAGGGTGTGATTTCCGCCTCACTAAATTATTGGATCAACGAAGCATACAACATATTTATGGTCTACATGTGGGTGGTATCATGATTTTGGATAGACTTTACTACTACACGTGATAGATGTTCAACTGTCATGCGAGTGATACTACGATCATTACAATCTATCAGTCTACCCTGGTCATATAACTTGAGAGGGGTGACCAACAGCAAGACAATCACATAACTTGACTTCTGCTCAGTAGATCCTCTTCAACATTCGCTACTTAGCCATCCTCTCCATGTGTCCAAACCCACCAAAGACTTATCCACGAGCTAACTCAGTTCCACTACTACTCCAGATGTGTCTCTCACAGTTTCATTCTATGATTTATACATCCTTTACACAACATACAAAATTCTTCAAACACAAGTACAACTTATTCTAATTATTAATGGAATACATGGGGTTTGTATACAATTTTCATTGACATGAGGTGGGGGTGCACCGTTCCTGGAGGTACTGCAATACCAGGTCGATGCGTGGAGTGGACGGAGCAAGCCCCTATTCCATCTCCCAGTTCCAAAAATCAATTTAATATATGGTCCCCGGATAGGGGACGTATCAGATATTAAACTGATAAGAACAGATACTACACTTGATCTTAGCCAAAAGGCCGAGAAGCGATACCTACAATGGGTTTTCAGACACAATTTTATACCCGACACGATCCGTTAAGTTCTTGGTCGTGACCCAAATTTGATGCATTTACACACAAAACTGAGGAAATACGCTTTAACCAACAACAGTGTTATTTTTTTTTAACATCCATTTATCGTGAACTGAAGGTAAACTCATTAAAGGTCTTTGCCAGAGAAACTTCCTAGTCATGTGACACAGTTCCGTCCAATAGCAAAGCAGCAGCGAATATATGCAATGCATTCATCTGCAAAACAGTATAGGATTCTTATTTTTTTCAATAAAACATTGAAGAAATAACGAGGTTGTTATACTGTGTTAAAAAAAAAAGAAAAACAATGGTTCTGTCAATAAGCTAATGTCGTGCAGACGTGTGATGTGTCGTTCGCGAACGGAACGGCTCAATAAGCTGGCTCCCTACATACCATGAGTCGTTTTCCCCTTGTATAAAAATTTGCATTACAGTATGATTAAAGTTTGTTTTTGCGCTGAAAGGTAGATCTTTTTCACTGACATTTTTTGTGTTGCATCTTTATAGGGGTTCTATGTTCGTGCTGTGTAATTTAGAGCTGAACATTGAAAATAGGAAAGAGTTCATTGTAAATAAAAATGGTAAATGGTCTACATTTATATAGCGCTTTTCAAGTCAATGAAGACCTCCCAAAGCGCTTCACACTTATCCATTCACACACACACTCACACACCAATAGCAGCCATGCAAGGCGCCGACCTGCTTATTGGGGGCATTAGGGATTCGGTGTCTTGCCCAAGCAAAATTAACATAGTGATATAACACAAGTTGTAAAATGATTCATTTAGTGTAAGTATAATGTTTCATTACTATGGATCACAATTTGATTCAGGGGCTGTAAGGGAGCCAAAAGAGCTGGCTAATTGTAGTGAGCCGAAAGGGACTGTTCATAAAAAAGCCAGAATTCCAGTAACTTCCTAACAAAAACGTCCCCTAATGAGGCCTTAAAAACACAATGTTTTTTCACAAGGCAAAAGACAGGAGGATTTGAAAACTGCTCAAATGTTTTCTATGTTTTTTTTGGGGGGGGGGCAAACGTTATTTTACCTTTTGGTGTTTTTATTGCGTGGATTTTTGTGCTGATAGCGTCGCCGCCTTTACTTCCGCCAAAATCATGCGAGGGCTAGCTAGCGCACTTATTAGTTGGAACAAAAAATTTAGGATTATTTTGGTTTAAAGGTTACCAAATATGAAAATTAATTCGAAACCATGCTGAATTAATGTTGACAGGGAAAAAAGAAGCCAACTGTAGTTTAGTGAACTTATCAAAAAAAGAAACAAACATTTTCCTTCAACCAAAAATAACTCTGCCTTCCTTAGTTTATTATGTTTCTAAATCTTTATATTAGTTTAGTTATGTGTTGCTATCGTAAAAGTTAAAAGGGGACAAAAAGAAGCAAAATTTCTCCACATCAAAAAAAATTAGGACAATCAAGGCATACAAATAAATAGAATCACAGGGAAGAACATAGTATAATTCAATAATGAGGAGTTGTTGAAATGGTAAATGGTAGATCGTCTGTGCTTTTCAAGCCACTGAAAGCCTCCCAAAGCGTTCAACGATTGGCTTCACACTTACCCGTTCACACACACACACTCACACATTGATAGCAAGCAAGGCGCCTGGCAACCTGCTTATCGGGAGTATAAGGGGTTCAGTGTCTTGCCCAAGGACACTTCAACATTCAACTCTGAGGATCCGAGTTGTGTTTTTTATCCGGAAGACTTAAATTAAAAATATTCTGGGGTTGTTCTTCATTCTCTAATCAATTTTGTGCCATAACCGGACACCATTTATCGATTGTTCTTTTTGTCTTTTTTCCTGTGCTTTTTTTTTTAAAGTGTCGGTCTCCTTGGAAGGGAAAAATAAAGCTTGCATGTTATCTGATATTTTTTCGTAATGCACTTCACACATTTTCCACCAACAACTTAATTTATGATTTTCAGTTCAATATATCATCAAATTAAAATACAGGTGCCAGGTATGACGGACGTGTCCACACAATTAAGTCCTTAAATGGACGAATAAAAGCAAGGGAGAACGGTTTAAAATAGGTGAAATTCTCTCAGACGAAGAAACTGCCAGAGTCCAAAAAAATATTGTTAGGACACCTTGTTTTACCTCCAATGTTCAGGGTTCGTAAACTTTTTTCATGACCAAATTCAAGCACTTTTAAAAGACTTTCCAAGCTGATTTTTCCATTTCTCCAATATCATTTAAAGTAGAAATCCCGTGTGGATCAGGTATTTTGTAGAGCCACAAATAAATATGCGATTTACAAATGTGATTTTTAATCATGCATGTTCATTTATACAGGCATATAATTGTTAGAGCTTGAGTAAATCACAAATATATTTGTGGTTCTAAAAAATACGAGTGTAAACATTTTTCAAGCATCCTCTCCATGTGTCCAAACCAAGCAAGTACTCTCTTATCCACCCGCTTGCTCAGTTCCACTACTACTCCAGATGTGTCTCTCAGTTTCATTCCTTGATCTACCCAGTCTTTTCACTACCAACAGACTCTTCATTCAAAATATTTCAGACACAAGTTCAACTCCTTCTAAATACTCAAGAAATACAAAGCGTTTGTACACAATTTTCATTAACATGAGTTGGGGGTGCACCGTTCCTGAAGGTACTGCAATACCAGGTCGATGCGTGGAGTGGACGGAGCAAGCCCCTATTCCCATCTCCCAGTTCAAAAAATCAATTTAATATATGGTCCCCGGATAGGGGACGTATCAGATATTAAACTGATGAGAACAGATTATTTTTTGTTTGACTCTAATTTAATGTTTAATTGACTTTGGGTATGTTCATATAATTTCCCCGTTGCACTCAAATTCCTATGTCAGGAGCAACATACATCGATATTACGAACACACACATCCAGCATCCCACAGGTACACGTGTTTGGCACAACAGGACATAATATCAGCACACACATATGAAGACGTTAGCTTTACCTTGGCTGCTTTCAAGAGGATCTCTCTCTCCTGCTCATCCTTCCTCGCCTTTTCCATCCTGTTTAGTTGTTCGAAGAAACGCAGATGAGAACGCACGTCGGACGACTTCTCGTAGCTTTCATCATCCTGATAAGAACAGATTTTTGTTTTGAACAATTTTTATTGACACTTTTAATAGCAATTAAACACATTCACAATTTTATTATATCATATTCTAACAATACGGATCATTATGGAAATGGGATTTGTTGGAAAATAAAAAAAGCCAATGTGTACGGAGATCCTCCAGTCCTCTGCCCAAGACGCTCAGATGGGTCCTCTCCCTTCGTGCTCCTGCCTTCCACAACCACCGAAGAGTCAGGCCGTTGCTGCCGGGACCCTCACATTGGAGCTCCGGTTCCCTCCTCCGGGTGGGCGCAGACGACTCTGCTTTTGTGGCTGCGTACTAGGCTTGCCGCTCGCAGATTTTGTATGGTATCTGCAGCCATTCGGAGCACAGCCATGGGGGGAGGTCTACCTGTGCCTCCTTACCAGCAGGTTTCTGGAGGTTCAGATGGCGTCTTTGATGGCGGCGAGAGTGAGCCAGTCCTTGGCAAAGTCCTCCAGTTTTTTAAATCAGTCTTGTCCCCTTTTTTGTGCAATAGAGTCACTATCCTTGTTCTGACAGTCTGGCATGTTGTCTCGACTGGAAAATTCGTTAAAAACAGTAATCAGATCCGGTGCCAAAATATCCCAAAAAGTCTGATAAAATTCGAGGCTGAGCACGTCCTCCCCGGGCGGTTTTCCTTTTTTAAAATTCTTTATACAAGCATCCAGTTGGTCCTGGGTAAAATCCGATGATAAAAAGGGGTCTTGACACACTGATCTCGAAAAATAAATTAATACTTGTCCCATTACATTTTTGTGTGTTTCTTACCTTTCATATAATTTTTGGTAATAGTCTTGGACTAATTGGGTTATTTCACTGCTTTATTTTGTCAGAAGCCCGTTTTCGTTCTTAAGTTTGAAAAGCTCCTCACTCTTGCTCATAATTTTTTGGAAAAAATAGCGCGTACATTTTACCTTCGATTTCTCTTTCTTTACTCCTTAGTATGATGCGTTTGCTCTTTATTTCCGCCAAAGCGTTTGGTTCTTGTTTGATCTATTTGATTTCATCATAAAGTCAGTCCCCTTTTGTGTTAAAGAGACTTAGATTAGAATATTTTACCCCTAAGTTTTTTTCCCCCCTGCATTTTTAAAAAAAATATCTGCGTCCGTTTCTTTGTCATCTCCCACTGTTGTGCTCGTGAATCATACGAGTCTTGAAGGGTCTGCCAGTCCTTGTACCGCTCCCTGTATTGCGCGGCCAAGGCCTCATCCTCCAGCAGGGAGCAGTTTAACTTCCACAGACCCTTCCCAACAGTCAAACCTGGAGAAAGTGAGAGAGAGCAGGACAGTAACAAGTGATCGTGGGAAAAAAAGACAGGAATTAATCTAGCATCACTCAGTGGTAAACACCTTGTAAATATGTTGTCTATTCGAGAAGCTCTGGCGTTGTCACTACTGAACCAGGTGAAGCCCTCCTCTCTTGGATGTATGGACTTGAAACAGTCTTCCGGTTTAAAAACTCGGCACATGTCCTGTAATAAAATTGATGTTTTATCTACTTTAAAATCCTCATCGGTCCCGTGCCTATCCTTTCGACTTAGGATACAATTAAAATCTCCTCCCACTATTAGTGGTTGATGGCCTAGCATATGTGACTGGATGTCTTCTAAGAGTTCGTACCTGAGGTGTTTGTCAGGATGGCCGTATATGTTAATGAGGTTAAAATCGTGCCCTATATAGGAATGTCTTGCTAAAATTGCGCGTCTGTCCTTCATCACAGTGCTTCCCTTTATGATGAGTCAAGGGTTGTTTATTAAAATGGCCACCCCATTGTTACGGTTTTCATTTGAGCCACTCCATAATGAAGGGTATGGCCAAATCTCCTCCCACTGTTTATAATTTTTTTAAAAGGGGATGCAGCATTCTTGTAGTAAAAACACATCCGTTCTGATGGTTTTTAAAAATGATAAAACGCTGTGACCTCTAACATTTGATCTCACACTTCTCACATTGATAGTAGAGAAGGTAATGTTCATAGGTGTTGTTGAAGTATGGGATCCGAGTCCATTCTCTGGGGGTCATTGAGAGTTGGGGCACAAAGCAACACTTAAGAACGGTATCTCATTTGGAGGCCCACTGGGGAAAACTCTGGAATCTTTTGACTGTCTGTGGTTCCAGGCCTTCCCCTTTTTTATGGGTTAGGCGGGGACAAGTCTCTTGTTTCCCTGCCCACAAGGAATCTGATTTTTTTCTTCTCCCGGGTCAACTTCATACAGTTCCCTTGTGGGCGTTTTCATCAGGAACCGGTTTTCCTCTCAATCTTTAATCTTTGTTTCCGGTGTGGTCACCACCCCCAATTTTGTCCTATTATTACCCCTCTTTCCCATTGCAGGTAGTGGAGGGAAACTCAAGTTTGATTTTTTTGGCCTCTCCTCCAAGTCCTTCCTGACTAATAGGGATTTTGGGAGGGACATCCGCCTTTTCAATTTGTTTGTCTTGTCCAATTTCAGATAGTGGAGGAAAATTCAATTTTGATTTTTTTTGGCCTCTCCTCTAGGTCCCTCCTGACTAATAGGGGTTTTGGGAGGGACATTCGCATTTTCAATTTGTTTGTCTTGTCCATTTTCTTTGGGCATTTCTTGTCCATTTTCTTTGGGCATTTCAATATATTTATTCGTTTCATTGTCTTTGTTACCTTCCTTCTCAGCTTTCAACTTGTTAGCAAACGATTTCGGGCAGTTCCTGTAGAGGTGGTTGGTTTCTCCACAGAGGTTGCACTTTCTGCCATTGGTACACTCCTCAAAGGAATGTCCAATTGTCCTACACTTTCCACAAATGATTCAATCACATATCCAGCCAGATGCCCATGATCACCACATTTGCGGCAGAGTTTGGGTTGTCCTTGATAGTGGATATAGCCTCGGTTTTCCACCAGGACTATCATCGACGGGAGGTGTTTCAGGGTCTTGCCATTGTTGGATGGGTACCCTCCAGGCACAATTCCAGATGCCGTCCTCATCCCTCACCTTGTATTTGTAATCCTGTGCAGTCCTTTGAGACATTTTTTGTGATTGAGGGCTATATAAATAAATGTGACTTGACTTGACACCTTCATAGCCTGGCCTTTTATCGTGCAGTACCTGCTCGACCGAAAACAGATGTCCTCTGCACTCACCGTTTCAGTGAACATTCTGAGAATGACTATCTTGGTAGCATTGTCAGTCAGCTTCTCCACCGTAAAAGCAGAAAACCTGGGCCTCACCTCCTCAAAGCAATCCCAAAACTCGCGAAAAAGGACCGCCGATGCGAAACTCGCATCAAAGCCTTTGTTAAAAGGCATGGTCATAATGCAATTTAGATCCTCAGTTTTAAATTTCAGACACTTTTGAATAAACTTCCTCGAAAAATCCATCCTTAACATTTTGTCGGAATCAGATCGCACATCTTTAAAAAGGAACGCTGTGATGTCTCGGCCGCCTGGCCATGGCGGGGCTCGGCCGCTTTACCTTTTCCTTCTAGCTAATAAGAAGACAATATATGGCAGACAGAAAGGATGTGATATACAAGTGTTCAATATACCTCACGCGACAGACTCACCCTCGCCGCTTATCTACTACACTTGATCTTAGCTAAAAGGCCGAGAAGCGATGCCTACTACAGACTATTGCTTTGAACAATTTCTATTGTCACTTAACAGCAATTAATCACATTCACGATGCCTATTACATATTTTTGATTTAATTTTTTCTGATTTGAACAATTTTATTGACACTTAACAGCAAATAAACAATGTGAGGTTTGAACAATTTTTCTCGACACATAACAGCAATTAAGCATATTCACAATTTCGTTATATCATTTTCTAACGATAGATAGATAGATAGATAGATAGATAGATAGATAGATAGATAGATAGATAGATAGATAGATAGATAGATAGATAGATAGATAGATAGATAGATAGATAGATAGATAGATAGATAGATAGATAGATAGATAGATAGATAGATAGATAGATAGATAGATAGATAGATAGATAGATAGATAGATAGATAGATAGATAGATAGATAGATAGATAGATAGATAGATAGATAGATAGATAGATAGATAGATAGATAGATAGATAGATAGATAGATAGATAGATAGATAGATAGATAGATAGATAGATAGATAGATAGATAGATAGATAGATAGATAGATAGATAGATAGATAGATAGATAGATAGATAGATAGATAGATAGATAGATAGATAGATAGATAGATAGATAGATAGATAGATAGATAGATAGATAGATAGATAGATAGATAGATAGATAGATAGATAGATAGATAGATAGATAGATAGATAGATAGATAGATAGATAGATAGATAGATAGATAGATAGATAGATAGATAGATAGATAGATAGATAGATAGATAGATAGATAGATAGATAGATAGATAGATAGATAGATAGATAGATAGATAGATAGATAGATAGATAGATAGATAGATAGATAGATAGATAGATAGATAGATAGATAGATAGATAGATAGATAGATAGATAGATAGATAGATAGATAGATACTTTATTCATCCCCGAAGGGAAATTCACTTTTCCAGCAGCATCCCTGAGCTGAGAACAATCGAGAACAATCGAAAATAACACGGGAGCTGCTGGAGTGGCTGCCATTCGTGACGGCGCCGGAAGAAAAGATTCAATTTGAATCATGTACAAACAAACAAACAATTGAATCATGTACAAACAAACAAACAAACAAAATATTCATAATAAAATGGGGGGAAAATGATTTCTGATACTGATATAACCAGGTAAAATATGACGTTTGAACAATTTTTGTCGACATTTTTAACAGCAATTGAACACATTCACAATTTCATTATATCATATTCTAACAGAATGAGGTTTGAACATTTTGGGGGATTTAATTTGAACAATTTTTTTTTAGCCACAAGGCAGAGAAGCGATGCCAACTACAGACTATTGCTTTGAACAATTTTTATTGTCACTTAACAGCAATTAAATCACATTCACGATGCCTATTACATATTTTTGATTTATTTTTTGGGGGGTTTGAACAATTTTATTGACACTATTAACAGCAAATAAACCATGCGAGGTTTGAACAATTTTTCTCTACAATTTTAAATGCAATTAAGCATATTCACAATTCCGTTATCTCTGACAATATGACGTTTTAACAATTGTTTCCAACACTTTTAACAGCAATCAAACACAGTTTCTTTATATCATATGCCAGCAATTTTTGGGGTTTAAACAATTTTATTGAACAATTTGATCTTAGCCAAAAGGCCAAGAAGCAAAACCTACAGTAGGTTTTGAGACACAATTTATTACCTGATCAGTTAAGATAATGGACTTACCATAATGCAACACCAAAATTGGGTAAATACGCTTTAACCAAAAACAGTGTAACTCTGTTTGCATCCATTCAACACGAATCGAGGGTAAACTCATCAAAGTGATTTGCATCAGCGTAGCATTCCAGTCACGTGGCACAGTTCGGACCAATTGCAAAGCGGCAAAATAAATACATCCCATGCATTCATCGTCATTTCTGTATGTATTCGTTTTCTTCAAATAAATCATTGCAAATATAACTACGTCATTGTAATGAGTTACAAGGACAATAGCAGTTTTGTCGATAAATCAATGTCGCCCGGTGTTATGCCGAGAAATGCATCCGCTGGCTACTAGAACCACTTTTACCTCGTTTTATCTCACTTTTGCCTTTTTCTACTCAAATCGCTCGTATTAAAACTGTTATGCACTCTACCATAAAGCTTATTTCAGCATAAAAAGCTTTACGGTAGAGTGCATAACAGTGTGCATTACCGTTCGATTACATTCACAACAAATACAAAGACGGAATGGTATTAGTTGTATCACATTCCCAACAAATGCAAGACGAAGTTGCTTTAGTTATATGTTCGCCATTAATTTCCTGAAAAGTGATATAAAAGTGAGATAAAACGAGGTAAAAGTGCTTATAGTAGCTAGGGGATGCAAATCTCGGCATAACACCGGGCGAGTGATGTATCGTTCGTGAAGGTAACGGCTCTAATAACCGGCTCCCTCTCAAGCAGGAGACGGCTACCTTAAAAGCGTATTATTACCCTCACATGGTTTCCTTTAGCTTCAATGTTTATAATGTGTTCAAAATTTAGATTTTTTTTTGTATCCCCGTGTTTTAAATTATTCGTTGTTGCTTTACTTCCTCATCCATTAACAGTTTATAGTAAAATGGGTATAAGTTCCTAGCATGAATAAAAAATATGAAGGCTATTAAATTAAATGAGGATATAACTTTTATGTGATTAACGTTATTTAGTGCAAACTATGTAATTATTGTTGGAGATATAACGAAGGAGTCGTTTAGGAAGCGAAAGAGGCCGCTGATATTAGTGAGCCGAAAGAGCCGGTTTTCGAAAAAGAGCCGGAATACCCATCCCTACCGAACAATTACGTCCCTAATGAGGCCTTTAAACAGTTTTTCGCAAAACAAAAGCCAGAATGTTTTAAAAGTGACTTAAATGTTCATGATAAAGTTTGGACAAACGTTATCTTTCTTACCTTTTGTCGTTTTTTCTTGGCGTCCGAGGCCTTCACTTCCGCCAAAATTCACGCAGGTGCGAGCTAGCACGCTAGTTAGCTAGCACCTTCCGAACAGAATATTCTCGGTTGAGTTTTGGGATGAGATGCGGATTAAGTTGTTGGTAAACAAGTTTGCTGTTGGGTGGAATTGAAACTAAAACACGCCCAGGAGTTAAATTAAATTTAACAAACGCCGACAGCGAAAATGCGCCCAACGTAGTTTAACCAATTTGTCCGAGAAAAACACGCCTACTTTTTTTTTCTCTAACCGGAAATGGCCGAGCCTAATTTAATATATTTTTTAATTACCGGTAGTTATGATAATTATGTTGTTTTGCTTTTATATCCTCTTTAAAAAAAAGATGATAAAGGGGGAAGAAAATAAGCAAAATGTATATTTGACCATAATCAACATCTAAAAACAACAGTCAAGGCATACAAATTCATACAGAAAAGAACAGAAAATATTGTGTTTTCATCTAGCATTTTAAAAAATCGAAATATGATTGAGTTTTTTTTTTTCATTGTTGAATCGCTGTTGTTCCAAAACTTGACACAATTTATAGAGCGTTCTTTTTGTGTTTGTCCTGTGTTTCCGATTATGAAAAAAAGAATATCGGTCCCCCATGTTTATATAATAAGGAAAGGTCTTGCAATTTATTTGGTGTAATTTTGTGTTATTTATGCGTGTTTTTGGGCGTCTCATCTCCAACAATTCAATTTAAAACTTCCAGTTCTATTGATTATCAAATTAGAATATGGGTGCCAAGAACGACGGAAGTGTCCACACAATAAAGTCCTTAAATGGTAGAGTAAGCGCTGGGGGGAATGGTTGAAAATAGTGGAAGGAGCCTAATAAAAAAAGGAAATGCACAAAATAATAAAATACGTCCAGTACACGTTTTCCAAAGTTGTAACAATCAATTCTATTTTTCACCCAGTAGGGAGCAGGCGAAGCCTAATTGCATACGGGAAGTGTTGTTACGTCATCAACCTGCGACTCCGCCAGAGTCCTTGTAGTGTACACTGTACAGGCTTACTTTCCTGTGTCTTGCTATTTTAGGTTTCTCCCTAAAAAACTAAATAGGAATAAAATGATGACTCACAACACGTGGTAAGCTTTCTCTCCTGGCTTTGATCTCTGGCAAAACTAACATCAAATGCGACAGAAACAAAATAAAAATAAATCCAAACAGCTTGCCAACATCATTTTTGCCGTTCCATGTATTCCGTTACTCCCCAAGCCTGCACAAAATTTAGTCATTTTATTCATATTTAGTTTCTTTTGTCTCTTATTAGCATAATTGGTATTGGAGTAATCCAAAAGTAATTGAAAGTAATCAAGTTCATGTAACCCTATCCGACCCTGCTTGCAGGGACTTTGTACCGCAACGTGACCACAAGATGTCGCCAAAAAGCCGCAACATGAGCATCACTCGTTTCACGCACACTTCATGACGCACAATTACTTTGATTCCAAAATTCGTCTTTTGAACCCTTGCTTTTAAATATCAACCCTGACTTCATTTAAAATCGAATTTAGGATGATGTAGTGATGACGAAGCGTTTTTTTTTTTTAGGCCATCCCTGCAGACGTCATTAAAAACATAAGTAGAGCGGTGCACTGATGCGCCTTTAGGTGACAACACATCACAGGGGACAGAAAAAGGGAACAAATTCTGATTTGAGTAAACAGTAATCCCTCGGTTATCGCGGTTGATGGGGACCGAGACCACTTGCCAAACCTGAAAATCCGCAAAGTAGCGGCGCCCCTTCAAAAATGCTTAAAATAACGTATACAGTATACCCCCCTGTATACAGTACACCATATAGAATACGGGTAGAGAGAAAGAGAGAGAGTGAAATTCATGTTATAACAAAAAAAAAACCTGTAAAATATGTAGATCAGCATGGTGTACATTTTCCGATACTATTATGCTCTCAAACCTGCGGAGTTCTTCTTGGCTCTTGGGATCACCAGTAGAACAGCATGGTGTAAGTTTTCCGATACTATTACGCTCTCAAACCTGCGGAGTTCTTCTTGGCTCTTGGGATCGCCAGTAGATCAGCATGGTGTAAATTTTCCGATCCTAATACATCTCAAACCTGCGGAGTTCTTCTTGGCTCTTGGGATCACCAGTAAATCAGCATGGTTTAAATTTTCCGATACTATTACACTATCAAACCTGCAGAGTTCTTCTTGGCTCTTGGGATCACCAGTAGATCAGCATGGTGTACATTTTCCGATACTATTACACTATCAAACCTGCAGAGTTCTTCTTGGCTCTTGGGATCGCCAGTAGATCAGCACGGTGTAAATTTTCCAATACTATTACGCTCTCAAACCTGCGGAGTTCTTCTTGGCTCTTGGGATCACCAGTAGATCAGCATGGTGTAAAATTTCCAACCCTATTGTGTATTCTGTATTTGTAGCTATTATTTTACTGTTGATTTTGTGGGTAGGTCCATGAACGGCCACGAGATGGCGACATACACGTTGATTAGGATTATACAGTATATAGCAGGGGTCTCCAATCTTTTTGAAGTTGAGGGCTACTTTTTGTTTGCTGGTTAGCTTAAAGGGCTAACACTTTCTTTTTCCTATCTTCTCTCTCTCTCTCTCTCTCTCCCTGTCTTTTTACCTTCTTGTGCTCTCCCTTTTTTCCTTTTCCCTATGTTCTCTCTCTCTCTGTCTTTTTACCTTCTTTTGCTCTCTCTCTCTTTTTACCTTCTTTTGCTCTCTTCCTTTTTTTTCTTTCCCTATGTTCTCTCTCTCTCTGTCTTTTTACCTTCTTTTGCTCTCTTCCTTTTTTCCTTTTCCCTATGTTCTCTCTCTGTCTCTGTCTCTCTATCTCTCTCTCTCGTTACTGTAGATTTTCTTCTTCGGGTGTAAGCGCTGATAGCATACATGACTTTACTGCCCCCTATTGTGACAGATGTTTGTTCCACTCCTCAAAACCTATAAAAAAAATCACATACTCCTTAAAAATTGTGAAAGTACGATAGATTTTATTCCAATAAATATTCTCTTCTTCCAACATTATCTTTTGCAGAAATGCCCTTGAAATGTCCTGGACTCGCTTTTAAGAACCCGTCCCATCGAAAAACAACAGCGACCAGATGATGAAGGTGTTGTGTCTGAGTCACATCAGGAAGCTTCTCCTGCTACTGGTAACCATTAAAACCAGTACTAGATGTTTCATGTGGGGGCGTAAACCCCTAACCCCCCCCCAAAATGGCCTGGAGAGTACACCAATGACCCAAGTGGTTAAGGGAGCCACGTATAGAAATCCAGAAAAAAATTCCAGAAAGGGTGAGCATGTCCACATGGAGTCTTTGGACCATGTCCTCTGTCCACTTTGAGAAGTCCCCAACTTATTTGCACTCACAAACAAGTTTTAGTAGTACTAAAAACTCTCCTTATGTATATTGTATTTATTAGTGTATAACACGTATTTTTATTAACCTTTTAAAAAAAAAATCTTTAGTCACAGTACCAGAGACAATTGCTAATTTTGTTGCGCGCATGTTAAAATGACCATCAATTCTAAATTCCTATTCTATTTTAGTCATTCGAGACTGATTGATGCTTATCGTGACATGTTAAACGCATAGCAAAATTAGCATTAGTTTTTGGTACCATGACTAAATATATTATATATACACACCGGAGCCATATCCCCCTAGTGCACAGGTGTCAAACAGGCGGCCCGTGGGCCAGATCAGGCCCGCTAAGGGATTGAATCCGGCCCGTGAGACAACACTCAGAGAAGCGCAAGAGAAAAACAAGCTGCAGGTTGAAATATGTCAACTTGATTTCGCCAAAGAAAGGTGGCTCGAACAAAGACACTGTACTTGTATTTCTCTCTCTCTCTCTTTTCCACACCTTTTCTCCCTCTCTCTCTCCTTTCTTTCTCTCTCCCTCTCTCTCTTTTCCACCCCCTTTCTCCCCCATCTCTGTCTCTCTTTCTCTCAATCTCTTTTCCACCCCCTTTTCTCCCACTCTCTGTCTCTTTCACTCTCTGTCTCTCTTTTTCTCTTCCTTTGTTGCTCTTTGTCTCTTTCTCTCTCTGTCTTTTTAACTTATTTTGCTCTAACTTCCTTTTTTCCTTTTCTCACTTTTCTCTTTCTCTCTTTGTGCTTTCTTTTCTCTCCTTCTTTCCCCCTATCTCACAACTTTTTCTCTTTTTATCTCTTTTGTTTCTTACGCTCTCTCCCTCTCTCTTCTTTTCCCTCCCTCTTCCTCTTCTTTCTTTATCTCTCTTTTTCTTTCTCTTTAATCTACTCGTCCGGCCCCCGACAGAATGTTTGTTCCATCGTGTGGCCCCCGAGTTCAAATGACTTCGACACCCCTGATTTAGGGGTGCGCGTCTCACACGATTAAATACGGTACTGGAAAATTGAATGACTCTAGTCATTTAGCATAGCTTCAATTAGCACTTTTAACACACACACACACAAAACACGACCAATCAGGGCACGAATAAGCAGTTGTGAAAAAAGTGAACCTTTCCGATGTTCAGGCTCTGGTTTCCAGTAACTCCAGTAAAAGTTTGTGCATGGGAACGCGTCCGTCCCGTTTGACGCCGCAAAAATGTTGCACGGCTCGGGCGGCCGTTTGTCGCAAAAGAGGAAGACTCATGATAAGCTTGCCGGCCCGCCGGGGGTCTTGAGCGTGCTGGGACGCTTCATAGTCCTGCAGCGCCCCCTGGAGGACGTCCTGCAAGTGCTGGACAGCCTCCGAGTCTTCAATGTGGGCGGAGTCTGTGGAAAAAAAGTAAAGTATAGTTTTGTCTTGTTTTGAGTTTAAAATGAGAGCAGGGGTGTCAAAGTCATTTGAACTCGGGGGGCCACACGATAGAAGAAACATTCTGTCGGGGGCCGGACGAGTAGATTAAAGAGAAAGAAAAAGAGAAAGAAATAAGAGAGAGAGGGAGGGAAAAGGAGAGAGGGAGAGACAAAGAAAGAAAAAGAGAGAGAAGGCGAGAGCGTGAGAAACAAAAGATAAAAAGTTGTGAGAGAGGGGGAAAAGAAAGGGAGAGGAAGAAAGAAATATATAGAGAGAAATGGAAAGACAGAAGGAGAGAAAAGAGAAAAGAAAGCGCAAAGGGTAGGAAGAGAGAAAGAGAAAAGAGAGGAAAGGAAAAAACGAAGTTAGGCTACACGATAGAACAAACATTCTCTCGAAGGCCGGACTAGTAGATTAAAGAGAAAGAAAAAGAGAGATATAGAAATAAGAGAAAGAAGGAGGGAAAAGAAGAGAGAGGGCGGGACAAAGAAAAAGAGAGGAAGAGAGCGTGAGAAAAGATAAAAAGTCGTGAGAGGGGGGGAAAAGAAAGGGAGAGGAAGGAAGAAATCCAAAAGAGAAATAGAAAGACAGAAGGAGAGAAAGGAGAAAGGACAGCGCGAAGGGTAGGAAGAGAGAAAGACAAAAGGAAAAAAGGAAGTTAGAGCAAAATAAGTTAAAAAGACACAGAGAGAGAAAGAGACAAAGAGCAACAAAGGAAGAGAAATGAGACACAGAGAGTGAAAGAGTCAGAGACAGGGTGAGAGAAAAGGAGTGGAAAAGAAAGAGAGGGAGGAATAAATACAAGTATGCAGAGAGAAAGAGAAGAGAGGAAAGGAAAAAAGGAAGTTAGAGCAAAAGAGGTTAAAAGACACAGAGAGAGAAAGAGACAAAGAGCAACAAAAGAAGAGAAAAAGAGAGACACAGAGAGTGAAAATACCAAAATGAAAAAGTAGTGAAAAGCTGAGGAAAAAGGAAACAAAAGGAAGAGAGAAAAAAGGAATAATTCAGAAAAAAAGCCAGAAAAGAAGGAAACAAAGGAAAAAAGAACAGCTAGGGAAAAAACACAATGAGATTTTTTAAAGGAATTTAAAAAAAATAGAAAAAAAAAATCAGGGAAAAAGAAGACTTTGTGTCAACGCTCAGACCCGTAAGGAAAATGACAGGGAACATTGCTCAGGACCCATTACTATTAGCAAAAAAGGCAACGAAACGTACTACATCACAATAAAATGAGATGGGGTTCCTCTTAAACACCATCGGGACAGCGCTGTATTTACTGAACAGGAAGAGGACAACAGGAAAGTTAGAAGCATGAGGACATGGGTGGCTAATGCTCGTCTTGCGCCCCCTTGTGTTCATTTTGTCATTCGACCCCTCCCTTTCAGTATTTCATTTGATATCTCCAAATTTGGCTTGTTTGTGGTCGTTTCCAATTTCTAGAAAACCTATGCTGTACATCTCATCACTTCATTGCTATCAGTATCTTTGTTGGTAGCATTAAGCTAATTCGTCTCTCCCAACTACAGTAAATTTTGGACTATAAGTCGCTACTTTTTTCCCAAACGTTCAACCCTGCGGCTTATTCAGTGATGCGGCCAATTTATGTAATTTTTCTAATGGCCGCCGGCGGCGCTTGAGTACAAAAGGTCTATAAGACAAAGTTTCTTTCCGACACTGAGGAAGACGACTTTGATGGCTTCAGTTCTAAGGAGAAGATGAGGACGGTTTACCGTGATTTTTATAAGTACGGTATGTTTTTTTAACAGACCCGTTTACTGTGTTGCGAGCGTGTTGCTACCATTAACTGCCCGGATGAAAGTTATATTATTATTATTAAAGCTTTGAAAACTCTCTCGGTGTACCGTCTTTCGTTGTAAATATGTGTAACCATGTATAATAGGTATTTGCAACTGTATATTTTTGTAATGTATTTATTTGAGACACTTATTCTGATATGTTTTGCACGGGCGAATAAAAAAGAAGGGGCGAAACAAATGCGGGCTAACGGGAAGTGGGGTAAAGGCGAGACTTGTTTGTGGACACGGCGGACAAGAGTGGATATATATATTTTCCCACCCTTACCTTTGGAAATATACACTTTTTTCCTCTGATTACTTTCAACGGGACCCGGACTCTGCAGGTCTGCATCAAACCTTAAGTACCGGTATCATTTTCCGTTCATTCTGCCGGCTGTGATTTTTGGACTGTGTACTTTTATGAAGGACATTCCGTTTCAATCGCGGGACTTAAAGTCGGGTTTGGGTTAATTTTGTGTTTGTGTTACATTTTCCAAATGTGGGCGCGTGCGGCTTATATACAGGTGCGGCTTGTGTAAGTACAAAATCGGTTTTCCTCTTAAAATGTGGTGGGTGCGGCTTATAATCAGGTGCGCTCTATAGTCCGAAATTTACGGTAGTTCCCGACCAAGTTTGTAAGCTCCCTTTTGTTTGTTGCTAGTAAGATGTTAGCTATGGGTAAATACTCACCATCACAGATTGATCATATCAGTCATAAAGAGGCACTGAATTGCTAATAACACAATAGCGATGCTAACCCGAGTTGACGAGAGCGATGGCCTTCAGCAAAACAAACTCTTCTTTCTTCAGCCGGACGGTTTTATATTTCTTGACCAGCTGCAGGATGGCGTTGTTGAGGTCCAGCAGGCCGGCCATCTTGGACTGGTCCTGGTCCATCACGTAGTCGTCGGCGTACGCTAGCTGCTCGTCCAGTGCTAGCGAACGGAAAACTACGCGCAGGATCAAGATCTCCATCCAGCCGCTCTGCAGGAGGCTCATCTGGTCGGCTAGCGATAGCGACGGGAAGCCTGAAGAAAAAGTACGCGACGTGGTCAGTGTAATGCTAGCGAGGACGCATCCACAAGATGGGGACAGTAACTGTTCATTTTAGCTGTAAAAAGCGATGGGTCCCGGGGACTCGCATGCTCAAAAATCTATGGGTCCCAACAGAGATCTATGGCTCCCCAAAATTTATCGAGGTTGAAATTGTAAATCGGCGACAAATATATAAATAAATATATAAATCTATATATTCATACAAAATAATATTGCTGAAATATTAGTCTATATATTCATGCACTTCAGATTTTTCAGGTCATATATTCTTCGTGGTTTGCCGTCCTGCCACAGTTGTAATGCCTTCTCAAGGTCCAATTGCAGCAACGGAATTTCCATAGATAATTTGTGGTTTTCATTCTCGTTGTGCCGATCCAATGTGCTTTTCTGAAAGTTCGTACTGCGAAATGATTTATGCGATCCAGTTTTTTTGTCACGCTGGGTACACGCATCACAGAACATGTAGCCTCCATTATCATCCTCCTCATAGCGTCACCAGGAATATAATCGGGTCCATTTTGGCAGAAAAGTCATTTTCTTGCTAGGAGTATTCTTTTGTCTATTTTCCTTCGTCGAATTGTTCGGTTCAACACACGTGTTTTCCTTGCCTTCGCGGTCTTCTGAAGAATTTCTCCGCCGTTTTTTCGTGCCGGAATTATTGCCGTTGTTACCATTTTCTGTATTATGTTTCCACTTATTACCAATTTTTTGTTGATTTGCACCTAATACCAACTTTTTTTACAGAGGCATACTTCTCTTTCACTCGACAACCACCAAAACAATGACGTCATCTCGAAGCAACGAGATCAGCGCAAGACCATTGTTCAAAACAACAATGGCAGATCTGTCTGACGAAAAGTTTGGAGTGCGGTAAAGCTTTGTTATAAATTTAAAAAGTACCGTAAATTCCAGACTATAAAGCATACCTGATTATAGGCCGCACCAACCACTTTTAAGTGGTCTAACACATTTGAACTTACACGAGACGCACCCACGTATGAGCTGCGGGCGCCCGTAGTAAAGCTTGTAGATAGATAGATAGATAGATAGATACTTTATTCATCCCCGAAGGGAAATTCGCTTGTGGCACAGTCACAAGTTTATACTGGTTCAGACTGTGAGTACTACAATTGTAACTTCACAGGTAGTTAACAAACCCAGAATCACAATAGACATCTCAAATAAAAAATGATACCCGTAATCAAGGTATGATGCAGACTTGTAAAGTCGGGGTCCCGTTGAAAGTAATCCAAGGAAACAAAATGTATATCTCCAAAGTTAAGGGTGGGAAAAATATATATCCACTATTGTCCGCTGCGACAACAGACAGATCTACCGGTAACTTAGCTTTACCCCACTTCCCATCAGCCCGCGTTTGCTCCGCCCCTTCTTTTTGATTCGCTCGTAGAACACATAACAGAATAAATCTCTAAAATAAATACATTACAAAAATATACAGTTGCAAATACGTATTATACATGGTTACACATATTCAAGAAGAAAGACGGTACACCGAGAGAGTTTTCAAAGCTTTGATAATAATAATAATAATAAAACTTTCATCCCAAACCGTGCCTTTGAAAGGTACCAACACGCGAGTTAGGATCACGCTCGCAATATATCAAACGCACCTGTTCAAAAAAAGCATCACGTAATTGTGAGATTCACTTTAGATCATCCTCAACTTCCTCCTCATAACTATCGCCATCAAGGGCGCCTTCCTCATTATCAGAACATACCGTGACTTTCCAGACAATGAATGCTTAAACTTAGAGGTTGCAGTTTTTCTTGGCGCACATATTCTACTGGTCTTAATCTTACCTTATATACTCCAGCGCCGCTGGTGGCCGTTAGAAAAAAAATAAATTGGCCGCTTTGCTGAAAAAGCCACAGGGCTGAACATTTGGGAAAAAAGTAGAGGCTTATAGTCCGGAGTTTACGGTAATCAGGTAATAACAACAATTTGGTGCCAAAAAAGTTGCGTCCCGAGGACGCACGTTGATTTGAGACGATGCGTCCCCAGCAAAAATATTGCGTCGAGCACGCAGGGACGAGGGCATACCAGAACACTGCACTAGTACTGGGTCATTGTGATTTTCGGATAAAATGATGAGCGATGGACTGAGTCTCTTTAACCCTACTCCCAATAATGAACTCCTCTACTGCCGGATGAGTTAACTACTAATTGTGGAAAATGAAGGATTGACGTCTAACTCAGTCAATGGCACTGAACTCATATTTGGTATTGGAGTAATCCAAAAGTAATTGAAAGTAATCCAGTTAAAGTAATCCTACCCAACCCTGTTAGTAACAAATAGTAGCTTTAATCTTCAAAAAGGTTGGAGACCCTTGCTCTAGGTTGATTTATTGGTAAACCGAGCGTGCCTCAGCAGACAAAAACCTTTGTCTGCTGATATCTCACAAGAGGTCGAGCTAAAGTGCAAGTCGAGCACGAGTGAGCTCATTAGCGTGGGCCGTATCATCATTTCCCTCGTCGTAATCACAATCACACGCTCGTCCAGCTCGGAAAAGGGGTTAGTCTTTTAGTCCGCACGGCTTTCTGCCCTGCCCGCACCGCTTCGGTATCCATTAGCGTCAACGTCCCCGCTAGCGGACGAAGCGGCTCGGACGGTTGTCAGCTCCCTCGGGGGACGGCGACTCCGACGTCTGAGACCGGACCTCCGGCCATCGCAATGCTGCCCGAGACTGCCGGATTGTTATTATTGCCTCGTGTTTAAATGTCACGTTTTAACTAGGGCTGAAATGATAAGTCGGCATTGTCAACAAAAACTGGAATAGAAATTCCATTCTACCATCATTACCCCAATTCATTGCCCCTTTTTTGGTCACAAATAACAAAAAAAAAGCTTAACTAAAGGCAAGACTTATTATGCCCTGTCCGTGTCATTTTTTGCCTGTGATTGGTCCATTGCCACATGTAGATGCCCGTGACATACAATTGTGGGTAGTTGCTGTTTTGGAGAACTTTGACTGAATTTGATTTGGTTTTTTTTATAACAGTCATGGTAATCTAAAAAGTGCTTGTCAAACGGGGGCGCCGGCGCCCAATGTTCCTTGTAATCTTCCATGGGTCAGAGCGTTCTCACAAAGTCGGTGAGCAACGCTTGAAACAACAGTGGGCAACGGCAATCCCAAGTGTGGCAACTAAGTCATTATCAAACACGTCTAAAATTTGACGTCACGTTACATTTTGCTGAGTTTCTGCCAATGCAAAATTATTTTTCACTTTTGAATGAATTGACTCATGTACGATTGCCTACAAGCGTCATTTGTTTTTACAATTCTTTCACTAGATTTCCATTTTTTTTTCCTGGTATCTTTTGTTGCATCATACTCACATTTTTGGGGGCTAATTTAGTCGGTTGCACGATACACAACTGCATTTAATCTTATTTTTTAGTGAAAGTACAATGTTGGCAACAAGATTCACTTGATAGAATTGGAAATTATTTGAATGCTACAAAAACTTTTTCTTCTTTTTCCCTGTTTTTTCCATTTTTTTTAATTCCTCATTGTGTTTATTTTTCCTAACTGTTACTTTTTTCTTTTTGTTCTCTATTTACTTTCTTCCTTTGTTTCTTTTTCTTTTTTTCTGGCTTTTTTCAAAATTGTTCCCTCTTTTTTTCTCCTCCTTTTGTTTCTCAGCTTTTTACTACTTTTTCATTTTGGTATATATATTTTTTTGATCTATTCCCCCTTCCTTTAAGTCATTCTGTGCACAATTTTACATAATATTTGGTCATGTTGGGATGAAAGAAGCAAAAACAACCTGAAGAGCCGTTTTGGACCCGAAAGAGCTGGTTCCTTTTAGTGAGCCGAGCTGAAAAAGCCGGTTCTCGAAAAACTCTGACTTTACTCAACTTCGACCTTGACTTCCAAATACCGCATTTAGAACACAGCATTAGGAGAACCCGTGTATTTTGACCTTCATGCACTGTAACTTTGACTTAATTGGCTTCTTAATTAGCAATTTGGAGCCCTGATTTTTGTGAGCTAGCTAGATTTTCTCGTGCGCGGAAAAGCTCTGGGTAGTGCGCAATTTCACACACACGTAACTTAGAGGGAACATTGCTCTGGATACGGCCGATTAAAAGCCCACTTGCAATACCTGGGATATGCTTGGCCCAGCCGATATTGACGACCAGCTCACGGTCGGCCAGGTCGCACAGCGTGGTGAGCGCTTTGATATCGCTTTCGGGGACGGTGGGGTCAGCCATGGCCAGGATGGCCTCCGGTTCCGCCAGCAGGAGCAGAGACACCACTTGGTTGTCGCCTGCTAAGAAAAAAATAAATAAATTATATATATATATATATATATATATATATATATATATATATATACTCTAAGGTTGCACCAAAAACAAAAAGGGAGCATGGATTGGATTAGTCAGAATCCCATGGAATGCAACAGTAATCAAACTCAGCTCACAGATCCCATCCACTAAACAGGTGTCAAACAGGCGGTACGTGGGCGAGATCAGGACCGCTAAGGGATTGAATCCGGCCCGCGAGGCAATGCTGAGGAAAGCGCAAGAGAAAAACGAGCTGCAGGTTGAAATAGGTTAACTTGATGTTGCCAAAGCCAGGTGCCTAGAACAAAGACACTGTACTTGCCTTTTTTTTATTCTCTCTTTCTCTCTCTCACTCTCTCTCTTTTCCACCCCTTTTCTCCCACTCTCTGTGTCTCCTTTTTCTCTTCTTTTGTTGCTCGTTGTCTCTTTCTCTCTCTCTCTGTCTTTTTAACTTATTTTGCTCTAACTTCCTTTTTTCCTTTCTTCTCTTTTCTTTTTCTCTCTTCCTACCCTTCGTGCTTTCTTTTCTCTTTTCTCTCCTTCTTTCCCCCTATCTCACGACTTCTCTTTTTATCTCTTGTTTCTCACGGTCTCTCCCTCTCTCTCTTTCTTTGTGTAGCTCTCTCTCTTCTTTTCCCTCAGGGGCTTGGCTGTGGCTCTGGAGGTAGAGCGCTCGTCTTGGGATCAAGAGATCTTAGTTCGAATCCCGGCTCCTCCGTGTTACATGTCAAAGTGTCCTTAGGTAAGACACTGAACCCCTAATACCCCCAATAAGCAGGTTGGCGCCTGACATGGCTGCACGGCTGCTATTGAGAAATGTGAAGCACACTGTAAAGCGCTTTGGGAAGTCTTGACTTGAAAAACGCTATAGAAATGCAGATCATTTCATTTCATTTCATTCCCTCCCTCTTTCTCTTATTTCTTTATCTCTTTTTCTTTCTCTTTAATCGACTAGTCCGGCCCCCGACAATGTTTGTTCCATCATGTGGCCCCCCGAGTTAAAATGAGTTTGACACCCCCTGATTTAAACTTATAAATAAAAACGCTGGCAAACGACTTTGATTGGGTGAGCAGTACAGGTGGGCGGATCCCTGCACACAGCGCAAGACACTTTCCTCTCTCTCTCTCTCTCGCTCACTGCAATGAATAGGACCATGTGCTTATGGTTTGCAGTAATTTGTGACATTTTTACAAAAGAACTTTGCATGCACATTGTTTTGAAACCGTTATTAAGGACACATTTCATGGAAAAAAATGGCCTCAACACTCTTAAGGTGGAAGACAAATTGTAAATGGCATATTGACATTGATTTGGGACACAGGATTTGGAATTTCCTATCATTTCATACATTTGATGAAATCATCAAATGACACACAGTGAAATCAAATGTGCTGAAGAATTAGCTTTTGTCTAGAGAGCGTGTTTGGCAGTTTTTTCAATTTTGTCTGAAAATATAGGATGTGGCTCTCTAAATTTCTTTTTTAAACATTTTTGGCTTTTATGGCTCTTTGGGTCACTAGACCCCCTCTAGGGATGTAGACTACACATGAAAAGGCATTAGGTCTTAACTCATCATATCACTTTTTTTTGTCTCAGTGCCAAATTGATGTGATTTTCGAACGATCGTGTATCGTCTGTGATTCCCTAACATTGAGTTTTCATTTCCGTGGTGCGCTCACAAGTTTTCTTGTGCGGCAGGACGGCGTGCAGGTGTCGGTAGGAGCCGGCGCCGTCCTCGGCGTCCATCCGCCGCTTATACTTCTGCCGGCCTCCTCGGACGCGATCCAAACGCACGCCTGAAAAAGAGACAGAAGCTTCGGGTCATCATCTCGTGCGGTGCAGATGGCGGGAAGGGGGAAGGGGGTGTTAAAAGGGAAGAGGATGAGGAGGGTATTAAGAAATGGATTCGCTGTCCTTTGACCCCCTGCCGCATGTCGTGGAAGGGGAAGTGAGGACTAAGTGTGGATTAGCCCGGACACTTGGCAGGCGCCGCTTCCCCCGCTCACATGACATTGTGTGTTGTGTACGTCTCATCTCATCTCATTAGCTGCACCGCCTATCCTCAGTAGGGTCGCGGGGGTGCTGGAGCCCATCCCAGCAATCATCGGGCAGTGGGCAGGGGACACCCTGAACTGGTTGCCAGCCAATCGCAGGACACACGGGGACAGACAACTTACTCGCTCATTCGCACCTAGGGGCTATTTGGACCGGTCAATCCACCGGAAATCTTTGGAATGTGGGAGGAAACCGGAGTGCCCGGAGGAAACCCACGCAAGCACGGGGAGAACATGCAAACTCCGCAAAGGAAGTCCGGTAAGCTGGATTTGAACCCACACAGGAGGTTCCCACGACCTTAGAACTGTGCCGCACACACGCTAACCAGTGCCCCGCCGTGCTGCCCGTGTCAAACTCATTTTAACTCGGGACCACACGATAGAACAAACATTCTGTCGGGGGCCGGACTAGTAGATTAAAGAGAAAGAAAAATAGAGATAAAGAAATAAGAGAAAGAGGGAGGGAAAGGGAGAGAGGGCGGGACAAAGAAAGAAAAAGAAAGAGAGAGCTTGAGATACAAAAGATAAAAAGTCGTGAGAGAGGGGGAAAGAAGGGGAGAGGAAGAAAGCAATCCAAAGGGACATAGAAAGACAGAAGGAGAGAAAAGGGAAAAGAAAGCGCAAAGGGTAGGTAGAGAGAAAGAGAAAACAAAGCGCGAAGTGTAGGAAGAGAGAAAGAGAAAAGAGACAAAGAGCAACAAAGGAAGAGAAAAAGAGAGAGACACAGAGGGAGAAAAGGGGTGAGAGAGAGACACAGAGGGAGAAAAGGGGTGAGAGAGAGACACAGAGGAAGAAAAGGGGTGAGAGAGAGAGAGATAGAGAGACCGAGGGAGAAAAGGGGTGAGACAGAGGGAGAAAAGGGGTAAGAGAGACAGAGGGAGAAAAGGGGTGAGAGAGAGAGAGAGAGAGACCGAGTGAGAAAAGGGGTGAGAGAGAGAGAGAGAGAGAGAGCAAGAAAGAAAGAAGGAGACAAAAAAGAAACAAAAGGAAGAGAAAAAAGAAGGAAAAATTCTGAAAAAAAGCCAGAAAGAAAAGACAGAGAAACAAAGGAAAAAAAGTAAATAGAGAACAAAAAGAAAAAAGGAACGGCCAGGAAAAAATATTTTTTAATGGAATTTAAAAAAATTTAAAAAAGAACAGGGAAAAAGAAGAAACAGTTTGTGTTGCATTTAAATAATTTCCAATGATATCAAGTGAATCTTGTTGCCAACATTGTACTTCCAGTAAAAAATGTGATTAAGTACAGTTCTGTATCTTACACTTAACTCAATAAGCCCCCAAAAATGTTAATATTATGCGACAAAATATATCAGGAAATAAAAAGAAATGGATATCTTGTGGAAGAATTGTAAAAACAAATGACGTTTGTAGGCAATTGTGCATTAGTCAATTCATTCAAAAGAGAAAAATCATTTTGCATTGCCGGAAACTCAGCAAAATGTAACTTGATGTCAAGTTTTGGACATGTTTGATAATGACTTAGTTGCCACACTTGGGATTGCTGTTGCTCACTGTTGTTTCAAGCGTTGCTCACCGACTTTGTGTGAACGCTCAGACCCGTAAGGAAAATTCAGAGAACATTGCCTGCATGGCGTGACTCGCACCGTGCACACATTTTCTGCATAACGTGAGAAGCGTGAGATTGTCCCCTTTGGAAACGTGCCGCACGACGGAACTAGCAGGGGGGGACTGACGGGGTCCCGTTTTCTCGGCGCCACGGAAGCGAGTGGGGGTCACCCTGGTCAGAATCCCCAAGGGGTGAGGAGACCCTGGAAAACAGTGATGAAAGCCCCCAGGAATAGATGAAGGGACGGGAGTGTGCGTTTGTTTGTTATCCGCGCAAACTATTTTTGGTCCGGCTTCCTGTCAGCACGTTCCAAACGTTGGAGTTACATTCGCACGCAGGAGCGGCACCTTCTTGACAAGTTTTCAGGTTTCTGGTTAGTTTGCGGCACAGGTGTCAAGCAGGCGGCCCGCGGGCCAGATCCGGCCCGCTAAGGGATTGAATCCGGCCCGCGAGACAAGACTCAGAGAAGCACAAGAGAAAAACAAGCTGCAGGTTGAAATATGTCAACTTGATGTTGCCAAAGCCAGTTGCCTCGAACAAAGACACTGTACTTGTATTTATCTCTCTCTCTCTCTCTCTCCTTCTTTTCCACCCCTTTTCTCTCACTCTGTGTCTCGTTTCTCTTCCTTTGTTGCTCTTTGTCTCTTTCTCACTCTATCTTTTAACCTCCTTTGCTCTAACTTCCTTTTTTCCTTTTCTCTCTTTCTACCCTTAGTGCTTTCTTTTCTCTTTTCTCTCCTTCTGTCTTTCTATTTCTCTTTGGATTTATTTACTCCTCTCCCTTTCTTATCCCCCTCTCTCACAACTTTTTATCTTTTGTTTCTCATACTCTCTCCCTCTCTCTCTTTTTCTTTCTTTGCCCCACCCTCTCTCCTTTTCTCTTATTTCTCTCTCTCCTTTTCTCTTACTTCTCCCTCTCTCTCTCTTTCTCTCTCTATCTACAGTATCTGGTATCTATCTCTGTCTCTCTCTCTCTCTCTCACCCCTTTTCTCCCACTCTCTGCCTCTGTCTCTTTCACTCTCTGTGTCTCTCTTTTTCTCTTCCTTTGTTGCGCTTTGTCTCTTTTCTCTCTCTGTGTCTGTGCTCTAACTTCCTTTTTTCCTTTTCTTTTCTCTTTCTTCATACTCTTTGCACTTTTTCTCTTTTCTCTCCTTCTGTCTTTCTATTTCTCTTTGGATTTCTTTCTTCCTCTCCCTTTCTTATCCCCCTCTCTCACGAGTTTTTATCTTTTGTTTCTCACGCTCTCTCTCTCTTTTTCTTTCCTTGTCCCGCCCTCTCTCCTTTTCCCTCCCTCTTTCTCTTATTTATTTATCTCTCTTTTTCTTTCTTTTTAATCTACTAGTCCGGCCTCCGACCGAATGTTTGTTCTATCGAAACCGATATTTTTTAGACTCGGTTAATGGGGAGCAAAACCACACGCAAAAAGTATAAATCTGCTAAGTACGAAGCAAGGGTACTTCCATCCCTCTCTCTATCTCGCTCAGTGCAGTCTACACCGAAAGTGAATATGACCATATGCTTATTGTTTGCAGTAATTTGTGACATTTTTACAAAAGAACTTTGCATGCACATTGTTTAGAAACCGTTCTTAAGGACAAATTTCACGGAAAAAAATGGCCTCAAAACTCTTCACTGAAGGTGGAAGACAAATTGTAAATGGCATATTGACATTGATTTGGGACACCGGATTTGGCATGATTAACATTTGATTCAATTTTGTCTGAAAATATAGGATGTGGCTCTCTCCATTTCATTTTTTTTGCTTTTATGGCTCTTTGGGTCCAGAAGGTTCCTGACCCCTGCACTAGACTCTCACTGGTGTGAGGCCATATTTGCATACGTACTATCACCGAATGGCTAATGGCTCCAAGATCACGTCTTTAAGTGAGCTACCCCGGCTTTATATTTTTCTGGTATCTTGTTTCAGACTCACCCTGATGTTTCTGTGATGAGTACATATTTAATAATATCTTGAATCCCAAGAGTTTAGGCTTTCAGTATTTCAGTGTCATCGTACAGACACAAATTTGCTTACGTGTGCTCTATGGAGTCAGACTACCGAGAAACGCGGCGATAACTTCAAGCACCTACAATCACGTCACCCAAAATTCAATCACTTTTTAAACCTTGAAAATCCATTTAAATTCAAGCGTTGTCAAGGATTTCGAGCACCCGTACGAACCCTGTGTTTACGACTGCTTCAGTCAAAATAGGTCGGCTACTTTTTCCCTTACTGCAAATAATGACACTTTTTAATAAAGACGGAAAAATGGAGGTGGAATTAACTGCGGGATTCGAAAGACACACAAAAAAAAATATAGGGATGGCAGCCACATGGGGCACGTGAACCAGGAAGCATTACATTCCTCGTAAAGGAAATCAAAATGTCTTGTAAATTTGACCCAGGACACAAAGGAGTGCTTTTAACCTCTTTAACTAAAAAAATCTAAATAATTCAAACCAGGGGGTCACTCACTTTTGAAACTGAGGGCTACTTTTTTGTTACTGATTAGCACAGGGGTGTCAAACTCATTTGAACTCGGGGGCCACACGATAGAACAAACATTCTGTCGGGGGCTGGACTAGTAGATTGAAGAGAAAGAAAAAGAGAGATAAAGAAATAAGAGAAAGATGGAGGGAAAAGGAGAGAGGGTGGGACAAAGAAAGAATAAGAGAGAGAAGGAGAGAGCGTGACAAACAAAAGAGATAAAAAGAGGAGTCGTGAGAGAGGGGGAAAGAAAGGGAGAGGAAGAAAGAAATCCAAAGAGAAATAGAAAGACAGGAGGAGAGAAAAGAGAAAAGAAAGCGTGAAGGGTAGGAAGAGAGAAAGAGAAAAGAGACAAAGAGCAACAAAGGAAGAGAAAGAGACACAGAGAGAGAGAGAGAGAGAGAGACAGAGGGAGAAAAAAGGTGAGACACAGAGGGAGAAATGGGGTGAGAGAGACACACAGGGGGAGAAAATGGGTGAGAGAGAGAGAGGGAGAAAATGGGTGACAGAGAGAGAGACAGAGAGGGAGAAAAGGGGTGAGAGAGAGAGAGGGAGAAAAGGGGTGAGAGAGAGAGGGGGAGAAAAGGGGTGAGAGAGAGAAAGAGAGAGAGAGAGAGAAAAGGGGTGAGAGAGAGAGAAAGAGAGGGAGAAAAGGGGTGAGAGAGAGAGAGAGGGGGGGGAGAAAAGGGGTGAGAGAGAGAGAGAGGGGGGGGGAGAAAAGGGGTGAGAGAGAGAGAGTGAAAAAAGGGGTGAGAGAGAGCGAGAGAGAGAGCAAGAAAGAAAAAAAGAAGGAAGGAGAGAAATACAAGTACAGTGTCTTTGTTCGAGGCGCCTGGCTTTGGCAACATCAAGTTGACCTATTTCAACCTGCAGCTTGTTTTTCTCTTGCGCTTCTTTGAGTGTTGTCTCGCGGGCCGGATTCAATCCCTTAGCGGGCCTGATTTGGCCCGCGGGCCGACTGTTTGCACCTGTGATCTAGAGCCTGTCTTTTAGGAATCGTTTGGATTTTTTTTTTTGCAGCTTTGATACGTCACACTTGTTTACAAGCAGAGTGCATTCAATCTTTTATTCCTAGAGACTTTTTAATTCACTTTTTTTTATCAAATATTTTTTCCCGTGTTTTTCACAAAAGCTGTGTCAACATTAGTTAAAATAGAATTGTGGGGCATTTCATCATTTATTTATAGCACAAAATGATTTATTATATTTATTTCATGGATTTGTTGACTTTAGATCTGTTCAGTGTGTGAAAGACGCTGAAATTGATTTGTATTTTACAAATTATTATTTTGTAGATTTGTAAATATTTTAATTTATATTTCTTTTTTGGGGGGGGTCTCTTGCAAAACATAAGAAATTGCTTATTACTAAATAATTTAGTGAATGTTTTATTATTATTGATAATATCGCTTTAAAAAAATCTGAGGAGCCGTTTGAGAGACTGTTTTCTAAATAGAGTGGTTCTCTTAGGTGTGACCAGTAGGGGGCGGTGATGCTTCAAATGACAACGGCATGATGACAAGCCATCAGAGCAGTCATGTTGACATCATTTTCAAGTACTTAGTAAAAAAAAAAACATTTATTACATGGTCTATAGCAGGGGTAGGGAACCTATGGCTCGGGAGCCATATATGGCTCTTTTCATGAGTATGTACGGCTCCAAAATAAAATGTAACTATTGCACATCTCTTGTGGCGTTCCAAAGTAGAGTGATTTCATCCCGATTTTGGTCCATAGAAAGCCGAAGCAACTTCATGCAGGAGTTCGATAAGAAACCATTTCAACTGATAAACAAATTTGATTGGGTGAGCAGTACAGGTGGGCGGATCCCTGCACACAGCGCAAGGCACTCCCTTCTCTCTCTCTCTCGCTCAGTGCAGTCTACACCCAAAGTGAATATGACCATATGCTTATGGTTTGCAGAAATTTGTGACATTTTTACACAAGAACTTTGCATGCACATTGTTTTGAAACCGTTATTAAGGACAAATTTCATGGAAAAAAATGGCCTCAACACTCTTAACTGAAGGTGGAAGACAAATTGTAAATGGCATATTGACATTGATTTGGGACACAGGATTTGGCATGATTATCATTTCATACATTCGATTCAATCATCAAATGAAACAGTGAAATCAAATGTGCTGAAGAATTAGCTTTTGTCTAGAGAGTGTGTTTGCCAGTTTTTTTCAATTTTGAATGAAAATATAGGATGTGGCTCTCTCAATTTCTTTTTTTTGCTTTTATGGCTCTTTGGGTCCAAAAGGTTCCTGACCCCTGTTCTACAATATGTGCCACAGGAGCTCATCCATGACTCCACTCAAAGAGAAGCTCTGGGGGCAGATCGGTTTCGATTTTTATCGTGCCTTAAATAATGGAATCAACATCGTCTCTGTGTGATCTTAAAAAGGGTTTGATGATCTGAAACCTTTTGAGAGTGACGAATATGCAAAAACACACAGAAATTGGGTAGGGGGCAAATATTTCTTATCCACCTCCTCTCAGCTTTTCTTCGTTACCCGTCTTTCTTTTAAAAGCTAGTTTAAAAGGTTCTGAGCATCCTTCGCATCCGTACGCTCGCCGGCCTCCTCCCCCGCTCTCGTAAATACCTCCAGATGCCTGGCGGGATTCCCGCCTCTCCGTGAAAGGCGAGCCTGCGCTCGTAACATACTCCGGCGAGACTCGTAACGCCCTCCGCCCCTGGAGAGGGCGCAATAAAGACCCAGACAGCTTTAATTGGGCCACACTCAGACGCGGGAGATGTGCTCCTATAAAAAATGTTTCAAGGAAAAAAAAATGACAACAACAACACCGGCCGCCACGATACAAAACACAAAAAAGCTGCTTCGTTTTGTCTGGTCAGATTACCGTATTTTCCGCACTATGAGGCGCACCTAAAAACCTTTATTTTCTTCAAAAGCTGACCATGCGCCTTATAATACAGTGCGCCTTATATATGGATCAATATTAAGTCGCAAAGTCTTGCAACTAAGGCAAGCAGCCGCCGACTAGATTTTCCCCCGAAGGCGAAGTCGAACCCTTAACACACACCGCACAAAAAACTGAAACTCTTGCAAACACACTACCACATACAGATGTCAAATTGTATTCATGCCTATGCTCACTTTGTTGACTATTTTTTGCACAATGTTGACTATTTTTGCACTTAACGCATATTGCACTAATAGGATCCCAAAACTGTATGTAACATCCTACATGCCCACATTTCTTGTGTAAATATTGTGTCAATTATAACCTTATCTTCTTTGTTCCTTTATCTTCTTTGTTTTCTTTTATCCTCACTGTAAAATGTGAAACTGGAGTGCCACGCCCAATTTCACTGTCACAATATGTTCAACCCATTTTGTAACAATGACAATAAAGGTACCGTATTTTCCGCACTATAAGGCGCACCGGGTTATAGGGCGCACCCCGAAAAAATAGTTTTCGGTCCTATTTTTGACATACATAAGACGCACCGGATTATAAGGCGCTACAATGGGAACGTGGACAAAACAGTCGGATAGTTCAGTCCAACTTATTACCCCCTTAACATTCCGAAAGCTTGCAAAGAAGCAAATACGTGTCGTAGACACGTGCGGATGCGGTGTCCGTACGATGTCACTCAAATGCATCGTTCCATCATTCGGAAGGTTAAAGTCTTGGGATTCAAGAAATGCCAACCATTCCTTAGTTTCTATTTTTTTTTTCGCTCGCAACTTTACTGTATATATGACAATACACACTTGGAATTGAGTTGAATTTAAAAATAGACACTCCATTCCATCCATTATCTGCACCGCTTATCACAGAAACATCGAGTTCAGTCTGAAACAAGATACAGGGATAATATATATAGCCGGAGTAGCTCACCGAAGTCGTTATGTTCATAATAATGTGCAGCCGTGGTCCTCTTATATCCGTGAGTTTAGTAAATCCAGGAGAATAAAATATTTACAAATACAAAATAGTAAACAAATGCTTTCTGCATGCCGTCAGCCACGTGCTATACGCATTCATCTTTTTCGGCCAATTGCAGGCTTTGTTTTGCCGTTTAAGCCAATGCCAGCCTGTAAATGATAAAAAGGATCCTCTCCTTGACCTCCGAATAACTTTAGCCAATAGTGATCGATTCAACTGATGATTGACACGTCTTTTTCGGCCAATTGCAGGCTTTGTTTTGCCGTTTAAGCCAATGCCAGCCTGTAAATGATAAAAAGGATCCGCCCCTTGACCTCCGAATAACTTTAGCCAATAGTGACTGATTCAAATGATGATTGACACATTGGTTAGCCAATGAAACGCCGGTAAATAAATCCCAGCATACACCGCGGACTACTTGGCGTTCGGGGGAAAATCTAGTCGGCAGCTACAAGTTAGTTTCAAGACTTTGCGAATTAATATTGATCCATAAATAAGGCGCACTGTATTATAAGGCGCACGGTCAGCTTTTGAAAAAAATTAAGACTTTTAGGTGCGCCTTATAGTGCGGAAAATACGGTATATTCTATTCTATTCTATTCTATTCATTTGTACTCATGAAAAGAGCCATAGGTTCCCGACTCCTGTTCTAAAATGTTGGTTTATTTATTTTCGGGTCACCTAAATGGCCTTTTCAATGCACATGTGAGTGTGTGTTGGTTGGTTGCAGCAAGACGTCGTTGCTCATGTTTTCCCTTTTGAGTCACTTCTAAATCTGGACAACAATATGTCAGCATGCACACACAAACGCTCGAACGCGAAGCACATTACTGCAGGGACACAAACATTCAACACGTGCAAAACACAAAAACAGAAAAACCTTTTGTTCCATTATCAAATGCAGAACTTTGAGGTGTTTTTCCTATTTTGATATTTGTATTTTATTCTTGCGTGATGTCAAATGAAGGCACAATTCATTTATATGGACCAATATCGGGAGGAAATCACTTGACTTTGGAACGCCACAGAGAGATGAGCAATAGTTACCGTATTTTCCGCACTATAAGGCGCACCTAAAAGCCTTTATTTTTTTCAAAAGATGACCATGCGCCTTATAATACAGTGCGCCTTATATGTGGATCCATATTGAGTGACAAGGTTTCGCAACTAAGGCAAGCAGCCGCCGACTCGATTTTCCCCCGAAGGCGAAGTCGTCCGCGGTGTATGCTGGGATTTATATACCGGCGTTTCATTGGCTAACCAATGTGTCAATCATCATTTGAATCAGTCACCATTGGCTAAAAATATTCGGAGGCAAAGGGGGCGGATCCTTTTTATCATTTACAGGCTCGCATAGGCTAAAGGGGCGAAACAAAGCCTGCAATTGGCCGAAAAAGATGAATGTGAATCACAGGTTGGGTTGCACTACGGCATAGAGAAAACATGTTTTACTATTCTGTATTTATAAATATTTTACTCTCCTGGATTTACTTCACTCACGGTTGTAAGAAGACCTTGGTTACCAAACATTGGAATTGTGTTTTCTTTGCTTATTTAATGAACCTTCATGTCATTCATTTGAACTGTCATTGAAATTCAAAGTGTAGTACTGTGTAACTTATTCTGACACAAAATAGATTGATTGTTAATTCTAAACCCTATCAGTGCAGATAAACACAAATTTTCCTCCTAAAAATAGGTTAACAACGAAATTAGAGTAGATGACTGGCTATCAAACTGAAAAATGAATAAAACATCCATCCATCCATTATCTGCACCGTTTATCCTCAGTAGGGTCACGGGGGTGCTGGAGCCCAATCCAGCTATCTTCGGGCAGTGCAGTGGGGAGGGGACACCCTGAACTGGTTGCCAGCCAATCAAGAAACTATATATGAATAAGATGATGACTCACAACACGTGGTAAGTTTTCTCTCCTGGCTTTGATCTCCGGCAAAACTAACATCAAATGCGACAGAAACAAAATGAAAATCAATCGAACTAGCTTGCCAACATCATTTTTGCCGTTCCGTGTATTCCGTTACTCCCCAAGCCTGCACAAAATGGAGTCATTTTATTCCTATTTAGTTTCTTTTGTCTTTTATGAGCATATTTGGTATTGGAGTCATCCAAAAGTCATTGAAAGTAATCCAGTTAAAGTAACCCTACCCAACCCTGTTTATTGCGTGGTCTAGAGTCAGACTGCAAAAAAAAAACAATGGCAACAATATCAAGCATTTTCAAAGCACTTCACCCCAAATGAAAGCATCTTCCTGACTTTAAAAACACAATAATTAAAGCATTTTCAAGGATTTCAAGCACCCTTACAAACTTTGTACATTTCAAATTTGGGGTTGCGGCAGTGTTCCAAAAAAATCGTGACACAAAGACCGAAAGGACCTCTCACCTTCTCTCAGCATCCCGACAGCCAGACACTTGACGAAGCGGCAGGCCTGGCACGACTTCCTCCTCCGCTTGGTGATCTCACATTCGTTGGAACCCGGGCAGTTGTACTCGATGTTGCCTAAGGCAAAGATACACAGTCACGAGTGAGAACAGTAAAAAGAATATCAGCAAATAATGTAATTATTTTTACTTTACAGGTGATGTGCCACCTGTGTACTTACACAAGTCTCACTTGTGTTTAAGCTGTGTGCAACCGCATTAAAATTTGAGACACAATGACGAGATTAACCCAGACCAGGCTGTAGGTTACACGACTGTAACCACATGGGGTTTTGGGGTTTTTAAGGGTTATTGTTCTATCTTTGTTATTCATTATCCATTATCCGTTATCGGTCAGTTCATAATGCGCTACAAAGCCTAGGAGCCGGGACACTTACTCTCAGCCAAAAGGCCAAGCTAAGGTCCTAGCCCTAAAGCCTTGCTGCGATCATTGCGAATGCACCGTTCCCGGAGGTACTGCAATACCGGGCCGATGCGTGGAGTGGACAGAGCAACCTCATATTCCATCTCCGAAATGCAAAAATCAAAGAGGCCAAGCTAAGGACCTAGCATCAAAAGGCCAAGCAAGGCCAAGAAGGCCAAGCTAAGGACCTAGCATCAAGGCTAAGCTAAGGACTTGGCATCAACTGAATATGAAGTACACAGTCCAAAGACAACAGCACCTAGCATCACACAATCCTAGAACCACAATCAGCATCATGAATGGAAAATGATACCCGTTATTAACGTATGTAGCAGACTTGTAAAGTCCGGGTCCCATTTAAAGTAATCCAAGGAAACAAAATGTATATTTCCAAAGTTAAGGGTGGGAAAAACATATATCCCATATTGTCCGCTGCGACAACAGACAGATCTATCTGTAACTCAGCTTTTCCACATTTCCCATCAGCCTGCATTTGCTCCGCCCCTTCTTTTTGATTCGTCCGTAGAACACATAACAGAATAAATCTCTAAATTAAATACATTACAAACATATACAGTTCCAAATTTATATTATACATGGTTACACATATTTACGAAGAAAGGCGGTACATTGAGAGAGTTTTCAAAGCTTTAATAATAAAAATAATATAACGTTCATCCCAAACTGTGCCTTTGAAAGGTACCAACACGCAAATTAGGATCACGCTCGCAATATATCAAACGCACCTGTTCAAAAAAAGCATCACGTAATTGTGAGATTCACGATAGATCATCCTCAACTTCCTCCTCATAACTATCGCCATCAAGGGCGCCTTCCTCATTATCAGAACACACCGTGACTTTCCAGACAATAAATGCTTAAACTTAGAGGTTGCAGTTTTTCTTGGCGCACATATTCTACTGGTCTTAATCTTACCTTTTATACTCCAGCGCCGCGGCCGTTAGAAAAATGACATAAATTGGCCCCTTCACTGAATAAGCCGCAGGGCTGAACATTTGGGAAAAAAGTAGCGGCTTATAGTCCGGAATTTACGGTACTTACGTCGCGTCGCCGAGTTCCCTCCTTGATAAACTGAGCGCCACATAAGAAGGGGGTGAGGTGGGAGGAGTTGAAGAAGGGGGAGGGGGGGGGGTTGAGCGAAGCGGTAACTCACCATGACTAAGCACTGTGTCAGGGCCTCCCCCTTCCCTTCACAATAAGAGTGTCCACACCGTGTCCTCAGTTGACATAATCTCGCGCTTGCTCAAGTCAATAAATGCTTTTATTGAGAAGGTATATTTTTAGACCCCGCGAAGCTCTGAACCGCCAACTAGCGAGGTTCCACTGTAAAACAAGATCCGGTCCCTCTCAATCACAATCGTGACGGCCCCCCTCATTTCAGCATTGTGTTTTTTCAGTTTGAAATTCGGCTTCTTGCGAGCAGATAGGGTAGGGTTTTTTTTCCACATAGATACTTTTAATGAAGGACATTTCAGCTCACCTTGGACGGTCCTTTTGAAGAAGGCCTTGCAGGCCTCGCATGATGCAACACCGTAGTGGTAGCCTGACGCGACGTCGCCGCACACCAGACACAGACGCTTCGCCACTGAACCCAGCAGGAATTCACATTTCACCTGGGCCTCCTCCTCCACCAACCTCCTAAACACCGATATTACAAAAGTCAGTACCTAAACACCAAAAAACACCCACAAATCTCGATTTACTATTTCTTTGTTGTCTCTAGCTTTGCAAGTATATTAATGTTGTGACCAATGTTCCCTGTCATTTTGCTTACGGGTCTGAGCGTTCACACAAAGTCGGTGAGCAGCGCTTGAAACAACAGTGAGCAACCATAATCCCAAGTGTGGCAAGATAATTCATTATCAAACATGTCCAAAACTTGACATCATGTTACATTTTGCTGAGTTTCCGGCAATGCAAAATTATTTTTCTCCTTTGAATGAATTGACTCATGTACAATTGCCTACAAAGGTCATTTGTTTTTACAATTCTTTCTCAAGATATCCATTCCTTTTTTTATTTCCTGATATATTTTGTCGCATAATATTAACATTTTTGGGGACTTATTGAGTCGGTTGCACGATACACAACTGTATTTAATCACATTTTTGAGTGGAAGTACAATGTTGGCAACAAGATTGACTTGATATCATAGGAAATGATTTGAATGCAACACAAACTTTTTTCCTCTTTTTCCCTGTTTTTTTCTCCTTTTTCTAAATTCCTTTTGAAAAAAATCTCATTGTGTTTATTTCTTCCAAACTGTTACTTTTTTCTTGCTTTTTTGTTCTCTATTGCCTTTTTTCCCTTTATAGGCTTCTTTCTTCTGGCTTTTTTTCAGAATTTTTCCTGCTCTTTTTTTCTCTTTTTCTCTCCTTTTGTTCTGTTTTTTTTCCTCAGCTTTTCAGTACTTTTTCAATTTGGTATTATTTTCTTTTTTGTTCTATTTCCCCTTCCTTTAAGTCATTTTGTGCACAATTTTACATAATAGTTGGTCGTGTAGGGAAAAGAGAAGCAAAAACAACCTGAAGATCCATTTGGCAACAAGATTGACTTGGTATAATTGGAAATTATTTGAATGCGACACAAACTTTTTTTCTTTTTTTTTTTTTTTAATTCCTTTAAAAAAAATCTCTTTGTACTTGTTTTTTCCTAGCTGTAACTTTTTCTTTTTGTTGTCTATTTAATTTTTTTCTTTGTTTCTTTCTTTTTTCCTTCTTTTTTCTCTTCCTTTTGTTTCTTTTTTTCTCAGCTTTTCACTACTTTTTCAATTTGGTATTATTTTCTTTTTTGTTCTATTCCCCCTTCCTTTAAGTCATTTTGTGCATAATTGTACATAATATTTGGTCATGTTGGGATGAAAGAAGCAAAAACAACCTGAAGAGCCGTTTAGGACCCGAATGAGCCGGTTCCTTATAGTGAGCCAGGCCGAAAGAGCCGGTTCTCGAAAAACTCTACCGACTTTACTCAACTTCGTTCTACTTCGACCTTGACTTCCAAATACCGCATTTAGAACACAGCGTCAGGGGAACCCGTGTATTTTGACCTTCATGCACTGTAACTTTGACTTAATTGGCTTCTGAATTAGCAATTTGGAAACCTGATTTTTGTGAGCCGGCTAGATTTTCTTGTGCGCGGAAAAGCTCCTGGTAGTGCGCAATTAGAGGCAACATTGGTTGTGACCTAACCAAAGAAAGGCACCTGATTGGGACGATATTATGAGAGGAGCCTAGCTCCTTGGTGCGAGTGTGGCCTTTGGTGGGGGGGCCAAAGCTGGAGTTGGTGTCCGAGGAAGATCCGGCCGGGCTGGCGTCACCCTGCGACGAGCTGGGGCTGGACGGCTCCAGTTTGATGGGCGTGGAACACGGAGGGTCCAGGCCCCTCACCGACATCTTCTCCAGGTGTCTGCAAGAGAACAAACATCAAGAAATTGAGCCTCGCTTTTAAAATGAAAGATCACTATCATTCTAACCTGGTTTCTATGGGCAATAAAATGCACTAGATCAGGGGTGTCAAACTCATTTGAACTCGGGGGCCGCACGATAGAACAAACATTCTCTCGGGGGCCGGTTTAGTAGATTTGAGAGAAAGAAAAAAAAGAGAAAGAAATAAGAGAAAGATAGGTAGAGAAGGTGGGAGAAAAAAGAGAAAGAGAGAGAGAGAGAGAGAGACAGAGACAGAGTGGGAGAAAAGGGGTGGAATAGAGAGAGAGAGAGAGACAGACAGAGAGAGAGAGACAGAGAGTGGGAGAAAAGGGGTGGAAAAGAGAGAGAGAGAGAGAGAGACAGAGACAGGGAGAAAAGGGGTGGACAAGAAAGAGAGAGAGAGGGAGAAAAGGGGTGGAAGAGAGAGAGAGAGAGAGTGACAAAGACAGAGTGGAAGAAAAGGGGTGGAAAAGAGAGAGAGAGCAAGACAGAGAGACAGAGACAGAGAGTGGGAGAAAAGGGGTGGAATAGAGAGAGAGAGAGAGAGAGAGAGAGACAGAGAGTGGGAGAAAAGGGGTGGAAAAGAGAGAGAGAGAGAGAGAGAGAGACAGAGACAGGGAGAAAAGGGGTGGACAAGAAAGAGAGAGAGAGAGACAGAGAGTGGGAGAAAAGGGGTGGAAAAGAAAGAGAGAGACAAAGACAGAGAGTGGGAGAAAAGGGATGGAAAAGAGAGAGAGAGAGAGACAGAGACAGAGAGTGGGAGAAAAGGGGTGGAAAAGAGAGAGAGAGAGAGACAGAGTGGGAGAACAGGGGTGGGAGAGAGAGAGAGAGAGAGACAGAAATAGTGAGAGAGGGAGAAAGAAAGAGAAGGAATGCAATCCAAAGAGAAATAGATAGAGAGAAAAAGAGGAGAGAAGAGAGAAGGAGAGAAAGAGAGAAAGGGGAAAGACAGAAGGGGAAAGCAAGAGACAGAGAGGAAGAGAGTAAAGGAAAAAAACGAAGAGAGAGCAAAAGAAGGTAAATAGACAGAAAGAGACAAAAAAGAACAAAGAAAGAGAAAAAGAGACAGATAGAGTGAGAGAAAAATGAGAAAGAGAAAGAAAGAAATCAAAAGAGAATTAGAAAGAGAAAAAGAAAGGAGGAGAGAAAGAGAGAAGGGGAAGGCAAGAGAGAGAGAGAGAGAGAGAGAGAGAGGGAGTAAAGAGAGAATTGGTAAAAAGAAAGAGCAAATGAAAAACAACCTGAAGAGCCGTTCGGGACCCGAAATAGCCGGTTCTCTTTACTGAGCCGAGCCGAAGGAGCCGGTTCTTGACATACTCTACTGACTTGACTCAACTTCGTTCTACTTCGACATTGACTTCAAAATACCGCATTTAGAACACAGCGTCAGGGGTACCCGTGTATTTTTACCTTCATGCACTGTCACTTTGACTTAATTCGCTTCCTAATTAGCAATTTGGAGCCCTGATTTTTGTGAGCCGGCTAGATTTTCTTGTGCACGGAAAAGCTCTGGGTAGTGCGCAATTGCGCACACACGCAGCTTAGAGGGAACATTGCTCATAAAAGGATTTCTAAGTAAAAGTAACAAAAAAAGTAACAAAAAAATTCCAGGCAGCCTGTATGATACTTAGTCAAGGAATGGAACTGGCTTTTTTTGCAAGACACAAGTCAGACCTTCAAAATAAAAGCCTTTGGTGTCATAACTAGGCGTCACTTTAGCAGGACAGAATTCATTCATGCGCTCATCCATCCAAGCGTCCGTTTCTCATCCACCGCACGATGCAAAAACTGTGGCGAGCCGCAAGACTTCTTTGTTTTCAGAGGGGAAACGCGCAAACAAATTCAGGGAAATGCACGCGGGACACTTAAATAGGGAGACCTTCAAAATTAGAAAAAAATATATAGCCTAAATGAGAACTGCGGAGCAGTTGGGTTCTTGGAATGAAGAGAAAATACATTTGCAACAATATACAGTAGATTAAAGAGAAAGAAAAAAGAGAAAGATGGAAAAAAATGAAAAAGAGAAAAAAAGAAAGAAGAAAGAAAAAAAAGCAAAGAAAGAAAGAAAAAGAAAGAAAGAAAGAAAGAAAAAGACAAAATCAAACTTTTTTGGAGAGGAAATAACAAAAATTGAGAAAAAAAATTAGAAAGATCGTCTCATCCTTCAAATGGTAAGAATATGTTGTTTCTCATCTTGGTAAGAAAATCTTTAAAAATATATTTTTCTCATTCCAATCATGTTTGTTTTTCATTTTACAAGAGGAAAGGGTTAGAAAAAATCAAATCCTTTAACAAACTGAACAGGAATCAATTGAAGCATTGTGTCATTTTGAAACTTGGTGTAATATTTAACCACAGGAATTTGCAACCAAGAACAAGTGCTAAAAGGCACAATGAGGAATACAAACTACAGAGACTCCAAATGACCAAAACGCACAGTAGTGCGGGAAGCATTCGTTGTAGAGGTAAGATTTGGCCTAAAAAAACATCCAACCCGACCTGCGGGTATTAAACCCGAGCCTGACAAATTACCTTGATCCATTATCTGCACTGCTTATCCTCAGTAGGGTCGCGGGGGTGCTGGAGCCCATCCCAGCAATCTTCGGGCAGTGGGCAGGGGACACCCTGAACTGGTTGCCAGCCAGTCGCAGGGCACACAGGGACAGACAATTCGCTCGCTCATTCACACCTAGGGGCAATTACTCACCCGCTCATTCACACCCAGGGACAATTATTCACTCGTTCATTCACACCTAGGGACAATTATTCACTCGTTCATTCACACCTAGGGACAATTTGGACCGGCCAATTAACCTGACATGCATGTTTTTGGAATGTGGGAGGAAACCAGAGTGCCTGGAGCAAACCCACGTAACCCGCGGGGAGAACATGCAAACTCCACACAGGATGTTCGATCTCATGACCTCAGAACTGTGCCGCACACGCGCTAACCACTGCACTGCCGTGCTGAAGCAAACTCAAACTGTCATATTTTATTTTTGAGGACTCGGGAGGAGGAAAGGTGTTTTTGGTCGAGTTAGAATCTTGTTCGGGCCTAAATCTGAAGGATTTTTTATTGTATTTAATTGACTATAAGGGATTTAATATAATACAAATTACATTTTGCTGAATGCAGTGGGGATTTTTCACAGGGAAGGCTTAGGGTCAGTGTGGCCTGGACAAGAATTATGTTTACAGAAAAATGAGAATGAGGACAAGGGGTGACGCGGGAAACGGAGATGAGGTTTCTGGTAAGCTTTCTTGTTGTGAGTCCTCTTGACGTAGCGGCGTCTTCCGGTGAGGAGGAGGTGACGTTGGCACCTGGCCCCCCCCAGGGAGGAGTCAGCACACCCATGGGAGGAAACAGCACGCCCCATGGGAGGGGCAGATGCCCTGACGTGTCAAAGGGACGGAACACGGAAGATGGAGGGGGAAAACAGAGACAGACGGGGGACCAGATCAGAGAATGAGAGATGGGAAGCTCGACAAGACTAATTAGACTAATTCGATAGTAATTCTGCAAAATTCGATTAAACAGCCAATCGGCATGAATTTTGGCTGTCAAATGTTTCTTGGTGGTGCGGGAAGCATCGGTTGGAATTTTTTTTTCCCCAATCTTGAATTTTTTTTCCTGTATAAGAGTGAACCAGCGAGGTAATGTCGGTATTACTGAACATAGAAAATATTGTTGGAAAGCTATAGGGAAAAAAGAGAAAATGACACAACTATTGTTATATGCGTAGTACAGTGTTCTGGTTTGCCGGCGTCCCTGCGTCCTAGATGCATGATTTTTGCTGGGGACGCATAGTGTCAAATCAATGTGCGTCCCCGGGTTGCAACTTTTTTGACACCAAATTAAAGATTTACCGCACTCCAAACTTTTCGTCAGGCAGATCCGCCATTGTTGTTTTGGTCTTCCGCCGATCTCGGCAAACGAGATCTCGTTGCTTCGAGATGACGTCATTGTTTTGGTGGTTGTCGAGTGAAAGAGGAGTATGCCTCTGTATAAACAGTTGGTATTAAGTGCAAATCAACAAAAAATTGGTCATTTCTTCAGTGTCGGTAATAAGTCGAAACAACACAGAAAGTGGTAACAACGGCAATCATTCCGGCACGAAAAAACGGCGGAGAAATTCTTCGGAAGACCGCGAAGGCAAGGAAAACACGCGTGTTGAAGCCAACGATTCAACGAAAGATAAACAAAAGAATACTCCTAGCAAGAAAAGGACTTTTCTGCCAAAATGGACTCAATTCTATTCCTGGTGACGCTATGACACAGGTGTCAAACAGGCAGCCCGCGGGCCAGTTCAGGCCCGCTAAGGGATTGAATCCGGCCCGCGAGACAACACCCAGAGAAGCGCAAGAGAAAAACAAGCCGCAGGTTGATATACGTCAACTTGATGTTGCCAAAGCCAGGTGCCTCTCACTAAGACACTGTACTTGTATTTATTGTTCTCTCTCTCTCTCTCTCTCTCTCTCTCTCTCTCTCTTTTCCTCCACTCTCTGTCTCTGTCTCTTTCACTCTCTGTATCTCTCTTCCTTTGTTGCTCTTTGTTTCTTTCTCTTTCTGTGTCTTTTTAACTTCTTTTGCTCTAACTTTTTTCCTTTTCTCTTTCTCTCTTCCTACCCTTTGCGCTTCCTTTTCTCTTTTCTCTCCTTCTGTCTTTCTATTTCTCTTTGGATTTATTTCCTATGCTCCCTTTCTTTTCCCCCCTCTCTCATGACTTTTTATCTCTTGTTTCTCACGCGCTCTCCCTCTTTCTCTTTCTTTGTCCCACCCTCTCTCCTTTTCCCTCCCTCTCTCTCATATTTCTTTATCTCTCTTTTTCTTTCTCTTTCATGTACTAGTCCGGCCCCCGACAGAATGTTTGTTTTATCGTGTGGCCCCCAAGTTCAAATGAGTTTGACACCCCTGCGCTATGAGGAGGATGATAATGGATTGGACCTTGAGAAGGCATTCCAACTGTGGCGGGACAGCAAACCACGAAGAATATATGAACTGAAAGATCTGAAGGGATAACTGCTTTGTATTACCAATTAACTGATGATTAAAACGGAATGAAAATATGGATTTGTATTATGTATTTGTCGGCGATTTACAATTTCAACCGCGATAACACTAAATTTTGGGGAGCCATAGATCTCTGTTGGGACCCATAGAGTCCCCGGGACCCATCACTTTTCACAGCTAAAATGAACACTGGTAGTATGTCATGTAAGAGAGCGGCAGCTGGTGCATTCTGGCGTCAGTCCTTCACGTGCGGAAGTAAAAATAAAAAGCATTCCCGTGATTGGGAAAACGTCGAACGCGCAACGCCTTCATAAACACCCTCGACACGTTTCGGCATGCGAGCTTTTGTCGTCGGGCCCGCTCGGAATAAAAACTGGGCTGTCTGTCACTCGTAAAGTGCGTCCATCTCCTTCCTGCCATGTAAATCAAAGCCGCGTGGACCGCAAGTCATTTGCTTGGCAAAAGCGATCTGCTGGTTTTTTGTTGTTGTTTTTTTTTACCGCCGTCTCCAAAAGCCGCAGACACACACTCAATCATGCATATAGAAGAAGAAGAAAGAAGAAGAAACTTGATAAAATTGGTGATAAATGTTTATCCCCATTCGATAATAGTCTTGGAAGGTGTTTGCATAAGAAAATAAGAACCAACTGGCAACACAAAACCACCCTGAGGGCATTTAGACTGTGAGATGACGCCGTCTTGCTGCTTCAGGTAACCCCAAAAACAAAGCAAAAGAAAGGAAAATTGTGCAATTTCACCACTTTGAGTTGCAGTCGATTGTATTTTTCCTTGAGCTTTGTAGCACTCGTTTTCAGTTCCACTACACCAGGGGTGTCAAACTCATTTTAACTCGGGGGGGCCACACGATAGAACAAACATTCTGTCAAGGGCCGGACTAGTAGATTAAAGAGAAAAAGAGAGATAAAGAAATAAGAGAAAGAGGGAGGGAAAAGGAGAGAGGACGGGACAAAGAAAAAGAGAGAGGGAGAGAGCGTGAGAAACAAAAGAGATAAGAGAAGTCATGAGAGAGGGGGAAAAGAAGGGGAGAGGAAGAAAGAAATCCAAAGAGAAATAGAAAGACAGAAGGAGAGAAAAGAGAAAAGAGCGCGAACGGTATGAAGAAAGAGAAAAGAGAGAAAAAGAGACACAGAGAGAGAGACACAGAGACACACACACAGAGAGAGAGAGAGAGAGAGAGACACAGAGACACACAGAGAGAGAGAGAGAGAGAGAGAGAGAGAGAGAGAGAGAGAGAGAGAGAGAAAAAGAGAGAGAAAAAGAGAGAGAGAGAGAGAGTGAGCGAGAGCGAGAGAGCGAAAGCGAGAGAGAGAGAGAGAGAGACAGAGAGAGACAGAGACAGAGACAGAGAGAAAAATAAATACAAGTACAGTGTCTTTATGAGAAGAAACTGGCTTTGGCAACATCAAGTTGACATATTTCAACCTGCAGCTTGTTTTTCTCTTGTGCTTCCCTGAGTGTTGTCTCGCGGGCCGGATCCAATGCCTTGGCGGGCCTGATCTGGCCCGCAGGCCGCCTGTTTGACACCTGTGTTTTATAGGAATATTGGTGTGTGAGTGTGTGTGTAAATGGGTACGTGTGAAGCACATTGTAAAGCACTTTGGGAGGTCTTCATTGACTTGAAAAGCGCTATATAAATGCAGACCATTTACATTTACATTATGAAAGTTATCAATTCACTGAGAAAAATGTCAAAATTGTAAAAGAGCAATAAAAGGAAGGATGGGAGTAACATTTCGGGACATTTAAGACTTAATAGGAGGGCTCACAACAAGAAAGCTTATCAGCTCATAGCAATGCCGAGCTTTTATCAAAACAAGGCCTAATTCCCTTGTCAGAGCCCCGCTATCAAAATTTATGACGCCCTTAATCACAAAAATGTCTCAAAGGACTGCACAGGATTACAATGACACCATGACCTGATCTTAAACCAACATGCGGGCAAGGAACAACTCAAAACCTCAGCGTGTGGAAAAAGAGAAACCTTGAGAAAGGACCTCACAAGTGGTATCCCCCCTTCCAGGATGACCAGGGTGAATCAAGACTACACTTCGAACGGCGCGACCTTCAGCTTTCTGTGATTTTCCGCACTATAAGGCGCACCTAAAAGTCTTAATTTTTTTCCAAAGCTGACCATGCGCCTAATAATACAGTGCGCCTTATATATGGATCAATATTAAGTCGCAAAGTCTCGCAACTAAGGCAAGCAGCCGCCGACTCGATTTTCCCCCGAAGGCGAAGTTGTCCGTGGTGTATGCTGGGACTTATATACCGTCGTTTGATTTCCTAACCAATGTGTCAATCATCATTTGAATCGATCGCTATTGGCTAAAGTTATTCGGAGCCTCGGATTGGCTAGAGGGCCGAAACAAACCCTGCAAATGGCTGAAAAAGATGAATGTGAATCACACGTTGGGTTGCACTACGGCATAGATAAAACATTTTTTACCGTTCTGTATTTGTAAATATTTTACTCTCCTGGATTTTCTACACTCACGATTCTAAGAAGACCATGGTTACGTATCATTATTGAACGTGATGGCTGTAAGAGAACTTAGGTGAGCTATGCGGCTTTATATTTTCCCGGTATCTTGTTTTAGAACGATCTTGATGTTGCTGTGATGAGTTGAGTGAATTCAACTCAATTCCAAGTGTTTATTGTCATATGCGCAGTAAAGTTGCGAGCGAAAAAGAAAATAGAAACTAAGGAATGGTTGGCATTTCTTGAATTCCAAGACATTAACCTTCCGAATGATATTTGAAATGACGCATTTGAGTGACATCGTACGGACACCGCATCCGCACGTGTCTATGACACGTATTTGCTTCTTTGCAAGCTTTGGGAATGTTAAGGGGGTAATCAGTTGGACTGAACCATCTGACTGTTTTGTCGACGTTCCCATTGTAGCGCCTTAGAATCCGGTGCGCCTTATGTTTAGAAAATATATGACAAAAAACTATTTTTGGGGGGAGCGCCCTATAACCCGGTGCGCCCTATAGTGCGGAAAATACATTAAATCCCTTATAGTCAATTAAATGAAATAAAAAATCCTCCAGTACTCAAAAAAAGAGATTCCGTTCTTATAGCATATTTCATCCCGGAATGATTCCATCGCTCATCCTTTTCCAATCCACTTTGAGACTATAAAAAAACAATACGCTGCCGACTTTTAAAAGGACTCGCCCGTAACCTTGGCGATCCATCACAGGTATCTGTATTGGCTTGTCGAGCGCGGAGTGACGAATACGTGCAGGCGCTCGCCATTAAAAAGCGGAACAATTTTGCTCCGCTAATGAAATGGCATTAAGAGATCGTGTGATCGTCACCATAAAAGCCTATCGAAAGATGACGTGGCTGCTGGGGCTGTAAATCAAAGCAAGCACACTTTTCCTTGACCAGTGTTCTGGTTTGCCGGCGTCCCTGCGTCCTAGACGCATGATTTTTGCTGGGGACGCAGTGTCGAATCAACGTGCGTCCCCGAGACGCAACTTTTTCGACACAAAATTGTCATTATTACCCGATTACTTTGTTTAAACAAAGATTTACCGCACTCCAAACTTTGAGTCAGGCAGATCCGCCATTGTTGTTTTGGTCTCGCGGTTCGAGTTTTTCGTCCGCTCGCCGATCTCGGCCAAGGAGATCTCGTTGCTTCGTGATTAAGTCATTGTTGTGGCGGTTGTCGTCGAGTTAAGGTGAAAATCAACACAAAATTGCTCATTTCCTCAGTGTCAGTAATAAGTCGAAACATCATGCCAAAAGTGATAACGGCAATAATTCCGGCTTGAAAAAACTGTGGAGAAATTCTTCGGAAGATCGCGGAGGCAAGGAAAACACGTGTGTTGAAGCGAACGATTCGACGAAAGAAAATTAACAAAAGAATACTCCAAGCAAAGACTTTTCTGCCAAAATGGACTCAATTATATACCTGGTAACGCTATGAGGAGGATGATAATGGATTGAACCTTGAGAAGGCATTACAACTTTGGCGGGGCAGCAAACCACGAAGAAGGTTTCTCTTTTTCCTCACGCTGAGGTTTTAAGTTGTTCCTTGCCTGCATGTTGGTTTAAGATCAGGTAATTGTGTAATCGTGTGCAGTCCTTTGAGACATTTTTGTGATTAAGGGTGTCATAAATAAATGTGACTTGTGACTAGAATATATGAACTGAAAAATCTGAAGTGATAACTGCTTTGTATTACCATTTAACTGTGATGATTAAAACTGCATGAATATATAGATTTATATGATATATTTGTCAATTTACAATTTCAACCTGGATAAGACTAAATTTTAGGGACCCTTTAGATCTCTGTTGGGACCCATAGATTTTTGAGCATGTGAGTCCCCGGGACCCATCACTTTTCACAGCTAAAATGAACACTGCTTGACACTGGACTCTTTTTTTTTTTTAAATGAGTGGGGAAGACGGCCTTGGATCATTAACCCGCACGTGAGACCAGGCAACACTTACTTTCAAACGAGCGTACTCACAATGGGGACAAAAGACCTCACCGGATGGGCAGGGAGAGGAGGTAGAAAGTCCAGTGGAAGGGGAGGAAGATATGGAGTCTTAAAACACGATTGGTGACAGTAAATTTTTTCCCAGTATCGTTGCACGCTGCTTCCCATCAATGCTGAGGTCCAGCTCATATATGCAGAGCGGGACGAGGCTTTACACCACAGGTGAAACAGGTGGCCCGCGGGCCAGATCAGGCCCGCTTAGGGATTGAATCCGGCCCGCTAGACGACACTCAGAGAAGCGCAAGAGAAAAACAAGCTGCAGGTTGAAATATGTCCACTTGATGTTGCCAAAGCCAGGTGCCTCGAACAAAAACACTGTACTTGGATTCATATCTCTCTCTCTCTCACACACCTTTTTTTCCCACTCTGTCTCTGTCTCTTTCACTTTATGTGTCCCTCTTTTTCTCATCCTTTGTTGCGCTTTGTCTCTTTCTCTCTGTGTGTCCATTTTTCCTATTCTCTCTTTTCTATTTCTCTCTTTCTACCCTTTGCGCCTTCTATTCTCTTTTCTCCCCTTCTGTCTTTCTATTTCTCTTTGGATTTCTTTCTTCGTCTCACTTTCTTTTCCCCCTCTCACACGACTTTTTATCTTTTGTTTCTCACGCTCTCTCCCTCTCTACCTTTTTCTTTCTTTGCCCCACCCTCTCTCCTTTTCCCTCGCTCCCAAATGCCCAAACACCCAAACAAGTTAGGCACCTTGGCACCCAAGTCAGTCATGTTTTTTAACAAAGATTTACCGCACTCCAAACTTTTCGTCAGGCAGAACCGCCATCGTTGTTTTGGTCTCGCGCCAATCTCGGCAAACGAGATCTCATTGCTTCGAGATGACGTCATTGTTTTGGTGGTTGTCGAGTGAAAGAGAAGTATGCCTCCGTAAAAACAGTTGGTATTAAGTGCAAATCAACAAAAAATTGGTCATTTCTTCAGTGTCGGTAATAAGTCAAAACATAATGCAGAAAGTGGTAACAACGGCAATCATTCCGGCACGAAAAATTGGCGGAGAAATTCTTCAGAAGACCGCGAAGGCAAGGAAAACACGTGTTTTGAAGCGAACGATTCGACGAAAGATAAACAAAAGAATACTCCTAGCAAGAAAATGACTTTTCTGCCAAAATGGACCCGATTATATTCCTGGTGACGCTATGAGGAGGATGATAATGGAGGCTACATGTTCTGTGATGCGTGCACCCAGCGAGACAAAAAAACTGGATTGCATAAATCATTTCGCAATACGAACTTTCCGAAAAGCACATTGGCTCGGCACAACGACAATGAAAACCACAAATTAGCTGTGGAAATTCCGTTGCTGCAATTGGACCTTGAGAAGGCAGTACAACTGTGGCGGGACAGCAATCCACAAAGAATATATGAACTGAAAAATCTGAAGTGATTAAAACGGCATGAATATATAGACTAATATTTCAGCAATATTATTTTGTATAATGTAAAATATTTTAGTGAACTGAACAATCTGAAGTGATAACTGCTTTGTATTACCAATCAAGTGTGATGATTGAAATGAAATGAAATGATCTGCATTGATATAGCGCTTTTCAAAGTCAAGACTTCCCAAAGCGCTTTACAGTGTGCTTCACATTTCCCAATAGCGGCTGTGCAGCCATGTGAGGCGCTAAACTGCTTATTGGGGGTATTAGGGGTTCAGTGTCTTACCCAAGGACACTTTGACATGTAACACGGAGGAGCCGGGATTCGAACTGCGATGTCTTGATCCCAAGACGAGCGCTCTACCTCCTGAGCCAATTTTGGGCACCCATAGATCTCTGTTGGGACCCATAGATTACAACCTACACGTCACGGCGAAGGCCACACGACTGCTTTGGAAACTCGTATTGATTCTCCAATTGAAATAATTTCCCCCAAAAGGTTTACGTCAGGAAAACAAAACCCAGCCTCCGCAATCGTTGCTGTCCAATCTAAAAAGACGGATGCAGAAATTGATAAACTAATAAAATCATGGGGGGGATGAAGTGTATCGATGTCACCAAAATTCTTCTTCTCAGACTGATGCTTAAATCATGAACTGTCATGGATATTGATACCACCAGTACATGAATAGCACCTACCCAAAAAACTGAAAATTGTAGGCAATTTATCATTTCTCCTATTTTTAGTTCCCGATTATAAAATGACCATAAAAAGGCAGAAGATAAAAGGTATACAGTGGGACCTCGGTTATCGTGGTGAATGGGGACCAAAACCACCCGCGAAAAGTGAAAATCTGCGAAGTAGCAACGCCCCTTCAAGAAAAAAAAAAAAAAAAAAAAAAAAACTTTTGCAGTACAGTCCCCCCCCCCCCCACTGTATACAGTACAATACAGTACACCATATGGAATACGGTCATGTTGAACACCCTCAGGCGCCATAGCATCAAACAAAGACTTAGCCTTACTTCGGACTATGTTTGCATCCAGGCTGATTTTCTTCGCCCTACACTCGTGGATCCAAATAACCAGTGCATTTTCCATTCGCACCATGGTCTTATTCTGGGTGTTTACAACCCTTTTGGCATCTTTCGTGAAAGATATTGCAGCAGTTTTGCGGATGTTCTTCTCTTCCTTCTTTATGTATCCAACAGTGGATTCGTTAAGGCCATATTGTCAGGCTACGCTGGGGTAGCTATTTCCTGCTTTCAATTTGTCCAATAAACTCACTTTTTCGGTAATTGTTAGCATCTTTCGCTTTTTCTTCGGTTCACAAGCTGTACCGAGGGATGAAGAGCGTTTAGGAGTCATCACGAGGACTTCAAAAAACTTTAAAAATCACCGCGAGACAAAGGCTAACTACAGTAATGGCGAGAAGCGTACTGTATTACAGTACAGTATACGTACGAGATAAGCGCGGTCTACTGTAGTGAATGGGCCAATGGGGAGTCGAGTATTCAGCAAGCGCTGGCCAATGAGCTTGCGTTTATGGCCGTGATGCTTAGCGTATCCGTGCATTTCTTTGTGTTTTACAATTTTGTAAAATAATGTAATTTCTCATTTTAATGTAATATTTTTCATTATTATTAATTTTTTAATGTTTTTATTGATATTATTATTATAATATTTTTTTAACTATTTTTTTTCAGGCCTGCGAAGCTCTGAACCCACGAACGTCAAACCGCGAAGTAGCGAGGTCCAACTGTAATCAATTGTCTCGAGTAATGATACCTTAAAATATGGCTAGTACAAGCACAGATTATAACCTTGTATCAGTTCTTCCCCATCTTTATTTCATCTCATCTCATTAGCTACACCGCTTATCCTCAGTAGGGTCACGGGGGTGCTGGAGCCCATCCCAGCAATCATCGGCCAGTGGGCAGGGGACACCCTGAACTGGTTGCCAGCCAATCGCAGGGCACACAGGGACAGACAACTCGCTCGCTCATTCACACCTAGGGACAATTTGGACCGGCCAATCCACCTGAAATGCATGTTTTGGGAATGTGGGAGGAAACCGGAGTGCCCGGAGGAAACCCACGCAAGCACGGGGAGAACATACAAACTCCGCACAGGAACTCTGGAGCTGGATTTGAACCCACACAGGAGGTTCCCAAGACCTTAGAACTGTGCCGCACACGTGCTAACCACTGAGCCGCCGTGCTGCCCTCCATCTTTATCATTTACAAATATTTTTCACATACATTCAAAGAAAAAAAAATCATTCAAGTCATAAAACTAGATGATCCAAACTGTTTAATATAAATGAATTCATTTTTGGGGCTCTCATTTTAACAAAAACAAAGACTGTTTTATGTAGAATTATGTAAAAAATAATAACAGTATCAGGTTGGTCCATGTTTTATTTTACCCAAACTTGGGATATTTTTGACCCAACTGTTTTTAGAGTGTAATGTGTTCCGATAAACAAACAAAATCTTAAAATGAAATTGAAAGTTTTACAGAATATCTATTCTATCTATCTATCTATCTATCTATCTATCTATCCTGGTCATATCCCTCGAGAGGGGTGACCGACAGCAAGACAAACCACATACACAAAAACAAAGAAAAGAAAAGAAAAAAAAGAGAAAAAAATAGTAAAATTTGGGTTGGACCATGGCCAACCCAAATGCCCAAACACCCAAACAAGTTAAGCACCTCGACACCCAAGTTGGTCATGCTTTTGTCCCTCCAGATCAGGGGTGTCAAACTCATTTTAGCTCGGGGCCACATGCTAGAAAAAAAAAATCTCAGGGGATTACAGTATAGCGAAAGAAAGAGGGTGAAAAAGAGAGAAAGGGGAAAAAAGTGAGAAGTAAAGAGAAACAATGGAAAGGGAGAGAGAAATAAAGAGAGCACAATATAGAAAGGGAGAAAAAGGAGAAAGAATGATACAAAAAAAAGAGAGTAAGATATAGAAAGGGAGAAAGCGAGACAAAGGGAGAGAGAAAGCAAATAAAAGAATGGGAGAAGAGGAGGAGAAAGACAGGGAAAATGAGCGAGAGTGAGATACTGAGAGAGAGGGAGAGAGAAAGAAAAAGAGTGCAGAAGAGAGAAAGTGGGAAAAAAAGCCATGGCTAAAGAGTGAGGGAGAGAAAAAAAAGAGAAAGGGAGGACAAAAAAGAGCAAAAGACAGAAATAAAAAGAGAGGGTGAGAAAGAAGAGAGTGAAAGCAAGAAAGAGATAGAAAGAGAGAGTGAAAATTGAGAAGAAAATAAGACAGCATGAAAAAGACATAAAATGAGAGGAAGAAAGAGAGGCCGCTACAGTTGTTTTGTGGGTGGCACCTGGCTTTGGCGACATCAAGTGGCTGTATTTAAAACTTCAACTCATTGTTCTATTGTGCTTCATTTTGTAATGTTTCGCGGGCCGGATTAAAAGCCTTGGCGGGCCTGGTCCGGCACGCGGGCCACATGCTTGACACCTGTGCTCCCGAAGAAACAGGACACAAGAAAGCGGCCATGTCACTCGGGTCAGGGTGACAGCAGGGCCAGACAGCTTTCACTGGTTTACCCCTGCCGCATCATAGAGGTCCCCTGCCCATCCCTTAGAAAGCGTCCAAACATCCCACTATCCTTTTACAACACCTTTCCTCTCATTCCTATCACCAACAAGAGCTCTAGCTTCCAATATTTTAGACCTCTTTCCTCGTTTTTACAGCAGATACATTTACAAAAGATTTTTTTTTGTAATCATGGCTGCTGATAAGTTCCTAGTTTAATATACCGTAAATTCCAGACTATAAGCCGCTCCTTTTTTTCCCAATTGTCAGCCCTGCGGCTTATTCAGTGAAGCGGCCAATTTATGGAACTCTTCTAACTGCCACTTTAACAGATACGCATGATGCGTTGCGAGCGTGTTATTAGTAGCGTGTTGGTACCTTTCACAGGCACGGTTTGGGATGAAAATTATATTATTATTATTAAAGCTTTGAAAACTCTCTCGGTGTACCGTCTTTCTTTGTAAATATGTGTAACCCATGTATAATATGTATTTGCAACTGTATATTTTTGTAATGTATTTTTTTTGTATTTATTTTAGACACTTATTCTGATATGTTTTGCACAGGTGATCGAAAAATGAGGGGCGGAACAAACGCGGGGTGCCGAGTTTAAGTGGGGACCGCTAAAGGTGAGGGACGGACAAGGAAAGAAGAGGAGGTAAAAAGTTGGTTAAAGAAAAAGGAGTTGCGTGAGTAAATGTGTTCATCTGATATATTTTTCCCACCCTTACCTTTGGAAATATACACTTTTTTCCTTGGATTACTTTCAACAGGACCCGGACTCTGCAAGTCTGCATCAAACCTTAAGTACCGGTATCATTTTCCGTTCATTATGTCGGCTGTGATTTTTGGACTGTGGACTTTAATGAAGGACATTTAGTTTCAATCGCGGGACTTGAAGTCGGGTTTGGGTTCATTTTGTGTTTGTGTTACATGTTTAAATGTGGGTGTGTGCGGCTTATATACAGGTGCGGCTTGTGTATGTACAAAATCGGTTTTCATCTTAAAATATGGTGGGTGCGGCTTATAATCAGGTGCGCTCTATAGTCCGGAATTTACGGTAATAAAAATCTATATATTCATTCAGTTTTAATCATCAAATTCTGAATTCATTTTCTGCATCAAATTATTGTTGGTAATATACCAATTAAAGGGATCACCACAAACCTGTCTTTTTTCATTTTCTCCTTTATACTTCCTTTATTCCTTAACTTCTTAATACAACATAATTCGTAATATCAATCATCAAAGCAAGTGAGCCATTGGAGAGCCGAGTTGAGCCGAAAAAGCCGGTTCTCTAAAAAGAGACGGACTATTCACCACACAACTCGAGATCGGCGTGCAGACGAAAACTCGAACCGCGAGACCAAAACAACAATGGCAGATCTGCCTGACGAAAACTTTGGACTGCGGTAAATCTTTGTTTAAAAAAACATGTTATCGGGTAATAATGACAATCTTATATATATATTTTAACAATTTAACCAGCCCTCATAAAAATAAATGATTAAATACGATTAGGAGCACGGCTAATAATAAAAAACCCTCCGTGGGAGTCGTTTCCTGCCAAACTGGTTCTGTTCACTCACCGTGACCAGCAACAAACAGACCGGTTACATTACTGTCACCATTGCAACTATTACCATCACAAACAAAACTCCAAATCAGGCTGGGAATCTAGAGTTAAGCTGGCTCTAACGGAAAAATGAAAAAAAAAAGTTAAAAAGGTGCCTATTAGCCTTAGAAACATACATTCACTCAAAGTATATCAGAGTTCTGCGCGGTACTATGTTAAGTCCACACATTTTTGCAAGAGAAAAACAAGCTGCAGGTTGAAATATGGCAACTTGATGTTGCCAAAGCCAGGTGCCTCGAACAAAGACACTGTACTTGTATTTCTCTCTCTCTCTCTCTCTCTCTCTCTTTTCCCTCTCTCTCTCTTTTCTTTCTCTCTCTTTTCTTTCTCTCTCTCTCTCTCTCATTTCTTTCTCTCTCTCTCTCTCACCTCTTTTCTCCCTCTCTCTCTGTCTCTCAATCCCCCCCCTCTCTCTCTCTCTCTTTCTTTTCCACCCCTTTTCTCCCTCTCCCTCTCTCTCTGTCTCTTAATCTCTTTTCCACCCCCTTCCCCCCCTCTCTTTCTCTCTCTCTATTTTCCATCCCTTTTCTCTCTCTCTCTGTCTCTCAATCTCTTTTCCACCCCCTCTCTCTCCCTTTGTGTCTCTCTCTGTGTCTCTCTCTCTCTCTCTCTTTTTCACCATTTTTCTCCCTCTCTGTCTCTCTCTCTCTTTTCCACCCCTTTTCTCCCTCTCTTTTCCACTCCTTTTCTCCCTCTGTTTCTCTTTCTCTTTTCACCCCGTTTCTCTCTCTCTGACTCTCTCTCTTTTCCACCCTGTTTCTCTCTCTGTGTCTCACTCTCTCTTTTCCACCCCTTTTCTCCCTCTCTGTCTTTCACTCTGTGTCTTTTAACCTCTTTTGCTCTAACTTCCTTTTTTCCTTTTCTCTCTTCTCTTTCTCTCTTCATACCCTTTGCGTTTTCTTTTCTCTCTTCTCTTTCTCTGTTCATACCCGTCGCGTTTTCTTTTCCCTTTGGATTTCTTTCTTCCTCTCCCTTTCTTTTCACCTTCTCTCACGACTTTTTATCTTTTGTTTCTCACGCTCTCTCCCTCTCTCTCTTTCTTTCTTTGTCCCGCCCTCTCTCCTTTTCCCTCCCTCTTTCTCTTATTTCTTTCTCTTTAATCTACTAGCCCGGCCCCCGACAGAATGTTTGTTCTATCGTGTGGCCCCAGACCTAAAATAAGTTTGACAACCCTGAACTAGATACAAAAAAATGTTAGATTTTCATTTTTAGAGTGGTAGACAAAAAGTACTGGAACAATCCGTGCTCTAAAAGCAATAAACGAGTTTGCGCGGTGGCAGGAAGAAAGGTTGACACCCAAAACAAAGGGTCACCCTCAGATACTGTTCTTTTATCATTTTTCACACAAATATTTACCGTTAAATATGATAGACTAAACACAGGTGTCAAACAGGCGGCCCGCTGGCCAGATCAGGCCGGCTAAGGGATTGAATCCGGCCCGCGAGACAACACTCAGAGAAGCGCAAGAGAAAAACAAGCTGCAGGTTGAAATATGTCAACTTGATGTTGCCAAAGCCAGGTGCCTTTCACAAAGACACTGTACTTTTATTTATTTCTCTCTCTCTCTTTTGCTCTCTCTCTTTCCCACCCCTTTTCTCCCACTCTGTCTCTTTCACTCTCTGTGTCTTTTTCTTTTCCTTTGTCTCTTTCTTTCTCTCTGTCTTTTAACCTCTTTTACTCTAACTTCCTTTTCTCTCATTTCTCTTTCTCTCTTCATACCCTTCGCACTCTGTTTTCTCTTTATCTCTTCCTACCCTTTGCGCTTTCTTTTCTCTCCTTCTTTCTATTTCTCTTTGGATTTCTTTCTTCCTCTCCCTTTCTTTTCCCCCTCTCTCACGACTTTTTATCTTTTGTTTCTCACGCTCTCTCCCTCTCTCTCTTTCTTTCTTTGTCCCGCCCTCTCTCCTTTTCCCTCCCTCTTTCTCTTATTTCTTTATCTCTTTTTCTTTCTCTTAATCTACTAGTCCGGCCCCCGACAGAATGTTTGTTCCATCATGTGGCCCCAGAGTTAAAATGAGTTTGACACCCCTGGACTAGAAGCACAATCTTACAATTTGGGGTTCAGTCAATGAATGATTGAAATCTTACAAACCGATTAAAAAAAAAAAGAAAAGAAAATTTACAGTGTATTTATTTAACGTCCTTTAAAGTCTGATTCCTCTGCTTTTTGCGTTTATTGGTAACTTTCAGAACAATTTTCTGTTTTTCTCCATTCTCAAACATTCGTCTCTGGTACCATAAATAAAAATTGTGTGATAATGAGATAAGAATCAAATGTCTTTTTGTATGTCATCTACATCACTGGTGGTTAAGATCTAGTGCTCACACCTCCACCACCCGGGCTTGTTTCCTGTTGCATTCAATGTTATTTTATTGTGGTCGGCGATATTTGACAAACTTATGTTATTAAAAATTAAATTCTTTGTGCACGAATGAATACGATAAATCCGACAAAAATAATACAACTGAAAATGCAAAAGTGTTGCACATATTTTTAGCGTGAACGTTCTCCCACTTGTTCTTCATGATTTCGTTGTAATCAATAAAAAAAAAATATTAGTCTAATCTACAGGGTTCGTACATCTTTTTCAAGGCCAAATTCAAGCACCTTTTAAGCACTTTTAAAACCATTTTAAAAAAAACTTTAGTACCGTAGTGCGTAGGGTGCTTTCACACTTCACATGACAACGCCATACAGACTAATGCAGGCTGCCGTCAATCACGGGGAAGGAGGGAATGCAATGGCAAAGCAAAGCCACCAAAACAGGCCGGTCAGCATCATTTTTACATAGACTTATTTTTCTTCATTTAACTCATGGTCTTTTTAGTCAGGCTGCCAGGAAACATTGCAACAATTTCAAGCATTTACGAACACTGCACCCTAAATACAAGCACTCTTTAAACCTTGAAAACACAACTTTAAAATTTAAACATTCTCAAAGATTTCAGACACCTGTACAGTGTTCTGGTTTGCCGGCGTCCCTGCGTCCTAGACGCATTATTTTTGCTGTCCAATCAATGTGTGTCCCCGGGACGCAACTTTTTTGACACGAAATTGCCATTATCATTTTTTAACAAAGATTTACCGCACTCCAAACTTTTCGACAGGCAGATTCGCTATTGTTGTTTTGGTCTCGCGGTTCGAGTTTTCGTCCGCACCCCGATCTCCAGTTCGAGTTCTGTAGTGAAAGTCCGTTTCTTTTTAGAGAACCGGCTTTTTCGGCTCAACTCATTCAAGAGAGCCGGCTCTCCAACGGCTCACTTGCTTTGATGCATTATATCACGAATGATGATGTTGTATAAAGAAGTTAAGAAAAAAAAGGAAGTATAAAAGGAGAAAGTGAAAAACGACAGGTTTGTGGTGATCCCTTTTAATCAGTATATTACAACAATAATTTAATGCAGAAAACAAGAAAACGTATTATTCTACTTAATTATATTTACGTGTATTTTTTCCTTCTACAGTGAACGTCCAAGCGACTTCATTTTTGAACTTTTTTATAATAAACCTCATTCATGTCGAGCAACTCAGTGTCTCATCACAAAATGTTCATGAACAATATATATGATATAAGGAAACACATGTACAATATAACATGTTAAACTACACAAATAAACAATTTTTTTTGTATTTTGTAAGGGAAAATACGACATGGAGCACACTAAATTTCGGGGAGCCATAGATCTCTGTTGGGACCCATAGATTTTTGAGCACGCGAGTCCCCGGGACCCATCACTTTTCACAGCTAAAATGAACAGTGCCTGTATGAACCCTGCATATAAAGGATAGAATCAACCTAATTTCGCGTACTCACTGTGCGTCAGGGTGGTAAGTGAAGCACTCTGGAAGGTAGAGGTCAACTAAATCCATGAGGACTTATGCCAACATGCTCAGAGCGCAAAAAAAAAAAAAGCAAAACAAAACACGCTTCCTCTTGTTCCGGAGTGACGGCAAGCTAACTGGAATCTATCCAGGTTCCGGTCAAATTTCTTTTAACGTCCTTGTATTTAGTCTAGCTGTGACTCGACCGGGTGACAATGGTGTCTGAGCAAAGACGGCCCCCGTCAAGGTCCGGCCACAGCATTTGAAAGGCCCACCCCTCCCCTATGCGCTACGCTCAGCCGGCGCCCTATTGGTTCCTAAGTCGACCAATAGCAGCTGGCAGGTGGATCAAGCCGAGAGATGTCATCACGAGGATGACTTCACCGAGGGAATGATTTTACGAGTGGGACTTTAAAATGACAATAAAATAAGGGTTGAGCGTCACAAAACCATAACATAATTGTATTTTCTAATTCCCATTTTCTGCAAGCACTTTAAAAATGTTAGTTTTGTTTATGGAGCCTTCTGGCTGATCTGGTGACAACAAGGACAACGAGCAGAGAAGCGCAAGAGAAAAACAAGCTGCAGGTTGAAATGTGTCAACTTGCTGTTGTCAAAGCCAGGTGCCTCGAACAAAGACACTGTACTTGTATTTATTTGTATTTGTATTTCTCTCTATCTCTATCTCTCTCTCTCTCTTTTTTTTCTCTTCCTTTGTTGCTCTTTGTCTCTTTCTCTCTCTGTGTCTTTTTACTTCTTTTGCTCTAACTTATTTTTTTCTGTTTCTCCCTTTTCTCTTTCTCTCTTCTTACCCTTCGCGCTTTCTTTTCTCTTTTCTCTCCTTCTGTCTTTCTATTTCTCTTTGGGATTCTTTCTTCCTCTTCCTTTCTTTTCCCCCTCTCTCACGACTTTTTATCTTTTGTTTCTAACGCTCTCTTGCTCTCTTTCTCTCTCTCTATTCCTTTGTCTCTCTCTCTCTCTCTCGAACTTATTTTGCTCTAACTTCCTTTTTTCCTTTTCTTTCTCTCTTCCAACCCTTCGCACGTTTTCCCTTTTCTCTCCTTCTGTCTTTCTATTTCTCTTTGGATTTCTCTCTCCCTCTCCCTCCGTTGCTCTGTATCTTTCTCTCTCTGTGTCTTTTTAACCTCTTGAATCCAAATTCCTTTTTTCCTTTTCTCTCTCTCTTCATACCCTTCACACAAGATCCTAAAGTTAGTATATGTTATACTTTTGTTGAATATGATTTTAAAATGAGCATTTTGTTTTCACGTGCATTTTGCCGTTTTTTTGTGTAGGTGTGCGCCGAGCGTGACTTACATCCTCGATTCGATTACTTAGTGTGCAGAACAGCTGATCAGCTCAAAGTACTGCACTGGATTTAAGTCATTTGAAACCTGCTGCTCTAATGTTGCCAGGCGCAATATATTACGTTTTTTTCAGTTAAACACGTTTTTTTTTTAAATAATTAAAACCTTTTAAAGATTTTATTTATTCAATTTATTCAAGAGAAATTACCACTGCAGGCAGAATTTTTTTTCGAATGGAGTGTGGCTACTGAATTAAATAGTTAAATAATTCTATCTATCTATCTATCTACCTTGGTCATATCCCTCAAGAGGGGTGACCAACAGCAAGACACACACATACAATAACAAAGAAAATGAAAGGGAAATAAATAGCAAAAAGGGACACCAGAAAGCGGCCATGTCACTCGGGTCAGGGTGACACAACACACTCTTTTGTTCAACAGCAGGGCCCGACAGCTTTCACTGGTTTACCCCTGCCGCATCATAGCCCATCCTTAAGAACGCATCCACAATCCCACTATCCTTTCACAACACCTCTCCACTCCTTCCTATCACCAACAAGAGCTCTAGCTTCCATTATATTTCGACCTCTTTCCTGCAGTGCACTCATAACACCATCCATCCACGTCAATGGCGGCCTTCCTCTTGGTCTCCTTCCATTGACTTCTGCTCTGTAAATCCTCTTCAACATTCGCTCCTCATTCATCCTCTCCATGTGTCCAAACCAAGTACTCTGTTATCCACACGCTTGCTCAGTTCCACTACTACGCCAGTTCTTTCTCTCACAATTTCATTTCTCAATCTATCCAATCTTGTCACTCCTAACATACTCCTCAAACACTTCATCTCAAAAACATTCAACTTCTTTCTTAAATCTGCGTTCAGGCTCCAAGTATCTGCACCATACAACACAGTCGGCAAAATCAAACTCTCATACAGTCCCCTCTTAACATCCATACTCATACTCTTGTTGTTCATCACTCTCCTCAGAGCATGATGTTAAATAATAGAAAGAAATAATAAAAATAAGAAGAAAAAAAACGTTTTTAGGATACAATTATTAAAGAAGGGCAAACGATGCAAGCACAAAATTTATAAATTGAAAATTGAAAGCATGGTTTCAAGTGTGTTTGTGCCTTTGAGAGGCGTTGGCTATTACGCTAACATTTGATATGATATTCACACTTGGTTGTTAACCTTTGGTGACAGCAACTCCAGCATATTTATTTTTTTATCATTCGATATATGTTCACAAAGAATGATGTTTGCGACTGGATCTCCTTTCCGTTTACTTATTACCGTAAATTCCGGACTATAAGCCGCTACTTTTTTCACTAACTTTCAACCCTGCGGCTTATTCAGTGATGCGGCCAATTTATGTCATTTTTCGAACGGCCGCTAGCGGCGCTCGAGTGTTGCTACCATAAACTTTCCTGTCAAAGCTATATTATTATTATTTAAGCTTTAAAAACTCTCTTGTGTACCGTCTTTCTTTGTAAATATGTGTAACCCATGTATAATATGTATTTGCAACTGTATATTTTTGTAATGTATTTATTTGTATTTATTTAAGACACTTATTCTGATCCGGGTGAACGAAAAATGAGGGGCGGAACAAACGCGGGGTGCCGAGTTTAAGTGGGGACCGCTAAAGGTGAGGGACAGGCAAGGAAAGAAGAGGGGGTAAAAAGTTGGTTCAAGAAAAAGGAGTTGCATGAATAAATGTGTTCATCTGATATATTTTTCCCACCCTTACCTTTGGAAATATACACTTTTTTCCTCTGATTACTTTCAACGGGACCTGGACTCTGCAGGTCTGCATCAAACCTTAAGTACCGGTATCATTTTCCGTTCATTTTGCTGGCTGTGATTTTTGGACTGTGGACTTTGATGAAGGACATGTAGTTTCAATCGCGGGACTTGAAGTCGGGTTTGGGTTCATTTTGTGTTTGTGTTACACGTTTAAATGTGGGCGCATGCGGCTTATATACAGGTGCGGCTTGTGTATGTACAAAATCGGTTTTCCTCTCAAAATGTGGTGGGTGCGGCTTATAATCAGGTGCGCTCTATAGTCCGGAATTGGCGGTATATATAATAAGGAATTTCAAACGCAATCTCTGCGCAGAACAAAGTACTGTGTTCCATTTCAACACTGCTGCTGGTAAACGATCGCACAACCATTTGTGTGGTAACGGTGTAAACAAACACACACAGGTACACAAAGAAGAGCATCAGGATGCAGATCTAGTAAGCGTAATCTACTTAAGTTAAGGTCCGACTCGCAGCCATCCGTCAATTAGTGGAACTGAAGCAAAGAGTCTTGACAGTGTGTGCAAACATCATTGTCTCAGTGCCCCGCCGTGGCAGCGGAAACACAAACGCACAAAAAACACACACTCGCACACACTCCAGGGCTTCCCAGAAGGCAGCTCAAGCCAAGGAAAGCAAGAAGAGACAGATGGAGCAAAAATAAAACTACGGCGTTATAAAAGAAGTCAGGTCCATTGCTGAAAGTGGGCTGATGGAAAATGGACGCAAGCGAATGAAAGGCACTGGCAGACGAGATTGGGAAAATTTGGGTGTGTGAATAAGATTATTTAAGGAAAAGGGTCAAAGGTTTTCCAAGCGCACTTAAAAAAAATCTCTAACATTTGTCATGTAAGATAGCCTCAAGGAGTATTCACACTAATGAAGGGAGAAGGGAAGAAACCTAAGGGGCAGTTGGGTTGAGGATGCCTAGATCGATTTGGTTTTGTTGCCCTCTTGTGGAGAGATGTTGAACTGTCCACCAGAGACACTCTTTTACGCAAGGTATTCCCAAATTCTTAAACATGCATGTGAGGAACTGGTACATGTTTTTTTTTTTGCATAAAATCGATATATATATTTCATTTGTATATTCCAAACATTTTGCAAGTTCCGCAGGTTCGAGAGCGTTCTCCATCCGGGCACTAGTGCTGTGGAATGCTCTTCCCCCTGAGATCCGATCTGCAACCTCAGTGGAAATGTTTAAATCTAAGCTTAAAACACACTTCTACTCTATAGCATATGAATAACCTATACTTTTTGTGGACAATATCTCTGTATTATTCGTAATTGCAACATCCTTTGCCTGGTAATCCTGAAAGGGGGATACCACATGTGCGGTCCCTTCTCAAGGTTTCTTTATTTACCTCATGTTGAGGTTTTTGAGTTTTTCCTTGCCCTCATGTTGTTTCCAGATCAGGGGATGGTGTCATAATAGTCTGAAATAATAGTCTGTGCAATAACCTGTGCACCCCTTTGAGACTCTTTGTGATTAAGGGCGTCACAAATAAAAAAAAACTTGACTTGACCTTTTTTTTGGTCAGTTGTGAAGTCATCGGAGGGACACCAGCACCCTAGCAGGCCAGTCACCATATTGTTTTGACTGTTAGTCAAAGAGGTTAAGAGTGTTTTAAGCGAGGTTTTAGTGTTTTTTGTGTAAAATAATAAACAAACCAGGAACACTTCTAACCCATCAAAAAAAACACAGGGTGAACAGCCAGGCTAACTGGAAACAGACAATGAAAAGCAGCAATGGCTTTTGTAACAACGCAAAGCTAGCAAAGAATAAACAAATAAGGATTGACCGATATAGGTTTTTCAGGGCCGATACCGATTATTGGTATTAATAGGAGGGAGATAACAGATATTTGGAGCCGATATACATTTGCTGTAAAAAGCTAAAAAAAATTGGTTTGTGATTTTTTTTTTTGATGCAAAAAGAAAAAAGAACGATGTTATGAATTTGAATACAACTATAAAAGCACTCTGAAACCTCTTACAGTAAATAAATTAAAATTTCAACAAGACTAAGATGACTAACATTTGACTTTCACATGACTACCGTAAATTCCAGACTATAGAGCGCACCTACCACATTTTAGGAGGGAAACCGATTTTGTACTTACACAAGCCGCACCTGTATATAAGCCGCACGCGCCCACATTAAAACATGTAACACAATCACAAAATTAATCCAAACCCCACTTTGAGTCCCGAGATTGTAACTGAATATAAAGTAAACAGTCCTCAAACCACAGCCGGCATAATGAACAGAAAATGATACCAGTACTTAAGGTTTGATGCAGACCTGCACAGTCCGGGTACCCGTTGAAACTAATCCAAGGAAAAAAAGTCTATATTTCCAAAGGTAAGGGTGGGAAAAATATATATCCACTATTGTCCGCTGCGACAACAGGTCTCACTCACCTTTGCCCCACTTCCCGTCAGCCTGCGTTTGCTCCGCCCCCTCTTTTTTAATTCGCAAAACATATCAGAATAAGTGTCTCAAATAAATACATAACAAAAATATACAGGTGCAAATACATATTATACATCGGTTACACATATATTCAAAGAAAGACGGTACACCGAGAGAGTTTTCGAAGCTTTAATTATAATATAACTTTCATCCCAAACCGTGCCTGTGAAGGGTAGCAAAACGCTACTAGGAACACGCTCGCAACTCAGCAAACGGGTCTGTTAAAAAAAACATACCGTACTGGCAGAAACCACGGTAAACCGTCCTCATCTTCCTCCTTATAATTGATGTAATCAAAGTCATCTTCCCCAGTTTGGGAAAAAAACTTTGTCACATAGACGTCGTCCCACGCTGGCAACACACTCGCAAAGTGAAGTTTACGTGCAGTAACTCTGTTTCCTTCTTTATCGGACTGCTTGATTGCGTTTAGCTTGAAAGCCACGTCATGTGCCTTTCTTTTTGCAATTTGCATGATGAGGATATGTCTAGGGCAGCACGGCGGCGCAGTGGTTAGCGCTTGTGCGGCACAGTTCATGTCATGGGAACCTGTCGTGGGTTCAAATCCAGCTCCAGACTTTCTGTGCGGAGTTTGTATGTTCTCCCCGTGCTTGCGTGGGTTTCCTCCCACATTCCAAAAACATGCATTTCAGGTGAATTGGCCGGTCCAAATTGTCCCTAGGTGTGAATGAGCGAATGAGTTGTCTGTCCCTGTGTGCCCTGCGATTGGCTGGCAACCAGTTCAGGGTGTCCCCTGCCCACTGCCCGATGATTGCTGGGATGGGCTCCAGCCCCCCCGCGACCCTACTGAGGATAAGCGGTACGGCTAATGAGATGAGATGAGAGATGAGGATATGTCTACGCTAATTTAATTTGTGCACAAGCTAAGAAGTTGCAGTCATCCTCGGCTCATATATTCCACCTGTCTAAATCTTACCTTTGGTACTCGAGCGCCGCTGGCGGCTGTTAGAAAAATGATATCAATTGGCCGCATCACTGAATAAGGTTTGGGAAAAAAGTAGCGGCTTATAGTCCGGAATTTACGGTAATTAGTGTAGTATTCCTCTGTAGTCTCCCAAAGCCACACAACACAATTGGTTTGATGTGTGTCTTACTTAACAGTAGATAGGGGGGCAAAGTTAAATTAATTTCAAATATTTGTTGACACATCCAGTAAAACTAGGGTCTCATCCACAATAGTGCTCTGTTTACAGCGATCCATGAACAACTACATACAAAAAGCTACGATAGAACGCCATATAAAGCCTATGTGTGTACAACTTGCCTTAGTGGTGAATATTATAGCGTTCAGCTATATTGGGTCGCCTCCAGTGTTGGTTACGTTCGCATGAATATGTCTTAATAAACTCATTATATAGACGACGATTGCGACACTCGTTCTATCGAAAGCGCAGTGCTGAGAAGCATAGGAAAATCAGAGTTCGCGTTCACGTGAAGTAGGAATGAGACATCGGTGTTGTCTAATTTTGCACGTGTGTTGTTGCACGTTGATGACATTTTAGTCGAGGGGGGTCAAGGGCGTGGAAAGAAATAAGACCGTATTTCCATATGTGAAAATATTCGCAAAATATATTTGCAATCAATGTTCCCTGTCGGTGGGCAACGCTTGAAACAACAGTGAGCAACCATAATCTCAAGTGTGGCAACTAAGTCATTATCAAACATGTCCAAAATTTGACATCACGTTACATTTTGCTGAGTTTGCGGAAATGCAAAATTATTTTTCACTTTTGAATGAATTGACTCATGTATTATTGCAAAGGTTGTACGGCCTACAAACGTTGTTTGTTCTTACAATTCTTTCACAAGATATCCATTTCTTTTTTTTCCTGGTATCTTTTGTCGCATAATACTAACATTTTGGGGGCTTATTGAGTCGGTTGCACGATACACAACTGTATTTGATCACATTTTTTAGTGGAAGTACAATGTTGGCAACAAGATTGACTTGGTACACAAACCTTTTCTTCTTTTTCCCCTGTTTTTTTCTATTTTTTCAATTCCTTTAAAAACAATCTCATTGTGTTTATTTTTCCTAGCTGTTACTTTTTTTCTTTTTGATCTCTATTTACTTTTTTTTCAGTTGTTTCTTTTCTTTTTTCTGGCTTTTTTTCTGAATTTTTCTTCTTTTTTCTCTTCCTTTTGTTTCTTTTTTCTCAGCTTTTCACTACTTTTTCATTTTGGTATTTTTTTCTTTTTTGTTCTATTCCCCCTTTCTTTAAGTCATTTTGTGCATAGTTTTACATAATAGTTGGTCATATAGGGATGAAAGAAGCAAAAACAACCAGAAGAGGCGTTTAGGACCCGAAAGAGCCGGTTCCTTTTAGTGAGCCGAGCCGAATAATAATAATAATAATAATTTCCTTTGTATTGTCATTCTTTGTAACAATGTACACAGAACGAAATGTCGATACACCTGACCCGTTGTAGCGAGTCGATGCAGCCGCAGCCAGAGGGCGCCGCCATTATACCAATTAGGTATGTCTCGGCCGAGGCGCGAACCAGCGAAGAAGCCGGTTCTCGAAAAACTCTACTGACTTTACTCCACTTCGTTCTACTTTGACCTTGACTTCAAAATACCACATTTAGAAAACAGCGTAAGGGGAACCCGTGTATTTTTACCTTCATGCAAAGTAGCTTTGACTTAATTCGCTTCTTAATTAGCAATTTTGAGCCCTGATTTTTGTGAGCTAGCTAGATTTTCTTGTGCGCTGAGAATGTGCGGGCAGCGCGCGATTGGGCATGCGCGCAGCTTAGAGAGAACATTGCTTGCAATATCTCTAACTCTCGCTCCAGTAGATTGCGGACAGTGTGGAGTGGGGACAGCTTCCTGCTTCAATGGCTCCGCCCCAGGCGCTTTTCCAATCAGAAGGCGCAGGGTGGGGATTGGGTAGCGTCAGAGACACAAGGCAGGAGAGGGAGAGAAAAGCTCAGTAGTTGCTTGGTATTGTGCTTAATAAGCAGCACGTTCATAAATAAATACGTCAATCGTGATACTCGGCAAATTCACAAATATCAGTGCTGATAACCGGCCCGCCCGATAATTGGTTGACCTCTAAACAACCAATGGACACGACAAAACCGGCGCTAACGCCAGGGTAGCCGCTCAAACAACACACAGTGAAATGAAATGAAATGATCAGCATTTCTATAGAGCTTTTCAAGTCAATGACTTCCCAAAGCGCTTTACAATGTGCTCCACATTTCCCAATAGCGGCCTTGCAGCCATGTAAGGCGCTAACCTGCTTATTGGGGGTATTAGGGGTTCAGTGTCTTACCCAAGGACACTTTGACATGTAACACGGACAAGCAGGGATACGAATTGGGATCCCTTGATCCCAAGACGAGCGCTCTACCTCCTGAGCTACTGCCGCTCCAGTGGTCAGCTAACGAGTGCCACCAGAGTATAAAAAAAAAAAAAAAAAAAAAAAAAAGAAAAAAGAAATGCTGTCGGCAGCCCAGACATTAACGGGGATCTAGCAGACAAAAGTATACAATATGCGACACACGCAGTGAAAAACACAAACGAAAGGCCACAATCATATACCTTCAAAAGTAGAAATGAGCTGTATGCAATCGCTGTTCAGTACAATAACTGTTTCGGAGGTCTCTTCACGTGTTGTGTTAATGGTATTTGCCAATTTGAAAGTGTTGTGTTCCTTTAATGATGTCACAGCTCTAAACGGAAACAAGCCAGATTGGACAACTCAGACTAAACTTCTTGAGTCCGATAGTGCATCTAACATTTTGCAACATATTTGCATAATAGTGGGGAGGCACACGACATGTTCCGTGCCCAATTAAAAAGAAAATCATTTGTTTGGGAATACCTTTTACAAACTGAAATACAGTGGAAATTCGGTTTTCGAACGCCTCTCAGTTCGAACAAATCGGAGTCCGACCAAAAATTTCCAGAAATTCTTGCTTCGCTGTTCGGTCAAAAAATTGGAGGTCGAACGCCGGTAATGCGTGAGTGCGTACGCTTGGGTGCCATGCTGAGCGGCGTACGGGTGTAAATCGCTCTTTTCCTGACCAACTGTTATCGCGTTTTGCTTTCGCTTTTAATATAGGTGTACCAAGTGTTTTAGCCCCTAATTATGCCTCCGAAGAAAGTCAGTGCAAGCAGCAAAGTTGATACAGGTGAAAAAAAAAAAGTAGTGCGTACAACTATTGCATTTAAGAAAGAAATAATAGCAAAATATGAAGGAGGTGAGCGAGTGTCTGATCTTGCTAGGGAATACACCATGGCTAAATCTAAGATCAGTACGATATTAAAGAATAAGGAGGCTGTGAAATCTAGTGCTAAAAAGAAGGCAGAAGCAAGTGTCATTAGATCGGTATTTTAAGAGAAAAGAACATCCTTCCAAACAATAATTTTCCTTCCTCGTCCATCCCTCTCCCCACCGTCCACCTGCGCCTTCTGCTGACCACCACAAAGGTAAGAAATCCTATTCATAATTCTTTTCTTTATCATTTTTTTTTTATTTTTAAACGTTCACGGTAGCGTAATCTTTCGTACAGAAGATTACGATACCTCGAACGAACGATTAGCCTGGGTTAGCTTTATGTTTACGTTAAAAATTCAAGGTGAACATTCAGGGTGTTGGAACGGATTAAAACGATTTACATTATTTTTAATGGGAAAAATGATTTCGGTGATCGAACAAATCGGTTTTCCAACAGGGTTCTGGAACGGATTATGGTCGAGAACCGAGGTTCCATTGTACCACAATTTTATCGACGAGTACATACTTCCAGTATAATCGCACACCAGCATTATTCCAAACTATTTTTTATCAGAGCAGTAAAACACAGATACAGTTCTTACACACTACACCTCTTTTTTTCCACAAGCACACAAGTGATAATTACACCTACACACACACGGGATCCCGGGATGCACTCATGGTCCAGGAAAATTTAATTTCTTTAACCACAGGTGGCTTGTTTATGACTGCTTGCCTGTGAGCAGGTCAGTGATAAATATATAAAAAATGAAGTAACACTTGCACAATCTAGTGAGAGCAGATGCAAAAGTGAACTTTTAAGACTACTACACTAATTTTCGTGACTTATCGTCTTTAAATACATTTTGTCTTAGCATAACATCATTGTTAATTGTAAGCCTATTGTTTTTTGAATGCTCTGGTATCATGGTGTTAAAAAGCCAACGGATTCAATTACTGCTTAATTTTGTTTAAATTATACTCCCAAAAAAGTGTACTTTGTAGGTAGCAGCGATTCTCAGCAAGTAACCGGGCACTGTTCTAAAAATAGCTCATCCGTGATTGGGCACTATGACTTGCAAGACTGTGACGTGATGAGAAAGGGAAGTTTAATCTCAATTTGTATTGTAGTTTTCCTTTAACTATTTTGAAATAACTAATACAATAAAAAGACAGTATAAAAAAAATGTGTTAAGTGCCCAAAAAAAACCTTTAGATAATAGATGAAAATGATCAGCTTTCCAAGTAAAATATTTCTGTTGCGTTGATGGGCAATTGTGCTTTTTTTTCTTATTTAAATATTTACTTAAGGCTTATAGTAAAACAAAAAAATGAGACTAAAATGGACAAAAATATAATATATTTTCGACATGAGATAAATTCAGTTGTTTTGATTATCGTTTTTCCAATTTTTGACATTGGAAAATGTCAGAAAACCTGAAATTTAAATATCAGATGATGCCATTAATCATAGCTCAACTAGCTCGGTTCGGCAGAGGTAGAGCGCTCGTCTTGGGATCAAGGGATCCCAGTTTGAATCCCGGCTCGTCCGTGTTACATGTCGAAGTGTCCTTGGGTAAGACACTGAACCCCTAATACCCCCAATAAGCAGGTTAGCGCCTTACATGGCTGCAAGGCCGCTATTGGGAAATGTGGAGCACATTGTAAAGCGCTTTGGGAAGTCTTTGACTTGAAAAGCGCTATATAAATGCAGAACATTTCATTTCATGACACTCTTAATGTCAGGGTCATGGGTTCGAGCCCCACCTTGGGCGTCAGTAGTGTATGAGCATTTTGATGCTCTGACAAGTGTTTTACGATAGAGATTATGGAAACCTGAAATTTGAACATGAGGTATTGCCATTGTTCATAGCCCAACTAGCTCAGTTCAGGATAGAATGACACTCTCAATGTCAGAGGTTCGAACCCCACGTTGGGCGTCAGAAGTGTATGAGCATTCTGATGCGCTGACAAGAGTTTTACGATAGAGAATATGGAAACCTGAAATTTGAACATGAGGTCATGCCATTGTTTATAGCCCGACTAGCAAAGTTTAAAGAAAATTCTATTGAGAATGAAAAACAAATTACGTTATTTATGTAAAAATGTATCTGTATTTGCAAGTGACACATAAAATATGCATTTACATGTGATACATACAGTTATTAATATTACAGATGGTCCTTTGGGGGGGTCACAATTCAAATCTATTATTATTAAAAAAAAAAATAGTTTTTAAGATTTAAAAAATGCAGAGCTATAGACGTCATTGGCAGGAATGAATTCTATTGTCATTGACATTATGGAACCTGACATTTTCAATTCAATTCTGTGATAATGTTGCTCATGGTTATCATATTGTCAGAATTTCATATGGGCCTATAGCCAAACACCTATTTAAAACATAATGACTGTAAATTTAAGATGAGAGTGGCATTAATCTTCAAACAGTAGTAAACAATAGCTCGTCATCATATTTTGATTTGATTACATACAGTATTTGCCCACCATGTTAAAAATTATAATCACTTTGCTTTTGCCTGTATCTCAGCAGCAATTTAGTCGTAATTGGGCAGTAGGAAATGAATCAATGATGCTTACGCACTTGAAAACATGATGTTGCTGCAGAAAACTGGAATAAAACTCACCTGGGAGCCTCGCCTACATCTTGTGGACTGTCGGTATGTCCTTCTCGTTTCTTGTTCCAACGTCCACAAACCCTTGTTACTGATCAAAGAGGAAAAGGAAATTATAAAACAAGAAATTCATTCCAAAAGTATAAGGCTGCAAAAAGATGCAAGTACCTGTTTTTTCTGTCCTCCAGTCGTTTGATACTTGCAGCCACTTTTTACACACCGGACACCCTTCTTGCTCCGCGTCTGCAGTCAGTCAGTCTCAAGGACAAATGCTCCACTCTACTCTACTCGCCGCCGGGAGCTCGGAGGCTCAGCTATGCCACACACACAATTACATCAACACACCCTCCCTTCCCTGCCCGGCGTTTCTCTCTCTGCTCCGAGTTCACCTACCTGCCAGCTTGCGGAGCTCAGGGAGGAGTCCTGAAAGTGTCAGACGCGAAGTGCGTCTGGGAGAACAGAGGATACACAGTGCTCCCGTTTCTAGTGCCGCTTCGCAATGGGAGATGGCGATAAAGGGATGGGAAAGCAGAGATGTCAGATGAGAAGATGGGCGGAGACAGAAGGGGGGAAACCAAGAGCAGGATGCTGAGGATTATTCAATATGTGATATAAACAAATAGTTGCACAAACGTTTTGTTTTTTGCACATGACCTTGAAAATGAGGCAATCTCTGCTGCAATCCCACCATGATGCAGACTACCCCATGCAGTATTTACGGTTTATTTCGAACCTGCACACACTCAAAACAAGGCTAAAAGTCAAGGTTAAAATGTATGCATTGTAATCAAAACAATAGTCCAAAGTTCTATGCACGTTTTTGCCAAAAGTTGAATGAAAAAATACACTAGCGTTTAAAAAGTTTGGGGTAGCTTAGAAATGTCCTCATTTTTAAAGGAAATGACTGGGGTCTTTTTTTCAATGAAGACAACACGAAACGAATCAGAAAACAGGCACGATACATTGTTTACATAGTAACATAATTTAATGGCAAATGTCCGTTTTAACTAAATATCTACATAGGCTTAAAGGCCCATTTTCAGGAACCAGCAGTGTTCTAATGCTTCATTGCGTTTGCTTATTGTGTTAAAAGGCTGATGGATGTTTAGATAACCCTTGTGCAATTATGTTAGCACTTCTGAAAACAGTTTAGCTGGTTAGAAAAGCTACAAACTGACTTTCTTTTTAGTATCGGGGGCATTACATGTATGAGTGCGATTAAACTTTCGAATGGCCAGAAAACATGAACTTTGGTGTGGAACAACAGTCTAGAAATTGCCAAGAAACTAAGGATCTTCTAAAAGGGTGTGTTCTTCTCCCTTCATAGAACAACACAAGTAGGCTCTAACCAGAGTAGAAAGAGAAGTGGAAGGCATAACCAAGCAAAAGGACACGAACATTAAAGTCTCTACTTTGAGATATAGACGCCTTACAGGTCCTCAAGCAGCTTCAATAAATACATCCCGCAAAACACCAGTGTCAAATTCCACAGTGATGAGGCGACTTCGAGATGCCTTCAGGGCAGATCGGCCAACAAAAGGAAGATTCACATGGGCAATAGAACACAAACATTGGACAACTCATTTGATAAATGAAAGTGGGACTTTTTCATGTAAAACACAAAATTGGGTGACCCTAAACTTTTGAACGGTAGTATAGGTTAAAAAAGAATGACTCCACAAATAACTTTTCTGGAAAAAATTGCTACTTATCAAACGAACAAGAATCAGCGTCATCTTCTGCATGATGTCAAGTCACTTTATTGGCCTTCTCCTGTACAAATGAACATCCTACAGGTCATGATCACATACAGTCACAACGACAATGCCCACCGGGGCAGCGAGCAAACAAAATTTGTCATTTTGAAACAAAATATTGGTGTAAGATTTTTAAGTGTAATTCATTGCACGTCACTAGTTTAAAATACTTAAAAGCAACTACTTTTTTTTATTTTTTTTTATTTTAGCTTTGGGTAACCACATTTCTCAATCAATCCAATATAACATTAAAATCAGTGATGATTCGAGAATGAGAATTATGAAACTATTCTAAAGCATGTACAGTAAATTCCGGACGACAGAGCCCGCCTGATTAAAAGCCGCATTTATAAAATTTTTGAATGAAACTATTTTGTCTTTGCTGCTCAATATTTTTCTTTGCTGTTAATGCTATTGCATTACATTTCATTGTATTACTGTTATGGTGCAATATTATTACATTGTACTATGATTACAATTTAGGCCAGTTTTTAAGAGATACTTTGTAATTTTATCACACTATTTTTCCAGGACACTATTTTATTTTTCCAAGTCTTTAAAACATATTCACCCCGGAGTGCCGTGTCTAATATTATCGCATACAATGTTGATATCAATGACAAAGACAATTTAATTCAATTGAAGTCATTTCAAACCCCATGTTATAATCTTTGCCAAAACAGACTTATTTTTCCTCTAAAAGAGCATCATAAATGTTTTCAGACATCACCATGGTGTTTGGTATTTGGAGGTAATGAGTCGTGGATATGGCCAGCTGACCGTTTCTAAACATTAAAAATGATCGACCACGTTTGATACTAAGCGCCGTTTTCCTCCAAAAAGTACCTCCAATATTTGACTGATTTGAAATAACATAAGTTGTGATTATATATACAATTTTATTGGACCTCTGTCAATTACTCATATATTTTATTGGTCTCATGTAGCTGGGCAAAATGTTTTTGCAGCCACAAAAAAAAAAGGCTGCAAAAAAGTAGTGGCTTGTAATCCGGAATTTACAGTATTTAATATATTTTCAAAAGGTTGCACACGCGAGATAGATCAAAACAAATTGGAGACAGGCATCCATTCCGTCAGTCAAACTTCACTTTTTGACACTAATAGAAATTTTTAAATTCGGTTCAGATTGCACGCAACATCAGACATTTAACTGACCTGCGCGATCCAAGCCAGAGTTCTTCAGCAGCTCATTTATCCGCTAGCCTGACAAATAGTTCGATGAGGCAGAAAAGGTCGTGAGATGTCCTCCAACGCGGGGGAGGTCTTGCAGTCTCCCCAATATGGGAAATCAGTCATTGTCTTAATTTTTTATTAGGTCCAAGAGCAGGTTTGCTGGTTGGCGGTTAGTTGAAGCCCAAGCCTGATCCTTTTGGTCTCTGCAGGGCCCGGATGGGCTCAGTCATTCCCCTCCCGTCGGGGCCCAAACCAGCGCCCGGGGTCCATCCCATGCTCTGTAACATGCGGTTGCCCAAGTTGGTGTCGGGAATGGGAGGGACGTTCTCGCCCACCACCCCTGAAGAAAACCGGATGACAGTATGGTTAATTGAGGGGTTTTCTGACATCTAGACATTCCTCACACTAGGGTCGGATTATTTTGGCAGTGTATTGCAAACAAATCCTGCCTCATGGGCAGACAGTTATCCTCATTTTTAAAGTATTATTTTTGTTCTTGTTAAACAAAGGTTCAAAGGGCAGTGTGTTTTAATCCACCACTAGATTTCGACGTTTTGAGTCGTGCTCTCAAAAACGAGTGCTAAGCAGCCCAATGAAAAATACAACCCAAGTAGATTTGATCATTGTCATTTTGTAATTTTCCTCCCCGTCACTGCATTTGCATTTTCGAGTAAAAGAGCCATTTAGAGTGCGCAAAGGCTTTCATTTTTGGGGGTACCTGTAACAGCAAGATGGCAAATATGTTCGTATACTTTTGCTTATCATTTTAAAAGATTTATTTTTAATTAATGAAGTTTTTTTTTTCACCTCTAAGAGACAATAAATAATGCACCATGTCCCTTTAAAATGAGCAAAAATGTTGCAAAAATTTAAATGAGAAAATGATTTGCTAAAAATAATAAAATATGAATTTAATTATTAGGGGTTCACCAATTCATTAGTCACCACATGTATCAGCCCCAATTCCATGATTTTAGCACCATTAGAAGATAAACCAATCTGTTTGTCTAGTCTCAATCTGTCTGAATTAATTGATTAAAGTTCTTTCTTTAACTTTTTGAAAACGCAGAATTTTCATATTGCATTGTATATTATTATTACAATTAGTAAGTAACGTATTAATGTGTTTTGTGTTTGCTGATGAGTGAAGCGCATAATTCACTTGCCTCTTGGTAGAGGGTGATAGTGAGACCAAGGATTCTGATTTGGAGCACACCTCAGAAATAGTGATAGTATGAGCAGTTAAGCCATCTAGCCATTTTTCTTCTACTTGCATGCATGGACCTTTTCGCGTATTCTATTATATACATTTTATACAAAAGTAGAAGCGCAAGTTAAGGTAAGAAAATAAAACTTATTTTCAATGCTAGTTTATATACTTATTTCTCGCTCAGCCAATCATATGATGTATAATATGTAGGTTCCCCAATTTGATATCTGACTGTTCCTCAGCAGACACAAATCTTAACCCTAAAAATGTTTGTGATATTGAGTTTGATCACTGTTTAATGATTAAAACAATGAGATGGTGAAAGTGTGCAGTGCCTGTAACAGAAAAAAAGGATAATTAGAAAAAAACAAAGAAAAAAAATAAGATTGTTAGGTTTGTATCTTTGAACTAATCAGGGATCAGCCATAAAATTGCTATGGGTGCGCTGGACTGGGCCTGTCTCATCTAGTTATAATAATTCAGTTGTTAGCAATGGGCAAGATAGATGTGACGTTCATTTAAAAGGAAAGGTTTGTCTGTCCTGAAAAGATTGTAGTCATTTTGTTCGATCCCTTCCTGGAAGTTGGGTCAAAAGAGAGCCGCTTATTACGCCTTTTAATCCTCACTTTATTTGCACGCAGGGCTGGGTTAAGCCGCCCACTACTTTACACACTTGAGGGCTAAGTTCCAGGCGGGCCCTGGCCAAAACTTTTCACATTTGTCAGCCACCTGCACTGTACGGCTTTGAGATGTGGGCCAGCGAGGCTGATGAGCTTATCCGACATCTCTGCAACGGACAGCTGAGTCTGGTCCGGCAAAGCTCTGTTGATTTTGTTTTTTAAATCCTCACTGTGTTGCCCTGACCAGAATTAAACGAGAATAAATAGGGTATGGTTGAAAAAAATTACTTTATGTAAATGAAATCAAAACTGAAATCAAGAAAAAAAACGGGGGGGTTTTGATGTGCATCCAAGTACCTGATGGCGCAGTGAAACCGAGTGGGGCGGCTTTCCGCCTACGCTTGACGTCCCCCATGCACAGAGAACCGAGGTGCCCGCTCGTCTGTCTGCCAAAACAGATATGAAATATGAAGTGGGCAAAATTCAGCAAATGGGAAGAGTGTAAAAAGTGAACAGGTTAAATGGCCTTACCTGTTAGCCGTTTTAACCGAACAGGTCCTACGATGGCCTCGTTCCGTCCGGGGGTCCCAGTGTAACTGAAGTAAAAGTCAGATTACATTTGAACCACTGCAGACAACACCAGTACATACTTGAATGTTTCTTTTTTTATAATGTATACTGCAAAAAAATAAATAAATAAAGATAATAATTAATGGAAAAAGTGTAAATTCTTGATTTGATTTTATTCAAATAGAAAAAAGTAGAAAATATGAAGCAAAAAAAAGGTTAATTTCAAGTATTTATTATTTTACAAAATTATCAAAGGTAAATACAACGAAAATATATTTATATTATAACATACATATTTATTTGCATAAAATTCTAAAGATATATTAGAAAATGCACGAATTAAGCAAAACGATCTGATATGACAGACAGATGCATTATAAAATTTTAAATATTTTACTTATCATTATGAACATATTGGAATAGCAATTATCTTTATTTCAATAAAAATCCTTATTAAAATGATCTTAAATTCAAATATCACTTCAAAATACATCAAGAAATACATTAAGAAAAACAAAATCAGTGTAGCAGACGACAGATACATTTTATTACGTTTCTTCTTTGACTAATAATTATATCATATAGTAAAATATTTACTTTACTATTTAAATAAAGGTTAAAATAATAAAGAAGTATTGCTCTTTTTATTTGAGTTTATTTTTGTCACTTTTTGGGGGGACCAATTTAATGGCGTTAATCCTTGTGAAATAATATTTAATGGTGTCCTTCTTATACTAGTGATTTGTTTTCAACATTTAGGTTTTTACTGCTTTCAAATGCATGTTTTTAGGAAGATTTTCAAAAAACAAAAATCATCTTTTTGCAGTACCATTTTGATTTTCAACAATTGTAGTGGTTTTGACAAATGAAGAAAAACTGTATTATCAAAAGCTTATCGAAGTAAAGAAAATGAACAAAAATGTCTTCCATTACCGATCTTCTGGTATGAAATCTATTTGGCTTACCTGTCCATGTTCCCTCCTTGAGCTTGAGCTAAACCACGCCCTGTTGAGAGTAACATTTCAGCCAAAATTGCCAAATAAAGCTGCATTTTCTAAAACCTTTTAACTCACTCCTGACTGTCGTCAAAGCCCTGACCGCTGCTTCCTTGCAGCCCATCGTCACATGGCCTCTGGTGTCCGTGGAGTCGGCTGAGTCGGGCCTGAAACCCTGATTGCAAAAAGAACAGCTGTTGAACAAAAGTATCCTCATAGTGAAATTTAATAGATACCCCCCCAGGGCTGCATGATTAGCTGAAATCTAATCGATATCGCCATGTGACGTAGTGCAATAGTATAACTGCAAAACACTCAAGAATTTATAGTTCCAGTGTGTTATTTAATTGATGGAGTGTGTCATTTAATTGATGGAGTGTTTGGGCAACAAGAAATCTCGCATATCGGGGTTTAACAGCACCGGCCAATCAGAAGCAGGTTTTAATGGCACCAGCCAATGAAGCGGGGCAAAGTTTGCAAGACGTGTGTGCGTGACTTTGATGGGCTGATGTAGGCGCTGAATCATGCCAACTTGTAACTTTAGCAGCTCGTTACATTGAAAATTGATTCATTAAATCAAACTCAGAGGAAAGTTAGAAGAGCGCAAAGAAAAGCTGATCATCAGCAGGTGCTGTCCGGATTTTTAGTGCATCTGGGAATTGACTGAGGCAGCATCGAAAGGGAAAGCTAACCGCTAGGCTCATAACTCTTAAACAAACACAGCCAAACTTGGCTAGTCAACGCCTGATCCATTACCAATGAACCGGACGACTTGGAGCTACAAATCTTGGAAAACCGCTACATTTGCTCCTCTTAATCCGTATCATACTCTTAATCAGTATCTTAATCATTAGAGACCTTGCATAAGTCGGGGTTACCCATCACTAGCGTGTAGCTCTCTAAATCGCTTTATTACACTGAAACGAGTATCCCTCCAATATCGTTGAACTTTAGTTTAATGACAATAAAGAACTTTTATTCAAGTGCAATTCGGTTTTTACTTGTAGATTTATAGTTAATTTGTTGCAGTTGTATACTCTCATAAGATAGTAACATCATCTCGAGGTAAGTTTGCATGTCACTACGTTTTTCCCCCCAAAAATAAATTGAGAACAGAAATGCACTTATTTTTTTAAATCGAAAATTGCATTGAAATTGCAATACAGGTCTGAAAATTCGCATTTAGGTTTTTTCCAAAATCGTCAAACCCTACATCTCAATACAGTTATCGCTGGTTTACTGCTTCGCATATTTTAAATTGTCTTTAGTGTCATTAATATCAACATATTGTTCATTATGCAGAGCACAGAGAAAATGCTGCACAAGGCGTATTGTGTGTATGTGTCTGTATTGTGTGGGCGTGACCGTCTGTGCGCGCGACTGTGATGGGCTGGTGTACGATGTGAGTCAAGTTAATGGGTCCAGCCAAAAAAAAATGGGACCAGCTAGCTTCTAACGGCTCTTTACATTGAAAAGAAAATTAGCAATTAAATCGTACACTGAGGAAAGTCAGAAGAGCGCAGAGAAATGGTAATCACCAGCGGGTGTTCTGTGGATTGGTATCCCATCGGGGAATCAACCAAGGCGGTGTCGGGAAAGAAAGCAATAGAAAAGCTGCCTAGTGCTACAGCTAGGTTAGTAACTCTCTTAAGCCACCCTGGCCGAACTAGTCACAAATGCCAGATCTATTACAACTCGTGGGAAAATCGCTACATTTGGGACAGTTGCATTTTTATCATCGCAGGGCCTCGATGCTAGCATGCAGCTAGCCAGACGCACTCTAAATGGCTCTTTTACTCTAAAAGGAGAAGTTCTCCAATTGTGTTGTACCTTTTTTGTAATGACAATTAAGACGCTTTATTCAACAGCATTCAACTTTTATTTGTAAATCTATAGTTTGCATTTTGTATACCGTCAGTGCCCTACTTACGAACGAGAGGTTCCGGACGATCGTTCGTAATTTGAATTTGTTTGCAAGTTGTTTCAGTGCTATATTTTGAATGTTTAAGGTTTATATAAGTATGTTTAAGGCTTATATAAGTATGTCTAAGGTTTATATAATTATGTTTAAGGCTTGCATACGTAACATGTATTGTTTTGTACTAAAAAAATAAACATTTCATAAAATATTATGCTCTATAAAGATCAAGTTCAGTTTAACTTTTGCAAGAGGTCCTTCTCTGTGGCCGAAAAAAAGAGTTCCGATCATTCAACGCATCAAGTTTTCCTAATCCACTTTCATTTTAAAAGAAACGGCTCGCCTCTTCTTTACACTTTACACCAACCATATTGAATGGACGCACGTGATGCATTCACCCATCCATTATTTGCACCGCTTATCCTCAGTAGGGTCTCACTCACTCATTCACACACCTAATTTGGACCGGCCAATTAACCTGACATGCATATTTTTGGAATGTGGAAGGAAACTGGAGTGCCCGGAGGAAACCCACGCAAGCACGGGGAGAACATGCAAACTCTACACAGGAAGGTTCAATGCACGACATATTGAACAAAAAAAACGTCAAAGTTCTGAGCGCGCTGGAGATTCAGTACACGTAGCACTGTATGTTTACACACGAACTAGGGCGTAGAAGCCGGATTTCTTCTTTGGGGTGGATGCTGGGTGACCTCTCACAGCGCCACCACACGCCAGTACCGGCGGAAAGAAGCACTACAGTAATGTCCTGTACTCAGAAAAAGGTGCACACAATACAAAATCTAACATACAGCAATTTCCGGATATTTTTCGACATCCTAAAAAACGTATCGAACGTTTTATTTAAGTCGAATGGTCGTAAATAGGGGAGCGTCTGTACCGTCAATCGGTAATGACGTCATCCTGAGTTAAGTTTGCCCCTTGGTGGCTTTCATGAAGGGGCGACACTATTGAGCGTAATTTCACTTTTTGCAGGTGGTTCTGCTCCATAATAACTGAAATAACCGAGGGATATCTATATTAAATCAAAGTTTACGGTAACTGATTCATGACTGATTCAATGGCATCCCTGCTGGTCGAATTTAAAACAGAGGGCAACATTTCTCTTCGAGCTCATACCTCTTCTTGCTTCGGGGGTCATTATGGGAAAGGAGCCCGTGAGGATATTGTTGAAGACAGGGTCGTTCAGGTCCAGCTCTTCAGCACCTGCGTCCCTCTCCCACCAGGGGATGACGCCCGCCACGCCGCACGCTCCACCGCTGCCAGAGCCGGGTTCACCCTCGCAGAACCAATCGCTCTGCTCGTCATCACCTACGAGTAGTTGGTGTTGTTGAATTTCTTGGACACCTTTTCCATGTAGAGTAAAGCTACAGTGTGCAGTTGAAACAAAATCTGCTTTATTTACCTTGGCGGCCTTCGTCGTTAGTGTAGAGACCGCCATCGCTGCTGTTACTCACACTGCTGGTCTCACTAAGACACAAAGGGGGAACAAAATTACTTTCTTTGGAAAATGAAAAGACAACTAGATACAAAACTGTGAGCTGCCTATTGTGCTTAATAAAAGCACCCAACTTACAAAACAAAGTGATAGCTTTTGTTTAATATATGTATTTGGTCATGGTATTCATATATTGTTTTATTTTCAGTAATCACTTATTCTTTCAATTATTTTATCTTATTATTTATTTAAAATGAATGTACTTCATGGTGTACAATGATATTATTAAGCCTGTATGTGTTGAACCTCACTTAACTTTTTTGAATCTGTATGTTATTTTTCTTTTTGTAAATCAGGTCAAGAGCTGACAAGCGCAAAACTTTTCGATTGAGGACCGAGTCTTGGAAAAGAGGAATGTTGCAAGGCCTACTTTGACATCGAATTATTGAATTGATTAGACTAAAATGCAGAAATCAAGCAATCTTTGTTTTGAAAAGAAAAAACATATATTTTTGTCTCGGTTATTTCTCATTTTTGCATTGCAAACAATAACAGGTGTGTACTAAGCTGAGCGTTATAAAAATGTACTTGAGACTCTACAGCAAATTCAGTGACGCCCATAGACGTCAAAACTGCATTGTTTTTTTTCGGTAGGCTGACCATAAATTAGTTTATATTCATAAATCTCATCTACCCAATCGGATTTACCCAAAAAAAAGGGAAGTCATTAAGTCATGGCAAAGTCTGAGTCATTGTTGTGCCCTTGTAAATTGTGCCATAAGAATACTCATACTATACATCCTCATCTCTTTAGAAAACAGCAAATAATTACAAGCTTCGTGAGGAGAAAGATCATGCACGCTACAGCAAGCATCTGTCATTACTGAGAGCATCCTCAACATGATCCTTGTTGACATGCTCACATTTTTTGCATTGCAATGCAAAGTTCTCAAAGAAGGAAGAGTGAGTGAGTGAGTTAGTGAGCAAAGGTGATAGTGGTTACATTTTGCTTGTCAATGTTAAAAATCATGTAACTGGGTTTTCATATTTGCATTTATTTCTTGTTCCAAAAGCTCAGGTCCCTTAAAGAACAAAGATGCTTATTTTTTTGTGCTTTGTAAAAAAAAATGTATACATTTGCAGGTGCACAGCATACGTGTGTATGTATTTTGTTTGTTATTTGACAAACACTGACTTTTTTGTGCACTCTTTTCTTATTTGTCAAAAAACGTTCAATTTTTGAATAAAGAGGAAATCATCATTATTGTTATTATTTTTATCCGATTCATCGATTAATCATTTATTAAAACAATCGTTAGTTGCAGCCCTAAATTTTGAGACACGCGCAAATAAACTCTTCTTTTTTCATCTTTTGGGGGGGTTTGGGTAGGCGTTTTGACTCTACTAGAAGTTTTACCACCATTATTGTGCTCCACTGAAATTTTTTTTTTTAAAACCGCAAGGACCAGCATGGCATTTCTCTCTAGCACCCCTCCCAGCCCTTTTTCCTCAAACCTAATGTGTTCTGCCCCAAACAAAGCTGATAAAAGTAAAAAGAAAAAAAGATAATGCGGCATAGACAATACAGTTTGTGCTTTTTTAACTCAGTTGGGTATTGTTAACACATACTTAATAGAGAGAATATTTAACTTAACTTTTTAAGGACACCTGAAACGACACACCTCACTTTTAAAAAACAAATATATGAAGAATATTTAAAAGTTGTAAAATAATTTCAATGTTGTATTTTTTTGTTTTGTTTGATTCAGTAAATGAATTTTTGTAAATGTAGTAAATATTTATGAAACATTTTGTACAGGGCAATGTTCCTAGAGATTTATTTAATGAAATAAGTATGTCGAGGCCGATTCTCCAGGACAGTGAAATGTGCAAACACTAACCACCTTTCGCTCATATCCTCATCGGAGCCCTTGTGATCCTCCAGCTCCATCTTGTCCTTGCATCCTTCCACCAAAGAGGAGATAGGTTCCTCACTTTCCACCACCACTCCTTCATCGGCAGCCTCCGCTCCCAACCTGTTGGGCACCACCTTCCTCTTCTTCATTTTGTTCTTCCCACTCACTGGCAGCGGTGGACCAGCCCCTCCGCATACCTCCATAGCCACTCGGCCCTCCCCGGAGCTCTGCCGGTTTTGTCCTGAACCGGCCAAGCGAGCCTTAGGCACAAATGGTGGAGCAGGCATTATGGCACAGGACGAAGCGGGCGGTAAGGGGGGATCCACGGCCATTCGCTTGACTTTGCGCCGTCGCCTGAGGCTGCGTGTTCCCTCGGCGGACCCCAAGATGCCCTGGTCATCCAGCCACAGAGGCCGCTTACTCCTGCCGGGATCGGATGTCTGCGGAGTGCGACGTTTAGGGCCCAGCTGCTCATCAGAGTCGCTGTTATCACGTGCATTGTTGGTGGTAGTGGACACGCCTCCAGTGCTGCCCCGGTAGTCCTGGGTACAGAAATTGTGTGTGAATGGTTGAGTGTGAAGCACATAGTAAAGCGCTTTGGGAGGTCTTCAGTGACTTGAAAAGCGCTACAGAAGTTAGACCAATTACCATTTAAGCGAAAAACGTTTGCGGGAAGAACACATTTGTTGCGTGTTGTTTGACCAGGTAACCTGGCATTACCAGCAATTTTGCCATGTCTTTTGGTTTATTTCTGACCGGTTTTGCGTTTATCATTGTAGCCACAGCCACTTTTCGTTGTTGGTTCCCAGCTAGTCTGGCTGCTGACTGCGTGTTTTTGGTCACTTAGCCCATCATTAGCGCAAAACCTGAACGGCCCTGGTTAGCCCCCCGATGGCGGCTCTCCTTGTCTTTTTTTGTTTGTTCGCCCTTGGTTGTACCATTACTGCATCAACCTGTGATGGAACACCTAGGCCTTCTCCACAAAAACTACCAAAACATTGCCTAAAACACTTTAACCTGTATGACCAATTATCACGTTAAACAATATGGCAACTGGCTAGCTAGGGTCCTGGTGTTCCTTTAATGATGTTACAACTCAAGATGACAAAGAGACAAAGACATGCTGGAAATAATTGAGTTATAGCGATGAAATAAATGTCAGTGTTCTGGTTTGCCCGCGTCCCTGCGTCCTAGACGCATCATTTTTGCTGGGGACGCCTAGTCTCAAATAAAAGTCCGTCCCTGGGACGCAACCTTTTTGCCACAAAATTTTCATTATTACCCGATTACATTTTTTTTTAAACAAAGATTTACCGCACTCCAAACTTTTCGTCAGGCAGATCCGGCAGATGTTGTTTTGGTCTCGCGGTTCGAGCTTTCGTCTGCACGCCGATCTCGAGTTGTGTAGTGAAAGGTCCGTCTCTTTTTAGAGAACTGGATTTTTCGGCTCAACTCATTCAAGAGAGTCGGCTCTCAAACGGCTCACTTGCTTTGATGCATTATATTATGAATTATGATGTTGTATAAAGAAGTTAAGAGAAAAAGGAAGAATAAAAGGAGAAAATGAAAAAAAGACAGGTTTGTGGTTATCCCTTTAATCAGCATATTACCAACAATAATTTGATGCAGAAAATGAATTCATAATTTGATGATTAAAACTGAATGAATATATAGATTTTTATTATATATCTGTCACCGATTTACGATTTCAACCTCGATAACACAAAATTTTGGGGACCCATAGATCTCTGTTGGGACCCATAGATTTTTGAGCATGCGAGTCCCTGTGACCCATCACTTTTCAGAGGTAAAATGAAAAATGAAATGTACATTGATCTTATGGAAAATACATGTACTATTTCCTCATATTTTGCATGATTAGAAATTTAGGATTACACTTAAAGTAGAATTACCTTGTGCTCCTCCACGCTGGACTCCGAACCCTCGCTGACATGGCCCGTCTCCCAGGGCGGGTGAGGGTTGTCGGAGCGCCGTTTGCGGCCCCGGCGCTTTCTGGCTTGTCTCTTCAGCAGGCAGCCCACAGTCAACGCATGGTCCCCGCCATCGCCGAAGCCGCCACGCGCCGCCTGCTCCGAGCTCTCCTCCAGGGCTGACACCAGATCATGGACTAGTTCGTCCATTGTCCGGCGAAAATGCCTGAGGGAAGATAATTGAATGCATATTTTATAAATATTATATTACAGCCAGTGTTCCCTCTAAGCTGCGCGCGTGCACAATTGCGCACTGCACGCACAATTGCGCACTGCTCGCACATTCTCAGCGCACAAGAAAATCTAGCCAGCGCACAAAAATCTCTTTAGGTCGTTTTTGCTTCTTTAATCCCAACATGAGCAAATATTATGTACAATTATGCACAAAAAGACTTAAAGGAATGGGGGAATAGAACAAAAAAGAAAAAAATACCAAAGTGAAAAAGTTGTGAAAAACTGAGAAAAAAGAAACAAAAGGATGAGAAAAAAGAAGGAAAAATTCAGAAAAAAGCCAGAAAAAAAGAAAAGACAGAAACAAAGGGAAAAAGGTAAATAAAGGACAAAAAGAAAAAAGTAACAGATAGGAAAAAGTAAACACAATGAGATTTTTTTTAAAGGAATTTTTAAAAAAGTAGAAAAGAAACACGGAAAAAAAGAGGAAAAATTTTGTATTGCATTCAAATAATTTCCAATTATATCAAGCGAATCTTGTTGCCAACATTGTACTTCCACTAAAAAATGTGATTAAGTACAGTTCTGTATCTTACAACCGACTAAATAAGCCCCCAAAAATGTTAATATTATGCAACAAAATATGTCAGGAAATGAAAATAAATGGATATCTGGTGAAAGAATTGTAAGAACAAACGACATTTATAGGCCATACAACCTTTGCACTATTAAATGAGTCAATTCATTCAAAAGAGAAAAATAATTTTGCATTGCCGGAAACTCAGCAAAATGTAACTCGATGTCAAGTTTTGGACATGTTTGATAATGAATTATCTTGCCACACTTGGGATTATGGTTGCTCACTGTTGTTTCAAGCGTTGCTCACCAACTTTGTGTGAACGCTCAGACCGTGTAAAATTACAGGGAACATTGATTACAGCCCAATTTGAGTGTCGGGTTTTCAACTCATGTCCACTGTGCTTGATGTGCTCAACACTTGGCTAAAAGCAGCTTGTGAATGAATGTGTGAAAAAAATATTTTTTGCCAGTTGGGAAGAAACTGTTTGCAAAATGAAAATAAACCACTTGAGCTTATTATGTTTCTTTTTCATCTATACATCAAGCCTTGTGTTTTCCTGATCGGGAAAGCAAAAATACATTCAAATTCAAAACAGCTTTCACTTCAGTGGAAAAAATAAATAAGTCTTACACCATTGGCAGAAAAGGTTGCTTATGAGATGATGAGAGATGAGACTATTATTTTAAAAGCCTCTCTCCATCTCTATACTGAAGCCATATCCCACTACTAGTGGAGGGTGGCTAGAGTAAAGACACACTTTCAATCACCAAACATTCAGCCCCCGCTCTTTCTAGATCCGACATTTTTTAAGATTGCTGCAGCTGAATGTTATTGTACTATTCTTCCTCACGGCATTTTCAACATTATTATTATTGTAACCAATTTTTCTATGCACTCAGTTGCAATTATTCTTTGCAGATTCTTACTGAGAGTCTTTTCTTTTTTCTCTTCAAAGTCTTTATATTACATGTTTTACCCAGGAGTGCCAGGTCTAATCTCATTGCATACAATGTTTCACAACGTTGATATCAATGACAATAAAGACAATTCTTATCGAAATGCAGAAAGAAAATACATCCTTAGAACGAGTCGTTACCTTATCTAGCGTTTTACAAACATTTTTATCCAGCAGACTGTTGCGCTTATCAAAATGTGTATTTTTACTGGGAAAAAAAAGGAAAAATATCAAATAAAAAATTATATTTAAAATAAGCAACGTCTTCTGCCAATGGTTAAGATTTCTAACAGTGTTTTTTTTATATATTTGCATCTTCAGGAATCTGCAGATGATAAAATATGTCAAGTCACATCTATTGTATGGCCGCTTTATCAAGGAAAACATCAAAGTGCCGCACACGCCCACAGTTAAAGGTAGTTACAATTTTCGTTTGATCTCATCAAGTCCAGTCATGTTTATTTGTGACGCCCTTAATCACAAAGATTCTCAAAGGGCTGCAAAGACCACAGATTATTGCAAACTACAGACTATTATTACACCATCCCCTGATCTATAACCTACATGAGGGCAAGGAAAAACCCCAAAACCTTAGTCAAGTCATGTTTATTTGTATAGCCCTTAATCACAAAGAGTCTCAAAGGGCTGCACAAACCACCTTCTATTGCAAACTACAGACTATTATGACAACATCCCCTGATCTAAAACCTACATGAGGGCAGGAAAAACTACAAAGTAAGTACATGTACTCAGTTTGATGCATTAGAGAGATTCACTGTTTTTTTTCAAGGTACATTAGAAGGTTAGGCTGTCTGGAATGCATCAGATGATTTTGATAACAGAAATCTTGTGAGTGCTGACGGGAGAAGGCCAGACGCACAAGGACGTCGGGCATTGTTTTGGTAAACGCTCTGCTGATATGAGTTTTTTAAACATCGCGACGCACTTCGGCGAGGAGGTGGTGAAGCTGGCACCTGGCATGCCCATGGGTGGAGTCGGCACTCCCATGGAAGAAACCGACACGCCAGCTGGTGAAAAGACGTGGGCGGAAGATCGATCGCGGGGGACAATCGAGAGAGAGGCTCGACGAAGAGCGACACTAACTCGGCTAATTCGATGGAATTCACTTAGTTGAATACTTTAAGAAAATAAATCTGCCCCGTGCGGTCTCTTGTTCATTTTTCCATAAAGAAAAGAGCATGCAGGGCAGCACGGCGGCGCAGTGGTTAGCGCGTGTGCGGCACAGTTCTAAGGTCTTGGGAACCTCCTGTGTGGGTTCAAACCCAGCCACCCCACTTTCTGTGTGGAGTTTGTATGTTCTCCCCGTGCTTGCGTGGGTTTCCTCAGGGCACTCCGGTTTCCTCCCACATTCCAAAGACATGCATTTCAGGTGGATTGGTCGGTCCAAATTATCCCTAGGTGTGAATGAGCAAGCGAGTGGTCTGTCCCTGTGTGCCTTGCGATTGGCTGGCAACCAGTTCAGGGTGTCCCCTGCCCACTGCCCGATGATTGCTGGGATGGGCTCCAGCACCCCCGCGACCCTACTGAGGATAAGCGGTGCAGCTAATGAGATGAGATGAGAAACGAGCATGCATTGTTAGGCCAATATAAGTTGTGTTTGGTTAATGGAGTCAGATAACTCATTTGAAAAATTTGGTAAACGTTACATTTGTAATATATTTAATTCCTAACAAGGTCTGTCTTGTACGTTAACGCACTATTTGATTTGACAACATTAATCGAGTGGGATCGGTTGTCGATTCCCAAACGACTTTTTAGCTTGAAGAAGTAGAACCACGAAAATGAAAATTTCACGTTTCTGCGTAAATATCATCAGAAAACGAGGCAGTGTGAGGTACTTACGGGAAAATCTCTTAACTACGCCATCTTTGTTTGTCGTGATTTATTTACCCGAGGGGAAAAAAAAAATCAACTTATTATTAGCTTGGGATGCTAACATCAGTCGTAGTCACCAGTTGCTTACTTCTAACTCTTTGACAACCACGTCAAGATAATAAATAGACAATATAACGCTAAATAATATAAACTTACGTTCATTAGTCGCCTTGAGTAAAGAAGCAAAGCAAACACGACGACGAAAAAAGAAGCTAGGATGCTAACATGCTAACATGAAGGCACCGGTTAGCTATAGCCGACTGCTGCTTTTAGCGTCTGACGGCAACAATTTCTTTTTCCTTTTTTTTCCCCCTCGCCTCAATAAAATGACGACCTACCAGCCGTTCCCCGCTTTGCTGATGCCTTTTCGGTGAGTCGCACGGAACATTAAAGCCACCGAATGCCGTGCACCTTTAACCAGAAATGACGAAAGGACATTGAAACATCACAAGCACCATTCTGACACAAAAGCGATTTCGGCAGGAGAGACAAGACTCAACTTAGCGATAGGTACTGAGGCCTTCACTTACCCTGGGAGACTTGGCTACTCGCTTTAATTGCTGTTAAAAGTGTCGAGAAAATTTGTTCAAACCTCACATTCTTTATTTGCTGTTAATAGTGTCAAAAAAATTGTTCAAAACAAAAACAAACAAAAAAAAAAAACTCGCGGAGAAGTCGATTCAATTCAACTTACAGAACGACTATTGTATGGCCCCTTCAAAAATTGTTCAAATCTCATATTGTTAGAATATGATCGAATGAAATTGTGAATGTATTAAATTGCTGTTAAAAGTGTCGATAAAACCTCATATTGTTGGAATATGATACAATGAAATTGTGAATGTGTTTAATTGCTGTTAAAAGTATCGAGAAAAATTGTTCAAACCTCACATTGTTTATCTGCTGTTAAAAGTGTCAATAAAATTGTTCAAAAAAAAAAACTTTATTCAGTAAAATCGATGTTCAATTTACAGGGAATAAAAAAGGCATAAAGTTACACACACGGCGTGTTATAAATGTCGACAAAAATTGTTCAAACGTCATCTCATCTCATCTCATTAGCTGCACCGCTTATCCTCAGTAGGGTCACGGGGGTGCTGGAGCCCATCCCAGCAATCATCGGGCAGTGGGCAGGGGACACCCTGAACTGGTTGCCAGCCAATCGGAGGGCACACGGGGACAGACAACTCGCTCGCTCATTCACACCTAGGGACAATTTGGACTGGCCAATCCACCTGAAATGCATGTCTTGTGGGAGGAAAAAGGAGTGCCCGGAGGAAACTCACACAAGCATGGGGAGAACATGCAAACTCCGCACAGGAAGGTTGGTCTCTGGATTTGAACCCACACAGGAGGTTCCCTAGACCTTAGAACTGTGCCGCACACGCCCTAACCACTCCGTTCAAACGTGATTTTGTTAGAAAATGATATAACGAAATTGTGAATATGCTTAATTGCTGTTAAAAGTCTCGAGAAAAATTGTTCAAACCTCACATTGTTTATTTGCTGTTAAAAGTGTCGATAAAATTGTTCCCAAAAAAAACTTTATTCAGTAGAATCGATGTTCAATTTACAGGGAACAAAAAAGGTATAAAGTTACACACGCGGCGTTCCACGATCAATCAAAAATGACGACGTACCAGTTTTTCAATAACACGAACTGGTATTTTACACAATTTCAACTGGATTTTACTTCTCTGACGCACAGGCGGCAGTGGCTCAGGAGGTAGAGCGCTCGTCTTGGGATCAAGAGATCACAGTTCGAATCCCGGCTCCTCCGTGTTACATGTCGAAGTGTCCTTGGGTAAGACACTGAACTGAACCCCTAATGCCCCCAATAAGCAGGTTAGCGCCTTATATGGCTGCATGGCCGCTATTGGAAAATGTGTAGCACACTGTAAATTGCTTTGGGAAGTCAGCTTTCACTGTTTTACCCCTGCCGCATCATACGGGTGCCCTGCCCATCCCTTAAAACGCATCCAAACATCCTACTATCTTTTTACGACTAAAATGTGGAAATACCACATAAAATTACTTCAGACACACTATGAAAATTTTACCAAAATAAAACTACGGTAACAACAAAATAGCCAGTGCTTGGAACATTTTAACTATTTGAGAGGACAGGAAGTCATGGTACACTTCTTAATCCAACACAGAAGCTCTATGCAGGAAAGGTCAAAGCCTACTGTACTTCCTCAGAAGTATATTCCTTTTATTTTATTATTGTTTTATTTTCAACACAAGGATACTGCTGGAATTGTGAATTTCCCGACGGGGATGAATAAAGTATCTATCTATCTATCTATCTATCTATCTATCCGTCTGTCCGTCTAACTATCTATCTTAATCATAATCATGTACGTGAATTTAAATTAAACAAAAGAAAACACAGGAAAGAGGAGTTCTTTTAACGGATACTTGAGCGTGTAATATTGTGTTTCAAATGATAAAAAATGCGTTTTTATGATTATGATTATTTAAATTATGACACGTACTTAAGGAAGTCACATGCAAGGACAATGTTTAACCACTGAGTGTCAGTGTTACTTAACAGTCATTCACTCAATCTCCAAATACTTGTCCTCATAAGGCTGGCGGTGGTGCTGGAGCCCATCCCAGCAGACTTTGGTAGTAGGCACCAAAGTATTATCTATTTGACTATAAGGGATTTAATATAATACAAATTACATTTGCTGAATGCAGTGGGGATTTTTCACAGGGAAGGCTTGGGGTCAGTGTGGCCTGGACAAGAATGATGTTTACAGAAAAACAAGAACGAGGACAAGGGTTGACGTGGGAAAAGGAGACAAAGTTTCTGATAAGCTTTCTTGTTGTGAGTCCTTCAAACATGGCGGCGTCTTTTGGCGTGGAGGTGGCGACTAGGTGGAAGCCACGTGAGGAGTCGGCCAGGGGAGGAGTCAGCACGCCCCATGGGGGGTGGCCGATGCCCCGACGTGTCAAAAAGACGGAAGACGGAAAGAGACAAGACGGGAGCAAGGCACTGCGAAGACTAATTAGATTTAAGAAAATAAATCTGCCCCCGTGTGAAAATGCCTGTCTCTTGTCAATATGTTTCCCTAAAAATAAGAAAAGAGCATGCATTGTTAGGAGAATAAAGTTTGTGTTTGGTTAATGGAGTCAGATAACTAATTCGAACTATTTAGTAAACGCTACATTTGTAATATAGTTTTTTTCCCTAACAGCAGACATCCCCCAACTAAAAATAACTTCAGCCCAGGTGTGTGGAGAGCTGAGAAGGCTACGAACCAGCAAGGCAGCTGGTCCGGATGGAGTATCCCCCCGACTGCTGAAAGCCTGTGCGTCTGAGCTGGGAGACCCACTACAGCGCATCTTCAACCTGAGCCTTGAACAGGGGAGGGTCCCTCAGCTGTGGAAAACATCCTGCATCATCCCAGTCCCAAAGAAATCAAGACCTGAGGAACTCAACGACTTCAGGCCGGTCGCCCTGACATCTCATGTGATGAAGACCATGGAGCGGCTGCTGCTGCACCACCTGAGGCTACAGGTCCGTCACGCCATCGACCCACTGCAATTTGCTTACCAGGAGAAGGTGGGAGTGGAGGATGCTATAGTATACATGTTACACCGATCCCTCTCTCACCTGGATAGGGCGAAGGGGGCTGTGAGGATTACATTTTTGGACTTCTCCAGTGCTTTCAATACCATACAGCCTCTGCTACTGAGTAGGAAACTGACAGAGATGGGAGTTAGCTCACACCTTGTAGAATGGATTACTGACTACCTGACAGGCAGACCCCAGTATGTGAAACAGGGGGGCTGTACATCGGACACTGTGGTGAGCAGCACAGGATCTCCGCAGGGGACCGTTCTCTCTCCGTTCCTATTCACTCTATATACATCGGACTTTAAGTACAACTCTGAGTCCTGCGATGTGCAAAAGTTTGCCGACGACACTGCGATCGTGGGATGTATCAGAAACGGGCAGGAGGAGGAGTACAGGACATTGATTCAGGACTTTGTCCGATGGAGCGACGCAAACCACCTGCACCTAAACACCACCAAGACCAGAAAGATGGTGGTGGACTTCAGGCGAACCAGAACTCACCCGGTTCCTGTAACCATCAAGGGAGAATGTGTAGAATTCGTCCAGACCTACAAATACCTGGGTGTGCAGCTGGACAACAAACTGGACTGGACTGCCAACACAGAAGCTCTATGTAGGAAAGGGCAAGGCCGACTTTACTTCCTCAGAAGGCTGGCCTCCTTCAACATCTGCAAAAAGCTCCTGAAAATATTCTATGAGACAGTAGTGGCAAGCGCCCTCTTCTATGCGGCAGCGTGTTGGGGAGGCAGCGTCAAGAAGAAGGATGCCTCTCGTCTCAATAAACTGGCTAGGAAAGCGAGCTCTGTTGTAGGCAAAGAGCTGGACAGCCTAACAACAGTAGCTGAGAGACGAGCACTGAAAAAGCTGAGGTCAATCATGGACAATCCATCGCATCCACTACACAGCATTATCTCCAGACAGAAGAGCAGTTTCAGCGACAGACTGCTGTCACTGTCTTGTACTACGGACAGACTGAAGAGATCTTTTCTTCCTCATGCCATGAGGCTCTTTAACTCCACCCGGCAGAGTTAAGGCCCACATTAAACCACACCACCTACATTGGATATTACCGAATCTTACTGCAATATGTATTCTGTGTAGCACTATTTAGTTACTCTATATAACACGCTACAGTGGGCATTTGCACGTCACACTGGGTATTTGTATATTGTATTCTTTTGGCTTTATTATTGTACTGTTCTCAGCTCAGGGATGCTGCTGGAAATGTGAATTTCCCTTCGGGGATGAATAAAGTATCTATCTATCTATCTATCTATCTATCTGATTGCCTACCAATAGCAGGGCACACAGAGACAATCATTCACACGTACACTAGTTCCTAGGAAAATTTTCAACTCACCAATTATCTTGCATGAATGTTTTGGAACTCATGAGGAAACCAGAGTGCCCAGAGAAAACCCACCTAGGTATGAGGCGAACATGCAAACTCCATACAGAGAGACTAGTAGATAGATTTGGCAACTTCCCCCCCCCCCCCCAAAAAAAAAAAAACCCCCGAAAGATTTTTTTCACAAATCAAACGTTTGCTTTATTCCGATTTCGCAATCTTCGTTCGGTTTGAAAATTTCGGCATTTCGATTCGTTTGGCAATTTTCATACTCGGCAGCCAATCGGAAGCCTGCATCGAATAACTTTGTGCATCCGGACTTTCCCGAGCATTATAAGGTCGTGCGTTTGCATATCATTTTCCAAAGTAGACGCACAGAGAACACAAGAAAAATGGATAAGTGGTTAGGAATCAAGCCAAAACCTTAGCCCCGGAAGAAAGATTCAAAAGAAGCTAACACAATTTATGATGCTACAAACCGTACACAGACATTAAAAGCACTGTGGAAAGAGGAGTTTGCGTAGCTTGTAGCAGACGACGCAACGCAAGCATTGCATGAATGAAAACGAGTAAAAACAGGTACATACTCAGTGTTCTGGTTTGCCGGCGTCCCTGCGTCCTAGACACATCATTTTTGCTAGGGACGCATCGTCTCAAATCAACGTGGGTCCCCGGGACGCAACTTTTTTGACACAATATTGTCATTTTTATCCGATTACTTTTTTTTTTAACAAAGATTTACCGCACTTCAAACGTTTCGTCAGGCAGATCCGCCATTGTTGTTTTGGTCTCGCAGTTCGAGTTTTCGTCTGCACGTCGATCTCGGCAAACGAGATCTCGTTGGTCCGTCTCTTTTTAGAGAACCGTCTTTTTCGGCTCAACTCATTAAAGAGAGCTGGCTCTCCAACGGCTCACATGCTTTGATGCATTATGTTACGAATAATTATGTTCTATAGAGAAGTTAAGAAAAAATATAAAAGGAGAAAATTAAAAAAGACAGGTTTGTAGTTTGAAGTTTAATCAGTATATTACCAAAAATAATCTAATGCAGAAAATGAATTCATAATTTGAATAAGAAAATGTATTATTCTACTTATTTATATTTGCATGTATTTTTTCCTTCGACAGTGAACGTCCAAGCTACTTAATTTTTGAAGATTTTTTTATAATAAACCTCATTCATGTCGAGCAAGACAGTTAGTATTAGGTGAAAATCGACACAAAATTGGTCATTTCTTCAGTGTCAGTAATAAGTCGAAAGTGCTAACAACGGAAATAATTCCGGCACAAAAAAACTGCGGAGAAATTCTTCGGAAGATCACGGAGGCAAGGAAAACACGTGTGTTGAAGCGAACGATTCGACGAAAGATAATAAACAAAAGAATACTCCTAGCAAGAAAAGGACTCTTCTGCCAAAAAGGACTCAATTATATTCCTGGTGACGCTACGAGGAGGATGATAATGGATTGGACCTTGAGAAGGCATTACAACTGTGGCCGGACAGCAAACTACAAAGAATATATGAACTGAAAAATCTGAAGTGTTAACTGCTGATTTGGATTACCAATAAACTGTGATGATTAAAACTAAATTAATATATAAATTTATATGATATATTTGTCGCAGATTTACGATTTCAACATCGATAACACTAAATTTTGGGGAGCCATATGTAACGGGTGTAATAATAACTTTTATTTTATTGAAATTCCTGCTAAAATATGTGTATAGTTTTTGGTAAATGTCCTGCAATGCTGAGTCCAACAGTGCCATCTGCTGGTATGGGGTGGGGCTTGGTTTTGGCTTCTAACATGTGACCAGGAGGCGGGGTTTTGTCAGTTTAACCAGAGTACTACAAAGGTAAGACATATCTTTTGGTGCTCCACAAAATAAGTTAATTTTAAACATTATAACCCCAGCTGACAAATCTCTCACCATGCATAGTAATGTGATTGATATTGTCAAGCTGTTTTGATTTATTTTCGTTTTGTTTCTGTTTTACTAAATATTAACTCCCCTTGTAGAGATCAAAGAGATCAAACCCAGCAGAAAAAGCTAATGTTGTGACTCATCCATTTGCAGGTAAATTGTACCCATTTTTATACTCATTATTGTTTTTATTCCTATTTTTTCATATACATTAAAAAAGGATGATGTTGGTTAAAATTCAGAGTAAAGAAAAACATGTTGAATTCATTGTAAACGTTAAAAATCCACTATACGATCTCTTGTTAAAAGTATCTTGTTAAAATGCAAAGATTTATAAATGTATTGTGATATTCTAAAATGTATTTTCTGTAAAGTGAAAAGACAGCTCTTTGATATGCTTTGTTGTCAGTTTAACCAGAGTACTACAAAGAGATCAAAGAGATCAAACCCAGCAGAAAAAGCTAATGTTGTGACTCATCCATTTGCAGAACTGTAATAATAAAAACCTCATCATCCAGTCCAGCGTGAATGTGGATCTTTGGTGGGACACGTACAGCGCGGTTACACATAGATCTCTGTTGGGACCCATAGATCTTTAAGCATGCGAGTCCCCGGGACCCATCACTTTTCACAGCTAAAATGAAAACTTCATATTAATGGCAGATGGAAAACATGTCATATACATGCAATGAATGTTATAAGTACATTTATAATAAACTTAATTTTAAAGTGTTGTTGTGTTATATACTCTGATTATCAATCCTTACTACTTTGCAACAATGTTTTTTTTTGCGATTAGTCGTCTTATTGTGATACAAGTTGTGAAAAATTGGGCAGACAACTTTATGGCTGGGCAGGCAATTTTTCAGAGTGTCCGGTTACTTTTTCTCATGAGTTTCAGACACTGGTAACAGTAATAATAAACAAAGTGGGTACTCCAGAATCTTGAACCCCACACTCTGTGGTAATCCGATCTTGTCTTGGACGTCAATGACATTGCGACATTGCGGTCCATAACACAGTCTCTGAGCTAACAACAGCTGTCCCCAGGAAGAAGGAATAAGAGTCTCCCCAACGCTAACCGTGAGCACATCTCTAAATCAAAACATTCCGAGAAGCCACCCTTGCAAGCGTCCTCTTCCAAAATGCCAAAGAAGTCAGCGGGTCCGGTTTACTAAAAAGAGTCGACCGATCTCAGGTTCCCAGACTGGAGAGTCCAAGGTAAATTTAGTTGTGCGCTCTTGTAGTTTTGGCGGTCATATTTATGGAGGACACCACGGGGTGAGGATCTCGAGACAAGTCTCGGGGGACTTCATATAGTTGTGGATACATACTATGGAATCATGACATCGGCAGAGGAAGGTGAAGACCTCGAAGAGGCTCTTGAACACTGTACCACTGACAACACGTGGAGCTGGGTAATAAAAGCATGCAGGAGGATATAAAATAGAATAGAATAGAATAAAATATACCTTTATTGTCATTGTTACAAAATGGGTTAACATATTGTGACAACGAAATTGGGCATGACACTCCAGTTTCACACATTCACAGTGAGGTAAAAAACCCAAGAAGATAAAGGAACAGAGAAGATAAGGTTATAAAACAAGGAGGATAAGGTTATAGTTATAATTGACACAATATTTAAACAAGAAATGTCGGCATGTAGGATGTTATATACAGTTTGGTATCGTAAGGGTTTGTGCAATATGCATTTGGTGCAAAAATAGTCATCATAGTGCAAAAAAAGATAGTCAACATAAGGATTGTACTGAGATTATGAGGAAAAATAGTATTAACACACCTTTAAAATATTGGCGGGTGGTATTGCAAACAGATTGGAAATTTGGGATTACAAATGTGGAATTATCTGCGGTCAATTGAGGTAAATGGAAACAAAACAAGCACATCAGTGACACATTCTTTTAAGAGTTTCAGATGTCCTTAGATGACACCGTAGTTAAAGTGGCCAAACTTATTGAAAAAGCTATTAAATTCAATGTCCCCTCTAAGCTGCGTGTGTGCGCAATTGCGCACTACCCAGAGCTTTTCTGCGCACAAGAAAATCGAGCCAGCTCACAAAAATCAGGGCTCAAATTGCTAATTAAGAAGCGGATTAAGTCAAAGTTACAGTGCATGAAGGTAAAAATACAAGGGTTCCCCTGACGCTGTGTTCTAAATGCGGTATTTGGAAGTCAAGGTCGAAGTAGAACGAAGTTGAGTCAAGTCAGTAGAGTTTTTTGAGAACCGGCTTCTTTGGCTCGGCTCACTAAAAGGAACCGGCTCCTAAACGGCTGTTCAGGTTGTTTTTGCTTCTTTCATCCCTATATGACCAAATATTATGTAAAATTATGCACAAAATGACATAAAGGAAGGGGAGGGGGGCAATAGAACAAAAAAGAAAAAAATACTAAAATGAAAAAGTAGTTAAAAAGATGAGAAAAAAAAAAGAAAAAGAAGGAAAAATTCTGAAAAAAGCCAGAAAAAAAGAAAAGAAAGAAACAAAAGGAAAAAGTAAATACAGAACAAAAAGAAAAAAGTAACAGCTCGGAAAAAATAAACACAATGATTTTTTTTTTAAAGGAATTAAAAAAAAAAAAAAAAAAAAAAAACAGGAAAAAAGAAGAAAAAGTTTGTGTTGCATTCAAACAATTTCCAATAATACCAAGTCAATGTATTTGCCAATATTGTACTTCCACTAAAAAAGGTGATTAAATACAGTTGTGTGTCGTGCAACCGACTCAATAAGCCCCCAAAAATGTTAGTATTATGCGACAAAAGATAACAGGAAAACAAAGAAATGGAAATCTCGTGAAAGAATTGTAAAAACAAATGACATTTGCAGGCAATCGTACTTGAGTCAATTCCTTCAAAAGTGAAAAATAATTTTGCATTGCCGGAAACTCAGCAAAATATAACGTGATGTCAAGTTTTGGACATGTTTGCTAATGACTCAGTTGTCACACTTGGGATTGCTGTTGCTCACTGTCGTTTCAAGCGTTGCTCACCGACTTTGTGTGAACGCTCAGACCCGTAAGGAAAATTACAGGGAACATTGCTTATAAATGATTGCAACAATATTTTTAAGGACCGTTTTTAAGTAAGATTAAGAAATACAACACTTCAAAAGAAATACAGTAAAATAATGAAAATAGTACTTAAAATAAACAAAAATGGATGGTAACATCATTAAAATGATTGTTTTTTTATAATACTTAAAAAAAGCAAAATTGGTTGCTAATTAAATGTAACAATAAAAGATGAGGACAACTACCTGAAATTGGCAGGAATAACACCTGATATGTAACTGTTGTCATGCATAACACTTACAAATTGTCATGTTCAGTATTTATTACAAAGATCTTCAAGACTTAGTGTTGATTATTTTTACGCTTGCCAGTGTCTTGTGACAAAAAAATGCAAATGTTTGGTCAAGTTGCATGTGAATCCTGATGCAAAAATTTCGAATTGTTGTGAAAGTGACTTGCAGAAATTGGACATACAGTATATGAATGAATGGAAACTTTATTGAGAACATTATAAAATGAAAACAGGACAAAAACAATAACAAAAATAATGTTAACATAACAGTATTATTAACTTTAATCTTCCCTATTAATTACATTTTACAGATAGCTCCTCTTTTGTGTCTAATACAACAACCAGAGTTGACTGAGGTTTTTGAGTTTTTCCTTGCCCTCATGTAGGTTTTAATTCAGGGGATGGTGTAAGAATAGTCTGTAGTTTGCAATAGTATGTGGTCTGTGCAGCCCTTTGAGACTCTTTGTGATTAATGGCGTCACAAATAAACATGACGAGGTTTTTGAGTTTTTCCTTGCCCTCATGTAGGTTTTAGATCAGGGGATGTTGTCATAATAGTCTGTAGTTTGCAATAGTACGTGGTCTGTGAAGCCCTTTGAGACTCTTTGTGATTAAGGGCTATACAAATAAACATGACTTGACTTGACTTGACATTGTCCCCCAGTCAAAGTTGAATATTTAAAGCATTAAGATCTGATTTAAAGCTATAAAGCAGCTTTTAACCTTCAACCATGAGTTAAAATGTTGATTTTTTTGATGATTATAAGTTTTGTCTTCCTCGTTCGCATAATGATCGAAAACAAGTATTTCTAACGTAAATCCAGTGTGCTCTCGCATGTAAATGAGACACTAATTTCACAGGATTCATTTTCCTTTGAGGGTTTTGCTGATAGTGTTTATCCATAATCAGATGATGCTCATGCAAAAAAAGTCTGGCCTAGGCGTAGGCCTTTGCGTCATTGCATGTTCTGACGATATCGTCGAGTCAGCAGAAAGGACGAGAACTCCCGCTGCAGGGCCAATTCAACCAATTGAATTCTGCTTTGTACAAACGCAATGTCAGTTTATGAGTCAGCACCAGTCAAGTTTTGGGTTATGTATTCATTGCATCGAGGACAGGGGTGGGCAAACTTTTTGAGTCGCGGGCCGCATTGGCTTAAACATTTTTTGAAAGGGCCAGGAGGAGAAAAAAAATGTTGATTATGTTTTTTGTATATAGCGATACAGTCTCGAATACAAACCTCAGCAATACCTGAGTGAAGCTCCTATGCTGTTAGACAAAAGGAATGAAAAGCTACTGGACTTTGTCTAGGTTTGAGGAGTGCTAATATTTATTTTGTTAAATATGTTTCATTTCGGGCAGCATAGCGGAGCAGTGGTTAGCGCGTGTGCGGCACAGTTCTGAGGTCATGAGATCGAACCTTCCTGTGTGGAGTTTGCATGTTCTCCCCGTGGGTTGCGTGGGTTTCCTTCGGGCACTTCGGCTTCCTCCCATAGTCCAAAAACATGCATGTCAGGTCAATTGGCCGGTCCAAATTGTCCCTAGGTGTGAATGAACGAGTGACTTGTCTGTCCCTGTGTGCCCTGCGACTGGCTGGCAACCAGTTCAGGGTCAGTGTTCTGGTTTGCCGGCGTCCCTGCGTCCTAGACGCATCATTTTTGGGGACGCATTGTGTCAAATCAACTTTTTTGACACCAAATTGTCATTATTATCCAATTACTTTTTTTTTAAACAAAGATTTACTGCACTTTTCATCAGGCAGATCCGCCATTGTTGTTTTGGTCTCGCGCCGAACTCGGCAAACGAGATCTCGTTGCTTCGAGATGACGTCATTGTTTTGGTGGTTGTCGAGTGAAAGAGAAGTATGCCTCCCTAAAAACAGTTGGTATTAGATAGATAGATAGATAGATAGATAGATACTTTATTCATCCCCGAAGGGAAATTCACTTTTCCAGCAGCATCCCTAAGCTGAGAACAATCGAAAATAACTGAGAACAATCGAAAATAACACGGGAGCTGCTGGAGTGGCTGCCATTCGTGACGGCGCCGGAGAAACGATTCAATTTGAATCATGTACAAACAAACAAACAATTGAATCATGTACAAGGTGTAAATCAACAAAAAAATTGGTAATTTCTTCAGTATTGGTAATAAGTTGAAACATAACAAACAAAGTGGTAACAACTGCAATCATTCCGGCACGAAAAAACGGCGGAGAAATTCTTCAGAAGACCGTGAAGGCAAGGAAAACACGTGTTTTGAAGCGAACGATTTGCCGAAAGATAAACAAAAGAATACTCCTAGCAAGAAAAGGACTTTACTGCCAAAATGGACTCAATTATATTCCTGGTTACGCTATGAGGAGGATGATAATGGAGGCTAAAAGTTCTGTGATGCGTGCACCCAGCGTGACAAAAAAACTGCATTGCATAAATCCTTTCGTAATACGAACTTTCAGAAAAGCACATTGGATCGGCACAACGAGAATGAAAACCACAAATTAGCTCTGGAAATTCCGTTGCTGCAATTGGACCTTGAGAAGGCATTACAACTGTGGCGGGACAGCAAACCACGAAGAATATATGAACTGAAAAATCTGAAGTGCATGAATATATAGACTAATATTTCAGCAATATTATTTTGTTTGAATATATAGATTTATATATTTATTTATATATTTTTTCTGTTACTGGCTCCATCTAGTGTTAAAACTGAGAAGTGCAACAGAGTTGAGCTCAAGCGCCATGTGCAGGCCATATTCAACTACCGTATTTTTCGCACTATAAGGCGCACCGGGTTATAGGGCGCACCCCCCAAAAATAGTCCTTTGTCCGATATTTTCCGTACATAAGGCGCACCGGATTATAAGGCACTACAATGGGAACTTCGACAAAACAGTCCGAAAGTTCAGTCAAACTTACCCCCTTAACATTCCCAAAGCTTGCAAAGAAGCAAATACGTGTCGTAGACACGTGCGGATGCGGTGTCCGTACGATGTCACTCAAATGCATCGTTTCAAATATCATTCGGAAGGTTAAAGTCTTGGGATTCAAGAAATGCCAACCATTCCTTAGTTTCTATTTTCTTTTTCGCTCGCAACTTTACTGTACATATGACAATAAACACTTTGAATTGAATTTAGTCTAAAAATAGACACATCACAGAAACATCAAGATCGTTCTAAAACAAGATACCGGGAAAATATAAATCCGCATAGCTCACCTAAGTTCTCTTGCAGCCATCACGTTCAATAATGATATGTAACCATGGTCTTCTTGCAACCGTGAGTGTAGTAAATCCAGGAGAGTAAAATATTTTCAAATACAGAACAGTAAAACATGTTTTCTCTATGCCGTAGTGCAACCCAACATGTGATTCACATTCATCTTTTTCGGCCAATCGCAGGCTTTGTTTCGCCCCTTTAGCCTATGCAGGCCTGTAAATGCTAAAAAGGATCCGCCCCCTTTACCTCCGAATAACTTTAGCCAATAGTGACCGATTCAAATGATGATTGACACATTGGTTAGGAAATGAAACACCGGTATATAAATCCCTGCATACACCGCGGACGACTTCGCCTTCGGGGAAAAATCTAGTCGGCGGCTGCTTGCTTTAGTTGCAAGACTTTGCCACTTAATATTGATCCATATATAAGGCGCACTGTATTATAAGGCGCATGGTCAGCTTTTGAAAAAAAATAAAGGCTTTTAGGTGCGCCTTATAGTGCGGAAAATACGGTATCTTTTCAGAATTTTCTGCGGGCTGTACGTCGGACACCCCTGATCTAGGAGCTGGCAGACTGCAGAAGAATCTGACCCAAGTCATTGATTAAAGGAGTTGGGATCTGTTGAGGAAAGACTTCTCAATGACTTTGTCTGCCTGCATACATTCAGACATTTGATACGAAAGAGTGCGGCAGCATGCCTTCAGGTGTGGCTTGTCAAATATCGCCACCAGCAGGTCGCTTTCCCCGCAATACATCTAGTTCCTTGAAACCCGTCTAAGAAAAGCTGCTGGTCTCGCGTGTCCTCATAGGACACCCTGCAGGATTAAACCTGGCTGCTTGCTTGCCAAATAGAGTAAAAGGCAGATTTTTTTTCCCCTCCTGCTGCAGAAAAATCATAACCTTCACTTGTGAGAGTGCAAAATGCAAGGTAAAATTAACTAATTCCACACACTCTGGAAGAAGAAATGTTGTTGAGCAGATTTCATACCTGTCAACCTCCACGGCTCCATGGCCTTACAAACCGTCCTATTTTCCCTTACAAAATACAAACTATTCTTACATCATATTTTCGTTTTTGTTCATGCATTAGCTCAGGAGGTAGAGCGCTCGTCTTGGGATCAAGAGATCGCAGGTTCGATTCCCGGCTCCTCCGTGTTATATGTCGAAGCGTCCTTGGGCAGGACACGGAATCCCTAATCAGGGTTGGGTAGGGTTACTTTAACTGGATTACTTTCAATGACTTTTGGATGACTCCAATACCAAATATGCTATTAAAAGACAAAAGAAACTAAATATGAATAAAATGATGACTCGCAACACGTGGTAAGCTTTCTCTCCTGGCTTTGATCTCTTTGATCTCCGGAGAAACTAACATTAAATGCGATAGAAACAAAATAAAAATAAAGCCAACATCATTTTTTGTCATGATTACTAACTCAGATCACCTGGAGCAATCATGTGGCGCCTGGGTGGGCGCCTTCTGATTGGCTGGCACTTCTCTCTTAAGCGCCCTGCGTCCAGAGAGCAGTGTCAGAGTGTACATTTTGTATTTCTCCTGATATCCCATTCATTTAAGAACTCTGCTTACCCGTTTCTGCCTGCCTCCGATCCGACCTGTTTCCGTCCCACGCTTCGATCTCCTCTCCAGCCCCCAAATATGCTAATAAAAGACAAAAGAAACTAAATATGAATAAAATGACTCAATTTTGTGCAGGCTTGGGGAGTAACAGAATACATGGAACGGCAAAAATGATGTTGGCAAGCTGTTTGGATTGATTTTCATTTGATTTCTGTCGCATTTTATGTTCGTTTTGTCGGAGATCAAAGAGATCAAAGCCAGGAGAGAAAGCTTACCACGTGTTGTGAGTCATCATTTTATTCCTATTTAGTTTCTTTTGTCTTTTATTAGCATATTTGGTATTGGAGTCATGCAAAGGTCATTGAAAGTAATCAAGTTAAAGTAACCCTACCCAACCCTGTCCCTAATGCCCCCAATAAGCAGGTCGGCGCCTCGCATGGGTGCATGGCCGCTATTGGTGTGTGAGTGTGTGTGTGAATGGGTAAGTGTGAAGCACATTGTAAAAGCGCTCTGGGAATTCTTCATTGACTTGAAAAGCGCTATATAAATGCAGTCCATTCACTATTTACCAAACGTGTTTAATTCTGTAGTTTAACATGTTATATTGTACATGTGTTTCGTTATATCATATATATAGTTCATTAACATTTTGTTGTGAGATACTGAGTTGCTCGACATGAATGAGGTTTATTATAAAAAAAAGGTCTAAAATGAAGTCGCTTGGACGTTCAGTGTAGAAGGAAAAAATACATGCAAATATAATTAAGTAGAATTTTCTTATTCAAATTATGAATTCATTTTCTGCATTTAACTATTCTTGGTAATATACTGATTAAAGGGATCACCACAAAACTGTCTTTTTTCATTTTCTCCTTTCATATTTCTTTTTTTTCTTAACTTCTTTATACAACATCATTATTCGTAATATAATGCATCAAAGCAAGTGAGCCGTTTGAGAGCCGGCTCTCTTGAAAGAGTTGAGCCGAAAAAGCCGGTTCTCTAAAAAGAGACGGACTTCCTTTCACTACACAACTACCACGGAATGATGCATGATGGGAAATCCCCAGGCGGCAGACGCATGCACACAGTAACATCAAACCGCTGGCTTCGTTTGCAACGGAAAAAAACGATACAGAGATAGAGGCTACCGCGGCTAACTCGTTTGACATGAAGGCACTTGAAGGTCCACTTTTATTTATAAAAAAGTTCCAAGGCACGTCGAAAATGTTTGAAAATGAAGTTATGTCGAAAATTTCACTGTACTACCTCATAAGTAGGTAATTATTATATAAAAAGAAGAAAAAAAAATAAAACAAAAAAGAAGGATGTGCTTTATTTATGTTTTTATTTTTTTACAGTGCACTCTCAAACCGCTTCGTTAAACAAATTAAGTTGAAATACCTTTTTTCATGTAGAGCACAGGTGTTAAACAGGCGGCCTGCGGGTCAGATCCGGCCTGCTAAGGGATTGAATCCGGCCCGCGAGACGACACTTAGAGAAGCACAAGGGAAAAACAAGCTGCAGGTTGAAATAGGTCAACTTGATGTTGCCTCAGCCAGGTGCCTCGAACAAAGACACTGTACTTGTATTTCTTTCTCTCTCTCTCTCTCTTTCTTTTCCACCCCTTTTCTCCCACTCTCTGTCTCTCTCTTTCACTCTCTGTGTTTCTCTTTTTCTCTTCCTTTGTTGCTCTTTGTCTCTTTCTCTCTCTGTGTCTTTTTAACTTCTTTTGCTCTAACTTCCTTTTTTCCTTTTCTCTCTCTCTCTCTCTTCCTACCCTTTGCGCTTTCTTTTCTCTTTTCTCTCCTTCTGTCTTTCTATTTCTCTTTGGATTTCTTCCTCTCCCATTCTTTCCCCCTCTCTCACGACTTCTCTTTTTATCTCTTTTGTTTCTCACGCTCTCTCCCTTTCTCTCTCCTTTTCCCTTCCTCTTATTTCTTTATCTCTCTTTTTCTTTCTCTTTAATCTCCTAGTGCGGCCCCCAACAGAATGTTTGTTCTATCGTGTGGCCCCCGAGTTCAAATGAGATTGACACCCCTGATGTAGAGTAAACACCCCGGATATAACATTAAAAATAATAACAATTAGGTGGGGATCGTAAGATGAAATTCCGTTTTTATCTATCTATCTATCTATCTATCTATCTATCTATCTATCTATCAAATGTTTGCATGGCGTGTTTAGGAGGAGTTAAAGAAGTCAGAGGACTGCTTTTCACTGTAAAAACCGCAAATTGAAATGTAGCGTCTCGCCAGTTTGTGATTGGCTAAGAGAATCACCTGACTGCATCATGCCGTATTCATGACGTCACCAAAGTTTCAGTCACCTTCAACAAGACCTCTCCCACTTTTTATTTATCCGGATCGAATGTTTCTTATGTGCTACTTAAATGAATAATTAACTATTGTAAATTTTTAAAACATATATCAAATACATTTCTACCGGGTAGCCTTTGAAAAATATATATTTTTTGTCAATAATTTTATCAACTATTATTTCCGAATGATGAAAAAATAACAATTATTAAGCAGCGTATCTAAATATAGTTCTATTTAGGAAGAAAAAAAATCCAAATTCAACGTCATTATTATTATTAATTTTATTTTGGAACCTGAGAGCTCGACGCTGATTGGTCGATGGGCGCGGCTTTTACAGTAGCACGAGAGACGAAAGAGACTGTCAGCCGGCCAAATGATGCGTCAGCTGTCCGCAGGAATGACTGCTCCATTTATACTTTATCACTTCCAATTCCAGTTGAGTTTCACGTTTTATCACAGCGAAAACAGGAGCTTTACGAAAGAAAATTGTTCGAAGACAACTCTTTGGGATAATGCTTCACTGAGGACCTTTTTTTGTTAACGTATTCGAAAGGTAAGAAATACGATTTGTATTATGTTACAGGCGTATATCATTCAATCACTGTATAGACTGTTTCATTTTTATACACTGGTTATTTATTTGTTAACGCTTTTCTTTCTCTTTTATACACCTTCTTATCTTGTTATCCATACACCTCATGAAAGGTAACAAGAACTGTGAATTAAATAACGTACTTTATATACACTAAACCAGGGGTGTCAAACTCATTTGAATTCGGGGGGCCACACGATAGAACAAACATTCTGTCGGGGGCCGGACTAGTAGATTCAAGAGAGAGAAAAAGAGAGATAAAGAATTAAGAGAAAGAGGGGGGAAAAGGAGAGAGGGCAGGGCAAAGAAAGGGAAAAAGAGAGAGGGAGAGAGCGTGAGAAACAAAAGATAAAAAGTCGTGAGAGAGGGGGAAAGAAAGGGAGAGGAAGAAAGAAATCCGAAGAGAAATAGAAAGACAGAAAGAGAGAAAAGAAAGCAGGAAGGGTAGGAAGAGAGAAAGAGAAAAGAGAGAAAAGGAAAAAAGGAAGTTAGAGCAAAAGAAGTTAAAAAGACACAGAAAGTGAAAGAGACTGAGACAGAGAGTGGGAGAAAAGGGGTGGAAAAGAGAGAGAGAGAGACAAAGACAGAGAGTGGGAGAAAAGGGGTGGAAAAGAGAGAGAGAGAGACAAAGACAGAGAGTGGGAGAAAAGGGGTGGAAAAGAGAGAGAGAGAGAGAGAGAGAGAGAGACAGAGAGTGGGAGAAAAGGGGTGGAAAAGAGAGAGAGAGAGAGACAGAGAGTGGGAGAAAAGGGGTGGAAAAGAGAGAGAGAGAGAGAGACAGAGACAGAGAGTCGGAGAAAAGGGGTGGAAAAGAGAGAGAGAGAGAGAGAGAGAGAGAGAGACAGAGAGAGACAGAGACAGAGAGTGGGAGAAAAGGGGTGGAAAAGAGACAAAGAGAGACAGAGACAGAGAGAGAGAGAGAGAGAGACAGAGAGTGGGAGAAAAGGGGTGGAAAAGAGAGGGAGAGAGAGAGAGAGAGAAATACAAGTACAGTGTCTTTGTGTGAGGCACCCTTTCTTTGGCAACATGTCAAGTCAAGTCAAGTCAAGTCATTTTTATTTGTGACGCCCTAAATCACGAAGAGTCTCAAAGGGCTTCACAGATTGTTACACTATATTACACAAACTATTTTCAACCGACAAGAGGAGTAGGTTATTCGTATGCAATGGAGTAGAAGTGAGTTTTAAGTTTAGATTTAAACATTTCCACTGAGGTTGCAGATCGAATCTCAGGGGCGCCCAACATCAAGTTGACATATTTCAACCTGCAGCTTGTTTTTCTCTTGCACTTCTCTGAGTGTTGTCTGATCTGGCCCGCGGGCCGCCTGTTTGACTCCTGTGATGTAGATTTTCATCTGACAAAAAACCTGTGTTTTATAGGAATATTGGTGTGTGAGTGTGTGTGTGTGTGTGTGTGTATGGATAAGTGTGAAGCACATTGTAAAGCTTTCTGGCAAAAGCTGCTGAGTCAACAAAACCAAAAATGCCAAGTCAGCTTTTTTGGGCAGTATTCACATTTCAGGTATCCTACCTGACTGCCTGTAAAAGATGGTGTTGATATTCAATTTCGTTCTGGAATATAATTCTGGGGATAAAAGTCAACTTTATGGGGCATTTTTTTCTTGTAACTGTCTGCAAGACATTGGGTTGAAATTGTATGTTTTTTTTCTGGAAGAAGGGAATGTCTTCCTGGGAATACTGCTGTGTCAGCGAAACCAAAAGGGGTTAGTCCGTTTTGGGGGACATTTTCACAAGAGTGACCTACCTGATTGCTTGCGAAGGATTGTTATCCTGGCCTTGTTTTGGAGGGGATAGTAGAATGTCTTTCTGGCAAAAGCTGCTGAGTCAACAAAACCAAAAATGCCAAGTCAGCTTTTTTGGGCGGTATTCAAGTTTCAGGTAACCTCCCTGACCGCCTGTAAAAGATGGTGTTGATATTCAATGCCATTCTGGCCTGGGAGACTTGAATGTCTTTATGTGGAAAAAAATCCGAATCAACAAAATGATGAGTCAGTACATGTGGGGGCATTTTCACATCTAAGGTAAGTGAAAGTAAAAGATAGTGTTGACAGTCAATGTCATTCTGGTCTGGGAGAGTGGAATGTCTTTCTGGAAAAAAAATGCTCACTTAACAAAACCAAAAGTGCCTAGTCAGCTTTAATGGCATTTTTCACATCTGAGGTAACCTACCTCACTGCCAGCGGAAGATAGTGGTCATTTCTAAACTCATTCCCTCTTTTCCTGGGTGGGCATAAACAAAAACAAACAAACAGACGAATAAACAAAGGGATATTCATACTTGAATCTGTCACGAAACGGAGCGGGAAACAGGAAAAAAAGACGTACTCACAATTTATTGGGGGAAGGATGATGAGGGTGCGCACACTCGATCCGGGTATCGATGGTCGCGGAGTGGATTAGAAATCCAAACAAAAGACAAGTTGTCAAAAACAAACAAACGGATCAGACCAAAAACAAAACAGGATCAAATACCGGCAGATTCACAGAACTAGGCATTTAACAGGTTTTAACAGAAGTCTCACGGAGTTGAACCAGGTTTAACAAACGTTCCAGCAACGCACAGTACAAAGGAGCGCGCTTAAGTACTCCAAGAGCAATCAGTCCAATGCATCTCAGCCGGTGTCAAGGGGCGGGGCCAGCTGGGCGCCATGACAACCGTGCAGGACATGACAGAATCCCTAACAAAAACATGATCTGCACCCTCGTTTTGCTTGCGGGTGATAACTGGCTCATTGGATGTATGCATGTTATGTAAAAAGGGTTGGGTAGGGTTACTTTAACCAGATTACTTTCAATGACTTTTGGATTACTCCAATACCAAATATGCTAATAAAAGACTAAAGAAACTAAATATGAATAAAATGACTACATTTTGTGCAGGCTTGGGGAGTAATGGAATACATGGAATGGCAAAAATGATGTTGGCAAGCTGTTTGGATTTATTTTCATTTTGTTTCCGTCGCATTTTTGTTTAATGCTAGAGTTGATATTGTCATGGTTGCCATGGCGCCCAATTGTCCGTGCGCGTGTGTGTCACGGTTGCTGTGGTGCCCAATTGGCCCCGCCCACCGGTGTCACGGTCAGGGTTGGGTAGGGTTACTTTAACTGAATTACTTTCAATTACTTTTGGATGACTCCAATACCAAATATGCTAATAAAAGACAAAAGAAACTAAATAGGAATAAAATGATTCAATTTTGTGCAGGCTTGGGGAGTAACAGAATACAGGGAACGGCAAAAATGATGTTTGGATTGATATTCATTTTGTTTCTGTCGCATTTTATGTTGGTTTTGCCGGAGATCAAAGAGATCAAAGCCAGGAGAGAAAGCTTACCACGTGTTGTGAGTCATCATTTTATTCATATTTAGTTTCTTTTGTCTTTTATTAGCGAAGTAATCCAAAAGTCATTGAAAGTAATCCAGTTAAAGTGACCCTACCCAACCCTGTATGTAAAACACATTCTAATTTTTCGGTTGTGTCGTTGCCAGACCCGTCAGACCATGAACTACGTGGGCCAGTTGGCGGGTCAGGTTTTCGTGCAGGTCAAAGAACTGTATCGAGGCCTCAACCCGGCCACGTTGTCGGGATGCATCGATGTCATCGTGGTGCGGCGGCCTGACGGCTCCCTGCACTGCTCTCCGTTCCACGTCCGTTTCGGCAAAATGGGCGTCCTCCGCTCGCGAGAAAAAGTGGTCAGTAAGCAAGGAAGCAGGTTAACAGGACGTGCGGAATTTGAAACGTTTGTACTCTAAAGGTCGACATGGAGATCAATGGAGAGCCGGTGGATCTGCATATGAAGCTCGGGGAAAATGGAGAGGCTTTCTTCGTCCAGGAAATGGAAAATGATCAGGTAAGGAAGGAAGAAAAAGTATTACCGTAAATTCCGGACTATAAGCCGCTACTTTTTTTCCCAAACGTTCAACCCTGCGGCTTATTCAGTGATGCGGCCAATTGATGTCATTTTTCTAACAGCGGCGCTCGAGTACAAAAGGTAAGATTTAGACCGGTGGAATATATGCGCTGAAGGAGACTGCAACTTCTTGGCTTGTGCATAAATTAAATTTGCGTAAACATACCCTCATCATGCAAAATGCAAAAAGAAAGGCACATCAAAAAATCCACCATCACCAACGGGTTCCGAAAAGCCGGTCTGTTGCGTGACGGAGAGGAGGGCACAGAATCAGGAGTGGGTCGGAGCGTGGGACGACGTCTATATGACAAAGTTTCTTTCCGACACTGAGGAAGACGACTTTGATGGCTTCAGTTCTAAGGAGGAAGATGAGGACGGTTTACCGTGATTTTTACAAGTACGGTATGTTTTTTTTAACAGACCCGTTTACTGTGTTGCAAGCGTGTTGCTACCATTAACTGCCCAGATGAAAGTTATATTATTATTATTAAAGCTTTGAAAACTCTCTCGGTGTACCGTCTTTCTTTGTAAATATGTATAACCCATGTATAATATGTATTTGCAACTCTATATTTTTGTAATGTATTTTTTTTAGAAACTTCTTCTGATATGTTTTGCACGGGTGAATGAAAAAGGAGGGGCAGAACAAACGTGGGGTGACAGGTTTAAGGGGGACCGCTAAAGGTGAGGGACGGACAAAAATAGGGGGTAAAAAGTTGGTTAAAGAAAAACGAGTTGCGTGACTAAATGTGTTCATCTGATATATTTTTCCCACCCTTACCTTTAAAAATATACACTTTTTTCCTTGGATTACTTTCAACGGGACCCGGACTCTGCAGGTCTGCATAAAAACCTTAAGTACCGGTATCATTTTGCCGGCTGTGATTTTTGGACTGTGGACTTTAATGAAGGACATTTAGTTTCAATCGCGGGACTTGAAGTCGGGTTTGGGTTAATTTTGTGTTTGTGTTACATTTTTTAATGTGGGCGCATGTGGCTTATATACAGGTGCGGCTTGTGTATGGACAAAATCGGTTTTCCTCTTAAAATGTGGTGGGTGCGGCTTATAATCAGGTGCGCTCTATAGTCCGGAAGTCACGGTAAATGCAATCTAATCTAAAAAGCTATGACCAGTTTTCTGAAACTACTGAGGTTGTTGACACCTTTTGAACCCATCTCACTAGGAAGTGGTGCCATCCTACCTGGCCACGTCCCCCATCCCATCAGACGGGCTCCTGATGATGAGCTCCTCTCTGATGGGGAAGAGCCCGGGGCCCCCTGTGCAGACTTTGGGCTGCAGCAGCGAGAACGGCTCGGCAACGGCGATGATGAAGAAACGAAGGAAGAGGAGAAGGAAAACTCGAATGGACAGCATGAAACGCGAGGACAATGGGGACGACTCGGAAGACGAGGACATGTTCACGATTGACATCAGCTCTGATGAAGAGATGGAGAGCATCAGGTCAGCAAAGGCATAGCGAGGGTTTTTTTAACGGTTGTCATGATGACTCATTGCACTCACCTGTTCCCCGTCCTATTTAAGCTCAGTCCTTTCACTCGCCTGTTGTCAGTCCGTCAGCGAACCTCTGTTTTCACAAGGCAAGCATTTTGGTCCGGTTTTGTCACCCGTTTTCCACTCGTTCGGTCCTGATTTCCTTGTTTGTCTCTGGCTAGGACCTATTTTTTGACCCCGACCACGTTTTGATCTCCCGTCCCGGCTAATGACCTGTTTTTCCGTCTAACTACGCTACGATATCCCGCTTTGGAAGATCCACTTCCACTTTCTTTTTCAAACGTGTTGATCCCAATTTTCCCTGACAACAGACGAGCTGGCGGCAAACGAGCAGGCACTGGTGAATGTAATGAGGAATCATGACACGTACCTAGTGTTCTTTTGACCTTTGAAAAGTGATGGATCCCGGGGACTCGCATGCTCAAAAATCTATGGGTCCCCAAAATCTAGTGTTATCGAGGTTGAAATTGTAAATCGCCGACAAATATATCATATAAATCTATATATTCATTCAGTTTCAATCATCACAGTTTATTGGTAATACAAATCAGTTATCACTTCCAGATTTTTCAGTTCACAACAATATTGCACATTATTCAAAATAATATTGCTGAAAAAATTATATGAATCTACTGTATATTCTTTTGTTTATTTTCTTTCATCGAATCGTTGGCTTCAACACACGTGTTTTCCTTGCCTCCGCGACATCCCGAAGATGTCATGATTACCCAAGTGGAGCCACCTGGGGCAATCATCTGGCGCGCTGGAATGTGCCTTCTGATTGGGTTATGTTCCCTATTTAAGCATTCTACACCGAGACATGGGGGTCGGAGGACTAATCCTGTAATTCTGTACATCTGTACCCCGTATGACGCTCCCGATTACCTGTGCCTTGTTTACCTGATTCTGTCTGCCTGTCTCCGATCCGACCTGCTTCCGTCCCAAGCTACGATCATCTCTTCAGTCCCGGTAAACTCAACCTGCTTCCGTCCCACGCTACGATTGGCTACGTCGTCCGAAGTTTCCCGCTAACCCTTGTGCTTCCCCAAATAAAAGTATTGTACGAACGCTCTGGGGTCTCCTGCTCTGTTCTGGTAATCCTCGTGACAGAATCCTCCGACCAGAATGGACCCCGCGTTCGTACATTTGCCCCCTGACCACTATCAAAGCCTGAATCAGCAGCGCAATTCCCCTTCAGAATGCGCAGTTCGGCAAGTCCTTTCCGACATGGCGAAATTGGCTGAGGCACCTCCGGCCGTATGACTGCGCAATGACTCCCATGCCTGCCTGTTCGACTCCCATGCCTGCCTGTTCGACTCCCAAGCCTGCCTGTTCGACTCCCAAGCCTGCCTGTTCGACTCCCATGCCTGCCTGTTCGACTCCCATGCCTGCCTGTTCGACTCCCATGCCTGCCTGCTCGACTCCCATGCCTGCCTGCTCGACTCCCATGCCTGCCCTGAGTCTGCCTGTACTGATTTTGTCCCGTCTTTCCTCTCCTGTCTTGTCTGTTCCCTTTCCGCTCCCCGGAGTCCGACTCTTCTGAATCTGACCCCCCCTGAGTCTGGACTCTTCTGATTCTGCCTGTGTTTCCCTGTGACGTGTCTTGGGTTAAATTTATTTTTTATTTTTATTTTTTTCTGAGGGACTTCTGGAGCCGTCCCTTGAGGGGGGGGTTCTGTCATGATTACCCAAGTGGAGCCACCTGGGGCAATCATCTGGCGCGCTGGAATGTGCCTTCTGATTGGGTTATGTTCCCTATTTAAGCATTCTACACCGAGACATGGGGGTCGGAGGACTAATCCTGTAATTCTGTACATCTGTACCCCGTATGACGCTCCCGATTACCTGTGCCTTGTTTACCTGATTCTGTCTGCCTGTCTCCGATCCGACCTGCTTCCGTCCCAAGCTACGATCATCTCTTCAGTCCCGGTAAACTCAACCTGCTTCCGTCCCACGCTACGATTGGCTACGTCGTCCGAAGTTTCCCGCTAACCCTTGTGCTTCCCCAAATAAAAGTATTGTACGAACGCTCTGGGGTCTCCTGCTCTGTTCTGGTAATCCTCGTGACAGAAGAATTTTTCGTGCCAGAATTATTGCCGTTGATATCACTTTCTGCATTATGTTTCGACTTATTATTGACACTGAAGAAATTACAAATTTTGTGTTCATTTTCACCTAATTCGGAGGCATACTCATACCTGTCAACCTCCACGGCTCCATGCACTTACAAACTGTCATATTTTCCCTTACAAAATACAAAAAAACTTATATTTTCTTTCAAACGTGTTTATGTAGTTTAACATGTTATAATTTACACGTGTTAATGAACATTTTGTTGTGAGACACTGAGTTGCTCTACATGAATGAGGCTTATTATTAAACAAGGTTAAAAAATGAAGTCGCTCGGACGTTCACTCTTACATGCAAATATAATTAAGTCGAATAATACATTTTCTTATTACAATTATGAATTCATTTTCTGCATTCAATTATTGTTGGTAATACTGATTAAAGGGATAACCAGAAAGCTGTCTTTTTTCATTTTCTCCTTTTATACTTCCTTTTTTCTACATCATAATCATTCGTAATATAATGCATCAAAGCAAGTGAGCCGTTGGAGAGTGTAGGGGAAAATGCAGGTTCGATAATCGTTTAGGTCTTCTATTATGTGATTCAATCAAGTGCACGGAGGCTTGCCATGAGGGGGAGTTCTTTATTGCGTCATCCCAAAGAACTCAGAGAACTCCAGACATAACAACGCTTTTATAGCTTCAATTTGAGTACAACCCAAGAGGCGGCCGAGATCTCACGTCCCAACAAGGAAGATGTTGTCGTACCCTTATTAGGACATGTTGTTCGCCTCAGTTTGCTCAGAGAGTCCTTGCAGGTCCCATGCCCTTTTAAGGCTGCCAAGGACCTTCCCGAAATGATGTCAACATTCTCTCACAACTGTAAGCAAGTCTTTCTACATTTCTAAATGTATGCAACTCTATTCTACAAATGCAAGTCTATTTTCCACAACAAGAGCCGGCTCTCTTTAATGAGTTGAGCCGAAAAAGCCGGTTCTCTAAAAAGAGACGGACTTCCACCACAACAATTTGCCGAGATCGGGGTGCGGACGAAAACTCGAACCGCGAGACCAAAACAACAATGGCGGATCTGCCTGACGAAAAGTTTGGAGTGCGGTAAATCTTTGTTAAAAAAAAAAGTATCGGGTAACAATGACAATTTTGTGTCAAAAAAGTTGCGTCCCAGGGACCCACGTTGATTTGAGACTATGCATTCCCAGCAAAAATCATGCGTCTAGGACGCAGGGATGCGGGCAAACCAGAACATTGAGTATGTACCTGTTTTTACTCATCTTCATTCATGCAATGCTTGCGTTGCGTCGTTGGCTACAAGCTACGCAAACTCCTCATTCCACCATGCTTTTAATGTACGTTTACGTTTTGTAGCGTCATAAATTGTGTTAGCTTCTTTTGAATCTTTCTTCTGGGGCTAAGGTTTTGGCTTGATTCCTAACCACTTATCCTTTTTTCTTGTGTTCTCCGTGCGTCTACTTTGGAAAATGATATGCAAACGCACGACCTTGTAATGCTCGGGAAAGTCCGGATGCACGAAGTTATTCGATGCAGGCTTCCGATTGGCTGCCGAGTACGAAAATTGTTAAACGAACCGAAATACCGAAAATTTCAAACCGAACGAAGATTGCGAAATCGGAATAAAGCAAACGTTTGATTTGCAAAAATATCTATTTACCAGTCTCTCTGTATGGAGTTTGCATGTTCGCCCCATACCTAGGTGGGTTTTCTCTGGGCACTCTGGTTTCTTCATGAGTTCCAAAACATCTAACAATGACAATTTTGTGTCAAAAAAGTTGCGTCCCAGGGACGCGCGTTGATTGGACACTATGCGTCCCCAGCAAAAATCATGCGTCTAGGACGCAGGGACGCGGGAAAACCAGAACACTGAGTATGTACCTGTTTTTATTCGTTTTTATTCCTGCAATGCTTGCGTTGCGTCGTCGGCTACAAGCTACGCGAACTTCTCTTTCCACGGTGCTTTTAATGTCTGTGTACAGTTTGTAGCGTCATAAATTGTGTTAGCTTCTTTTGAATCTTTCTTGGTGAGGTTTTGGCTTGATTCCTAACCAAACCAGAACTTTTGCATACAGTATTTTAACTTAGCACTTTGAACAAACACATGGCTTAGTCAGCCAATGAGGAAAGCTGTTAGAAAAACTCAAGTCGCATTCTTAAGCTTGTGCTCCATGTGTCAAATGTGGGTCAAGCATTTAGCATTTGTGAATCGGCCCCATAGGCTTGATTTACTTGAGGTTCACGTGTGCAGAAAAGTAATCCATCTTTATCCAGGTCACATTTCATAATATGTGCAACATATGCCTACCATCTAAATTTGGACTACTACTCTATAGCACAGGTGTCAAATAGGCAACCCGCAGGCCAGAAAAGGCCCGCTAAGGGATTGAATCCGGCCCGCGAAACAACACTCAGAGAAGCGCAAGAGAAAAACAAGCTGCAGGTTGAAATATGTCAACTTGATGTTGCCAAAGTCAGGAGCCTCGAACAAATTCTGGACTTATATTTCTTTCTTTCTCTCTTTCTCACTCTCTCTTCCTCCCTGTTTCTCTCACTTTTTATCTCTCACTTTTTCACTCGCTCTGTCCCTCTTTTTCTTTCTTTGTTCCTCTTTGTCTCTTTCTTTTGTTGTCTCTTCCTTTTCACTGTCTTCTCTCTCTCTCTCGCTCTCTCTTGCGTCCCCCTCTTTCCCCTTCTCTCTTTCTCTTCTCTCTTTTCTCTCTTTCTATTTTTGTTTGGATTTCTTTTCCTCCCTTTTTCTTCCCCCCTCTCTCACTATTTCTCTTTTTATCTCTTTTGTTTCTCACATTCTCTCTCACTCGCTCTCTTTCATCCCTCTTTATCTTTCTCCCTTTCTCTCTTTCTTTGTCCCACCTTCTTTTTCTCTCCCTCTCTTACCCTTATTGCTTTATCTTTATTTTTATTTCTCCTCAATCTACTAGTCTTTCTTTCTTTCTTTCTTTCTTTCTTTCTCCATTTCATTCTCTCTTTCTTTCTTTCTTTCTTTCTTTCTTTGTGTCCATCTCTCTTTTTCATTCTTCCTTCCTCATTAGTCCGGCCCCTGAGAGATTGTTTGTTCTATCGCGTGGCCCCCGAGTTAAAATGAGTTTGACACACTTGTATTTATTTCTTAATACAAGTACAGTGTCTTTGTTTGAGGCACCTGGCTTTGGCAACATCAAGTTGACATATTTCAACCTGCAGCTTGTTTTTCTCTTGCGCTTCTCTGAATGTTGTCTCGCGGGCCTGATCTGGCCCGTGGGCCGCCTGTTTGACACCTGTGATCTTGGTTCATTTATTTGTAAACCTGACCGTGCCTCCCCAACCACGAACCCTACCAAACATCACTGCTCGTGAATGAGTTAACCGAGACAACATATGTGTCAGGACCAGAACGGAAACAGGACCCACTCGCGTGACGTTACTCATAGTTTTATTGTGAAGAAGGGAAAGGATTGCACACACGATCAGGAGATCGCTGGTTGCGGGGAGCAGGTTGCTCAGACGCGGAAGTGGTATTTCCGTGGCGAGCGATGGCGGTGTCGGGAACGGAAAAAACGGGTCGGTAGCCGGGATAGAAGAGCAAAAACGTGAGCGGGATCGGTAACGAGTCGAAAGCCAGGAGAGGAGAGTAGACGCGGTCAAGATCAAAAACGGGTCGTTATTCGGGACGGGAGAGCAGACGTGGTCGAGATCAGATAGATCGCAGCAGGAGACAAACAGGAGCAAAAACACTGGATAGGCGAAAAAGGGCTTGCCGTGTAAAAACAGAGATTCGCAGACGGACCGACAAAAGGGGACTGACAGGACAGAGTTTAAACACTGACAGGGAGTCAATCCGTCAACAAGCTGCAGCTGGCACCAAACGGGCGGGGCCAATCTGGCGCCATGGCAACCGTGACACACACGGGAGTGGCCAATTGGGCGCCATGGCAACCATGACAATGTGTAGTATTTTAATAAAACTTTACTCTATTATGTTTCAGGGCTTCCTCCAGGGAAACTACACTCAGGCCGACAAACAGTTCTTTCAAACCATCTGCCGTGTACCCTCGCTCAGACGGCGACTGGAGTCCTCTTCAGAGGTGAGGCGCTTTCTCAAGACCACATTAAAAAAGTCAAGTCCTGTTTATTTGTGACGCCCTTAATCACAAAGAGTCTCAAAGGGCTGCACAGACCACAAACTATTATGACACCATCCCCTGATCCAAAACCTACATAAGGACAAGGAAAAACTCAAAAACCTCAGTCATGTTTATTTGTGACACCCTTAATCACAAAGAGTCTCAAAGGGCTGCACGGATCAAAGACTATTGCAAACTACGGATTATTATGACACCTTCCCCTGATCTAAAACCTACATGAGGGCAAAGAAAAACTCAAAAACCTCATCAAGTCAAGTCATGTTTATTTGTGACACCCTTAATCACAAAGAGTCTCAAAGGGCTGCACGGATCAAAGACTATTGCAAACTACGGTCTATTATGACACCTTCCCCTTATATTGTCAACATAAAATGTAGGTGATTCATATGCTATAGAGCACAGGTGTCAAACAGGCGGCCCGCGGGCCGGATCAGGCCCGCTAAGGGATTGTATCCGGCCCGCGAGGCAACGCTGAAGGAAGCGCAAGAGAAAAATGAGCTGCGAGTTGAAATATGTCCACGTGATGTTGCCAAAGCCAGGTGCCTCTCACCAACGCTGTTCTCTCTCTCTCTCTTTTTTCTCTCTTTCTCTCTCCCTCTCCTTTTCTCTCTCTCTCTCTCTTTCCTTTTCTCTCAATCTCTCTCTCTCTCAATCTTTCTCTCTTTCTCTGTGTGTGTCTTTTTACCTTATTTTTGCTCTCTTCCTTTTTCCTTTTCTTTTTTCTCTCATTTGTTTTCCCTTCTCTTTTTCTCCCTTTCTTTCTCTCCTCTCTTCTCTCCCACTAATTTTCTTTGGATTTCCTTCACTCTCTTTTTTCCCCCCTCCCTCACTATTTATTTTTATCTCGTTTGTTTCTCACATTCTCTCGCTCACTCTCTCTCTTTCTCTCTCTTTCTTTGTCCCATCCGCTCTCTTTTCAGCTTCTTCTCTTTCTCTTATTTCTTTCTCTCTCTTTTTCTTTCTCTCTAATCCACTAGTCCGGCCCCCGAGAGAGTGTTTGTTCTATCATGTGGCCCTCGAGTTAAAATGAGTTTGACACCACTGCTATAGAGTAGAAGTGTGTTTTAAGCTTAGATTTAAACAGTTCCACTGAGGTTGCAGATCGGATCTCAGGGGGAAGAGCATTCCAATGAATTCTCTTGAACCTGCGGATTTCTTCTTGGCTCTTGGGATCGCTAGTAGAACAGCGGTTTCAGAACGAAGGCTCCGGACCGGAACATAGGGGAAAATTAAATCAGAAGGATATGAGGGAGCAAGTCCATGCATGATTTTGTATACTACCAACAGAACCTTCAAATCACATCTTAAGTTAACAGGAAGCCAATGCAGGTTAGCCAAAATCGGGGTAGTGCGATCCAACTTTCTTGTCTTAGTTAAAAGCCTCACTGCAGCATTTTGTATCAGCTGAAAGCTCTTGATTCTGGACTTCGGGAGACCGGAGAGTAGTGCATTACAGTCATCAAGACGGGAGGTAACAAACGCGTGAATTATAATCTCCGCATCCGACTGAGACAGCATAGGGCCAATTTTAGCAATGTTGCGAAGATGGAAAAAACCTGTTCTATTAATAGTCTTAACGTGTGTTTGAAAGGACAGATCGGGGTCAAAATATGACACCTAAATGTCTGACTGAGTCACTCTAGGGGTGTCAAACTCATTTTAACTCGGGGGGCCACACGATAGAACAAACATTCTGTCGAGGACTGGACTAGTAGATTAAAGAGAAAGAAAAAGAGAGATAAATAAATACAAGTACAGTGTCTTTGTTCGAGGCACCTGGCTTTGGTAACAGCAAGTTGACATATTTCAACCTGCAGCTTGTTTTTCTCTTGCGCTTCTCTGCTGAGTGTTGTCTCGCGGGCCGGATTCAATCCCTTAGCAGGCCTGATCTGGCCCGCGGGCCGCCTGTTTGATAGCTGTGCTCTAGGTGATATTACATTTGTCAATGTTCAGAGCCGTTTTTGAGAACAAGTCAGAGTATTTAGATGGACCAATAACTAACATTTTGGTCTTTTCAGAGTTAGGGCGCACGAAATTGAGTTACATCAACTCTTTTATCTCAATGAGGCAGGCCTCCAAATTTCCACAATTTAGTGTGGCAGATTCCTCCATCGGAAGATATAGTTGAATGTCATCTGCGTAGCAATGGAAACTGATATTATACTTGCGAACGATATCACCTAATGGAAGAATATAAATGCTGAAAAGAAGGGGGCCAAGTACTGAACCCTGCGGAACACCACAGGTAACACTAAAGGGCTCAGATGTCATTTCCCCTTATTTAACACAGTGCATCCTATCTGAGAGGTAGGATCTGAACCACGAGAGGACGGTTCCTGAGAGACCAATCCATTTTTCCAACCGTTCTAGTAAGATATTATGGTCCAGAATGTCAAAGGAAGCACTAAGGTCCAACAGCAGCAAGAGTGATGAAGCGCCGGAGTCCATTGCCAGTAGAAGTGTCCTTTACAACCAATGTTCCCTCTAAGCAGCGTGCAGAAGAAACTCTAGCCAGCTCACAAATATCAGGGCTTGAAATTGCTAATTAAGAAGCGAATTAAGTCAAAGTTTCAGTGCATGAAGGTAAAAATACACGAGTTCACCTGACGTTGTGTTCTAAATGCAGTATTTGGAAGTCAAGGTCGAAGTAGAACCAAGTGGAGTAAAGTCAGTAGAGTTTTTTGAGAACCGGCTTCTTCGGCTCGGCTCACCAAAACGAACCGGCTCTTTCGGGTTCTTAACGGCTCTTCAGGTTGTTTTTGCTTCTTTAATCCCAACACGACCAAATATTACGTAAAATTGTGCGCAAAATGATTTAAAGCAAGGCGGAATAGAACAAAAAGGAAAAAAATACCAAAATGAAAATATAGTGAAAAGCTGAGAAAAAAAGGAAAAGAAAAAAGAAGGAAAAATTCAGAAAAAAAAGCCAGAAAAAAGAAACAAAGGAAAAAAGTAAATGGAGAACAAAAAGAAAAAAGTAACAGCTAGGAAAAAATAAACACAATGAGATATTTTTAAAGTATTTAAAAAAATAGAAAACATTTTTTTCAAATTATATCAAGTCATTCTTGTTGCCAACATTGTATTTCCACAAAAAAATGTGATTAAATACACTTGTGTATCGTGCAACCGACGAAATAATCCCCCAAAAATGTTAATATTATGCGACAAAAGATACCAGGAAAAAAAAAAATGGAAATCTTGTGAAAGAATTGCTGTAAAAACAAATGACGTTTGTAGGCCCTGCAACCAATTCCTTCAAAAGTGAAAAGTGTTTTTGCGTTGCCGGAAACTCAGCAAAATGTAACTTGATGTCAAGTTTTGGACATGTTTGATAAGGATTTAGTTGCCACACTTGGGATCGCCGCCGCTCACTGTTGTTTCAAGCGTTGCTCACCGACCTTGTGTGAACGCTCAGACCCGTAAGGAAAATGACAGGGAACATTGTTTACAACATTATAACTAGTGTTGTTTTTTTTTCTTTCCTCAGCCCCGGAAATTCCCGTCCGGCTTCTTCCAAAAGCGACTCAGAGCTCATGTTGAAGCCGTCCGATGCCAGAAATGAAGATTCGGCTATGCACTGGGCGTGGGGGGAGCTGCCACAGGCTGCCACTGTAAGGATTGTTGTAAATACTTCCCTGGAATGAATGTTTAACCAGTGTTCTGGTTTGCCGGCGTCCCTGCGTCCTAGACGCATCATTTTTGCTAGGGACGCATAGTGTCCAATCAACGCTCGTCCCTGGGACGCAACTTTTTTGACACAAATTTGTCATTATTCCTCGATTACTTTTTTTTAAAACAAAGATCTACCGCACTCCAAACTTTTCGTCAGGCAGATCCGCCATTGTTGTTTTGGTCTCGCGGTTCGAGTTTTCGTCCGCACGCCAATCTCGGCAAACGAGATCTCGTTGCTTCGAGATGACGTCATTGTTGTGGTGCTTGTCGTCGATTTAAGGTGGAAATCAAACACAAACTTGGTAATTTCTTCGGTCTCAGCAATAAGTTGAAACATAATGCCGAAAGTGATAACAACGGCAATCATTCCGGGACGAAAAAACGGCGGAGAAATTCTTCGGAAGATCGCGAAGGCAAGGAAAACACGTGTGTTGAAGCGAACGACTCGACGAAAGCAAATAAACAAAATGATACTCCGAAGCAAGATAAGGACTTTTCAGCCCAAATGGACCAAATTATATTCCTGGTGACGCTATGAGGAGGATGATAATGGATTGGACCTTGAGATGGCATTACAACTGTGGCGGGACAGCAAACCGCAAAGAATATATGAACTGAAAAATCTGAAGTGATAACTTGCTTTGTATTACCAATTAACTGTGATGATTAAAACTGAATGAATATATAGATTCATATTATATATTTGTCGCCGATTTACAATTTCAACCTCGATAACACAAACTTTTGGGGACCCATAGACAGTGTTCCCTCTAAGCTGCGCTCGCACATTCTCAGCGCACAAGAAAATCTAGCCAGCACACAAAAATCAGGGCTCAAAATTACCTATTAAGAAGCGACTTAAGTCAAAGTTACAGTGCATGAAGGGAAAAATACACGGGTTCCCCTGACGTTGTGTCCTGAATGCGGTACTTTGAAGTCGAGTCGAAGTGGAACGAAGTTGAGTAAAGTTAGTCGAGAACCGGCTTCTTTGGCTCGGCTCACTAAAGGGAACCGGCTCTTTCGGGTCCTAAACGGCTCTTCAGGTTGTTTTTGCTTCTTTAATCCCAACATGACCAAATATTATGTAAAATTATGCACAACATGACTTAAAGGAAGGGGGGAATAAAACAAAAAAGAAAAAAAATACCAAAATGAAAAAGTAGTGAAAAGCTGAGAAAAAAGAAACAAAAGGAAGAGAAAAAAAGAAGGAAATATTTAGAAAAAAAGCCAGAAAAAAAGAAAAGAAAGAAATGTAGGAAAAAATAAATAGAGAACAAAAAAAAAGGAACAGCTCGGAAAAAATAAACACAATGAGATTTTTTTTAAAGGAATTTTTAAAAAAGTGGAAAAAAACACAGAAAAAAAGAAGAAAAAGTTTCTGTTGCATTCAAGTAATTTCCAATGATATCAAGTGAATCTTGTTGCCAACATTGTACTTCCACTAAAAAATGTGATTAAGTACAGTTCTGTATCTTACAAATGACTCAATAAGCCCCCAAAAATGTTAATATTATGCAACAAAATATATCAGGAAATAAAAAGAAATGGATATCTTGTGAAAGAATTGTAAGAACAAATGACATTTGTAGGCAATAGTACATGAGTCAATTCATTCAAAAGAGAAAAATCATTTTGCATTGCCGGAAACTCAGATGTCAAGTTTTGGACATGTTTGATAATGGATTAGTTGCCACACTTGGGATTGCTGTTGCTCACTGTTGTTTCAAGCGTTGCTCACCGACTTTATGTGAACGCTCAGACCCGTAAGGAAAATTACAGGGAACATTGCTCATAGATCTCTGTTGGGACCCATAGAGTCCCCGGGACCCATCACTTTTCACAGCTAAAATGAACACTGGTTTAACGTCCTATATGAGTAACGTGACCCCCGTCCTCGTCTGCAGCCGTCTTTCCTCTCCACGAAACCGGAGCCGCCATCGGTTTCTACCCTTTCCATCCCGTTATCGGAGAGCACGCACTTTCAAGCCATTCCACCCGAGACTTCTGAGCGCTCGGCACTTCTTGATTCTGGTGCCGCCACCGCCATGGAGACGGACCTGTCCAGGGTGGAGACATCGCCGGACGGATCGGGAAAGAACGATTCTCCGTCCAAGAAAAAAGGTGACGTTAAAAAGTCCATCCTTCCATCCATTATCTGCACCGCTTATCCTGAGTAGGGTCGCGGGGGTGCTGGAGCCCATCCCAGCTATCTTCGGGCAGTGGGCAGGGGACACCCTGAACTGGTTGCCAGCCAATCGCAGGCACACAGGGACAGACAACTCGCTCACTCAATCACACCTGGGGACAATTTGGACCGGCTAATCCACCTGAAATGCATGTCTTTGGAAAGTGGGAGGAAACCAGAGTGCCCGGAGGAAACCCACGCAAGCACGGGGAGAACATGCAAACTCTGCACAGGAAGGTTGGTAGCTGGATTTAAACCCATGACCTCAGAACTGTGCCGCACAAGCGCTTACCACTGCTCCGCCGTGCTGCCCTATGTTAAAAAGTGTTTTTTTCTAAAAAATACTTGTACCTCAAATCTTAAATCAAGGGTGTCAAACTGGTTTTAGCTGGGGGCCACAAATGCTATAAAAAAATCTCACGGGGGCCGGACGAGTAAGTTTTAGAGAAAGAGAGAGGGAGAAAAAGACAGAGAAAGAGAGGGAGGGAAAGAGAGAGCGATAAACAGATAGGGAGAACAAGGGAGACAGAGTAACAGTGAGAGAAAAAGAGAGAGCGGAATAGAGATATGAATGGAGAAGAAGGGGGGAATGAATATAGAGAGAAAAAGAAAGTGAAAAAAGAAATAAGAGAAGTGAAACGACAGAAAGAAAAAGAGTCAGCAGGAGGAAAAGACAAAGTGAGAGAGAGAGGTCGAAAAAGGGAAAGAAAGAGAATTAAAGTGTAAATTAGAGAGAGAAAATAGAAAGAGAGCAAGACAGAGGAAAAGAAAGAGAGAGTGAGAGAGAAATAGAGAAAAGAAAAAAAGAGAGAGAAAGAGAGAGAGCGTGAACAGGAGAAAGAAAAAGAGGGAGAAATAAATAAAACAGAAGTGAGTCAGAGAGAAATGGAGAAATACCACCACAATTGTTTGTATTTAAAACTACAGCTCATTTTCCTCTTGCGCTTCTCTCACTGTTGTCTTGCAGGCCTGATTCAAACCATTGGCGGGCCTGATCTGGCCCGCGGGCCGCCTGTTTGAAACCAATGTCTTAAATCTTGCCTGAATCGAAAATTATTGTTTTTATAGACAAAAAGAGTCGCCATCTGGGTGCTGATGGCGTCTACTTGGATGACATCACAGAGCTGGAGCCGGAAGTTGCAGCCTTGTATTTCCCAAAGAGGTAAATACAGAAATCCCTCGGTTATTGCGGATAATGGGCACCAAAACCAAGTTCGACTTCGAAATGACGTCAATACCGACTGAGAGTAAACGACGGAGAAAATAACAACTATAGATCTACGAATAATAACACACGACACTTAATTGCAGTTGAATTAAGTATTGTTGGAATAATGTACATAAGTTATTCAACTTTACTATAATCTATGTGTGTTATATGTTTGCTTGAAATATTGTGCTTACAAAATAGGATGTTCTCAATAAAGTTTTCCACTGCACCCTAGAGAGAACTAAGGGTGTGAATCAGTTACAGATTTGACCCGCAGGCCAAGGTTAAAAAATGAAATGAAATATAGCATGAAGAGAGTTAATCAGTCACATTTCAAATAACAAATTGTTGTGCAAGAACTGGTTTCAACTGGAACATTTAACCTTCAAACCGCACCCCTTTCTGTTAGGTTAACCCCAACACTTGTAATAAAAACCTGCACTCAAAGAAGACACAGAGACGTAAGTATGACTTACTTGCAAGGAGAGATGACCATAGACTGCCTGTTACAGTCTACTAGACACTCTGAAAAAGTCTATTTCGTCCTTGCCTTTTTATTGTATTAGGAACGCCCTAGTTTACATGTTTCTTCTGCTAAAGGGATGGGAGTGACAAAAAACAGTTTGAGATCTGTTACATGTTATCGTATCAACACCTGTTTAAACTTACAACATGTTATCGTATCAACAATATTACTACTATTGAACTAGGCGAGAATGGCACACTAAGCAAGAATAGAATGCAACAGTAGAATAACATATTTACAGTTTAAATCCATCACTTTCCCCTTAGCAGTCAAAACCACCTTGTAACTAGGGCGTTCCTTTTCTAAATAAAAGGCAAGCAGAGGGAAGACTGCTTCGGAGTGAGTTGGAGGATTGTAACCGAAGCAGTTTTTTGTTCACTTCCCTTGCAAGTCTTTTTGCATGCAGGTTTTTTGTTACAAGTGTTGGGTTGAACCTGACAATTATTTAATTGTCATTTTACCAAATTTAAAGAAAATTGGAGGGCTTCTCCTTTTAGTGTAAGAAAGCAATTTAGAGAGCGTCTGGCTAGCTGCAAGTTAGCATCAGGGATCCTCAATTTGAGCAAAGTTTACGCGATGATTAAAATCGAAAAGTCCATTTAGCGGTTTCCCACAAGTCCAGATCATCTGTTGTATGGGTAATGGATCCATCATTTCTGTAATACAGACTCCGCAGGGGTATCTTGTGAGGGTTGTTAGCTTAGCCGTAGCAGTAAGCCGGACCAGCAGCACTACTTTTGCCTTCTCCCTAACACCGCGTCAGTCGCTTTTCGAACCTGATAACAATCCACGGGGCACCAGTTGGTGATCACCATTTCTTTGTAGTCTTCTGACTTTCCTCAGAGTCCGTGTTCATTGATAAATTGGTTTATTTTCAATATAAAGAGCTGCTAAAAGCTATCTGGCGCTACGCTGCACTTTGTTTTGAGAGGCAGCCCTGCCCTGCTCTTTGACTGACAGCATACACCGGCCTATCACAGTCGAGCATGCAAACACTTACACCCACCCAACACAGAGCACCCTCCCTAAGCTGTCCCTTCTGTCTGCTGTCTATTCGAACACAATGCACGATACAAGGACAGTGTTCTGGTTTGCCCGCGTCCCTGCGTCCTGCACGCATCATTTTTGCTGGGGACGCATAGTCTCAAATCAACGTACGTCCCCGGGACGCAAATTTTTTGACACAAAATTGTCATTATTATCCGATTACTTTTTTATAACAAAGATTTACCGCACTCCAAGCATTTTGTCAGGCAGATCCGCCATTGTTGTTTTGGTCTCGCGCCGATCCTGGCAAACGAGATCTCAGTGATTCGAGATGACGTCATTGTTTTGGCGGTTGTCGAGTGAAAGAGAAGTATGCCTCCGTAAAAACAGTTGGTATTAGGTGCAAATCAACAAAAAATTGGTCATTTCTTCAGTGTCTGTAATAAGTCGAAACATAATGCAGAAAGTGATAACTATGGCAATAATTCTGGCACGAAAAAATGGCGGAGAAATTCTTCGGAAGATCGCGGAGGCAAGGAAAACACGTGTGTTGAAGCGAACGATTTGACGAAAGAAAATAAACAAAAGAATACTCCAAGCAAGGACTTTTCTGCCAAAATGGACTAAAGTATATTCCTGGTTACGCTATGAGGAGGATGATAATGGATTGGACCTTGAGAAGGCATTCCAACTGTGGCGGGACAGCAAACCACAAACTGAAAAAATCTGAAGTGATAACTGCTTTGAATTACCAATTAACTGTTTTTTTTTAATTCCTTTTAAAAAATCTCATTGTGTTTATTTTTTCCTAGCTGTTACTTATTTCTTTTTGTTCTCTATTTACCTTTGTTTCTTTCTTTTCTTTTTTTCTGGCTTTTTCCTGAATTTTTCCTTCTTTTTTTTCTCTTCCTTTTGTTTCCTTTTTTCTCAGATTTTCACTACTTTTTCATTTTGGTATTTTTTTCTTTTTTGTTCTATTTCCCCCCCCCTTCCTTTAAGTCATTTTGTGCATCATTTTACATAATATTTGGTCATGTTGGGATTAAAGAAGCAAAAACAACCTGAAGGGCCGTTTAGGACCCGAAAGAGTTGGGTCCTTTTAGTGAGCCGAGCCAAAGAAGCCGGTTCTGGAAAAACTCTACTGACTTTACTCAACTTCGTTCTACTTCGACTCGACATCAAAATACCGCATTTAGAACACAGCGTCAGGGGAACCCGTGTATTTTTACCTTCATGCACTGTAACTTTGACTTATTTCGCTTCTTAATCATAAATTTCAAGCCCTGATTTTTGTGAGCTGGCTAAATTTTCTTGTGCGCGGAAAAGCTCTGGGTAGTGCGCAATTGCGCACACACGCAGCTTAGAGGGAACATTGCTTTTTAGTGAGCTGATCGAAAAGTTAATTTTCTCTAATGAGAACAGGAACTACCTTCACTATTCTTCAACCTCCCCTAACACATCTCACGGCTTGCCACAGTGACGACACGGCAGCACCCAGGAGCATGTTGGACCCAGGCGTGCGCAGTACCAGCCTCTCCCTGCAAATGTTGAGCTCCGGGGGGGACAGCGGCGTGGACGGTTTCAGCGAACCGATGTGTGACCTACCATCTATCGCTATCTCGCTGTGCGGCGGTCTCTCCGACAACAAGGAGATCGGAAAAGGTAGGAAAGGAAAAGGAGGCCGAGACAAAATACAATAACAATCCACTGACCTCTTTGTATTTGCAGAGCAATTCCAAGCCAAGATCATCTCGTACCAGCAATTTGTCCAGAACCCTTCGGTTATTGACGATCCCAACCTGGTGGTGAAAATCGGATCCAAGTAAGCTCTAGTGCTGGGGTGTCAAACTGGTTTTAGCTGGGGGCCACAAATGCTATAAAAAATTCTCACAGGGGCCGGACGAGTAAGTTGAAGAGAAAGAGAGAGGGAGAAAAATAAAGAGAAAGAGAGGGAGGGAAAGAGAGAGCGATAAACAGGTAGGGAGAACAAGGGAGACGGAGTAACAGTGAGAGAAAAAGAGAGAGCAGAATAGAGATATGAATGGAGAAGAAGGGGGAAATGAATATAGAGAGAAAAAGAAAGTGAAAAAAGAGAAAGGTAAAAAGAGTAAGAGAAGTGAAACAACAGAAAGAAAAAGAGTCAGCAGGAGAAAAAGAGACAGTGAGGTGAGAGAGAGAGAGAGAGAGAGAGAGAGAAAGGAAAAGAAAGAGGGTGAGAAAGAAAGAGAAAAATTGAAAGAGAATTAAAATGTTAATTAGAGGGAGAAAATAGAAAGAGAGAGTGTGAGAGAAATAGAGAAAACAGAAAAAGAGAGAGAAAGAGAGAGTGAACAGGAAAAAGAAAAAGAGGGAGGAATAAATAAAAAAGAAGTGAGTCAGAGAGAAATGGAGAAATACTACCACCATTGTTTTGCAAGTGTTAACTGGCTTTGGTGGAAATATTTAAAACTACAGCTCATTTTCCTCTTGCGCTTCTCTCACAGATGTGTGAGAGAGAGAGAGAGAGGTCGAAAAAGAGAAAGGAAGAGAAAAATAGAAAGGAAGAGAATTAAAGTGTAAATTAGAGGGAGAAAATAGAAAGAGAGCAAGACAGAGAAAAAGAAAGAGAGAGCGAGAGAGAAATAGAGAAAAGAGAAAATGAGAGAGAAAGAGAGAGTGAACAGGAGAAATGACACACAGTGAAATCAAATGTGCTGAAGAATTAGCTTTTGTCTAGAGAGCGTGTTTGGCGTTTTTTTCAATTTTGTCTGAAAATATAGGATGTGGCTCTCTCAATGAATAAAATGATGACTCACAACACGTGGTAAGCTTTCTCTCCTGGCTTTGATCTCCGGCAAAACGAACATCAAATGCGACAGAAACAAAATGAAAATCAATCCAAACATCATTTTTGCCCTTCCATGTATTCAGTTACTCCCAAAGCCTGCACAAAATTTAGTCATTTGATTCATATTTAGTTTCTTTTGCCTTTATTAGCATATCTGGTATTGGAGTAATCCAAAAGTAACTGAAAGTAATCCAGTTAAAGTAACCCTACCCAACCCTGAGAATCGAATAGAATCGAATGGAATTGAATCGAATCAAATAGAATAGAATATTATATACCTTTATTCTCATTGTTAGAAAATGGGTTGAACATATAGTGACAACAAAATTGGATGTGGCACTCCAGTTTCACATTTAACAGTGAGGATAAAAGAAAACAAAGAAGATAAAGGAACAAAGCAGATAAGGTTATAATTTACACTATATTTACACAAGAAATGTGGGCCTGTAGGGTGTTACATAACAGGGTCGGTTAGGGTTACTTTAACTGGATTACTTTCAATGACTTTTGGATGACTCCAATACCAAATATGCTAACAAAAGACAAAAGAAACTAAATATGAATAAAATGATGACTCACAACACGTGGTAAGCTTTCTCTCCTGGCTTTGATCTCTTTGATCTTCAGCAAAACGAACATAAAACTACTTTTGGATGACTCCAATACCAAATATGCTAATAAAAGACAAAAGAAACTAAATATGAATCAAATGATGACTCACAACAGGTGGTAAGCCTTCTCTCCTCGCTTTGATCTCTTTGATCTCCGACATCATTTTTGCCCTTCCATGTATTCCGTCACTCCCCAAGCCTGCACAAAATGGAGTCATTTTATTCCAATTTAGTTTCTTTTGTCTTTTTTAGCATATTTGGTATTGGAGTAATCCAAAAGTCATTGAAAGTAATCCAGTTAAAGTAACCCTACCCAACCCTGATGTTATTACACATGGTTATACTTTGCCCCCGAAGGGATATAAATAGATTGTGGTTTCTTTCCTTAGATACTATAATTGGAGTACTGCAGGTCCTATCATGCTGGCGATGCAGGCCTTTCAGAAGCCACTGCCAAAGGTAGGAAATCACACAAACACGCACACAGTAAATACGAATGAAGCTCTGGCTTCTTGTAGTACGGACAAGGTTCGTAAGGGTGCTTGAAATCCATGAAAATGCTTCAATTGTAATGTCGAGTTTTCAAGCTAGCACGGCGGCGCGGTGGTTAGCGCGTGTGCGGCACAGTTCTGAGGTCATGGCTTCAAATCCAGCTGACGGACTTCCTGTGCGGGGTTTGCATGTTCTCCCCGTGCTCGCGTGGGTTTCCTCCCACATTCCATTCTTGTAATACGGAAGAGGTTCGTAAGGGTGCTTGAAATCCATGAAAATGCTTCAATTATAATGTCGAGTTTTCAAGCTAGCAGTGGTTACCGCGTGTGCGGCACAGTTCTGACGTCATGGGTTCAAATCCAGCGACCAACCTTCCTGTGTGGAGTTTGCATGTTCTCCCCGTGCTCGCGTGGGTTTCCTTTCGGGCACTCCGGTTTCCTCCCACATTCCAAAAAGGTTAATTGGCCGGTCCAAATTGTCCCTAGGTGTGAATGAGAATTGAGCAAATTGTCTGCCCCCGTGTGCCCTGCGATTGGCTGGAAACCAGTTCAGGGTGTCCCCTGCCCACTGCCCGAAGATGGCTGGTATGGGCTCCAGAACCCCGTGACCCTACTGAGGATAAGCGGTGCATATAATGGTTGGATGAGTTTTCAAGCTCAGGGAAATGCTCGAATTTTGGTTGAAGTGCTTGAAAATGCTTGAGATCGTTGCCATGGCAATGTTTTTTAGCAGTCAGACTCTATAGACGACGCAATAAATGAATATTTTTTTCTTTTTTTTAAAGTACATGAAAATAACTGCCACACGCTTGTCATTACGGCGTTGAGGTTTGAAGCGTCACCGATCCCTACTGGTCACACCCAAGAGGACAGCTCTACTTAGAAAACACGCTCTTTTGTCTTGGCTCACTAAGAAGAGCTCCCAAACAGTTCTTTTTTTAATCATATATTATTAATAATAAAAAAAAATATGCATCAATTGGTAATTTTATATGTTAAAACACAGGAAATGTAAATTGAAATATAGAGAGCTACAATTTCCTTTTTAACTTTTTACGCACAAAATAAATGATACGACGCAAAAAATAACTTTTATCCAATTTAGACACAGATTCTCCGAAAAACACGCAGAAAATATAATATAAAAAATAAAGTGGATTTTGTTTCCTCTTTTTTATGTTGTTTTTTCTGATGCTCCACTCAAGACTGCTGTGGAAAACATCATGAAGGAGAAGATGCCCAAAAAAGGAGGGCGGTGGTGGTTCTCCTGGCGAGGCCGAAACAGTAAATCGGTAGGTCGGCATGTGGAAGACCCTAATCCTTTTTTGTCCAAGTATGCCCTTTTTTTTTGTTATTTTGGCCATGAAAGAATCAGAAATCATGTTATGAGTGATTACTTTTGTGTCAGGATCAGAACGGAAACAGGACCCAATTGCGTAGTGCCCACGATCCGGCGTTCGCTAGGCGCGGGAACAAAGTCACTCTCGTATTCGGGTTGTGATCCGAACACGGAATCTTGGATCTTCCGTAGCGAGTGATGGCAGTGTCAAGGACGAAAAAAAAACAGGTCGATAGCCGGGACAGGAGAGCAAAAACACGGTCGGGGTCAGAAACGGGTCGTTACCGGAGACAGACGGGAGAAAAAACGAGACAGGTGGGAGTTAGGGTTGAAAAAGGCTTGCCTAGTATACAAACAGGACCCAATTGCATAGCCCATGATCCGGCGTTCGCTAGGCGCAGGAACCAAGTCACTCTCGTATTTGGGTTGTGATCCGAACACGGAATCTTGGATCTTCTGTAGCGAGCGATGGCGGTGTCAAGGACGGAAAAAAACAGGTCGATAGCCGGGACAGGAGAGCAGAACAGGGTCAGAAACGGGTCGTAAGCCGGGACGGGAGAGCGGACATGGTCGTGATCAAGAAACGAGTCGTAACCGGAGACAGACGGGAGCAAAAACGGGACAGGTTGGAGTCAGGGTCGAAAAAGGCTTGCCTAGTATACACTGAGGTTTGCAGACAGACTGACAAAAGGCGAAAGACAGGAGTGGGTTCAAATAGGGACAGGGAACCAATCAGAGTCCGAGGCAGTTGGCGCCAAAGGAGCAGGCACAGTTGATTCACATCGGTATTCATGATATTTTGGCCCTTTCTTTCCAAAACAACCCAAATTTTAAATCACTGAAAATATCTGTCATCACTATGTGTAAGACAATGTTATAACCAGGGATGGGTAGGGTTACTTTAACTGGATTACTTTCAATTACTTTTGGATTACTCCAATAGCAAATATGCTAATAAAAGACAAAAGAAACTAGATTTGAATAAAATGACTCAATTTTGTGCAGGCTTGGAGAGTAACCATTTTGTTTCCGTTGCATTTTGTAAGTTTTGCCGGATATCAAAGAGATCAAAGCCAGGAGAGAAAGCTTACCACGTGCTGTGAGTCATCATTTGATTCATATTTAGTTTCTTTTGTCTTTTATTAGCATATTTGGTATTGGAGTCATCCAAAAGTCATTGAAAGTAATCCAGTTAAAGTAACCCTACCCAACCCTGTAAGAGGGGACACTGTGTATTTTTTAGTGGTTAAAAAAAACCATAAGTCAAAAAAGAAAACATTACTGATTTAAATAGTAAAATATATTATGTATTGGCAGCACGGCGGCGCAGTGGCACAGTTCTGAGGTCGTGGGAACCTCCTGCGTGGGTTCAAATCCAGCTACCGGCCTTACTGTGCGGAGTTTGTATGTTCTCCCCGTGCTTGCGTGGGTTTCCTCCGGGCACTCCGGTTTCCTCCCATATTCCAAAGACATGCATTTTAGGTTGGATTGGCCGGTCCAAATTGTCCCTAGGTGTGACTGAGCGAGTGATTTGTCTGTCCCCGTGTGCCCTGCGATTGGCTGGCAACCAGTTCAGGGTGTCCCCTGCCCACTGCCCGGAGATGGTTGGGATGGGCTCCAGCCCCCCCGCGACCCTAATAAGGATAAGCGGTACAGCTGATGAGATGAGATGAGATATTATGTATCGTACTAATATGCGCTCGTCTTGGGATCAAGGGATCCCAGGTCGAATCCCGGCTCGTCCGTGTTACATATCCAAGTGTCCTTGGGTAAGACACTGAACCCCTAATACCCCCAATAAGCAGGTTAGCGCCTTACATGGCTGCACGGCCGCTATTGGGAAATGTGAAGCACATTGTAAAGCGCTTTGGGAAGTCTTGACATGAAAAGCGCTAAATAAATGCAGATAATTTCATTTCATTTAATTTCCAGGAATCGGTTCCAGAACACGGCATCAGTAGCCCTGCCAAAGTCGTCTCGTTGGCCAATCGGCGTAAAGACGATTCGTCCAGCGATGAAGATAACAGGGCCACCAAGCAGATCTCGATCGGTGTCCCCTCGGAAACCAGGACGCCAGCGGGAGGCGTGTCCTACAAGAAGACTCTCAGACTCACGTCGGAGCAACTGGTAATTGGTCCTTCTTGGACCACTTGTCTTTTGTTTTTTTGCATTCGATTTCCTTCATTTGACTCTGTTCTACGCAGATGTCTCTGCAACTTCGGGACGGCGCCAACGAGGCGGTTTTCAGCGTGACCACCCAGTACCAGGGAACGTGTCGCTGCCAAGGAACCATCTATCTCTGGAACTGGGACGACAAGATCATTATTTCCGATATTGATGGAACCATTACGAGGTATGGGTATCATGAATTGTAATAATGGGTTTCAAAGAATGGATTTATAGCTGTGATGGGCACCGAGGCAGTCAGATTACAAGTACCGTAAATTCCGGACTACAGAGCGCACCTGATTATAAGCCGCACCCACCACATTTTAAGAGGAAAACCAATTTTTGTACATACACAAGCCGCACCTGTATATAAGCCGCATGCCAACCCAAACCCGACTTCAAGTCCCGCGATTGAAACTAAATGTCCTTCAATAAAGCTCACAGCACAAAAATCACAGCCGGCAAAATGAACGGAAAATGATACCGGTACTTAAGGTTTGAGGCAGACCTGCAGAGTCCGGGTCCCGTTGAAAGTAAACCAAGGAAAAAAGTGTATATTTCCAAAGGTAAGGGTGGGAAAAATATATATCTACTATTGTCCGCCGCGTCCACAAACAGGTCTGTCTGTTCCTCATCTTTACCCCACTTCCCGTCACCCCCCGTTTGTTCCGCCCCTCCTTTTTCATTCGCCTGTGCAAAACATATCAGAATAAGTGTAGATAATAGATCAGGATATCGAAAATTAACAGGAGAAACTAGACGGGAACGAAAACTGGAGAAGATAATAAACAGGACAAAAACAGACGGAAGCTAAACTGGAACCCAAAATTAAACAGGACAACAATAAACAGGAACAATACAGGATTGGAGATATCACAGGAAAACGGGACCGAGTCAGAACCCACGTCTTGGGGAAGAAATTCGTTTGAGGGATATCACAGGAAAACAGGATATTTATTCAAAAGCAGGCTAAAATCACTTTAAAGAAAAACAAATAATTGTTTTTTTTTTTTTATCATTTACTAGAATAAAGTGCAAGGAGAGGTAACGTACAGTGAAAACAAATACACGGTCAAGAACCGGAACAGGATCAGGACCCAAATGCGTGACGTTTCTCACACAAGCCTGTTATTTTTCGGGAAATGGGGAGTCATGCACGTTAGGCAGCCGTCTGGCGTGGAATGATAGGGAGCCAGAGGCCGACGAGAGCGATACCAATTGCCCGAGCAGATATCGGACGGATGTGGTCGATACCGGACAGGACGGGACAGATAGGATTGATATCAAAACAAGATATCGGAAATAAACAGGACAAACTAGACGGGAAAGAAACTGGAAACCGATATTAAACAACGGGACAGACAGGATTGATATCAAAACAGGATATCAAAGTTAAACAGGACAAACTAGACGGGAACAAACCTGGAAACCGATATTAAACAGGGCAAAACAAACGGGAAGAATACCGGACAGGAAATACTAACAGGAAACAGGACCGAGTCAGAATCCACGTCTTGTGGGGAAGAAGTTCGTTTGACGGGCTGACAAAAAAGCAAGAGCGCGCTGAGCCTTATATAGACAGAAAGTCAGCCTCTCAACGAGCCGCCGCTGGCACCACATGGGCGGGGCCAATTGGACACCATGGCAACATAAAATGCGAGAGAAACAAAATGAAAATAAATCCAAACAGCTTGCCAACATCATTTTTGCCGTTCCATGTTTTCCGTTACTCCCCAAGCCTGCACAAAATTTAGTCATTTTATTCCTATTTAGTTTCTTTTGTCTTTTATTAGCATATTTGGTATTCGAGTAATCCAAAAGTCATTGAAAGTAAGCCAGTTAAAGTAACCCTACCCAACCCTGATAATATGCTCTATAAGTATAAATAAAGTTAAGTTTAACTTCCTTTTGGAAGATGAGCTTCAACAGTTAGGCAACTTCCTCCTCTGTGTTAGAAAGTGGCCGAAAAAAGCGAGCCGACCCTTTTCTCAACCGCATCAAGCTTTCTTATTCCACTTTCTCCCTGACATAAACCAAATAGTACTGGTTTCCATGGTTACCAGTACCAGATGAAACCTAATGAGACTGAGATACAGCACCTTCATCATCTGGTCGCCGTTGTCGTTGGAAAATAAAATGATTTTAAAAACTAAGACACCTCACTAAAAAAAAAATTGTAAAACCTATTCAAACCATGAATCAATCCTTCAACAGAATTTTTACCTTTGTTTTTTTTCAGGTCAGACACGCTTGGCCACATCCTGCCCACCTTGGGTAAAGACTGGACTCACCAGGGCATCGCGCAGCTCTACCATAAAGTCAGCCAGTGAGTACTGCATTTTCCGCACCGGATTATAAAGCGCAACCCCCATAAATTGTGTTTTGTCATACATTTTTGATACATGAGGCACACCACACTATAAGGTGCATGAAATTGAGACTATAGTAAGGGCTTCCTTGTTTATTCGTGCATGACTGTCAAGCAACAGGAATAGAACCTGGGTTGCGGCGATAAGAGCGCCTTCACTTATCCACCAGACCACTAGTGATGAAGATAACACGAAAAAAAGTTCAAATTTATTTTATTATCACACTATTTTTACTCACAGTACCAGTAAAACAGATTTTCAGAGTACATTTTGTCTCTCCACTTCACCTGTGTGTCAATAACGTGGCTTGTATGTTATTTTGTTGACTTTCTCCATTCTTCAACATTTGTTTCTGGCACTGTGAGTAAAAATGGGGAGATACTGAGATGAAATGGAATGCCTTTTTGTTTGTCATCTCTATCACTAAGTGGTTAAGTGTCGGTGGTTAGATTCTTGTGGCATACTGTACAATTATTTGAGATTTTGGTTAGAGAAGGTACTTTTTATCAATCATCGCAAGAAAATAAGCTCTGTAGCAACGCTGTATGCGTTTCTAATCTTATCCGCGGTATTTTGCAGTATATAAGGCGCACCTGCTCATAAGGCGCTTTTTCAAATATCTGCCCAATTTCGGGTTTTTAGGTGTGCCTCATAGTCCAGAAAAAACATTGGTCAGACGTTTCTGTAAAATTCTGGTTCTAACCGTTGAAGGATTTTATACATTTGACTATAAGGGATTTTGTACAATCAAATGCAAAAGATATTCACTGGCTAGGCAGTGGGGCAGGTCAATGCAACCTAGTGGAGGATGATGTTTACAGAAAATAGCAGGAACTGGTACGAAAGGCTGATATGATAATCCCCCCTTCCGACGCAATAGGGGCCTTTGGGCAGGAACGCTCTGGGTTTAGAGATCGAGGCGAGGAGGTAGAGCCCACGTGGGGATTCTCTGGCCTGCCCATGGGAGGAGCCGGCACACCAGCTGGTGGAGAGACGTGGGTCGAGAGAAGAACGAGAGAGACTCAAGCGACACTAATTTGGCTAATTCGATGGAGTTCACTTAGCTAAACTCATCTCATCTCATTAGCTGCGCCTCTTATCCTCAGTAGGGTCGCGGGGGCAGTGGGGAGGGGACACCCTGAACTAATTGCCAGCCAATCGCAGGGCACACAGGGACAGACAACTCGCTCGCTTATTCACACCTAGGGACAATTTGGACCGGCCAATCCACCTGAAATGCATGTCTTTGGAATGTGGGAGGAAACCGGAGTGGAAACCCACGCAAGCACGGGGAGAACATACAAACTCCGCACAGTAAGTCTGGTAGCTGGATTTGAACCCACACAGGAAGCTCCCAAGACCTTAGAACTGTGCCGCACATGTGCTAACCACTGCGCCGCTGTGCTGCCCCTTAGCTAAACTACCGTAAATTCCGGACTATAGAGCGCGCCTGGTTATAAGCCGCACCCACCACATTTTAAGAGGATAACCGCATTTTTACTTACACAAGCCGCTCCTGTGTATAAGCCGCTTGCGCCCACATTAAAACATGTAACACAATCACAAAATTAACCCAAACCCGACTTTGAGTCCCGCAATTGTAACTGAATATAAAGTACACAGTCTAAAAACCACAGCCGGCAAAATGAACAGAAAATGATACCGGTACTTAACGTTTGATGCAAACCTGCAGAGTCCGGGTAGCCGTTGAAACTAATCCAAGGAAAAAAAGTCTATATTTCCAAAGGTAAGGGTGGGAAAAATATATATCCACTATTGTCCGCTGCGTCCACAAACACGTCTCACCTTTACTCCACTTCCCATCAGCCCCCGTTGTATCGCCCCTTCTTTTTGATTCGCCCGTACAAAACATATCAGAATAAGTGTCTAAAATAAATACAAATAAACACATTACAAAAATATACAGTTGCAAATACATATTATACATGGGTCACACATATTTACAAAGAAAGAAGGTACACCGAGAGAGTTTTCAAAGCTTTAATAATAATATTATAACTTTCATTCCAAACCATGTCTGTGAAGGGTAGCAAAACGCTACTAGGAACACGCTTGCAACACAAGAAAACGGGTCTGTTAAAAAAAATACGGTACTTGTAAAAATCATGTTAAAATGTGCTCATCTTCCTCCTTATAACTGACGTCATTCAAGTCGTCTTCCCCAACATGGGAAAGAGACTTTGTCATATAGACGTCGTCCTACGCTCCTTTGTTCAAAAACACGCTAGCAACACACTCGCATATATTCCACCGGTCTAAATCTAAAATACATAAATTGGCCGCATCACTGAATAAGCCGCAGGGTTGAGCATTTGGGGAAAAACGTAGCGGCTTATAGTCCGGAATTTACGGTATTTAAGAAATTAAATCCGTCCCCCTGTGGAAATGCCGGTCTCTCGTCTGTCTTTTCACATCAAGAAATGAGCGCGCATTGTTAGGAGAATAAAGTTTGTGTTTGGTTAATGGAGTCAGATAACTCATTCGAATTTGGTAAACGATACATTTTTAAATATTAAATTCCTAACACCGTCTTCGTCCTCTTGCGTGAGGAACGGCTACAAGATCCTTTACTGCTCGGCTCGAGCTATCGGCATGGCGGACATGACTCGGGGTTACCTGCACTGGGTCAACGAAAGGGGTACCATGCTACCCGTCGGGCCCGTCTTGCTCAGCCCCAGCAGCCTTTTTTCAGCTTTGCACAGGTGGGGATAATAAACACGTACCGGTGTGAAAAACTCAGGGAACGAATAAACACTTTATGTTCTGTGCTTCTAGGGAAGTGATCGAGAAGAAGCCGGAGAAGTTCAAGGTGGAATGTTTGACCGATATTCGGAACCTCTTCCACCCGAACAAGCAACCTTTTTATGCAGCCTTTGGCAACAGGCCTACGGTAAACACATCCATCTATCCATTATCTGTACCGCTTATCCTCAGTAGGGCCGCGGGGTGCTGGAGCCCATCCCAGCTAGTTTCGGGCAGTGGGCAGGGGACACCCTGAACTGGTTGCCAACCAGTCACAGGGGACACAGGGACAGACAACTCACTCGCTCATTTACACCTAGGGACAATTTGGACCATCCATCCATCCATCCCTTACCTGCACCGCTTATCCTCAGTAGGGTCGCGGGGTGCTGGATCCCATCCTAGCTATTTTCGGGCAGTGGGCTTGGGACACCCTGAAACGGTTACCAACCAGTCACAGGGCACACAGGGACAGACAACTCATTCGCTCATTCACACCTAGGGGACAATTTGGACCAGCCATCCGTCATTATCTGCACCGCTTATCCTCAGTAGGGTCACGGCGGTGCTGGAGCCCATCCCAGCTATTTTCGGGCAGTGGGCAGGGGACACCCTGAACTGGTTACCAACCAGTCAGAGGGCACACAGGGACAGACAACTCATTCGCTCATTCACATCTAGGGACAGTTTGGACCGCCCTATTCACCTGACATGCATGTTTTTGGAACGTGGGAGAAAACAGAGAACGGGGAGAGCATGCAAACTTTGCACAGGATAGCTGGTAGCTGGATTTGAACCCATGACTTTAGAACTGTGGACACGCTAACCACTCATCTGCCATGCCGTTGTTAGATAACATTAATTCATGTATTTTTGCCTAGTATTCAAATCAATGTTTACCAAAGTTTTTTTCTACTACTAGGATACACAAAATTATTTAATGGTTTTAATGTTTAGCATTAAATCATCTAATGACCAAAAAATCAGGAGGAGCTTTTATAAAGAGTTTTATCTGAGCTTTTCTTGTGGAAAACCAAACTTCACCTTCTCAGTGTTCTGGTTTGCCGGCGTCCCTGCATCCTAGACGCATCATTTTTGCTGGGGACGCATCGTCTCAAATCAACGTGCGTCCCCGGGACGCAACTTTTTTGGCACAAAATTGTTATTATTACCCGATTACTTTTTTTTTTTTTAACAAAGAGTTACCGCTCTCCAAACTTTTCAGGCAGATCCGCCATTGTTGTTTTGGTCTCGCGGTTCGAGTTTCTCGGCAAACGAGATCTCGTTGCTTCGAGATGACGTCATTGTTTTGGTGGTTGTCGAGTGAAAGAGAAGTATGCCTCCGAAAATACAGTTGGTATTAGGTGCAAATCAACAAAAAATTGGTCATTTCTTCAGTGTCGGTAATAAGTCGAAACATAACACAGAAAGTGGTAACAATGGCAAAGAAAACGGCGGAGAAATTCTTCAGAAGATCGCGGAGGCAAGGAAAACACGTGTGTTGAAGCGAACGACTCGACGAAAGAAAATAAACAAAATAATACTCCTAAGCGAGATAAGGACTTTTCTGCCAAAATGGACTTAATTTTATTCCTGGTTACGCTATGAGGAGGATGATAATGGATTGGACCTTGAGAAGGCATTACAACTGTGGCGGGACAGCAAACCACGAAGAATATATGAACTGAAAAATCTGAAGTGATAACTTGCTTTGCATTACCAATTAACTGTGATGATCAAAACTGAATGAATATATAGATTTATATTATATATTTGTCAACCTGGATAAGACTAAATTTTGGGGAGCCGTAGATCTCTGTTGGGACCCATCGATTTTTGAGCATGCCAGTCCCCGGGACCCATCACTTTTCACAGCTAAAACGAACTTTCCCTTCAAACTAACTTTGGTGTTCCCCAAGTGAATGGAGTCCGAGATCCCTGATCGAAATCTTGCCTTTATATTAATGATTCGTCTCTCTTTTGCTGGACAGGATGTCTTTTCCTACAAAGAAGTCGGAGTTCCTCTGAACCGGATCTTCACAGTGAATCCCAAAGGGGAGCTGGTGCAGGAGCACGCCAAGACCAACATCTCCTCGTATGTCCACTTATCCATCGTTTCAAAAAAAGTAATCCTCGCTTGATGTTACTCGGCTCTTTTACTCTAGTTACGTCCGTCTGGGGGAAGTGGTAGACCACGTTTTCCCCCTCAAGATGCGAGCTTCGTCTTCAGACTTCCCTTGCTCTGATACCTTCAGCCAATTCACCTACTGGAGAGAGCAGCACCCACTAGTGGAGCGCCGAGGGAGTACACCCCCTGCAACTCCGGTCACGAGCAGTTGACCCATGCTTGAGATCCCACAGGACAGCTACTTCTTGGCCTGAGCAGGGGCCATTTTAGGTTTAGAACTTTGGGGGTGTCTAACTACCGTAAATTCTGGACTATAGAGTGCAGCTGATTATAAGCCGCACCCACCACATTTTAAGAGGAAAACCGATTTTTTCCATACACAAGCCGCACCTGTATATAAGCCGCATGCGCCCACATTGAAAAATGTAACACAAACACAAAATTAACCCAAACCCGACTTCAAGTACTGCGATTGAAACTAAATGCCCTTCATTAAAGTACACAGTCCAAAAATCACAGAACGGAAAATGATATCGGTGCTTAAGGTTTGATGCAGACCTGCAGAGTCCAGGTCCCGTTGAAAGTAATCCAAGGAAAAAAGTGTATGTTTCCAAAGGTAAGGGTGGGAAAAATATATATATATCCACTATTGTCCGCAAACAGGTCTCACCTTTACCCCACTTCCTGTCACCCCCCCGTTTGTTCCGCCCCTTCTTTTTCATTCGCCCGTGCAAAACATATCAGAATAAGTGTCTAAAATAAATACATTACAAAAATATACAGTTGCAAATACATATTATACATGGTTACACATATTTACTAAGAAAGACGGTACACCGAGAGAGTTTTCAAAGCTTTAATAATAATAATATAACTTTCATCCCAAACCGTGCCTGTGACAGGGCAGTTAATGGTAGCAACACACTCGCAACACAGTAAACGGGTCTGTTAAAAAAAACATACCGTACTTGTAAAAATCACGGTAAACCGTCTGAACTGCTCGATTGCTTTTAGCTTGAAAGCTGCGTCATGTGCCTTTCTTTTTGCATTTTGCATGATGAGGGTATGTTTACGCTAATTTAATTTATGCACAAGCCAAAAAGTTGCAGTCTTCCTCGGCGCATATATTCCACCGGTCTAAATCTTACCTTTTGTACTCGAGCGCCGCTGGCGGGCGTTAGAAAAATGACATCAATTGGCCGCATCACTGAATAAGCCGCAGGGTTGAACGTTTGGGGAAAAAAGTAGCGGCTTATAGTCCGGAATTTACGGTAGTTAAATAGTTTTTTCATTTCACTTAAAGTGACTTAGGGTCACGCAACACTGTTCAGTAGTGTCACTTCCCGTTTGTGAACATTATATTCACTTTGAAACACGATCAGGCTACTAGGACATGCCCATTTTTTTTTCTCATTCGATTCAATGCAGCTAAAAATATGTGTTGATAATAACAAAGTCATGGTATTGGGTAGTAAAATAGTTATTCAACATAACCATTATACAACATACTCTCACTGTAATACACAGGAGCCTTCACAGACTCGCCGAGCAAAAAAAATAGATATTCAACATAACCATTATACAACATACTCTTACTGTAATACGCAGGAGCCTTCACAGACTCGCTGAGCAAAAAAATAGTTATTCGACATCAACATTGTACAACATACTCTCAGTAATACACAGGAGCCTTCACAGACTCGCCGAGCAAAAAAATAGGTATTCAACATAATTATTGTACAACATACTCTCACTCTAATACATAGGAGCCTTCACAGACTCGCCGAGCAAAAAAATTGTTATTCGACATCACCACTATACAACATACTCTCAATGTAATACACAGGAGCCTTCACAGACTCGCCGAGGTAAAAAACAGTTATTCCACATCACCATTGTACAACATACTCTCACTGTAATACACAGGAGCCTTCACAGACTCCCCGAGGTAAAAAATAGTTATTCGACATCACCATTGTACAACATACTCTTACTGTAATACACAGGAGCCTTAACAGACTCCCCGAGGTAAAAAATAGTTATTCGACATCACCATTGTACTACATACTCTCACCGAAATACACAGGAGCCTTCACAGACTCGCCGAGCAAAAAAATTGTTATTCAACATAACCATTGTACAACATACTCTCAGTAATACACAGGAGCCTTCACAGACTCGCCGATCCAGATAGATAGATAGATAGATGGATAGATAGATAGATGTCTAGATAGATAGATAGATAGATAGATAGATAGATAGATAGATAGATAGATAGATAGATAGATAGATAGATAGATAGATAGATAGATAGATAGATAGATAGATAGATAGATAGATAGATAGATAGATAGATAGATAGATAGATAGATAGATAGATAGATAGATAGATAGATAGATAGATAGATAGATAGATAGATAGATAGATAGATAGATAGATAGATAGATAGATAGATAGATAGATACTTTATTCATCCCCGAAGGGAAATTCAAAAATAAATAGTTTCAAGGCAGTGGAGTATTTCCCGACGCTTTGTTTTTTACATTTATGGTTTGTTTTATTTATTCATTTTTCTAATATCGCGTTTTTCATCATATTTAAGCCAATAGTGTCCTTTATTATGAAAAAGAAAATTTGAAAAATGCTATACTTTTTGGGGGTGTTGGGGTTGAATTTTAGCATTGTGACTGAATCAGTTAATCAGAAAACTTACCTTGGTCTTGGTGTCGAATATCAACTTCGTTCAGTGACATGCAGTCAGGGGAGGCAGGTGAGTCTGTGCCTCACCCATCGTCATGAAAATACAAAAAAAAGTAAAATATTAGATAGTTATATTCATTCAAATTTAAGGTTCTTCCTCATTTGACTTCACAATTGTTGGATGTTCTGATTTTTCACATGATATTACATGATATTATACAGATAGTCTACTATGAATATCTCATCAGCTGCACCGCTTATCCTCAGTAGAGTTGCGGGGGTGCTGGAGCCCGTCCCAGCAATCATTGGGCATTGGGCAGGGGACACCCTGAACTGGTTGCCAGCCAGTCGCAGGGCACACGGGGACAGACAACTCACTCACTCATTCACACCTAGGGACAATTTTGACCGGCCAATTCACCTGAAATGCATGTCTTTGGAATGTGGGAGGAAACCGGAGTGCCCGGAGGAAACCCACGCAAGCACGGGGAGAACATGCAAACTCCGCACAGTAAGGCCGGGAGCTGGATTTGAACCCACGCAGGAGGTTCCCACGACCTCAGAACTGTGCCGCACACGCGCTAACCACTGCGCCGCCGTGCTGCCCTACTATGAATATTAATAATAAAATTAGTATGTAATGTATTATTTTGCAGGGTGAGGCATGCAATTCTCTTGCCTCATTGAAGAGAGCGCTAGCGAGACCAAGAATTCCATTCAGGCCCAAACAAAGGAATTAGTGATAGTATCAGTAACGAAACACCAAATCAAGCCATCCAATAATTTGAACTTTTGTGTCCCAAAATAGATTTACTTTTAATAATTCAATAAAAAAAATATACATTTTTAAAATATAATAACTAAAAATGATAATTTAAACATTGTACATGATGCTTCATTTTTAGAATTGATTTAAATCAAATGAAAAAAGTTTATATCGAAATCTCTAAAATGGTTATATTTTTTTTTGTTCTTATTCAACTTCACAATTTTTAGATGATTCTTTTTCAAAATCGTGGAATTTCCGCCTTGTATTATCAATATGATTAATGTGATTAGTATGTGAGGATGCTGAGTGAGGCACGCAATTTTCTTGCCTCACGGCAGAGGGCGATGGTGAGACTGACATAATTAATGATAAAATGAGCAAGATAACAGAGGCCGACGAGATCGATATCAATTGCACGAGCAGATATCGGACAGACGGGGTCGATACCAAATAGGACAGGATTGATATTAGGCACTGGAGACTGGAGTCCGATAACAAGCAGGACGAGATAGACGGAAACGATACCAGACACTGGAGATCGAAATCAAACGGAACAAAATAGCCGGGAACGAAACTTGAGCTCGATATAAAACAGGACAAAATAGACGGGAACGATACCAGACAGGAAACACAAGCAGGTCTAGCATGGAATGACAGGAAGCCAGGGGCCGACAAGATCGATATCAATTGCACGAACAGATATCGGACAGATGGGGTTGATACTAAATAGGACAGGATTGATATCAGGTACTGGAGACTGGAGTCCGATAACAAGCAGGACGAGATGGACGGAAACGATACCAGACACTGGAGATCGAAATCAAACGGAACAAAATAGCTGGGAACGAAACTGGAGATGGATATAAAACAGGACAAAATAGACGGGAACGATACCGGCCAGGAAACACAAGCAGGTCTAGCGTGGAATGACAGGAAGCCAGAGGCCGACAAGATCGATATCAATTGCACGAGCAGATATCAGACAGATGGGGTCGATACCAAATAGGACAGGATTGATATCAGGCACTGGAGACTGGAGTCCGATAACGAGCAGGACGAGATAGACGGAAACGATACCAGACACTGGAGATCGAAATCAAACAGAACACAATAGCCGAGAACGAAATTGGTGATCGATATAAAACAGGACAAAATAGACGGGAACGATACCGGACAGGAAACACAAGCAGGTCTAGCATGGAATGACAGGAAGCCAGGGGCCGACAAGATCGATATCAATTGCACGAACAGATATCGGACAGATGGGGTCGATACCAAATAGGACAGGATTGATATCAGGCACTGGAGACTGGAGTCCGATAACAAGCAGGACGAGATAGACGGAAACGATACCAGACACTGGAGATCGAAATCAGACAGAACAAAATAGCCGGGAACGAAACTTGAGCTCGATATAAAACAGGACAAAGTAGACTGGAACGATACCGGACAGTAAACGCAAGCAGGAAACCGGACAGAGTCAAAACCCACGTCTTGCGGGTGCAGGGGTTTGTTGACAAACTGACAAAGGGTGAGTGAGAGCACTGAGCTTAAATAGGAGGGAAGCTAATCAGTCAACGAGCCGCAGCTGGCGCCAAACGGGCGGGGCCAATTGGGCGCCATGGGCAACCGTGACACATTCATTAAACTAGAGCACAGGCATCAAACTGCCGGCCCGCGGGCCAGATCAGGCCCGCTAAGGGATTGAATCCGGCTCGCGAGGCAAAGCTGAGGGAAGCGCAAGAGAAAAACGAGCTGCAGGTTGAGATATGTCCACTTGATTTTGCCAAAGCCAGGCACCTCTCACAAACGCTGTACTTGTATTTCTTTCATTCTCTCTCGTTCACCCTTTTTCTCTCACCTTCTATCTCTCTCTCTTTCACTCGCTCTGTCTCTCTTTTTCTTTCTTTGTTCCTCTTCCTCTCTTTCCCTATCTGTTTCTTTTTACCTTATTTGGCTCTCCCTTGCTTTTTTCCTTTTCTAGGTCTTTTCTCTCCCTCTCTTGCATCAACCTCCTCTTTCTCCCCTTCTCTCTTCCCTCCCTTCTCTCTTTCTATTTCTGTTTGGATTTCTTTTTCTCTCTCTTTCTTTCCCCCTCTCTCACTATTTCTCTTTTTATCTCTTTTGTTTAACATTATCTGTCTCTCGCTCTCCTTTATCTCTCTCTCTCTCTTTCTTTGTCCCACCCTCTCTCTTGTTCTCTCTCTCTTTTTCTTTCTCCTCAATCTACTAGTCTTTCTTTCACTTTTTCTTTTTTTCGTTGTTTATTTTTTCTTTCTTTGTAACTGTGTCTTTCTTTTTTTCTTTTTCTCCATCTTTTCTTTTCATTCTTCCCTTCTTTTTTTCTTTCTTTCTGTCTATCTCTCCTTTTCATTCTTCTTACCTCATTGGTCCGGCCCCTGAGAGAATGTTCTGTCTTGTGGCCCCCGAGTTAAAATGAGTTTGACACCCCTGAGTCTTTTATGATACCTTTTTTGGAAGTGGATACATGTTTACTGTAAATGCTCACCTTGTTATTTGAATGAAAAACGATGCACTTCAAACTGTTTTTAAAGGGACAGTACGTCATATCATGTGTTTGTTTGATGTGAATGTTTATCCGAGTATTTTGTCTCGTGTATTTGGTGTACCTGCAGTATTTACAGTACTGTAATATTCTGGACAATGTGTATTCTTTCTGTGAAAGACCAGTCAAATAAATAGCTTTATAGAATTCGTTTTTGGTGTGTTTTTGGAATTAGAATATGAGCTGTCTTTATTGTCATTGATAACAACATAGTGAACTGAGTTTAAACGTGGCACTTCAGGAGAAATATCATGTCAGAGAAAAATAAAAAAAAGAATGTTCGGATGAATATGCTTGGAGATTGGCCGAAATCCCAAGTGTCAAACAGGCGGCCCACGGGCCAGATCAGGCCCGCTAAGGGATTGAATCCGGCCCGCGAGACAACACTCAGAGAAGTGCAAGAGAAAAACGAGCTGCAGGTTGAAATATGTCTACTTGATGTTGCCAAAGCCAGGTGCCTCGAACAAAGACACTGTACTTGTATTCATATCTCTCTCTCTCACACACCTTTTCTCCCACTCTGTTTCTCTGTCTCTTTCACTTTCTGTGTCTCTCTTTGTTGCTCTTTGTCTCTTTCTCTCTCTGTGTCTTTTTAACTTCTTTTGCTCTAACTTCCTTTTTTCTTTTTCTCTCTTTGCTCTTTCTCTCTGTCTTTTTGTCTCTCTTTCTCACTCTCCTTCTCTCCCTCTCTCTCTCTCTATCCCTCCTTTTCTCTCTTTCTCTCTTCCTTTCTTCTCTCTCTTTCTCCTTTTCTATCACTCTCTTTCTATCCCTGTCTCTCTTTCTACTTCTCTCTCTCTGTCTCTTTTCCACCCCTTTTCTCCCGCTCTATCTCTTGCAAACTCTGTGTCTCTCTTTTTCTCTTCCTTTGTTGCTCTTTGTCTCTTTCTCTCTATCTCTGTCCTTTTAACTTATTTTGCTCTAACTTCCTTTTTTCCTTTTCTCTCTTTCTGTCTTCCTACCCTTCGCGCTTTCTTTTCTCTTTTCTCTCCTTCTGTCTTTCTATTTCTCTTTGGATTTCTTTCTTCCTCTCCCTTTCTTTTCCCCCTCTCTCACGACTTTATATCTTTTGTTTCTCACTCTCTCTCCCTCTCTCCCTTTTTTTCTTTGTGCCGCCCTCTCTCCTTTTCCCTCCCTCTTTCTCTTATTTCTTTATCCCCCTTTTACTTTCTCTTCAATCCAATAGTCCGGCCCCCGACAGAATGTTTGCTCTATTGTGTGGCCCCCGAGTTCAAATGATTTTGACACCCCTGGCCTAAATTGTATTGTCTCTGGAGAAGTGTTTTTCAACCAGTGTGCCACTGGAATTTTATCTTTCCCAAAAAATCAGGCCATAATTCGGTATTTTTGCTATCTTCTGACGAGGAACTGTAATAGTCATCCATATCAGTAGGTGGCAGTAGCTCTTTTTATATAATTTTATATACTGAAGGATTTTTTATTGTATTTAATTGACTATAAGAGATTTAACATAATACAAATTAAATTTTGCTGAGTGCAGTTGGGATTTTTCACAGGGAAGGCTTGGGGTCAGTGTGGCCTGGACAAGAATTATGTTTACAGAAAAACAAGAACGAGGACAAGGGGTGACGTGGGAAAAGGAAACAAGTGTTCTGATAAGCTTTCTTTTTGTGAGTCCTCTCGACGTGGCGGCGTCTTCCGGCGAGGAGGAGTTGACGTTGGCACCTGGCCCGCCCCAGGGGAGGAGTCAGCTCGCCCACGGGAAGAGTCAGCACGCTCCATGGGAGGGGCCGTCGCCCCGAAGTGTCAAAATGACAGAACACGGAAGACGGAGAGGGACAGCTGAGACAGACGGGAGCGGAGAACGAGAGATGGGAGGCTCGACAAGACTAATTAGACTAATTCAATAAGAACTCGGCAAAATTCCATGGAATTCACTTAATAATAAATTAAGAAAATAAAACTGCCCCCGTGTGGAAAAGCCTGTCTCTTGTCAACATCTCATCTCATCTCATTAGCTGCACCGCTTATCCTCAGTTGGGTCGCGGGGGTGCTGGAGCCCATCCCAGCAATCATTGGGCGGTGGGCAGGGGACACCCTGAACTGGTTGCCAGCCAATCGCAGGGCACACGGGGACAGACAACTCACTCGCTCATTCACACCTAGGTACAATTTGGACCGGCCAATTCACCTGAAATGCATGTTTTTGGAATGTAGGAGGAAACCGAAGTGCCCAGAGGAAACCCACGCAAGCACGGGGAGAACATACAAACTACGCACAGGAAGTCTGGAGCTGGATTTGAACCTACGCAGGAGGTTCCCAAGACATGAACTGTGGCGCACATGCGCTAACCACTGCGCCGCCGTGCTGCCCTCTTGTCAACATGTTTCCTATAAATTAAGAAAAAGGAGCACGCATTGTTAGGAGAATAATGTTTGTGTTTGGTTAATGGAGTCAGATAACTAAGCCGAACAATTTGGCAAACGCCACATTTGTTGTAATATTGTAATAAAACAAACAGACTCAGAGACAGTTTCTTCCCCAGAGCCATTACCACCCTAAACAGACACCGCACAAAAAACTGAAAAACTCTCGCAAAAACACTACCTCATACGAACGTAAAATGGTACTCATGTCTATGTTTCTTGCACAATGTTGACTGCACTATGTTTACTGCTCACCTTGCACAATGTTGACTATTTTTTCTTGCACTATGATGACTATTTTTTGCACCAAATGCATATGTTGACTATTTTTTTGCACTATGATGACTATTTTTGCACCAAATGTATAATTGCACAAACCCTTACAATACCAAACCGTATATAACATCCTACAGGCCGACATTTCTTGTGTAAATACCGTGTAAATTATAACTATAACCTTATCCTCCTTGTTGTATAACCTTATCTTCTCTGTTCCTTTATCTTCTTGTTTTTTTTACCTCACTGTGAATGTGTGAACCTGGAGTGTCATGCCCAATTTCGTTGTCACAATATGTTAACCCATTTTGTAACAATGACAATAAAGGTATATTTTATTCTATTCTATTCTAATATGGTTTTTCCCTAACAATACTAACACAGTACATTTAGGAACTTAATTTGTTTAACAAAGCGGTTTAAGATTGCACTGTGAAAAATAAAAACATATGAAATGAAATGATCTCTAGTGCTTTTCAAGTCAATGACTTCCCAAAGCGCTTTACAGTGTGCTTCACATTTCCCAATAGCGGCCTTGCAGCCATCTAAGGCGCTAACCTGCTTATTGGGGGTATTAGGGGTTCAGTGTCTTACCCAAGGACACTTGGATATGTAACACGGACGAGCCGGGATTCGACCTGGGATCCCTTGATCCCAAGACGAGCGCTCTACCTCCTGAGGCACTAATAAACAGGACAAAAATAAACGGGAACAATACCGGACAGGGAGTACCAACAGGAAATAGGACCAAGTCAAAATCCACATCTTGCAGGGCAGAGGTTCGTTGACGGACTGACAAAGGAAGAGTGAGAGCACTGAGCTTAAATAGACGGAAAGCCAATCAGTCAATGAGCTGAGATAGTCTATAACGAGAATTGACAGGCCATACCCAGATAAACATCCATCCATCCATTATCTGTACCACTTATCGTCAGTAGGGTCGCGGGGGTGTTGGAGCCCATCCCAGCTGTCTTCGAGCAGTGGGCAGGGGAAACCCTGAACTGGTTGCCAGCCAGTTGCACTTCGACATGTAACACGGACGAGCCGGGATTCGAACCGGGATCCCTTGAGACGAGCGCTCTACCTCCTGAGCTACTGCCGCCCATTATTCACAGTATGGGCACACATTATTAAAGAACATTATTCTTTTTTATTTGAAGTATTATTTTATTATTTTTATATACTAATTACATACTTAGGAGGTAGTACAGTGAAATATTTGGCATCACTTTATTTGCTTCGGAACTTTTTTATAAATAAAAGTGTTAAAAAAATACTGTTCTAGAGATAAAATGTCTGTATCAAGCTGCCCTCTAGCGGCCAAATAATAAAATAGCACATTGACCACTTCTAAAAAGTATGACAAACATTTCACTTTTCACGCTTTGCGTTTTGAATTTTAGAGAATATGTAAATATATATTTTCGAGTATATGATTTTTAGTAATACTTTGGGAGAGTGAAACCGGCGTTTTTGTGAACTTTAATTGGGGGAATGCGATTATTTGAGTGATTTATTATTAATTATTTGGACCAGTGTGTGAAACGAGTGTTTTACGTAACGATGTAATCACAGAATATTTTACACTCGTATCTCAGGGCATTTGTTCAAAAAAAATCACAGAGTTTCCGAAGTAAATAAAAACAATGAGATCGGAGTAAAAAGAGAAAAATACGATTAAATGATACTCCAAGTATTTTTAGAGTGTAAAATACAACAATATTATGAAATGCACGATGAATAATGCGGAAAAAAATAACCTTGCCCCTCCCCCAGAAACAAAACCGAAAGTAAAAGTACTTCCTTTAAAATATTTGCGGAAGATCTACTCGATTCGTTCAAAGTTCGACCTTAACGTTTGTATGCATTTCCTCCATTTCTATAAAGAAAGAGACGGGTCCGAGTTCGGTTCCGAAACTCGCCCACTACAATGAAAAGCACAGTAAGAGCAATTATTTCCTTTTAATTTTCTTATTTATTCATTTCGTTGATTTTGTTTATTTACATTCAGGACGGGATTTTTTTTTCTGGGTGTCGCGTTGTTATCGCTCCAACATTTTCACTGATTATTTTAGTGATTTATTTTGGTAATTTTTTTAAACAACGAAATATTTCATTTGGCTTTGAAGAAGTTGTTTTTTAATGAAACGACGCAATTATTTTGACTAATAAATACTGGATGTCCACTCTTGATTATCCTTACTTTTTAGACCACACGTGTCAAGTTCACGGCCCGCGGGGCACTTCCGGCCCAGCGTACATTTATATCCGGCCCGCGAAATCCTTTTATATACATCTACTATAAATGGCCCGGGTTTATGAAACCCTGATAACTTTCGAATTATACTCGGCAGGGTTGGGTAGGGTTACTTTAACTGGATTACTTTCAATGACTTTTGGATGACTCCAATAGCAAATATGCTAATAAAAGACAAAAGAAACTAAATGTGAATAAAATGGCTACATTTTGTGCAGGCTTGGGGAGTAACCGAATACATGGAACGGCAAAAATGATGTTGGCAAGCTGTTTGGATTGATTTTCATTTTGTTTTTGTCGCATTTTATGTTAGTTTTGCCGGAGATCAAAGCCAGGAGAGAAAGCTTACCACGTGTTGTGAGTCATAATCAGGGTTGGGTAGGGTTACTTTAACTGGATTACTTTTAATGACTTTTGGATTACCCCAATACCGAATATGCTAATAAAAGACAAAATAAACTAAATATGAATAAAATTATGACCATGGTTGGGTAGGGTTACTTTAACTGGATTACTTTCAATTACTTTTGGATTACTCCAATACCAAATATGCTAATAAAAGACAAAATAAACTAAATATGAATAAAATTATGACCAGGGTTGGGTAGGGTTACTTTAACTGGATTACTTTCAATTACTTTTGGATTACCCGATACCAAAAATGCTAATAAAAGACAAAAGAAACTAAATATGAATAAAATTATGACCATGGTTGGGTAGGGTTACTTTAACTGGATTACTTTCAATTACTTTTGGATTACTCCAATACCAAATATGCTAATAAAAGACAAAATAAACTAAATATGAATAAAATTATGACCAGTGTTGGGTAGGGTTACTTTAACTGGATTACTTTCAATTACTTTTGGATTACCCGATACCAAAAATGCTAATAAAAGACAAAAGAAACTAAATATGAATAAAATTATGACCATGGTTGGGTAGGGTTACTTTAACTGGATTACTTTCAATGACTTTTGGATTACTCCAATACCAAATATGCTAATAAAAGACAAAAGAAACTAAATATGAATAAAATTATGACCAGGAGTCATCCAAAAGTCATTGAAAGTAATCCAGTTAAAGTAACCCTACCCAACCCTGATACTCGGATACTAAAAACCACAATGGCCGAGAAAATGATGTTAACTGACATTGCCGGTAAACCCGTGTGTCTTATTTGTGGAGATTTTGTGGCCGTAATGAAAGAATTTTATGTAAAATGGCACTACAAGACAAAACTTCAGAGTAAGATGAAAAACCTTGAATCCAGAGAAAAGATACAGAAAGTTAAAGAAGAATATGAGATATTTTAATGGAGAGCAACGATTTTTTATTCATTTAATGTTTAAGTTTGTTTATTCTGGAATAATATTCCTGACTGTTTTAAATTCATATATATATATATATAATTTTTTTTTTAAAAGGAAAGTGTATTCATTAAATATTTATCCTGTTCGGCCTGCGACTAAAGTTGTGGTTTGAGTTCTGGCCCTAATTGCGTTTGACACCCCTGTTTTAGACCAAACTGTTTTTAATGTAGCTATTATAAATACATTTTCATTTTAAGTGCATTGTTCCCGAAATAATGACATGATCAGGGTTGAGTAGGGTTACTTTAACTGGATTACTTTCAATTACTTTTGGATTACTCCAATACCAAATATGCTAATAAAAGACAAAAGAAACTAAATATCAATAAAATGACTCCATTTTGTGCAGGCTTGGGGAGTGACGGAATACACGGAACGGCAAAAATGATGTTGGGAAGCTGTTTGGATTGATTTTCATTTTGTTTCTGTCGAATTTGAGTTTTGCCGGAGATCAAAGCCAGGAGAGAAAGCTTACCACGTGTTGTGATTCATCATTTGATTCATATTTACCGTAGTTTCTTTTGTCTTTTATTAGCATATTTGGTATTGGAGTCATCCAAAAGTCATTGAAAGTAATCCAGTTAAAGTAACCCTACCCAACCCTGGACATGATCTACTAATAATACATTAATTGACAATGAAAATGGAGACTTTCCTTAAGATTTACTTTGAAATTCAATGTACCTGTCTGGAGTGCATTTTTGGGGCTTCAGGGGTAAATAGAATAGAATAGAATCGAATAGAACAGAAAATAAAATATGAATATAGAATTGTTTTGGTTGTCATTCATTAGAACGCTTTGTCACGACCAGCACACAGGGTAGACCCAATCGCGTAACGTTTTCTCACAATTTTATTGAAAGAAAGAGGAAGGGCAGCGCCCGCCTTTCGATGCTCACTGGACGCGGGAGGCAAGAGCAATGGCGGTGTCAGGGACGGAAAAACGGGTCGGTAGCCGGGACAGGAGAGCAAAAACGTGTTCGGGGTTAGAAACAGGTCGTAAGCCGAGACAGGAGAGCAGACGTGGTCGGGATCAAAAACGTGTCATAAGCCGGGACGGGAGAGCTGACGTGGTCGGGGTCAAAAACGTGTCATAAGCCGGGACAGGAGAGCAGACGTGGGTGGGATCAAAAACGGGTCATAAGCCGGGACGGGAGAGCAGATGTGGTCAGGATCAAAACGGGTTGTAGCCAGAGACAGACGGGAGCAAAAACGGGAGGGGTGGGAGTCAGGGTCAAGAAAAGGCTTGGCTAGTATTACCCGTTTTTTTGCCCCTTAAAAACCTTTAAAAAAAAAAAAAAGTACCGCTTTTTAAAATTTAAACCCTAAAAAATCTTGACTTGAGATTAGTATTTTAGTGTACAGCTGCTTTATTTTGAAGCGGGAATAAATCGTTGTGCGTGAATAAACCACTCCCGTGATTGCATTCGATTCCATTTTGGTAAAGGTTTGCCATTTCTGGTTTTAAACAAGCACGTATTGTTTTCTTTTTGTGTTTTTTTAAATTTTGTATTCTGGAGACTGGCTATGTTTAACGCGTAAAAATGGAGTGGACTATAAAATCGATGAGGCATGTCTGAGAACATAGTGTTGTCATGAACCACAACAGGATCAGGACCCAAACGCGTGACGTTACTCACACAAGCCTTATATTTTACGGGAAATGGGGAGTCATGCCCGTTAGGTAGCCGGTCTGGCGTGGATAGACTGGAAGCCAGAAACTGACGAGATCGATTACAATTGCCCGAGTTGATATCGGACAGATGGGGTCGATACCGGACAGGAAGTGACGGACAGGATAGATAATGGATCAGGACATCGAAAATAAACAGGAAAAACTAGACGGGAACGAAAAATGGAGAGAATAATAAACAGGACGAAAAAAGACGGGAACGAAACAAGAAACCGATATTAAACAGGACGAAAATAAACGGGAATTATACCGGACAGGGAATACCAACAGGAAATAGGACCAAGTCAAAACCCACGTCTTGCGGGGCAGAGGTTCGTTGACGGACTGACAAAAGAAAGAATGAGAGCACTGAGCTTAAATAGCCAATCTGTCAATGAGCTGAGATGGTGGAGGAATACAAACGCCAGGTGGACGAGGGAAGCAAGCCACTCACGGGATCGGAGCCTGATCGGAGTGCGGAAGTGGATCTCCCGGAGCCTGAGATCGTATCGTGGTCAAACGGGCAAAGTGTGTCGATAGCCGAAACGGGAGATCAGAGCGTGGTCAAAAGGATGAAACGGGTCGATGCCGGAGACAAACGGGGAGTCAGGAACAGACGGTTTACGTATGAAAACGGGACCGACGGGAGCCAGAGTCAAAAGAGTGCTTGCCTTGCAAGTGCGGAGGTTCGTCGATGGACTGACAGGGAGAGACTGGCGTACTGGGTACAAATAGGAGGGGAATTGATCAGGCCACAAGCAACAGAGCGGGTACAGATGAGGGCAATGAGTAATCATAACAAGTCAGGGCTTTAGGGAAGAAACTTTTTATGAGCTTCTTACTTTTGAGACCTACTTATGTTAAAATACAATTTTAAGGTATTATTTCTATATTATTACAAACTCTTGCTATTGCAATCTAAAACAACAATGATTCGATTTTTTTCCCCAGGGTTCTAAATATGTGCGTCTCTGCCTTCAGGATGACGATGAGGATGAAGAGATGGTTGACATATTGGCAGAGAGAAGGCGGGGCAGCGATATGGGCCACGCCCTCAGGTCTTTTCGCCCCCAATCTTACAGAGGTGCCAAAGCCATCTCTGCCAATCAAATCAAGGAGGAAGTGCTGGCCTCCCCAGATGTGCGCCGCGTGATTGTGGAGGTGGGCTTGCAATGAGTTTCCTTTAGACATGGAGGCGCCTTTCGGCGAGGAGGTGGTGAAGCTGGCACCTGACCTGGGGGGGAGGGGCTTCGTGACGCACCGGTCAGACGAGGTGGGGGCCAGGTGGGGATCTCCTGGCCCGCCCATGGGGGGTGGCCGACGCCCGACGTGTGAAAAGACGGAAGACGGAAGGAGAGACAGAAAAGAGAGATGGAAGATCGTGAGAGGGAGGCTCGACGAAGACTAATTAAACTAATTCGACAATAATTCGATGGAATTCACTTAATAAATAATTTAAGAAAAAAAAAATCTGCCCCCGTCTCTTGTCAATATTTTTCCCTAAATTAAAAAAAGAGCATGCATTGTTAGGAGAATGAAGTTTGTGTTTGGTTAACGGAGTCAGATATCTCATTCAAACAATTTGGTAAACGCTACATTTGTAATATAGTTTTTTCCCTAACACTCTCAGGAAACTGCTGTAAAAAAATGTATTCAATATTAATGCTGGACATTTGCGATTTGCTGCATTTTTCAGGTTGCCATGGAGACAGGCACATCTCCAGAAGCGGTGAGAGCGCAAGCCTCAGCCATTTTGGAGGAGATGTCCCAAAAGCTGCAGCTGGGTTTTGTGCGTCTGATGGGCTTCATGCTCAGCAAAGTGCTCAAGCGCATCTACTCCAGCATATACGTCAACATAGGCTCCCTCCATCAGGTCGGCTTACAAAAGTCCACAAATTCAAAATGTATGACTTGATGTTAACTCGGAAATGTTTTGCAGCTACGGAAGCTGGTGGAGGACACACCAGTCATTCTTCTGCCCAACCACAGGAGCTACACAGACTTTTTAGTGATCTCCTATATTATGTTTACCTATGACATCCCGCTACCCGTCATTGCTTCTGGGCTGGGTAAGTGATGTGTGTGGCTTAGTCAGATTTCTGGGGTTTCATTCTATTTTTGGAATTTGACAAATAAATACCAAATTACAAACTAACTGTCACGACCAGAACGGAATTAGAACCCAAATGCGTAGCGTTGACCACAAGTTTATTGATAGAAAGAGGAAGGGAGCCGCTCACGGAATCGGAACGTGTTCCGAATGCGGAAGTGGATGTTCCGGAGCGGGAGATTGTAGTGTCGTAGACGGAAAAACAGGTCGATAGCCGGGACAAGAGAGCAAAACCTGGTTGGGATAAAAAAAAAAAAAAACGAGTCGTAAGCTGGGAAGGGAGATCAAAACGTGGTCGGGGTCAAAAAACAGGTCGTAGCTGGAGACAAACGGAGAAATCAGGAACGGACGGGTGGAAAACTGTCTAAAAACCACCACTTATTTGTGGGAGAGCTATAAAAATTGTCTGACGCTATAAAATACACCAGGCATGAGACTTTTTGAGTTTTCTTTACAACTGCAGTTGGAGAAAGAGAAGGTCAGACGGAGCCAGCAAATTTACCCGCTTTCAGCTCGCCAGCACAACTCCTTCTGACCCTCCCCCCTTCTGCCTCTGTGTTTTATTGAAGTCGCAAGGGTGGAAAAGAACTTAGACAAAGAGAAAAGACCACAGACCACCCCCCTGGAAACGTAAACAAAGACAGGAAGATAGATAACGCCAAAAGGGAACATGGAACTGATTTAGAAATACACACCTTTTGGCAAAAACGTTTAAGCCTACTTTACAAAAACTGGTAATAAAAGCGGGACTGACGGGAGTCAGAGTCAAAATGCTTGCCTTGTAAAAAGAGAGGTTCGCTGACGGACTGACAACAGGCGAGTGAAAGGACTGAGCTTAAGTAGGATGGCAAACCAATCAGGGAGCCAGCAGCGGCTGGCGCCAAATGGCACAGGTAAAATAAATCAGTCAGCATGACACAATCATTATATATCATAAGAATTTTCGCATCATAGGTTATAGTTGTTTTAATGCAATATTGTAATCATTATCCAGCTTCCCTATTTGAAAGTATGAGGCCCTAATGGGCACTGTTGAAGTTTTTTTTCCAGTGCTCGCTGGACGCGGGAAGCAAGCCGCTCACGCAATTGGATCGTGACCCGAATACGGAAGTGGATCTTCTGGAGCGGGAGATGGCGGTGTCAAGGACGGAAAAAACAGGTCGATAGCCGGGAAAGGAGAGCAAACGTGGTCGGGGTTAAAAACAGGTCATAGCCGGAGACAAACGGGGAGATCAGGAACAGACAGGTGGAAAAGCGGGACCAACGGGAGTCCTGTCTGTCCCCTGTGTCAGTCCGTCTGCAAACCTCAGTGTATACTAGGCAAGGCTTTTTCGACCCTGACTCCCACCTGTCCCGTTTTTGCTCCTGTCCGTCTCCGGCTACAACCTGTTTTGCTCCTGACCACGTCTGTTCTCCCGTCCAGGCTTACGACCTCTTTTTGTCCCCGACTACGTCTACTCTGGCTTATGACTCGTTTCCGACCACGCCTTGCTCTCCCAGTCCCGACTACCGACCAGTTTCTTCATCCCTGACACCGCCATCGCTCGCTATGGGGGATCCCCTTCCGTGTTTGGATCCCAGTCCGAATCCGAGAGTGACTTGGTTCCCGCGAACACCGGATAGTGGACGCAGCCCTTCCTCTTTCTTTCAATAAAACTTGTGGTAAACGTCACGCAATCGGGTCCTGTTTCCGTCCTGTTTCCGTTCTGGTCCTGACATATATAAAATGAGCCAAGTCATCTGTCGGTTAGGCTCAGGCTATTTTTGATTAATTTACCCTCCCAACAATATTTCATTGTTTAGTATTTTATACCTGTACGTTTGTGTAACATGTAGCTCTGGCTGGGATGAAGTTTATGGGCGAGATGCTGCGCCGCTGCGGAGCGTTCTACATCCGGCGCGACATCGCCTCCGACAGGCTGTACTGCGAAGTGCTGTCGGAATATGTGAAAACCCTAGTCAGGGTAAGCCAAGTCTTTATCATACCCAGCAGGCGTGTACTCTAAAAACAATATCCATATCTAGTTCTGCCATATTCAGACACTGGATTACCGTATTTTCCGCACTATAAGGCGCACCGGGTTATAGGGCCCACCCCGAAAAAATAGTTTTTGGTCCTATTTTTGACATACATAAGACGCACCAGATGATAAGGCGCTACAATGGGAACGTGGACAAAACAGTCAGATAGTTCAGTCCAACTTATTACCCCCTTAACATTCCCAAAGCTTGCAAATACGTGTCGAGAACACGTGCGGATGTGGTGTCCGTACGATGTCACTCAAATGCGTCATTTCAAATATCATTCGGAAGGTTAAAGTCTTGGGATTCAAGAAATGCCAACCATTCCTTAGTATCTATTTTCTTTTTCGCTCGCAACTTTACTGTGCATATGACGACAAACACTTGGAATTGAGTTTAATTTCAAAATAGACACTCCATTCCATCCATTATCTGCACCGCTTATCACAGAAACATCGAGTTCAGTCTGAAACAAGATACAGGGACAATATAAAACCCGGAGTAGCTCACCGAAGTCGTTGTGTTCATAATAATGTGCAGCCAATGTCCTCTTATATCCGTGAGGGTAGTAAATCCAGGAGAATAAAATATTTACAAATACAGAATAGAAAAAAAATGCTTTCTCTATGCCGTCAGCCACGTGCTATACACATTCATCTTTTTCGGCCAATTGCAGGCTTTGTTTTGCCGTTTAAGCCAATGCCAGCCTGTAAATGATAAAAAGGATCCGCCCCTTGACCTCCGAATAACTTTAGCCAATAGTGATCGATTCAAATGATGATTGACACATTGGTTAGCCAATGAAACGCTGGTATATAAATCCCATCATACACCGCGGACGACTTCGCCTTCGGGGGAAAATCGAGTCGGCGGCTACTTGCCTTAGTTGCAAGACTTTGGGACTTAATATTGATCCGTATAGAAGGCGCACTGTATTATAAGGCGCATGGTCAGCTTTTGAAAAAAATAAAGGCTTTTAGGTGCGCCTTATAGTGCGGAAAATACGGTAAATATAAGAATAAAATGATGACTCACAAGACGTGGTAAGCTTTCTCTCCTGGCTTTGATCTCCGGCATCATTTTTTCCGTTCCATGTATTCCGTTACTCCCCAAGCCTGCACAAAATGGAGTCATTTTATTCATATTGAGTTTCTTTTGTCTTTTTTTAGCATATTTGGTATTGGAGTCATCCAAAAGTATTTGAAAGTAATCCAGTTAAAGTAACCCAACCAACCCTGCCCTCTTATTACCATAGGGGTGCCGGCCCCCCCGTTTGACAAGCGCTATTTAAATTATCGTAACTCTTTGCAGTCCATTCCATTAGTCCATTATGCACCGCTTATCCTCAGTAGGGTCGCGGGGGTGCTGGAGCCCATCCCAGCCATCTTCGGGCAGTGGGCAGGGGACACAGGGACAGACAATTGGCTTGCTCATTTACACCTAGGGACAATTTGGACCGGCCAATTATTCATGTTTTTGGAATTGGAATGTAGGAGGAAACCCACGCAAGCACGGGGAGAACATGCAAACTCAGCCCAGGAAGGTTGGTTGCTGGATTTGAACCCATGACCTCAAAACTGTGCCGCACACGCATGAACCACTGCACCGCTGTGCTGCCCTCTTTTATTAACATATTTGGTATTGGAGTAATCCAAAAGTAATTGAAAGTAATCGAGTTAAAGTAACCCTACCCAACCCTGGCCAAAAACATTTTGTCGGGGGCCGGACTAGTAGATTAAAGAAAAAGAAAGAGAGAGAGAAAGAAAGAGGAGAAAGGGGAAGGGAAAAGGAGAGAGAGCGTGAGAAACAAAAGAGATAAAAAGAGAAGTCGTGAGAGAGAGGGAAAGAAAGGGAGCCGAAGAAATAAATCCAAAGAGAAATAGAAAGACAGAAGGAGAGAAAAGAGAAAAAGCGCGAAGGGTAGGGAGAAAGAGAAAAGGAAAAAATAAAGTTAGAGCAAAAGAAGTTAAAAAGACACAGAGAGAGAAAGAGACAAAGAGCAACAAAGGAAGAGAAAAAGAGAGACACAGAGAGTGGGAGAAAAGGGGTGAAAAGAGGGAGAGAGGGAGAGAAAAAGAAATACAAGTAGTGTCTTTGTTCGAGGCACCTGTCTTTGGCAACATCAAGCTGACATATTTCAACCTGCAGCATGTTTTTCTCTTGCGCTTCTCTGAGCATTGTCTCGCGGGTCGGATTCAATCCCTTGGGGGGCCTGATCCGGCCCACGGGCCGCCTGTTTGACACCTGTGGACTACCCCTTTTTCGAACATGTTACGTGACTTTATTTTGTTGTTGACTCATTGTTTTTGTCCTGTTTTTATTTTCATGTTCGAAATAAAAGTTTTCATTCACTCGTTCAAGCGACTTCCTTCTATTTTTTTGTAGACCGGATTTGCTCCGGTGGAATTCTACATCGAAGGCTTCCGGAGTCGCTCGCTAAAGTCTTTGACGCCTAAGTTGGGTGAGTTGTGTTGTGGCAGTAGGGTTGGGTAGGGTTACTTTAACTGGATTACTTTCAATGACTTTTGGATTACCCGATACCAAATATGCTAATAAAAGACAAAAGAAACTAAATAGGAATGAAATGACTCAATTTTCTGCAGGCCTGGGGAGTAACGGAACACATAGAACGGCAAAAATGATGTCGGCAAGCTGTTTGGATTTATTTTCATTTTGTTTCCGTCGCATTTGATGTTCGTTTTGCCGGAGATCAAAGAGATCAAAGCCAGGAGAGAAAGCTTACCACGTGTTGTGAGTCATCATTTGATTCAGATTTAGTTTCTTTCGTCTTTTATTAGCATACTTGGTATTGGAGTCTTCCAAAAGGAATTGAAAGTAATCCAGTTAAAGTAACGCTACCCAACCCTGCTCACCATACAAAGGTTTCAGGTTACAAAGTACCTGAACGGGAAACCTTTGCCTCACGTTACAAAGGCGTTTCAGGATACAAAGTGATTCCCTTGGTCTGGGAATCTCCCCCCAACTTAAATCGTCTTCCCCATGACCATGGTTGGGTAGGGTTACTTTAACTGGATTACTTTCAATTACTTTTGGATGACTCCAATACCAAATATGCTAAAAAAAGACAAAAGAAACTAAGTTTGAATCAAATTATGACCAGGGTTGGGTAGGGTTACTTTAACTGGATTACTTTCAATGACTTTTGGATGACTCCAATACCAAATATGCTAATAAAAGACAAAAGAAACTAAATATGAATAAAATGACTCAATTTTGTTTCTGTGGCATTTGATGTTCGTTTTGCCGGAGATCAAAGAGATCAAAGCCAGGAGAGAAAGCTTACCACGTGTTGTGAGTCATCATTTGATTCATATTTAGTTTCTTTTGTCTTTTTTCAGCATATTTGCTATTGGAGTCATCCAAAAGTAATTGAAAGTAATCCAGTTAAAGTAACCCTACCCAACCCTGGTCACAATATATTCAAGCCATGTTGTAACAATGACAATAAAGGTCTATTCTCATCTCATCATCCGTACCGCTTATCCCCATTAGGGTCGCGGGGGGGCTGGAGCCCATCCCAGCCATCTCCGGGCAATGGGCAGGGGACACCCTGAACTGGTTGCCAGACAATTGCAGGGCACACAGGGACAGACAACTCATTCGCTCATTCACACCTAGGGACAATTTGGACCGGCCAATCCACCTGAAATGCATGTTTTTGGAATGTGGGAGGAAACCGAAGTGCCCGGAGGAAACCCACGCAAGCACGGGGAGAACATACAAACTCCGCACAGGAAGTCTGGAGCTGGATTTGAACCCACGACAGGTTCCCATGACATGAACTGTGCCGCACAAGCGCTAACCACTGCGCCACCGTGCTGCCTCTATTCTATTCTATTCTATGTGCAGGTATGTTGCAGATGGTGCTGGATCCTTACTTTAAAGGCGAGGTTGATGACATCACCTTAGTCCCCATCAGTCTGAGCTACGACCGACTTTTGGAAGAGTCTTTGTTGGCCCGGGAACTTCTAGGTATCCCCAAGCCCAAAGAGAGCACCCTGGTACGCCCCGTTTTCGGGGTTCTCGTTGGGTCGGTCACGAAAAGGCAAGCTGAGATCGCCTTCTGGTCCACAGGGTCTCCTGAAGGCCATCAAAGTCCTGGGGGAGGATTACGGATGCATGTACATGAACTTTGGTCGGCCCATCTCAGCCAAATGGCTTTGTCGAGAGGAAATTGAGCCGCTCATATCCATGTGAGTCGCACAGTTACTGCTTTGTCAGATCTATGATACAGTGTCAAGCAGGCGGCCCGCGGGCCAAATCAGGCCCGCTAAGGGATTGAATCAGGCCCGCGAGATACCACTCAGAGAAGCGCAAGAGAAAAACAAGCTGCAGGTTGAAATGTGTCAACTTGATGTTGCCAAAGAAAGGTGCCTTGAACAAAGACACTGTACTTGTATTTCTTTTTCTCTCTCTCTCCCTCTTTTCCACCCCTTTTCTCTCACTCTCTGTGTCTCTCTTTTTCTCTTCCTTTGTTGCTCTTTGTCTCTTTCTCTCTGTGTCTTAACCTCTTTTGCTCTAACTTATTTTTTTTCCTTTTCTCTTTTATCTGTCTGTCTTCCTACCCTTTGCCCTTTCTTTTCTTTTTTCTCTCCTTCTGTCTTTCTATTTCTCTTTGGATTTCTTTCTTCTGCTCCCTTTCTTTCCCCCTCTCTCACGACTTCTCTTTTAATCTCTTTTGTTTCTCATGCTCTCTCCCTCTCTCTCTTTCTTTTCCACCCCTTTTCTCCCACTCTCTGTCTCTTTCACTCTCTGTGTCTCTTTTTCTCTCCCTTTGTTGCTCTTTGTCTCTTTCTCTCTCTCTGTTTTTTTAACTTCTTTTACTCTAACTTCCTTTTTTCCTTTTCTCTCTTTTCTCTTTCTCTCTTCCTACCCTTTGCGCTTTCTTTTTTCTTCTCTCCTTCTGTATTTCTGTTTCTCTTTGGATTTCTTTTTTCCGCTCCCTTTCTTTTTCCCCTCTCTTAAAAAAATTTAAAATTCCTTTTTAAAAAAGTCTCAATGTGTTTATTTTTTCTTGCTTTTTTGTTCTCCATGACCTTTTCCCCCTTTGTTTGCTTCTTTCTTTTCTTCTGGATTTTTTTCTGAATTTTTCCTGCTCTTTTTTCTCTTTTTCTCTCCTTTTGTTTCGTTTTTTTTCTCAGCTTTTCACTACTTTTTCATTTTGGTATTTTTTTTGTTCTATCCCCCCCTTTAAGTCATTTTGTGCATAATTTTCGATAATATTTGGTCATGTTGGGATTGAAGAAGCAAAAACAACCTGAAAAGCCGTTTGGGACCTGAAAGAGCCGGTTCCTTTTAGTGAGCCGAGCCGAAGAAGCCGGTCCTCGAAAAACTGTACTGACTTTACTCAACTTTGTTCTACTTCGACATTGACCTCAAAATACCACATTTTGAACACAGCGTCAGGGGAACCTGTGTATTTTGACCTTCATGCACTGTAACTTTGACTTAATTGGCTTCTTAATTAGCAATTTCGAGCCCTGATTTTTGTGAGCTGGCTAGATTTTCTTGTGCGCGGAATAGCTCAATTGCGCACACACGCAGCTAGCTAGCTAGCTTGCTGAACAAGTACAGTTTACTGTGTGTTTTCCTCATTAACACTTCTATAATCACTGCTTCTCCTGACATAATTCCACAGACATGTTCCTGAAAATCCCTCGGAGGAAAATCGGTTGTGTTTGAACCAGCTGGCTCATCTCATAGTCCGAATCCAAGAGAAGGGTTCTTTCACGAGTCCTTGGTCCCTCATGGCCTGCCTGCTGCTGCAGACCCCGACCTCGATCCTCAATGGAACGGGCCTGCCCTGGAGACATCTTGCAGAGAGGACACTCTGGTTGAAGAGGTTGGCGCTGAGCTTCGGGGCGCGACTCAACTGGCCTGGTGGGTCCAAATGACTAGCAAGATGCTCATTTTTTCCAGCAGGTGCTCTCTTTTTTTTTAATTCAGTGTGCGGCGCTGCAGCAGGTAGCAGCCCGGCAGTGCGATTGAAAATGTAGAGTAAATTGCTTTCATTTATCCATCTGTACCGCTTATCCTCGGTAGGGTCGCGGGGGTGCTGGAGCTATCCTTGGGCAGTGGGCAGGGGACACCCTGAACTGGTTGCCAGCCAGTCGCAGGGCACACAGGGACAGACAATTCGCTCGCTCATTTACACCTAGGGACAATTTTGGACCGGCCAATTCACCTGAAATGCATGTCTTTGGAATGTGGGAAGAAACCGGAGTGCCCGGAGGAAACCCACGCAAGCACGGGGAGAACATGCAAACTCCACACAGGGGGGTTGATCTCATGACCTCAGAACTGTGCCGCACACGCGCTAACCGCTGCGCCGCTGTGCTGCCCGGCCGTTCTGCCCGGCCGTTCTGCCCGGCCGTCCTGCCCGCTTTAATTTATATTTATTTAATTTCGGAACAAATTACATTGTTGCCAATTTGGCCAGCAGGTAGTTTCCAACCCGAATTAATACGACATAGCCTCATATTTTCTCTGGGGCGGCAGTGGGTCAGGAGGTAGAGCGCTCGTCTTGGGATCAAGGGATCCCAGTTCGAATCCTGGCTTGTCCGTGTTACATGTCGAAGTGTCCTTGGGTAAGACACTGAACCCCTAATACCCCCAATAAGCAGGTTAGCGCCTTACATGGCTGCACGGCCGCTATTGGGAAATGTGGAGCACATTGTAAAGCGCTTTGGGAAGTCTTGACTTGAAAAGCGCTATATAATTTCATTTCATATTTAAATTTTGGCTGGGGACGGCTGCATGGTGGAAAGGAAAACAAAACATTCTTCAGAAAAAGTCTCTCTATCCATTTTGTCCTCATCCTTCGGTCAGGGGATAGGGAAAATTGTCAGGAACCAGAACAAGATCAGGACCCAAACGCGTGACGTACTCACACAAGCCTTTTATTTTATGGGAAACGGGGAGTCATGTACGTTAGGCAGCAGTCTGGCGTGGAAAGACAGAAAGCCAAAGACGAGATCGATACCATTTGCCTGAGTTGATATCGGACAGATGGGGTCGGTACCGGACAGGACAGGACGGACAGGATAGATAATGAAACAGGATAGCGAAAATAAACAGGAGAAACTAGACGGGAACCTAAACTGGAGAAAATAATAAACAGGACAAAAATAGACAGAAACAAAACCGGAAACCGAAATTAAACAGGAAAAAATAAACGGGAACAGTACTGGTCAGGAAATATCAACAGGAACAGGACCGAGTCGAAACCCACGTCTTGCGGGGCAGAAGTTCGTTGAAGGGCTGACAAAGGAAGCCACATGGGCGGGGCCACTCGGGCGCCATGGCAACCGTGACAAAAATGATAACCATGGCTTGATTTTGCCATGTTTCCTGGCTGGGGATGCGAGGCGATGGCTTTTGGCCTCCTTGGTCGCCATTGTCCTTAGGCAACGTGGGCCGGCCAGGCACTTTCTTTAACACTATGATGCTCAAGCATACACACCGTCACTTTAATAAAATTCAGAGACATTTAAAGTATTTAGAGAGGATGGATGAGTTGAAGAGGATCTACAGAGCAGAAGTTAATGGAAGGAGACCAAGAGGAAGGCCGTGATTGACGTAGATGGATGGTGTTATGAGTGCATTGCAGGAAAGAGGTCTAAATCTAGTGGAAGCTAGAGCTCTTGTTGGTCATAAGAAGGAGTGGTGTTGTGAAAGGATGTTTGGACATGTTCTAAGGGATGGGCAGGGCTCCTGTATGATGCGGCAGGGGTAAACCAGTAAAAACTGTCGGGCCCTGCTGTTGAACAGAAGAGTGTGTTGCGTCACCCTGACCCGAGGGACATGGCCGCTTTCTGGTGTCCCGTTTCATCTGGAGGGACGAAAGCATGACCGACTTAGGTGCCTAACTTTTTTGGGTGTTTTGGCATTTGCGTTGGCCATGGTCCAATAGAATTTGTGTGTTTTTTGCTACTTTTTCCCTTTTCATTTGTTTTTGTATGTGATTGTCTTGCTGTCAGTCACCCCTCTCGAGGGATATGGCCAAGGAAGGAAGGAAGGAAGGAAGGAAGGAAGGAAGGAAGGAAGGAAGGAAGGAAGGAAGGAAGGAAGGAAGGAAGGAAGGAAGAAAGAAAGAAAGGACGGAAGAAAGAAAGGAAGGATGGAAGAAAGAAAGAAAGGAAGAAAGGAAGGATGGAAGAAAGAAAGGAAGGATGGAAGAAAGAAAGAAGGAAAGGAAGGATGGAAGAAAGAAAGGAAGAAAGGAAGGATGGAAGAATGAAAGGAAGGATGGAAGAAAGAAAGAAAGAAAGGAAGGATAGAAGAAAGAAAGAAAGGAAGGATGGAAGAAAGAAAGAAAGGAAGGATGGAAGAAAGAAAGAAAGAGAAGGAAAGAAGGAAAGAAAGAAAGAAAGGGAGAAGTAGCTGTCCCAAACTTGAATTTAAAAACATTTTATCTCAGAGGAGACTTAGGTTCTTATAGGAGTGTATTCCATTCTTCTGCAACGTAACAACTAATTGGTGCTTCACTGTCTTTGCTTTTACAATAACTCTAGCCTGTACAAGTTAAAGTGAGTCTTTACGAGTCATTCCCGCACTGGGCTTATTTTTGGACAGCCAGACCCTAACATTCATAGCTCAAACTAATCAGTCATTTATATACCAGCAGTGTTCTGATTCGCCCGCGTCCCTGCGTCCGAGACGCATTATTTTTGCTGGGGACGCATCGTGTCAAATCAACGTGCGTCCCTGGGACGCAACTTTTTTGACACAAAATTGTCATTATCATTTTTTAACAAGGATTTACCGCAAAAAACGTAAGTGGTTAGTATGTCGAAAATGTGGAAAAATTTGTAAGGGGGGGTAGTGTGTCGAAAATGTGGAAAAAACACAAAGGGGTTAGTATGTCGAAAATGTGGAAAAATACGTAAGGGGGGGTTACTGTGTCGAAAATGTTGGAAAAAAACGTAAGGGGGGGTATTGTGTTGAAAATGTGGAAAAAACACAAAGGGGTTAGTATGTCGAAAATATCGAAAAATACGTAAGGGGGGGTAGTGTGTCGAAAATGTTGAAAAAAAACAAAGGGGATAGTATGTCGAAAAATACGTAAGGGGGGGTAGTGTGTCGAAAATGTGGAAAAAAAACAAAGGGGTTAGTATGTCGAAAATATCGAAAAATACGTAAGGGGGGGTAGTGTGTCGAAAATGTTGAAAAAAAACAAAGGGGATAGTATGTCGAAAAATACGTAAGGGGAGGTAGTGTGTCGAAAATGTGGAAAAAAAACAAAAGGGTTAGTATGTCGAAAATATCGAAAAATACGTAAGGGGGGGTAGTGTGTCGAAAATGTTGAAAAAAAACAAAGGGGATAGTATGTCGAAAAATACGTAAGGGGGGGTAGTGTGTCGAAAATGTGGAAAAAAAACAAAGGGGTTAGTATGTCGAAAATATCGAAAAATACGTAAGGGGGGGTAGTGTGTCGAAAATGTGGAAAAAACACAAAGGGGTTAGTATGTCGAAAATATTCGTCAGGCAGATCCGCCATTGTTGTTTTGGTCTTGCGATTCGTCTGCACGCCAATCTCGAGTTCGAGTTGTGTAGTCCGTCTCTTTTTAGAGAACCGGCTTTTGCGGCTCAACTCATTCAAGAGAGCCGGCTCCCAAACGGCTCACTTGCTTACGAATGATGATGTTGTATAAAGAAGTTAAGAAAAAAAGGAAGTATAAAAGGAGAAAATGAATTAAGACAGGTTTATGGTGATCCCTTTTAATCAGAGTATTACCAACAATAATTTAATGCAGAAAATGAATTCATAATTTGAATAAGAAAATGTATTATTCGACTTAATTATATTTGCATGTATTTTTTTTCCTTCTACAGTGGACGTCCAAGCGACTTGTTAATTAACAATTTATATGATATAAGGAAACACATGTACAATATAACAAGTTAAACTACATAAATTAACATGTTTGAAAAAAACAAACATTTTTTTTGTATTTTGTAAGGGAAAATACGACCGTTTGTAAGGGCATGGAGCACACTAAATTTTGGGGAGCCATAGATCTCTGTTGGGACCCATAGACCCATCACTTTTCACAGCTCAAATGAAGACTGTACCAGTAGCAAAAAATTGCAATTTTCTACAAGTATTTGTTGCTACGATGTTTAAAACTATTTCTGGAGATTACCATCCTCGGGGACCTTTAGTGCTTCTTCTTCTCCACTACTTAAGTACATTGTTGTGGCAGTCGGGAGCGCTTTGCAGCTTTGAACGAGATCACACAGATTAAATGAATATAAGTTGGCACGAGCTCTCACACTCACTTACGGTTGTCGGGTGGGATTTACAGCTTCTTCTACTTACCTATCCGGTACCTGTACCACCTTTTAGGACATGTTCCCGATTTAGAGGTGATCTCTTCAGCCGTGACCCTTCACCACCCCTCGGTTTGCCTCAGGGCACAACGTGTCTTCCTGGTGGTGGCGGAAGCAGAAGAGCCAGTCGGCACAGATGGTGGCGTAACCAGGATGGCGGCGGCCATGATGATGATGGCATCGTACCGCAACCAGGCATTGCACATTTTTATCCGTCCGGCCTTGCTGGGTACGGCCTTGAGTCTTTCTCAGAACTGTCGAAGAGGTAAGCTTATAATCATAATAATTACCGTATTTTAGGCGCACCTAAAAGCCTTTATTTTTTTCAAAAGCTGACCGTGCGCCTTATAATACAGTGCGCCTTATATATGGATCGATATTAAGACGCAAAGTCTTGCAACTAAAGCAAGCAGCCGCCGACTCGATTTTCCCCCGAAGGTGAAGTCGTCCGCGGTGTATGCTGGGATTTATATACCGGCGTTTCATTTCCTAACCAATGTGTCAATCATCATTTGAATCAGTCACTATTGGCTAAAGTTATTCGGAGGTAAAGGGGGCGGATCCTTTTTATTATTTACAGGCTCGCATAAAGAGGCGAAACAAAGCCTGCAATTGGCCGAAAAAGATGAATGTGAATCACATGTTGGGTTGCACTACGGCATAGAGAAAATATGTTTTACTATTCTGTAATTGTAAATATTTTACTCTCCTGGATTTACGACACTCACGGTTGTAAGAGGACCATGGTTACGTATCATTATTGAACGTGATGGCTGCAAGAAAACTTAGGTGAGCTATGCGGCTTTATATTTTCCCGGTATCTTGTTTTAGAACGATCTTGATGTTTCTGTGATGAGTCTATTTTTAAACTAAATGCAATTCAAAGTGTTTTTTTGTCATATACACGGCAAAGAACCCCGTTTCCCTGCACAATAAAATTCTTACTTTGCTCTCCACACAGTTGCCAGCAAAAAATAAAATGGAAACTAAGAAATGTTTGTTTGGTGACATCGTACGGACACCGCATCCGCACGTGTCTACGACACGTATTTGCTTCTTTGCAAGCTTTCGGAATGTTAAGGGGGTAATAAGTTGGACTGAACTATCTGACTGTTTTGTTGACGTTCCCATGGTAGCGCCTTATAATCCGGTGCGCCTTATGTATGGAAAATATCAGACAAAAGACTATTTTTGGGGGGTGCGCCCTATAACCCAGTGCGCCTTATAGTGCGGAAAATACGGTAGAATGAATTCTACTTCAAAGTGCCTTTCAGGACACCCCAGGTCGCTGTACATAGAGTACCAAACAACAATAAATCAAGAACAAAATAAGCAAGTAATAAATAGCAAATAAAAACACAGTAGAGTTAAACGGGGGCGGTATGTGAGGCAGATGATCATGATAAGGGTAGTGGGGGTTTCGAGTCCATATTTGAAGGTGGACATGGTGGCAGTATTCCGGAGGTCAGACAGCAATGAGTTCCAGAGCTGGGGGGCAGAGGGGCTGAAAGCTCAGCTTCCCATGGAGCTGAGACGGGCAGCGGGTATAGTGAGATGAAAGCAGGAGGATGATCTGAGGGCGCAGGATGGCGTGGCAATGTGAAGGAGGTTGGAGGGGTAGAGAGGGGCAAGGTCATAAATGGCCATGTAGGTGTGGAAGAGAATTTTGTAGTTGATTATGTGGTTGATTGAGAGCCAGTGGAGTTGTTGAAGGACAGGGGTGATGTGATGGCAGTAGTGTTATAGACTAGCTGAAGTCTATGGAGGGACTTTTGAGATAAACCGTAGAGGAGGGAATTGCAGTAATCGAGGGGTGAGGTGACAAGGCCATGGACGAGGATGGCAGTGATGTGGGGATGAGGAAAGGGGGGAGACGGTTGATGGACAGCAGGTGAAAGTTAGCTAATCGGTGATGTTATCTATGTGAGAGTTAGAGGAGAGTGTGCTGTCAAGGATGACATCCAGACTCTTGACGGGAGGGGAAGAAAAAAACGGAGGAATTGTCACCGGAAAAAGGGAAGGAGTCAACTTTAAAGAGGACGGATTTGATGCCGATGACAAGTAGTACAGTTTTTTTGCTGTTTAGTTTTAGGAAGTTGACAGTGAACCATGATTTTATTTCAGAAAAGCCGGAGTTTAGGTCAGGTTGTGGGAGTATTAAGTTGGGTTTGCCCGAAAGGGAAAGTTGGGTGTCATCCGTAAAGCAGTGGAAGGAAATATTGACTTTCCAGAGGATATGGCCTGGGGGAAGTAGGTAGGTTATAAAGAGGAGAGCCCCCCGGACAAAGCCCTGGGGCACACCTGAGGAGACTGGAGAGGGGTTAGAAGAGGACTTGAGTTAAATGGACTGAGTGCGGTCAGTGAGGTACGTGTGGAACTATTGGAGGAGGGTGTTGGTTAGGCCAAGTGAATAGTCTGCTAAGAAGAATGGAATGGGAAATCGTGTCAAAGGTGGCACTAAGGTCGAGGAGGATGAGAATGGAAAGTAAACCAGAATCAGCGGAAATTAGGTCATTTGTGATCTTGATAAGTGCAGTTTGAGTGCTGTGGCGCGGATTGTTGGTAGTGAGATGAGCATGAAGTTGGGAGACTACTTTTTCGAGGATTTTGGATATGAGTGGTAGGTTGGAGAGGGATTATTGAAGTTGTTGGGGTCTGAACCGGGCTTATTTACGTAATAGATAACCAGGGTAATGCCGAATACAACATTGCCCTCATGTATTGCAGATGAGATCTTCGCAAACTTCTGCTTTCTCCAAGACGTCTTCAGGAATGAATTCATTTTTCTTCCCGACAAAGCTGATGAGGTAAGCGGCGATCATCTGTAGTTGTTAAGGGAAGTCCCTTAAACTTGCACAGTGTAGCGACTATGGGTAATACTCTACAACAGTATGGACCTAAACTTCAGTGCACCACTAGCAGAAAAATCTCATACAAATAAGTAACTGTTGGAATAATGTGCATAAGTTATTCAACTTTACTATAATCTATTTGTATTATATGTTTGTTTGAAATATTGTGCTTACAAAATAGGATGATTCTCACAGCAAAAGTTTTCCACGGCACCCTGGCAAGAACTAACGGTATGAATCAGTTACAGATTTGACCCGCAGGTCAAGGTTCTTTCTTGAAGATAGCGTGAAGAGAGTTAATCAGTCACATTTCAAATAACAAATTGTTGTGCAAGAACTGGTTCAAACGGGAACATTTAACCTTCAAACTGCACCCCTTTCCCCTTAGCAGTCGAAACCACCTTGTAACAAGGGCGTTCCTTTCTAAAAAAGGCAAGCAAAGGGAAGACTGCTTCAGAGTGAGTGGAGGATTGTAACTGAAGCAATCTTCCTGTCACTTTCCTTGCAAGTAAAACCATACACAATTCTCTGTCTTTTTGTATGCAGGTTTTTGTTACAAGTGTTGGGTTGAACCTGACAGTAACTCATCTAGAAACTAGTATAATATCCCAGCTTGGCTAAAGGCAGAGCCCCATTGATTTAATTTAGCACAAACTCAATTTTATACTTTTATATTGCATTTGTCTAGGCAAGAGCAGCATGCATTCTGTGCAGATCCCATACGAAGAAAAAGAAACACAACACGTGATAAGTAGATAGTTAAGAAAAAAATAGTATTCAGCGAGAGAGAAACTCAGCCCAGCCTCATGGTTCACATTTTATGCCCGAAGCCGGCCTGAACTTTGGGCCCAAGATTTTACTATTCTGGCTTTTGAGTTTTTCTCAAAATAATTTGGCCAATCGTCATTTTCAGGACTTTGAGGAGGCGTGCTACTTATTAAAAAAATGCGGTGCGCTGGATGTCACCGATTCGGAGAGAGTGACGGCATCTGAGGGAGGCGAGGCGGAGTTGTCCTTCCTGCGGGGGCTTTTACAACCCTTCATTGACTCTTACCTGGTACATTTTGCCTTCCGTGATACATGTGAGGGAATACATAGCTGAGGATTGCGCTCAGGTCATGTGCAGGTTTCTCATGGACCGGGACGCCGACATTATCACAGAGCAAGACTTTCTACCCGCCGTGAGGAACTTGGCAACCAAGCTCCTCCTTTCAGGTACAAAACCACCTCCCTCAAGGGGCGTCACCTAACCTGACCAAAAAACCTAACCTTTTTTGTCAGCAGGTCGCCTGAACACTTACGAGACCCTCTCGTCCGACATCCAGAAGAACGTTCTAGCGGCCTTACGGAGACTGGCGGCTCTGACAAGGTTGAAGGCGTGAGTAATGAGATTACCCTGGTCGAAAACCTGTTTGACTTCTAAGCTCATTTTGTCTACAGCCTGCTGGACTGTTTTGTCTTGTTTGCCAATTACAGGTCAGGGAAGGCGTACGGTGTGGATAAAGAAGCTGTGAGACAAATAGAACGCAGACTATGTAAGAAGGCTTCCGCAATTATACAAGGGGTGTCAAACTCATTTGAACTCAGGGGCCACACGATAGAACAAACATTCTGTCGGGGGCCGGACTAGTAGATTAAAAAGAAAGAAAAAGAGAGATAAAGAAATAAGAGAAAGAGGGAAGGAAAAGGAGAGAGAGGGCTGGACAAAGAAAGAGAGGGAGGGAGAGAGCGTGAGAAACAAGAGATAAAAAGTCATGAGAGAGAGGGAAATGAAAGGGGAGAGGAAGAAAGAAATCCAAATAGAAATAGAAAGACAGAAGAAGAGAAAAGAGAAATGAAAGCGCAAAGGGTAGGAAGAGAGAAAGAGAAAAGAGAGAAAAGTTAGAGCAAAAGAAGTTAAAAAGACACAGAGAGAGAAAAAGACAAAGGAAGAGAAAAAGAGAGACACAGAGAGTGAAAGAGACAGAGACAGAGAGTGAGAGAAAAGAGAGAAAATGAAAAAAGGAAGTTAGCGCAAACGAGGTTAAAAGACACAGAGAGAGAAAGAGACAAAGAGCAATAAAGGGGTGGAAAAGAAAGAGATAGAGAGAGAGAGAAATAAATACAAGTAAGGTGTCTTTGTTCGAGGCACCTGGCTTTGGCGACATCAAGTTGACACATTTCAACCTGCAGCTTGTTGTTCTCTTGCACTTCTCTGGGTGTTGTCTCGCGGGCTAGATTCAATCCCTTAGCGGGCCTGATCTGGCCTCCGGGCCAACTGTTTGACACCTGTGAATTTTACCATAGTAAACTACTCGTTTTGCCCAGGGTGCGTACACCTTTTTTCATAGCCAAATTCAAGAAACTGCACTTTCAGAGCCAATTTTTAAATTTCTCCAGTACCTTCAAAGGAATAAAAATCCAGCTCCTATCAAAAGAATGTTTTTTGTTGGCTTTAATGACTAAAATAAAGTCGCTATCGTGGTGCTAGCACATATTTTGGGCTAGCGTGAGCTGTTCCTATCTAGGATCTACGACATTTTTGTGTCAATGGGTTGCTATAAACTGACATGAATTCTGCGCAGGTTCAATTGTCACACTTGTTTACAAACACGGAAAAGACTCGATAGGTGTTGGGCAGGATTACTTTAACTTGATTACTTTCAATTACTTTTGGATGACTCCAATACCAAATATGCTAATAAAAGACAAAAGAAACTAAATATGAATAAAATGATGACTCACAACACGTGATAAGCTTTCTCTCCTGGCTTTGATGTCTTTGATCTCCGGCAAAACTGACATAAAATGCGACAGAAACAAAATGAAAATCAATCCAAACAGCTTGCCAACATAATTTTTCCATCTAATCCTTTACTCCCAAGCCTGCACAAAATTTAGTCATTTTATTCCTATTTAGTTTATTTTGTCTTTTAGTCACATATTTAGTATTGGAGTCATCCAAAAGTAATTGAAAGTATTCAAGTTAAAGTAACCCTACCCAACCCTGGAATAATGCCATTGGTAATCAATAATCAAATAAACCACAACCAAACTCAGTTTTACCACTGCTATATTTCTAAATTTACACTTTCATTCTTGTCTGTTGTTGTGCTGAAAAATGAACGCGATGCATGAAATGTCCCCAGCTCGCGCAAAATTTGCTAAAACATATTTGTATTTAATTTTTGAGGGAATGTAATACAACCGTAAAAAACGGGGCATTTGCACCTTGTATGCGCAAAGGGAAATATTAAATGAAAGTCGAGGGTGGGTGCACCTTCTGTAGTGTTTAATTCACAAAGAGTCTCAAAGGGCTGCATTGATTTCCACAGTTTAGTGTTGCAGATTCCTCCAAAGGAAGATATAGTTGAGTGTCATCTGCATAGCAAGGGAAACTGATATTATACTGGCGAATAATATCACCTCATGGAAGCATGTAAATGCTGAAAAGAAGGGGACCAAGTACTGAGCCCTGCGGAACACCACAAGTAACACTTAAGGGCTCAGATGTCATTTCACCATATTTAACACAGTGCGTCCTATCTGAGAGGGAGACCACAATGTGTCATTACAGTCTTAAAGATGCTTAGCTAGCTTGTTGCAAATGCAGGACTAACATAATGTTGTATTCAATGGAGTCAGTAATTTCAGATTCCTTATTTAAGCAAAATTTTAAAGAAAAATAACTGTTTAAAGAGTCATAATCAAAGAAGTGAGAATTTTAGTTACCCACAAGAGTATCTGAAAATGTCTCGGGTATGAATTGTAAGCACACATTTTTACCTGTTTTGCCCCCTAAGGGAAAATCTTAGTTCCGTATTTTCCGCACTATAGGGCGCACTGGGTTATAGGGCGCACCCCCAAAAAAAAGTTTTTGGTCCTATATCTTCCATAGATAAGGGGCACGGGATTATAAGGCGCTACAACGGGAACGTCGACAAAACAGTCAGATAGTTCAGTCAAACTTATTACCCCCTTAACATTCCGAAAGCTTGCAAAGAAGCAAATACGTGTCGTAGACACGTGCGGATGCGGTGTCCGTACGATGTCACTCAAATGCATCGTTCCAAATACCATTCGGAAGGTTAAAGTCTTGGGATTCAAGAAATGCCAACCATTCCTTAGTTTCTATTTTCTTTTTCGCTCGCAACTTTACTGTGCATATGACAATAAACACTTGGAATTGAGTTTAATTTAAAAAAAGACCCATCAAAGAAACATCGATATCACTCTGAAACAAGATACTGGGAAAATATATAGCCGGAGTAGCTCACCAAAGTCGTTGCGTTCAATAATAATGTGCAACCATGGTCCTCTTATATCCGTGAGTGTAGTAAATCCAGGAGAATAAAATATTTACAAATACAGAATAGTAAAACATGCTTTCTCTATACTGTAGACAACAAACCAAACTTGCTATTCACATTCATCTTTTTCGGCCAATTGCAGGCTTTGTTTTGTCCCTTTAGCCTATGCAAGCCCGTAAATGATAAAAAGGATCCGCCCCCTTTACCTCTGAATAACTTTAGCGAATAGTGATCGATTCAAATGATGATTGACACATTGGTTAGCCAATGAAACGCCGGTATATAAATCCCATCATACACCGCGGACTACTTCACGTTCGGGGGAAAATCGAGTCAGCGGCTGTTGCATTAGTTGCAAGACTTTGCGACACACCATTGAGCCATATATAAGGCGCACTGTATTATAAGGCGCGTGGTCAGTTTTCGAAAAAAATTAAGACTTTTAGGTGCGCCTTATAGTGTGGAAAATACGGTGCATTGAAAATTTGAAATGAACACATCTATTTCAATATAGATTTTGCATTATTCTACAGACTTCCGAGAGACAAAATGCCATTAACCGGTTAACGGTAGTTGTGTTGGTTGTAATCACACTAAAGTGATTCTCTTCCCTCTAGCCGGGCAAATCCGTCCCCAGATGCTTCAGACTGAACCTGACGCAAGTCTTGATTCTCTGCTGGAACATATCCAACACCTCAACACTGAGACCATTTTCAAGCCTTAACCTCCATTTGACCTCGTCCTCCTCCTCTACTCCCACACCTTCAGTGCCAGAAAATACGACATTATGTTTTAGCAATATTTTTTATAAAGCAGTGTTGCAACATGTCATAAGAATAAAATTGTGTCATTAAAATATAGTTTTTTATCAGGGTTCGCACAGGTGCTTGAAATCCTTGAATTGTAATGTTTTCAAAGTCAGGAAAATGCTTGGATTTTAAGGCAAAAGCTAGAAAATGCATTGCAATGATTCTTGCTTACACTAAAGAGAACAGCTCTATTCAGAAAACCGTCTCTTTGGCTCGGCTCACTGAAAAGAGCCTGTCGGCTATTCCAGGTCACAAACAGGTCCTCAGATTTTTTTAATTTTTATTTTTACGATACGTTATCAATAATAATTCAAAAAATATGCAGCGATATTTTTTGTAATCCGGAATTTCATAGGTTCTGCAGGGGATCCTTGAAAAACACATAAAATATAAACATAATCACAGATAAAAAAAAATTTTTGTAAAATATAAAACAATCTCAGCTTTTTACACACTTAACACAATTAAAGTTGAACAACACAAAATCCCTGAAAATGCAAAACAATAAAATCTTCAGTGCTATAAACGACAATGCAAAAAAACCTATTTAAAATTTAGACACAGATCCTCTGAAAAACACGCAAAAGATATAAATGAGTGAGTAAAACATATAACAAAATATCAGCAGTTTTTAAGATCGAATGTATTTAGCAATTGATATCATTAAAATGAGCTCAAATTTGGCTAATTGTTCTGCTTTTTATACATACAGTCCTTTTCTTTTTTGTTGTCCGTATTGAACTCAATTATGACCAGGGTTGGGTAGGGTTACTTTAACTGGATTACTTTCAATTACTTTTGGATGACTCCAATACCAAATATGCTAATAAAAGACAAAAGAAACTAAATATGAATAATATGACTAAATTTTGTGCAGGCTTGGGGATTAACGGAATACATGGAACGGCAAAAATGACGTTGGTAAGCTGTTTGGATTGATTTTCATTTTGTTTCTGTCGCATTTGATGTTCGTTTTGCCGGAGATCAAATAGATCAAAGCCAGGAGAGAAAGCTTACCACGTGTTGTGAGTCATCATTTTATTCCTATTTAGTTTCTTTTGTCTTTTATTAGCATATTTGGTATTGGAGTCATCCAAAAGTAATTGAAAGTAATCCAGTTCAAGTAACCTTACCCAACCCTGATTATTACCAACACCTATCAAGTCCTTTCCATGTTTTTAAACAAGTGTGACGTACTGAAGCTGCGTGTACATTGTTGAAGCGGAATGGCAGAATTCATGTCAGTTTGTAGCACCCCATTGACCCAAACAGATAATTGATCCTTAATTGGAACAGCTCAAAATAGCACAAAGTATGAGCAAGCAGCAAGATAGACAGTTTATTTTATTTTGATTGGCGCTGGATTTCTTACTTTGTAGATACTGGAAAAATTGGCCTTGAAAGTGCTTGAAAAGCTCTTGAATTCAGCCATGAAATAGGTGTACGAACCCTGTTTTATTCTGCATGGTATATTACTGTATATTAATGTTTATCTTGAAACTCTGATGAATTGTTTCCCTCTCCTAAAATGTTAAAAATAACAGATGAAGGCTGTTCTTGTTTGAGACATTTATTTCTTCAAACGTCTTTACATGTCAATAAAACAAGCATAAGAAAATGCACCATTTATGAATCCTTTTCTATGTGTTCGTTCGGATGTCATAGCTCTAAATGAGAAGCAGAGGTCAACCGACCCCAACTGCAGTTAAAAGGCCTTGTTGAGTCTCATTTGGCGCCACCACCAGGCTGTTGGGTACACCTGCAATGCCAAAATTCTGCCTCCAGTAATATAAGAAATTGAAATTCTTTTGAAACAGCATTTCCTACTTTTGACCAGTGTTCCCTCTAAGCTGCGTGCCCGCATATTCTCGGCGCACAAGAAATTCTAGCCAGCGCAATGTTCCCTCGAAGCTGCGAGTTTTTCAAGAACCGGCTTCTTTGGCTCGGCTCACTAAAAGGAACAGGCTCTTTCGGGTCTTAAACGGCTCTTCAGGTTGTTTTTGCTTCTTTCATTCATACACGACCAAATATTATGTAAAATGATGCACACAATGACTTAAAGGAAGGGGGAATAGAACAAAAAAGAAAAAAATACCAAAATGAAAAAGTAGTGAAAAGCTGAGAAAAAAAAGAAACAAAAGGAAGAGAAAAAAGAAGGAAAAATTCAGAAAAAAGCCATAAAAAATAAAAGAAATAAACAAAGGAAAAAAAGGAATTGAGAACAAAAAGAAAAAAAGTAACCGCTCGGAAAAAATAAACACAATGAGATTTTTTTTAAAAGGGATTGAAAAAAATAGAAAAAAACGGGAAAAAGAAGAAAAAGTTTGTGTTGCATTCAAATAATTTCCAATTATACCAAGTCAATCTTGTGAAAGAATTGTTGTAAAAACAAATGACGTTTGTAGGCCGTACAACCTTTGCAATAATACATTAGTCAATTCATTCAAAAGTGAAAATTAATTTTGCATTGCCGGAAAATGTAAGTCGATGACAAGTTTTGGACCTGTTTGATAATGACTTAGTTGCCACACTTGGGATTGCTGTTGCTCACTGTTGTTTCAAGCGTTGCTCACAGACTTTGTGTGAACGCTCAGACCCCTGCAAAATTGCAGGGAACATTGCTTCTGACCAATTATCAGTTTCACTAGCCAGCGTAAGTGGACCTCTGACCATCACAATTAATGATATTTTGTAGAGATTATTTTTAATTCTTTTGTTCTTTCTGCTTCTGAGCATATGTGTTCACTCGTGCCAGGCAACAAGGCGCTCTAAAGGAACCATGCAAAGAAAAAACAAAGGTAGAGCTAGCTCGCTAGAGTTCATGGTGGCAGACAAAGACTTCTATCCAAATTGCACTGAGAAAACTAAGTGCAGAGTGAAAAGGCCTTTAGAATGCAAGGGTTACTTGTTTGGGTTTTGGTGAGGTAAAACAAACATTATTTACATAAGTTGTTTGTGTTTTTATGTAAGTTTTTGTGAATGTGGTTGCATAGGTTTTCATGTGTATTTACATACGTTTTTGTGTGAACTGACATTTTAGTGTATGTTTAGGTACGTTTTGCATGTGTTTACGTACGTTTTCGTGCATTTTTAATTACCTTTTTGTGCGTGGTTCATGGGTGTTTACCTACGTTTTTATGCTTGTTTCTGTATATGCTAATTGTTATTTTATTATATTGTTAACGTTTTTTTATTGCACTTCAAATGTAAGACAAATCTAATGCTGGTGAGGTAAAACAAACATTATTTACGTACGTTTTTGTGTGAACAGACATTTTAGTGTATGTTTAGGTACATTTTGCATGTGTTTACGTACGTTTTCGTGCATTTTTAAATACCTTTACGTGCGTGGTTCATGGGTGTTTACCTACGTTTTTATGCTTGTTTCTGTATATGCTAATTGTTATTTTATCATATTGTTTACTGTTTTTTTATTGCACTTCAAATGTAGGAGAAATCTAATGCTGGTGAGGTAAAACAAACATTACAAGGTTTTATAACACAACTACCTGTCTGTTCTTCTCTATTTGACTCGAATACTGCTTGGAAAATTTCAAATTCTTTGACATAAAACAACTTTTTTTTAAAGTAATGAAAAGAGTTACTTTCCACTGTAACTAGTAACTTTTACTATAGAGTAAATCAGTTACTAACTCAGATACTTTTTGAAAGAAGCGATAACTATACCGAATTACTTTTTTACTGTTTGACTTTTGCCAAAGGGGCTCTTTTCATCTGCAGGTGTACCCAACTCGGCACCTGTGGTGAGTCCGCCCACCGTCCGTGCCAACCTTTATCTGTACACAGGCGGCACGTCCACTTTGATCCGCAGGGCGCTGACGGGGTCCTGACAAAAGACAGAGATGTACTCTAGCACTTTGGAGTTGAGCCTCTTCTCGCTTTCCTTGGCGCGGTGCCGCTCCTTGTCCCAACGCTCGCGCTCGCCGTTCATCTGCGAGAAGAGGTTGAGTTGGATGGCGCGTAGCGTGGCCGCTAGCACATAGGCGCTGCCCTGCAGGCCGTGGCACAGCGCGGCGCCCAAACTCAGGGCAGCCGCCATCAGGTTGGGCATGGTCTCGCACAGCACGCATGCGCTCTCCAGGAGGTGCAGCGTGCAAAAGCGACCTGTTGTTGCCGGGCCATGAGGGTAGGATATTGGTGGTGTAGAACCCTGCATTTGGCCGGCCATCAAGTGGCGGGCGCAGTCGCTGAAGTGGGTGGTGGCCCGGCGCAGGGGCAGCAGTGCCAGGTAGAGGTGGCAAGCCGCCTTGGTGAGGGCGTGAAAGAGCAGACGCAGCTCCAACACGGCGTTGCCTGGCCCGAGAAAGAGAGATTAAGAGGTGTCCGGGTCAGATTGGAGTTTAATCTGATGCTGCTGTGACTAATGTCAGATGGCATTAAAATCACCTGAGCACGCAAAGCAAACCAAAGTTCAAGCGTAGCGAATCTTAAACTGATAAAAAAGAAGCATCTTGGCCTCGGGTATCTTATAAAACATGACTGGTAAATTTATGATTTATTAGACAATCAAAATAAACAGAAAAGACAGATTACATTTCAATTTGCAAGGTGAACGACGGAGCACCCAAACCTTATAAGAAATTCCAATCTGTTCTGAAAGCCCTTTTCATTAAATCTCATCGGTTATAAAAATCGAACCTAAAGAGTGAAAATCATAGAACAGCAACTATATTAGACGATAGTGACAATGAAATAAACTGTGCATAATAGTCCAAATAACAAACAGTGATGCAGGATTGTCAAATTAACAAACTTGCATCCCATGCAATCTCCTTTGCAGGCATCCAATGTTAAAAACAGAAGAAACTGATCAACAATTTTCTGAAATTCATTTCACGGTACTTGGGGTTACACGGTAAAATTCTTAATATTAATTTAGCACCAAGTACCATATGTTCACTGAAGTAGTATTAAAAGTTAACCTTAGGTATTAATTAACATTGTTAACTGTCAGTGACAGTTTTAATTCAACAGTAAGTTTGCAACACTATGCTGAACTTATGGTCCTTATTTACAGTATTAAATGCATGCTTGCTTATTTTACCGTTTTAATATTTGTATTACCTTCAGTGGATACAATTTTGTTCTTTTACAAAATATTTAGTGTCTGCTCCTTTTAAAAAAAATGCAAATCAACACACTGCAAAAATAATCGTTTGATGTGAAATATAGACAATTTTAATCATATATAGTATTTTTTCCTCGTTTAAGAACTTTTTGAAAGAAAAAGACACCTGGAACTACCCAAATTACATCTGCAATATCATGCAATTTTGTTATCATATTAAGTAGTTTAAACTATTTGCAATATTAAGTATGAAGAATAGGGTAGGGTTTCTTTAACTTGATTACTTTTGGATTACTCCAATACTAAATATGCTAATAAAAGACAAATGACTCAATTTTGTGCAGGCTTGGGGAGTAACGGAATACATAAAACGGCAAAAATGATGTTGGCAAGCTGTTTGGATTGATTTTCATTTTGTTTCTGTCGCATTTTATGTTAGTTTTGCCGGAGATCAAAGCCAGGAGAGAACGCTTACCACGTGTTGTAAGTCACTTTAATTCATAGTTAGTTTCTTTTGTCTTTTATGAGCATATTTGATACTGGAGTAATCCAAAAGTAATTGAAAGTAATCAAGTTAAAGTAACCCTACCCGACCCTGAGAATAGATATTCAAGTAGGTTGTATATGCTAAAAAAAAAGTTACTATAGGGTACAAAAAAGGATATTTTAGTTCAATTTGCTTATTTTAGCAAAAATGTCGAGCAAAGATACAGAACTATACGTGCTTCTTTATCCTTACTTACCGTCAATGAAGCAGAAAATCCACAAGAGGACAATACACGCTGCTAAAAAGGTGAACCAATCCATGTGAGTTGCTTCTTTAAAATCCAAGAGGGGAAAATAGCTCGAAAATGTTGACTTTTGATGAAAATGATGTCCAGACTCACATAATCGGATGGATAATGGTGGGTGATCATGCGGCGTGTGTGGACCACTTTGTCGCCTTAATCGAATCTGTTAAGACTTTCTCTTAGTCTGATGCGTCTTCTAGTACTAGCTAGGTTTGTTTAATCCTTTTTTTCCGTTTCGCCGTGTCACTTGGCTCCTTAAAACCAGTATTGATGGAAACGTGAAGTTAGTAGTAAAATAATGACATTATGTTTTTAATTATAAAAATACCCGATATAAAAAAGGGAAGCCGTATTAAGCTATTTTGATACTCTCCGAATAGTTCCTCGAGTGAAGTACGTAGACGCTGCCTTAAATGTATTATTTAGCCCCTCCTCGTGATAAAAAGACTTAACGTAATAAGCAAAAATCAGTGTACTATTTAAAACACTCTTAATTCGATAAATTTTGTATTTATTTTACATGACATAAGCCTCACCTGGTGGGAGCGGACATAATGGTCCGCCATTTTGTTGCTAGTCAAATAATACACACTGTCCCTTTAAATGTGTGCTTTTGGGTGAATTTTTTTTTAACAATTTTATTGACACTTTTAACAGCAATTAAATACATTCACAAATTTATAATATCATATTCTAACAATATGAGGTTTGAACATTTTTTATCGACACTTTTAACAGCAATTAAACACATTCACAATTTCACCACATCGTATCCTAACAAGGTTTCCGGAGGTAAAGTGAATGCAGCAAGCCGTTTTCCCTGGTTCTAAAATCATTAAACAAAAACTTTTAAACCATTCAAACAACTAAATCACCAACTTTATAAGTTTGGTCTAAAGTCTTTACTTGCCTCTGTTGCAAAGTCTGACGTCACTCCGTTGTCACGACAACGGACCGCATACGCACATTTTAAAACCTTGGGTTTAAAATATACAACGTAAGACACTTACTCACTGTTCGCCCTATACAAGTGTAAAGACAACTAGTTCAGGATGAAATGTGGTCAAATATAATAATTTGAGCGTTTTTTTAACCCATTTTGGTTCATTTGTAATCTGAGGACGGTGGCGCAATGCATCATGGGCATTCTTGGTTTGGAAGTGGCGGGAACTATTTGGTCGTTGGTGATAACACCTTAGCAGGCTAGTAAAAAAATCTTCCCTAAATAAATAGAACATTTTTAAATTTGTAAAATGATTACTTTAAAACATGTATTTTATAGTACTTATTTTATAAAGGCCAAGTATGTAGTTTATATGCATAGTTAAACGAAATTAAATACATTCACAGAAGTGTAATCAGGAAATGACTTGGGAGGTAATCTATTTAGGGTATTTAAAGTGACAGTGTTTATTATTTAGCGCCTCATAGTGGCAAAAACAGAATTTATTTAAATAATGAGCAAAAATACATGAACTAAAAGTGCTTTAAAATACTCCTAAGTCGAGACATATTAATTTATTTTACACAACATGAGCCTCACCTATACGAAGCATGTATATTATCTGCCATTTTGTTGCAACAAAACCACCCAAAACCTCAAAATAAGAATGTGCAAAACAGGAATGTTATGACATCATTAAAAGCATACATATTTGATAAATAGATGTGGGCTTTTACTCCCCTGGGTAGAGTTAAAGAGCCTCATGGCATGAAGAAGACAAAGCACTAGTCCTGAAACAACCGTTTAAGATTCATTCAGTCATTCAAGGGTGAATTGACAATTACAAAATGAAACGGATTCAAACAAATGAGCAGAAATATAATCAATTGTTATCTAAGTATGCAATAGGAAATTAATACATATGACCTATGTTTAATAACACAGTGTACAAGCTTTAAGTTTACCGAGTATTTTCTTTTCAGGCAAGCCACGTTTAAAGAAGAGCAACGATGGCGTTATCACCTACCACATTCCGTTCAACATTAAACTTTTGGCATCTGAGGTAGGTGCTTTCAAACATTCACATTTTCTTCACACACAATGTAATTACCATAAATTCCGGACTATAATCCGCTACTTTTCCCCCTAACTTTCAACCCTGCGGCTTATTCCGTGATGCGGCCAATTGATGTCATTTTTCTAACGGCCGCTAGCGGCGCTCGAGTGTTACTACCATTAACTGCCCTGTCATAGCTATATTATTATTATTAAAGCTTTGAAAACTCTCTCAGTGAGAAACAAAAGATAAAAAGTCGTGAGAGAGGGGGAAAAGAAAGGGAGAGGAAGAAAGAAATCCAAGGAGAAATAGAAAGACAGAAGGAGAGAAAAGAGAAAAGGAAGTTAGAGCAAAAGAAGTTAAAAAGACACAGAGAGAAAAAGACAAAGAGCAACAAAGGGAGAGAAAAAGAGAGAGAGAAAAAAAGAGAGGGAGAGAGAGGGAGAGAAAGAGAGAGAAATACAACTACTGTGTCTTTGTGAGAAGCACCTGGCTTTGGCAACTTGATGTTGCCATATTTCAACCTGCAGCTTGTTTTTCTCTTGCGCTTCTCTGAGTGTTGTCTCGTGAGCCGGATTCAATCCCTTAGCGGGCCTGATGTGGCCCGCGGGCCGCCTTTTTGACACCTGTGCACGACACCATACTGGGACATCTAGTCATCACATCACATGTTACAGTGTCCCTTTAACATCATTGTGTATATTTGACTACATGGTCTTCCGTTTAATTTGGAGTGTACCTTTGTGTAAGAATGGTTACAAATAGTTTGAAAAGCTCATTCCAAATCTAAAAAAATTGTCCTTCTTAATATGATTTAAATTCTTAGGAGGAAAAGGACAAGTGGATGCTGCATGAGGTAGGACCAAGTGCGCCAGTGAAGAAGAGGAAGTCTGGTAAGAATAAATGGGATGACGCAACGGGAGCGGTGCAGGGATACCGAGTGAGGCGAGGCGACCTGTCTTACACCACCACCAGACGCTTGCAGGTACTGCATGACTGTCTTAGACCACCTAATATACAACCGGAGATCAAAATTAGAGAACTTATTCAAAAGGTTTACAACCAATGTTCCCTGACCGTTCACACAAAGTCGGTGAGCAACGCTTGAAACAACAGTGAGCAACAGCAATCCCAAGTGTGGCAACTAAATCATTATCAAACTTGACATCACGTTACATTTTGCTGAGTTTCCGGCAATGCAAAAATTTATTTCATTTTTGAATGAATTGACTCATGTATTATTGCAAAGGTTGTACGGCTTAAAAACGTCATTTGTTTTTACAAAAATTCTTGCACAAGATTCCCATTCTTTTTTCCTGGTATCTTTTGTCGCATAATACTAACATTTTTGGGGGCTTATTGAGTCGGTTGCACGATACATAACTATTTAATCACATTCTTTTAGTGGAAGTACAATGTTGGCAACAAGATTGACTTGATATAATTGGAAATTATTTGAATGCAACACAAACTTTTTCCCCCTTTTTTAAAAAAAAAAAAATCCTTTAAAAAACTCATTGTGTTTTTTTTTCCTAGCTGTTACTTTTTTCTTTTTGTTCTCTATTTACTTTTTTTTACCATTTTTCTTTTTTCTGGCTTTTTTCTAAATGTTTCCTTCTTTTTTCTTTTCCTTTTGTTTCTTTTTTTCTCAGCTTTTCACTACTTTTTCATTTTGGTATTTTTTTCTTTTTTGTTCTATTCCCCCCTTCCTTTAAGACATTTTGTGCACAATTTTACATAATATTTGGTCATATAGGGATGAAAGAAGCAAAAACAACCTGAAGAGCCGTTTAGGACCCGAAAGTTTCATTTAGTGATCCGAGCCGAAAAAGCCAGTTCTCGAAAAACTTCTTTTTCTCTTCCTTTTGTTTCTTTTTTTCTCAGCTTTTCACTACTTTTTCATTTTGGTATTTTTTTTTTGTTCTATTACCCTTGCCTTTAAGTCATTTTGTGCACAATTTTACATAAGATTTGGTCGTGTAGGGATGAAAGATGGTCGCTTTAGAACGGCCCACCATCTTGCTAAGTCAGTGAAACTGACAGAATTCCATTTAAATAGGGGGTTGACAGATATTCAAGTAAATTAGCACCATGTGCTAAATTAGGACCATAAAGTGAGAGCCACCTAGTACTTTTCTAATTTTGTTTAGTACATTTTTGGCAAAATACAGTTTTTTGTTGTTGTTGAAATGCCGTATCCATTCTGTGGAACAGTGTAGTAGCATAGTATAGACACAACATAGTGTCTTTAAAATGTTAAACAGTGAATATGGCATTTTTCAGAATAGTTCAATTGTTAGTAAAAGGTTGTCTAATTTTAAATTAGAATTATGTCATGACTTTGTTTTTTTTTAAAGGGAAAAATAGATGCAGAAATTCATGGGATACAAGAATTGATTGGACCTTTACTGGAAACGGAAAGGGTAAGCTTTAATGTGGGAGTAAACACACAGTATTTAAGGTTTATTGGCGCCTTTTTGTAATATGAATTAATTCGATTCTGAAGCACGGCGGCGCAGTGGTTAGTGTGTGTGCGGCACAGTTCTGGGGTTGTGGGAATCGAACCTCCTGTGTGGAGTTTGCATGTTCTCCCCGTGCTTGTGTGGGTTTCCTCCGGGCACTTGTTTCCTCCCACGTTTTAAAAACACGCACGTCAGGTTAATTGGCCGGTCCAAATTGTCCCTAGGTGTGAATGAGTGAGTTGTCTGTCTCTCTGTGTCCTGTGACTGTGTCCCCTGCCCACCGCCCGAAGATAGCTGGGATGGGCTCCAGCACCCCCGCGACCCGACTGAGGATAAGTGGTGCAGATAATGGATGGATGGATGGATAAATTCTGAAGCAGGAATCAACAAAGGCAGTACCTGCAGGCACCCCTCCTAAAAATAGCTCACCTGTGATGGGTCTTTTTTTTTTTGTTTTAATTTGATTTCTAGCCGTCTTTAGAAATCACTTAAATAATCAGTGTCTACAAATACATGATTACCTTTTCACATTTTTTAATACCATATAATCCGAAATATAACATGCACTAGATAAAAAGACACACCATCTCAAAGAGTATTTTGTGAGTTAATTTTCATATACAAGGCATTTATTGTGTGCTCTATATTCAGACTTTGAAGACCAATGATAATTGCAATGATTTCAAGCATTTTCAAGCACATCACCCAAAATTCAAGCATTTCCTTGACCTTGAAAACACAACATTAAATATCAAGCATTTTCAAAGATTTGGGTAGGGTTACTTTAACTTGATTACTTTCAATTACTTTTGGATTACTCCAATACCAAATATGCTAATAAAAGACAAAAAAAACTAAATATGAATAAAATTATGACTCACAACACGTGGTAAGCTTTCTCTCCTGGCTCTGATCTTTTTGATCTCCGGCAAAACGAACATCAAATGCGACAGAAACAAAATGAAAAGAAATCCAAACAGCTTGCCAACAGCATTTTTGCCGTTCCATGTATTCCGTTACTCCCCGAGCCTGCACAAAATTGAGTCATTTTATTCATATTTAGTTTCTTTTGTCTTTTATTAGCATATTTGGTTTTGGAGTCATCCAAAAGTCATTGAAAGTAATCCAGTTAAAGTAACCCTACCCAACCCTGTATACAAGGCATTTATTGTGTGCTCTATATTCAGGCTGCAAAGACCCATGATAATTGCAATGATTTCAAGCATTTTCAAGCACATCACCCAAAATTCAAGCATTTCCTTGACCTTGAAAACACAACATTAAAATTCAAGCATTTTCAAAGATTTCAAGCACCCGTACGAACCCCGATAAACACAACTTCCTTACGTATTCTTACTTGTTACCATGCAGGATGTTGTAACTTTCCTGAGCATATACGACAAAGACAAAGCGATGAAGAGAGAGGTGATGCGCAAATGTCTCCATGAGGACATTTGGGGATCTCTTCAAAAGAGGCTTGACCACCACATGGGCACCTGCAACCCAGCTGAGATAAAAATGCGCCAGAAGTTGTACCAACTTTACCTCAATCACGGAAACGCCAGGGTGCAGTGAACTTGAGTTGACGCAATACTTGTGCTGAACATTTGGGTTCATGTTGCCTTTCGCTTTCAGGGTTACGTGTTTCTGGATATGTGCGACCTGAAACAATACAATCCATATCTCCTCAACGGCAAACAGCCACACAAATGCCAGGTTAGTTGCGTTGTATGACTTTTTGATTTTTCTGTGTGCCCGACTGACATTATTCCCACACAGCTGAGGTTAGAAGAACTGAAAGAGAAGCAAGAGTTACTTGAGCATCCAAGACGGACTCGCTGTGATGCAGGTACAGTTTTATCCTTAAGCAATGTTCCCTCTGAGTTGCGCGCGTGCGCAATTGCGCACTGCCCGCACATTCTCAGCGCACAAGAAAATCTAGCCAGCGCAATGTTCCCTCTAAACTGCGTGTGTGCGCAATTAAGCACTACCCAGATCCTTTCCGCGCATAAGAAAATCTAGCCAGCTCACAAAAATCAGGGCTCCAAATTGCTAATTAAGAAGCCAATTAAGTCAAAGTTACAGTGCATGAAGGTAAAAATACACGGGTTCCCCTGACGTTGAGTTCTAAATGCGCTATTTTGAAGTCAAGGTCGAAGTAGAACGAAGTGAGTAAAGTCGGTAGAGTTTTTCGAGAAACCGGCTTCTTCGGCTCGGCTCACTATAATGAACCGGCTCTTTCGGGTCCTAAACGGCTCTTCAGGTTGTTTTGGCTTCTTTCATCCCAACATGACCAAATATTAAGTAAAATTATGCACAAAATGACTTAAAGTCAAGTGGAATAGAACAAAAAAGAAAAAAAATACCAAAATGAAAAAGTAGTGAAAAGCTGAGAAAAAAAGAAGGAAAAAATTCAGAAAAAAGCCAGAAAAAAAGAAAAGGGAACAAAAAGAAAAAAGTAACAGCTAGGAAAATATAAACACAATGAGATGTTTTGTAAAGGAATTTTAAAAAAATAGAAAAAAAAACGGGAAAAAGAAGAAAAAGTTTGTGTTGCATTCAAATAATTTCCAATTATAACAAGTCAATCTTGTTGCCAACATTGTACTTCCACTACAAAATGTGATTAAATACAGTTGTGTATCGTGCAACCGACTCAATAAGCCCCCAAAAATGTTAGTATTATGCGACAAAAGATAACAGGAAAAAAAAGAAATGGAAATCTTGTGTAAAGAATTGTTGTAAAAACGAGGTTTGTAGGCCATACAAGCTTTGGAATAGTACATTGGTCAATTCGTTCAAAAGTGAAAAATAATTTTCCATTGCCAGAAACTCAGCAAAATGTAACTTGATGTCAAGTTTTGGACATGTTTGATAATTACTTCATTGCCACACTTGGGATTGCCGTTGCTCACTGTTGTTTCAAGCGCTCACCGACTTTGTGTGAACGCTCAGACCCCGTAAGGAAAATGACAGGGAACATTGTCCTTGAGTCACAAATCTTATGCAATATAATCACATATTAAACAACATGATATGAAACGTTTCCGATTAGGATGCCAGTACAAGTGGATCACTCCAAGCCAAGATGGTGACTGTGGGACTTCTGTGCTGGATTCACTCCCTGTCAAGTCAGCAGAAAAGAGCACGAGTGGCGAAAGGACTTGGTATTACTATTATACGTCATTGCTTTTATATAGAACATTCAGAAATTGACATAAGAACACTGTTTTAGAAATTTAGTTGAAGTCTAAATGAGGGAAATCAAACTAGGCTCTGGTGATAGACCTTTTGTTCTGAGGTGGGCCAGATCAGGGAAAGAATTACGACAGCAAATTTTCAGCTTTGGTTTTCGGTATCATGGTTTATCATTCGTCCGACATTGGAAACCTACCCAACACATTATTTTTATGTTTGGCATTGAATGTGGTTCATTTTAACAGTTGAGTAAATGCCGTTTTACACCTGAGTCAACACACCACGCTATACAAACTCAACACTGCTGGAGAGAGTATTTAGTTTGCTTTTATTTTGAAAATCATAACTTGATAGAAATGACCTAGAGACATATTTGTTTTTTTGACATATTAAGAATTTTACGGCGGGCCAGATTATGTCATCCCGAGAGCTGTATGTTTGACATGCCTGGTCTTAAAGAAAAAGGGCACCTAACGTGATGCTAGCAAACATCACGTTTGGTCATTGTGATTTTCTAGGAAATTTGATTTCTAACTGATTAATTTACTGCATGAGCCTATTATAACCCTACTCCTTTTATTTGCAACCTAGTATTAATATTGTAATTACAAAGTAACAACTTGATCAGTATCTTTTGAATGCCTGATCAATTCTTCCAAAATTATCCTACAATTTATCTTTGTAAATAACTCAGTGCACTTATGCAGGGCAGATGCTTAAGGGGAGGGGTCTCAAACTCGTGGCTAATCCCGGCAGCAGTATAATAGTTTGAAGCCATCGCCTTTATATGAAGGTTAGAGGGACAGTGTATATTATTTAGCACCTTGTAGTGTTATAAAAACATTATTTAGAAAACAATAGATTGAAAAAATACGCAAAACTACATGAACTAGGATATTAACGTACATGATTTATAATACGGGCAGCACGGCGGAGTGGTGGTTAGCGCGTGTGCGGCACAGTTCTCAGGTCATGGGTTCAAATCCAGCTACCAACCTTCCTGTGCAGAGTTTGCATGATCTCCCCGTGCTTGGGTGGGTTTCCTCCGGGCACTCCGGTTTCCTCCCACATTCCAAAAACATGCCGGTCAAAATTGTCCCTAAGTGTGAATGAGCGAGCGAATTGTCTGTCCCTGTGTGCCCTGCGACTGGCTGGCATCCAGTTCACGGTGTCCCCTGCCCACTGCCCGGAGATGGCTGGGATGGGCTCCAGCACCCCCGCGACCCTACTGAGGATAAGCGGTGCAGATAATGGATGGATGGATGGATATTTGTAATACTCTTAAGTCGAGAAGTTTGCATTTATGTTTCATAACATTAGTCTCACCAAGAGAGAGCTGACCTAGTTGTCGGACATCTTGATGCTACGGGTACCCGAAAATACAAAAACCTGGTTAAGGGTCGGGGAAAACAATGCGAACAATAGTACGGTTTTGTAGCATTATGTTTTTTCCCCCAATGCACTTTATAGGACATGTTTTCAGGTGCACTATACAATACATCAAGTGGTCCAAAAACACACACTGTCCCTTTATTATAAGTACAGCCCAAGCAAATTATGGATGAATTTAATACTGATTAACTAGTTTATTTCCAAACTCATTCATAATATTTTCATTTTAAAAAAAAATTGCATATAAAACTTCATGAATGATTTGAGAACGGTGGGAGGTTTTTGATTATGGATTTTCTTTTGAAATACTTGATTTGGCCCAACCTCACCCAGACCCTCGCTCCGACAGCCCCCAAGTAGGGTGAGTTTGAAATCCCCGTTTTAATGGGTGACCGAACTTGTTTTAACCCAACTCTTAGTAAGGCCAACCTGGTAATAACATAATGGTAACATAGTATTACCAAGATCATGTGCTATTTTAGGAATGCATAGCAAATTGCTAGATCAGTAACATAAGTAGCTCTCAGCTTCAATAGAATTCCATGATAAATCAGTTTCCTGGACCGCAATGCAAACTACTGACACTTCAAAATTCTGAGATATGTTTTCAAAAAGATATTGATGAGAATGTTTACGATTGTGTAATTCCTTCTCCAGCCTGAACGTCATGTACCATGAACGTGAGAGCTCTGTACTGGACGGGACGTGCCACGATCCTGGCTGCTGGTTCTCCAGATGACAAGAGCAGTATTCACCTAACATCAGCCGATTATCTCAGCCTATTCACTCACCACCTGTCTATAAACACATGCACATAAGCATAAATTCACAAAACTAAAATAGAATTTGGAAGATATTGTACAACAGGGGTCGGGAACCTTTTGGACCCAAAGAGCCATAAAAGCAAAAAATGTTTTAAAAAGAAATTGAGAGAAAACCTAATTCTTCAGCACATTTTATTTCACTGTGTGTCATTTGATGATTTAACCATGTGTATGAAATGATAATACAGTGGAACCTCGGTTCTCGACCATAATCCGTTCCAGAACCCTGTTCGAAAACCGATTTGTTCAATCACCGAAATCGTTATTCCCATTAAAAGTAATGTAAAATCGTTTTAATCCGTTCCAACACCCTGAATGTTTACCATGAACGTAAACATGAAGCTAACCCAGGCTAATCGTACGTTCGCGTTAGCGTAATCTTCCGTACGGAAGATTACGCTAACATGAACGTGTAAAAATTAAAAAAAAGGATTATGAATAGGATTTCTTACCTTTGTGGTGGACGGTGGGGAGAGAAAAATCATCAAAAGTTTTTCAACCTCTTCCAAAACTTGCGGCAGTCGCTTGCTTATAGCGCTAACTTCCTTTGCCGCATCACTCGATTTCACAGCCTCCTTATTCTTTACTATCGTACTGATAGTAGGTTTAGCCATGCTGTATTCACTAGCAAGATCAGAAGTTCGTACACCTCTTTCATATTTAGCTATTATGTCTTTCTTAAAGGCAATAGTTGTACGAACAACTTGTCTTTTTTCACCTGTCCTGCTTGCACTGACCTTCTTCGGACGCATAATTAGGGGCTAAAACACCCGTACGCCGCTCAGCATCGCACCCTAACGTACCGGCGTTCGAACTCCGATTTTTTGACCAAACAGCGAAGCAAGAATTTCTCGAAATTTTTGGTCAGACTCCGATTTGTTCGAACTGAGAGGCGTTCGAAAACCGAGGTTCCACTGTAATGCCAAATGTGTCCCAAATCAATGTCAATATGCCATTTACAATTTGTCTTCCACCTTCAGTTAAGAGTGTTGAGGCCATTTTTTTCCATGAAATTTGTCCTTAATAACGGTTTCAAAACAATGTGCATGCAAAGTTCTTTTGTAAAAATGTCATAAATGACTGCAAACCATAAGCATATCGTCATATTAACTGCACTGAACAAGAGAGAGAGAAGGAAGTGCCTTGCGTTGTGTGCAGGGATCCGCCCACCTGTACTGCTCACCCAATCAAAGTCGTTTGCCAGCGTTTTTATTTATCAGGTGAGACGGTTTCTTATCGAACTTCTGCATGAAGTTGCTTCGACCAAAATCTGGAGGAAATCACTTGACTTTGGAACGCCACAGAGAGATATGTAATAGTTACATTATATTTCAGAGCCATATGTACTCATTAAAAGAGCCATATATAGCTCCCGAGCCATAGGTTCCCTACCCCTGTTGTACAACATGGCCCGTGGGATGAGCTGGATGAAGTGGCCGGGAATAGAGAGGTCTGGGATTCCCCACTGAGGCTGCTGCCCCGCGACCTGACCCCTGTTAAGAGGAAGAAAATGGATGGATGGATTTACAAGATAGACAATTTATTAATTGAACATGTGAATTTTTATACACAGTGACACTGTCTAAAAGCACGTCATTTCTGACTGATCACACAAACATAATTATTGGGTTGAATATCTCTTTGACATATCTGTACAAAAGTCTCACTTGTAAATTGATATCGAAATTGTAGCTAATTTTGTGACCTGAAAAAAATAATTAAAAGTATTTAAAAAAAAAACATTCTCCAGTGTTCTGCCATCCCTATTTCCAGTGTGAGAGGAGACGTTAATCATTTGGCTGGTGGCTCATAGAGCTGCAGGTCCAACTTGACCCAAACTTCTCCGGTGGGGACTTCGTGGAGGAGCAGGCGACGATTGGCGGCACCTTTATTCTCCATTTCCTTTTTGATGGTTGCCACGGGGACCTCAGTGCGACCCAGAAAATCTAATGGAAAAAAAAAAGTATGGCAGTATTTAACATAGTAACATTTTTTCCAGCAGAAGGTGTTAAACTTTAAATACAGCTTGCATCGAGAATTTCACTTATCTCGAACTCATTATCCCAATAAGAAATAAGCCAGGGTTGGGTAGGGTTACTTGAACTGGATTACTTTCAATGACTTTTGGATGACTCCAATACCAAATATGCTAATAAAAGACAAAAGAAAGTAAATAGGAATCAAATGATGACTCACAACACGTGGTAAGCTTTCTCTCCTGGCTTTGATCTCTTTGATCTCCGGCAAAACGAACATCAAATGCGACAGAAACAAAATGAAAATCAATCCAAACAGATTGCCAACGTCATTTTTGCCGTTCCATGTATTCCGTTACTCCCCAAGCCTGCACAAAACGGAGTCATTTTATTCCTATTTAGTTTCTTTTGTCTTTTATTAGCATATTTGGTATCGGAATAATCCCAAAGTAATTGAAAGTAATCCAGTTAAAGTAACCGTACCCAACCCTGGAAATAACAGAACCAATTATCGCAAATTCTGGACTAAAGAGCCCACCGAATTTAAAACCGCACGCGCAAATTTAGGAGAGAAACAGAATTTTGTCGTCGTATGAGCCGCACCATGTCATGAGGGAAATTTGCAGGGTTCGTACAGCTTTTTCATGGCGAAACTCAAGCACTTTTCAAGCACTTTCAAGGCCAATTTCTCAATTTTTCCAGTACCTACAACAAGAAACCCAGCGCCAATCAAAAGAACACTTTTGGTGTGACTTTGATGACTCAAATAAAGTGGACATCTTGCAGCTAGCGCATACTTTGCGCAATTTTGAGCTGTTCCTAACTATGACCTACGATCCTTTCTGCTATAAACTGACATAATTTCTGCTATTCTGATTCAAACAATATACGTGCAGCTTGGCTTCGTCACACTTGTTTACAAACACGCAGGGTTGGGTAGGGTTACTTTAACTGGATTACTTTCAATGACTTTTGGATTAGTCCAATACCAAATATGCTAATAAAAGACAAAAGAAACTAAATAGGAATAAAATGTAAAGCGCTTTGGGAAGTCATTGACTTGAAAAGCGCTATATAAATGCAGATCATTTCAGATAATTTCATTTCAAAATGACTACAGTTTGTGCAGGCTTGGGGAGTAACGGAATACAAAACGGCAAAAATGATGTTGTAAGCTGTTTGGATTTATTTTCATTTTGTTCCTGTCGCATTTTATGTTAGTTTTGCCGGAGATCAAAGAGATCAAAGCCAGGAGAGAAAGCTTACCACGTGTTGTGAGTCATCATTTGATTCATATTTAAGTTTATTTTGTCTTTTATTAGCATATTTGCTATTGGAGTTATCCAAAAGTAATTGAAAGTAATCCAGTTAAAGTAACTCTACCCAACCCTGCTAACACAGAAAGGGCATTGGGTAATAAGAGTTCAATACGGAAGGAAAAAATAGAAAAGAAAGTACTGTATGTCTAAAAACTGAAAAAAAATGAGCCAAATTAGGACTCATTTAAATGAAATTGATTGCTCCGAAGCAGACTGCATTCAATCTTTCGACTGCTGATCTTTTCCTTTTTCAATGATTTTCAAGCACTTCACCCAAAATTCAAGCATTTTTCTGATCTTGAAAACACAACATTAAAATCCACAGAGGAGGTCTACTGTTTACTGGACTCACCCACTGTTTAATGCGGTTTACTGCCGTCCGTCATGGTGTCGTCATATGGTTAGGTCATGTGTGTGCAATGATGGGAAATGCATGTGCTAATTGACAATTTAGCGCTATTCTCAAGCAGAAAGATAATTATTGGACAGTGATCTGTATAGAAAAGTCGTCCATTTCGTGTGGCAGTTCACTCGGATGCAAACCAGTAAGAGAACTGACCGTCAGGCGAGAACTGGTCCTTCTCAAAGACAGTAATGCAAAGCACATCCTGGTAGAGGTCTTTGACAAAAAACTGGCAGTTGAAGTTCCACTTTGGGTTGAGCGTGTTGCTAATGGCTCGTGACGTGTAGCACTGGGCCCCCATGGTCAGCTCGCAGTAGGGATTGCTCTTTCCTGTCAACAAGGAAAAAGATAAGATAGGAGTGACATACGATGACTATTATGATCAATGTTCCCTGTATTTTTCCCCGGGTCTGAGCGTTCTTTTTTCTCTTCCTTTTGTTTATTTTTTTCCTCAGCTTTTCACTACTTTTTCATTTTGGTATTTTTTTCTTTTTTGTTCTATTCCCCCTTCCTTTAAGTCATTTTGTGCATAATCTTAAATAATATTTGGTCATATAGGGATGAAAGAAGCAAAAACAACCTGAAGAGCCGTTTAGGACTCGAAAGAGCCGGTTTCTTTTAGTGAGCCGAGCCGAAGAAGCCGGTTCTCAAAAAAAACTCTACTGACTTGACTCAACTTTGTTCTACTTCGACCTTGACTTCAAAATACCGCATTTAGAACACAACGTCAGGGGAACCCTTGTATTTTTACCTTCATGCACTGTAACTTTGACTTAATTCGCTTCTTAATTAGCAATTTTGAGCCCTGATTTTTGTGAGCTGGCTAGATTTTCTTGTGCGCGGAAAAGCTCTGGGTAGTGCGCAATTGCGCACACACGCAGCTTAGAGGAAACATTGATTATGATCATTATCACCGTTGGGCTTGCAAGCTTTGAGCTCTTGGGCCTCTGAGACAGTCACCAGTAGCCTGCCGATGCCAGTTGTTTTTAGAGAGCGAGCTAGAAAACAGAGAGAAATGTCAACGTTGGTATGTAAACAAGAGAAAACAAGTGCAAAGAGTAACATTTTCACTAACCTTGATACGCCTTCTCTCGTTTTTTCTTCTCTGTCTCGATAAACAGCTCGGACGCCACTTTGATTTTCTGAACCCATGCTGCCCTGGAGAGTGGGTATCAACTGTCAAAATAGTCATGGATTTTGATCCTAGGCAAAATATGTGTATTCTAACTTTATTTTATTTGTTTGACTATAAGGGTTTTAATATAATACAAATTACATTTGTTGAATGCAGTGGGGATTTTTCACAGGGAAGGCTTGGGGTCAGTGTGGCCTAGACAAGAATGATGTTTACAGAAAAACAACAAGAACGGGAACAAGGGCTGACGTGGGAAAAGGAGACAAGTGTTCTGATAAGCTTTCTTGTTGTGAGTCCTTGGACATGGCAGCGCCTTTCGGCGAGGAGGTGGCGACTAGGTGAAGGTCACGTGAGGAGTCTGCCACGGGCGGAGTCTGCCACTGGCGGAGTCTGCCACGGGGGGAGTTCCTGGCCCGCCCATGGGGGTGGCCGACGCCCCGACGTGTGAAAAAGACGGAAGACGGCAGACGGAAGAAGAGAGACGGGAGCAGAGACGAGAGATGGGAGGCTCGACAAAGACTAATTAGACAATAATTCGGCTAAATTCGATGGAATTCACTTAATAAATACTTTAAGAAAATAAATCTGCCCCTGTGTGGAAAAGCCTGTCTCTTGTCAATATTTTCCCTAACTTGAGAAACGAGGATGCATTGTTAGGAGAATAAAGTTTGTGTTTGGTTAATGGAGTCAGATAACCAATTCGAACACTTTGGTAAACGCTACTTTTGTAATATAGATTTTTCCCGAACACAACTAATCCAAACCTCAATAAACACCCACCAGATCCAGCGATAGAAAGCCAGTTTTTCAAGCAGGGGTCTCAAACTCTGTTTAAACGGGGGCTGGTTTAGGTGTGGTTGGGCAAAATATAGTTTTCCAAAGTAAAAGCTCTGGTAACTAGAATGGCTGTGCGCCATTAGAGTATCACCCGCATTGAGAGGAGGATGATGGCTAAGCTGTCATCAATGACTAAGAACACCTTCACCGCTTATCCTCAGTAGGGTCGCAGGGGTGCTGGAGCCCATCCCAGCTATCTTCGGGCAGTGGGCAGGGGACACCCTCAACTGGTTGCCAGCCAATCGCAGGGCACACAGGGACAGACAACTCGCTCGCTCATTCACACCTAGGGACAATTTGGACCGACCAATTAACCTGACAAGCATGTTTTTGGAATGTGGGAGGAAACCGGAGTGCCCGGAGGAAACCCACGCAAGCACGGGGAGAACATGCAAACTCCACACAGGGGGTTTGATCTCACGACCTCAGAACTGTGCCGCACACGCGCTAACCACTGCGTTGCCGTGCTGCCCACCATTATATATTCTGGTTTTTATTTTCTATTTTTCTAAATAATTGTTTATACTTTTCATATTCTTAGCCGTTATTCATTATTCACTGTCTTACTACTGGAACAAAATAAATTTGCCCATTGTGGGACGAATAAAGGATTATCTTATCTCATCTTATCAATAAAAATAATTTTCAGCCAATTCGTGCGTGAGGCTACCTCCCAAAGGCACGGTTTAGGATGAAAGTTATATTATTATTATTAAAGCTTTGAAAACTCTCTCGATGTACCGTCTTTCTTTGTAAATATGTGTAATAGGTATTTGCAACAGTATATTTTTGTAATGTATTTATTTGAGACACTTATTCTGCACGAGCAAATTAAAAAGAGGGGCGGAGCAAACATGGGCTGATGGGAAAGTGGGGACTGGTAAAGGTGAGTTTTTGTGGACACGGACAATAATGGATATATATTTTTCCCACCCTTACCTTTGAAAATATACACTTTTTTTCCTTGGATTACTATCAACGGGCACCCAGAATCTGCAGGTCTGCAACAAATTTTTAGTACCTATATCATTTTATGTTCATTGAGGCGGCTGTGATTTTTGGACTGTGTGCTTCGATGAAGGACATTTAGTTTCAATCACGGGACTAAAAATTTGGCTTGGATTAATATCGTGTTTTTTTTATGTGGGTGCATGCTTTTTTGATGTGGGTGCATGCGGCTTATATACAGGTGCGGCTTGTGTATGGACAAAATAGGTTTTCCCCTTAAAATGTGATGGTTGCGGCTTATAATCAGGTGCGCTCTATAGTCCGGAATTTACGGTATTATAAATAAAGATTCTTATTTGGATTTAAAGTAGTGTCAAGTGTGATCACCTCTCATTCAAGGTGTCCGTCCTGAGGGAGTAAACACGGTCGATGTGCGAAACAAGAAACAGTGGTTCCTCGCTGGACGGGTCCGGCGGCATTTTGACCAAAACCTCGTTGAGGAAGAGCGGCTGTTGACAAAATAAAGAAAAAACAAGTGAAGCAAGTGATATCAAACAAGTGCGACCGCTTCTCACTTACAGTCTTGTACATCTTGAGCTGGATGTTGCTCTTAGGGCCGAACAACTTATCGGGCCCCGAGGAGGACAAGGATTTGGCTCCCTGCGTCAGGAGCAGGAAGTCATTGAAGAGGAACGCCCACAATTCCCGGCTGCTCTTGGTCTTGTGGAGGCGACCGCTGTGGAGCAGCTTGCGTGGGCCCAGACAATTGGTAAGCGAGTTAAACACCAAGTGCTGCCAAGGAAACAAAAAACAGAATTCTCACCGTCAGTGAGAGCCTTGAAAGAGGTTTTCAGAATTGAATTTTTTTTTTGATTGTCATTGATAACAACGTAGTGGACAATGAGCTTAGATGTGGAACCCCAGAAAAACACTATAAATTCTGGACTACAGAGCCCACCTGATTTGAAGCTGTATGCGCAAATTTAGGAAAGAAAATCAACTTTGTTGTTGTAGATGGGGCGGCAGTAGATGGAGGTAGAGCGCTCGTCTTGGGATCAAGGGATCCCAGTTCGAATCCCGGCTCGTCCGTTTTACATGTCGAAGTGTCCTTGGGTAAGACACTGAACCCCTAATGCCCCCAATATGCAGGTTAGCGTCTTACATGGCTGCAATACAAGGCCGCTATTGGGAAATGTGGAGCACATTGTAAAGCGCTTTGGGAAGTCATTGACTTGAAAAGCGCTATAGAAATGCAGATCATTTCAAATGCGGATCATTTAGAAGCTGCATCACATTTTAAGCTGCGGGCTTAAACAGCTATGAGAATGAACCTAATGACGTCCATTTCTTGCGTTTGAAACAAATCAGCAGGAAAATGTATAGTAAAGAAAAGTTACACATTGTGCTGCGATAAGCACATTAAAAATATATTTTTACTATTGGGCTGAAAACTCTGACGTCATATTAGGCTGTGATTAGTCCGATAACTGTCAGCCCAATAATTATCGTGTAGCCCTCCTTAGTTAGTAGCTCGGTAGCATAGATGGTAGGGCGCCCGCTCCGAGGTCTCGACCATAATCCGTTCCAGAACCCTGTTCGAAAACCGATTTGTTCGATCACCGAAATCATTTTTCCCATTAAAAATAATTTAAATCGTTTTAATCCGTTTCAACACCCTGAATGTTTACCTTGAATGTTTAATGTAAACTAAAGCTAAGGTCGCTGTTTCAAGCCTCGGCCGAGTCATACCTAAGACTTACAACATTGGTACTCATTGCCTCCCTGCTTGGCGCTCGGCATTAGGGGTTGGAATTGGGGGGTTTGGTCACCTAATGACTCCCAACACAGCAGTTGGGTCTAAAATGGCGGCGCCCTGTCTGGCTGCCGCTGCATCGGCTCGCTACAGTTTAACTGTACGGGTCAGGTGTAATGCCGCAATTATGTAATTCACGGTAAACCATCCTCGTCTTGCTCCTCATTATTGACGTCTTCAAGGGCTTCTTCCTAACATTTGAATCAAACCTCCATCTTCTGTCATACGGACATTTCGATCATAGTCCAATAGAATTGTCCTAGTCCAAGAGGATGCAGTTTACCTCGGCGCACAATTCCACCGGTCTAAATTTTACCTTTTGTACTCGAGTGCAGCTGGTGGTCGTTAGAAAAATTACTTAAATAAGCCGCTTCAATGAATAAGCCGCAGGGCTGAACATTTGGGAAAAGAGTAGCAGCTTATAGTCCGGAATTTACGGTAGGTGTACGAAGTGTTGAAGCCCCTAATTATGCCTCCGAAGAAAGTCAGTGCAAGCAGCAAAGTTGCTACAGGTGAAAAAAGAAAAGTAGTGCCTACAACTATTGCATTTAAGAAAGAAATAATAGCTCCACCGTCCACCTGCGCCTTCTGCTGACCACCACAAAGGTAAGAAATCTTATTCATAATTCTTTTCTTTATCCTTTTTTTTTTTACACGTTCATGTTAGCGTAATCTTTCGTACGGAAGATTACGATAACGCGGACGTACAATTAGCCTGGGTTAGCATTATGTTTACGTTGAACATTCAGGTAAACATTGAGGGTGTTGGAACGGAGCCCAACATTGAGGGTATTGGAACGGAGCCCCCTTTCCAATGAACCGCTCACCACTTGTTGTGGAGACCCGGGTGCTAAATGACTTGTAAACGACCTGATTTTTTTATTTTTACACGTTCATGTTAGCGTAAACTTTCGTACGAAAGATTACGATAACGCGGACGTACGATTAGCCTGGCTTAGCTTTATGTTAACGTTAAACATTCACGGTAAACATTCAGGGTGTTGGAATGGATTAAAACGATTTACATTATTTTCAATGGGAAAAATGATTTCTGTGATCGAACAAATCGGTTTTCGAACAGGGTTCTGGAACGGATTATGGTCGAGAACTGAGGTTCCACTGTATAGGCAAAAGTTTTTAAAAGGTAATGCTTGGAGACTGTCCTAAATTTAAATCCAAAGGGTCTCATCACCTCAATCGCTCCATCACACTGCACGTGGCTCTGGATCCACTCAAGGCGATCAGAGTTCTCCTTCTCCCTGACACCCTCATTGACCTGAGAGCACAGCTCCTCGGCCCGTTCCAGAGCCTCCCTCAGAGGCACGTGGTCCGCGTGGTGCTCGGGCGTGTGCTCCAGGATCTAAAAAAGAGATCACGCATGCTGTCCAAGACAAAGATGACGGTTGACTAAAATGAGTGTCGTTTACGCACGTTCTTGATGAGCAGAGGGTAGCGTGTGATTCTTTGCATGGGCTTGAGGAGGAAGCTGGACAGAGGCATTCCTTTGCAGCGATAGTTGGTGGCGATTTTCTGATCCACAGGGGAGACAGAGAGAGAAAGAAGTTTAGTGGGAATTCTTGAATAAAAAAAATGCCCAGTCTTATTTTTACAAAAAAAAGCATGCCATTATTCAGTATCTTTGATTTCTTCCAGTGATCAACTGAGTAAATAGAACATACAGCCATATCAGTAGTTGGCAGCAGATTACCTTTTTCTCATAAATTAAATTAAATTATTTGCTCGGAAGTTAGTAAAGGGAAATATCTGAAATAGCTTACTTTGTTTGCACAGCAAAATAATCAAAGAAATCAAATAAAAATGTCCAACCAACAATTATGAAGAGCTGTAATAATAAAGAAGTGCAGGTGTAAAGACAAGTTAGGTGCAGGTGGGCCATAGCCAGCCACTCCCCTCAGGTTGGCGCCCTTTCGAGGGAAGGGTGTGACGAAAATCTTGCACATAATTTTAATTGTTCTGTTCTTAATATAATATCACTTTAAATAATAACAATAAGAGGTGTTGTTTCTCCTCCAAAAACAAGGTAAAAATATAGTAAAACTATAAGAAGAAACTAAGATGGCGGCGCGCGCGAGTGCAGCGGCTTCAGGCTCTCCAGTTCGTCTTTTGTTTTTCAGTGTTCTTTTATCCCTCATATTTTCCCTTTGACTCTTTTCACTACAATAACATCTACAACATCCCGAGGGATATACAGAGACCACCGGATCCCCCTGGGTTATCTGCCTGCAGACAACGACGGAGCAAAAGTAAAAGGCTGCCGGTCGGGCCTAGGCTAAGAAGTTGACTACACGAACCAGCGCTTCCAAGCATGTTCCTAACCAACCGTCTCATTTTAGAGAACCGGCTTTTTCGGCTCAACTCATTAAAGAGAGCCGGCTATCAAACGGCTCACTTGCTTTGATGCATTTTATTATGAATTATGATGTTGTATAAAGAAGTTGAGAAAAAAAGGAAGTAGAAAAGGAGAAAATGGAAAAAAAGACAGGTTTGTGGTTATCCCTTTAATCGGTATATTACCAACAATAATTTGATGCAGAAAATGAATTAATAATTTGATGATTAAAACGGAATGAATATATAGATTTTTATTATATATTTGTTACCGATTTACAATTTCAACCTCGATAACACTAAATTTTGGGGAGCCATAGATCTCTGTTGGGACCCATCTTTTTTTGAGCACGCGAGTCCCCGGGACCCATCACTTTTCACAGCTAAAATGAACACTGTACATGTGTACAAGAATGACAATAAAGTATATCTGAATCTGAATTATAGATGCCTATGGAAGTGAATGAAACAATACATTTCACAGTGTCCAGGGTTGGGTAGGGTTACTTTAACTTGATTACTTTCAATTACTTTTGGATGACTCCAATACCAAATATGCTAATAAAAGACAAAAGAAACTAAATAGGAATAAAATGATGACCAGGGTTGGGTAGGGTTACTTTAACTGGATTACTTTCAATTACTTCTGGATTAATCCAATACCAAATATGCTAATGAAAGACAAAAGAAACTAAATATGAATGAAATGACAAAATTTTGTGCAGGCTTGGGGAGTAACGGAATACACGGAACGGCAAAAATGATGTTGGCAAGCTGTATGGATTGATTTTCATTTTGTTTCTGTCGCATTTGATGTTCGTTTTGCCAGAGATCAAAGAGATCAAAGCCAGGAGAGAAAGCTCACAACGTGTTGTGAGTCATCATTTGATTCATATTTAGTTTCTTTTGTCTTTTATTAGCATATTTGGTATTGGAGTCATCCAAAGGTCATTGAAAGTCATCAAGTTAAAGTAACCCTACCCAACCCTGTCAGTGTCGTACCTTGAGGAAGTTCTTGAAGTCTGGTTGATCATACATTTTGCTCTGCAGCAGGGCGGCAGCATTAAGCTGGCAAGAGCAAAAGCGAACGTAAGGCTGCATGTGCGTCAGCTCCGACGACAGCAGCTCGCCGATCAGCTGCACCGGCATGTTGTCTCCGCCCGTTTTCTTGCGCACACGCAGAGCCCTGAAAGCACATCCAAAGCGGCAATGATTTGGCCTGGAGGAACTCTCTATGTTGAAAGTACTCACTTGAGCAGTTTTGTGTTGCACATGATAAGTTCTCTCCAGTTAACGAAGATGACGCCCATCTCTGCATCTGTTAGTCGACCCGACTCTGACATGGGCTTGGAAAACACCTGGTCAAATTTCATAAAAAACGAATCTGTATTTATGACAACTCAAAAGTTGATATGTATTAGTTTAAAGAAAAAATAATCAGAAATGTCAAGAACAGGGGTGGGCAAACTACACCTCACGGGAAACATAATGCCCATCAAAGCTTTGTAATCCAACCCGGAAAAAAAAAGTTACAATATAATAAGGATATATATACTAATAAAAAATTATTGATTTGGTGGCAGTATTTTCCTTCCGCGTGTCCTCCCCCCATTAATAAATATATTTATCATGAGCACGGCGGCGCAGTGGTTAGCGCGTGTGCGGCACAGTTCTAAGGTCTTGGGAACCTCCTGTGTGGGTTCAAATCCAGCTACCGGACTTCCTGTGCGGAGTTTGTATGTTCTCCCCGTGCTAGCGTGGGTTTCCTCCGGGCACTCCGGTTTCCTCCCACATTCCAAAGACATGCATTTCACAGGATTGGCCGGTCCAAATTGTCCCTAGGTGTTACTGAGCGTGTGAGTTGTCTGTCCCCGTGTGCCCTGCGATTGGCTGGCAACCAGTTCTGGGTGTCCCCTGCCCACTGCCCTATGATTGCTGGGATGGGCTCCAGCACCCCCGTGACCCTACTGAGGATAAGCAGTGCAGCTGATGAGATGAGATGAGATCATGAGGCAATAACAGGTGCTGCACTCAAAGTCAAAATTCAAATAGCTGGTTACATTTTTATGTACTTACCAGTGCATGTTTTTTTTATTTGACCCCGATCTGTCTTTTCAAACACATGATAAGAATATTACTTTTTTCCATCTTCGCAACATGTTAAAATTCGCCCTATGCTGTCTCAGTCAGATGCCGAGATTATAATTCACGCGTTTGTTACCTCCCGTCTCGATGACTGTAATACACTACTCTCCGGTCTCCCGAAGTCCAAAATCAAGAGCCTTCAGCTGGTACAAAATGCTGCAGCGAGGCTTTTAACTAAGACAAGAAAGTTTGATCACATTACCCTGATTTTAGATAACCTGCATTGGCTCCCTGTTAGCTTTAGATGTGAGTTTAAGGTTCTGTTGGTAGTATACAAAATCATGCAAGGACTTGCTCCCTGATATCTTTCAGATTTAATTTCCCCCAATGTTCCGGTCCGGAGCCTTCGCTCTGAAAATGCTGGTCTACTAGTGATCCCAAGAGCCAAGAAGATTATGTTGACAATATCTGTGTATTATTTGCCCTCATGTCTGTTTTAGATCAGGGGATGGTGTCATAATAGTCTGTGGTTTGCAATAATCTGTGAGACTTTTTGTGATTAAGGGCTATACAAATAAGCATGAATTGACTTTTTAATCAAGTATTCCAGATTAAGTGCTTTAAAGAAGGACATAACATATTCACGCTTCCGTTAACCACCAGGGTGGTAGGGGCACCACCTGTGTGTCTAGGGCAAGTACAGCCTGGCATCACCCATCCTACATGCTGTTTTTTGGGTAAGGGTTTGCTCTCCCACATAAAACAGATAATACTGGTTTCCATGGTTACCAGTAGCAGGAAAAACCTCTTTATCTGACTTGGATAAAGCACCTTCATCATCTGGTCCTTTTCCGATTTTCAGTGTAAAGCGCCATCCTGCTCGGAACATGGGTTTCAACTGCCCAGTCTTATAATAATTATATTTGTAATCATAATAAAAATAGTTGGCGTCAGAGTCATCACAGCCAGACTCTGCATACTTTGCTTTAAATCTGGGAGTTTGAAAACCAGTTTGATGCAATGGTCTATATATAGATAAATAAAAACAACTATGTAAATGATGCAAGTTTATTAATTCATAAATGCTTATTGTGGCTGCCATTTAAAAGGACTCAGCTGCATTTTTGTCTTTTTTCGAATGAATTGAATGAAAAAAAATGAAAAAATGAAAAATGAAGATATGTCTTTTTGAAATCGCAGTGATGATATTAGAGAAAAAAACTTGTTAGGCCTCCGTTAATCTTATCAGCATATACTATATGCCTTGACTCAAAAACCTTGCCACACCTAGCCTAGAAGGTTTTTATTCAAGGAAACCTAAAAGGGTTTAACATTTGGTTGTGTTTTTGAGATGTTTGATTGTTTATTGATTTTTACTTAAAATAGATGAACACAAACGAAAATTAACGTTTTTAGCACCAGGAACACCTAAAGATGCATATTATTCAGTGTTCTGGTTTGCCCGCGTCCCTGCGTCCTAGACGCATGATTTTTGCTGGGGACGCATCGTGTCAAATCAGCGTGCGTCCCCGGGACGCAACTTTTTTGAGACGAAATTGTCATTTTCATTTTTAACAAAGATTTACCGCACTCCATACTTTTCATCAGGCAGATCCATTGTTGTTTTGGTCTCGCGGTTCGAGTCTTCGTCTGCACGCCGATCTCCAGTTCGAGTTGTGTAGTGAAAGTCCGTTTCTTTTTAGACAACCGGCTTTTTCGGCTCAACTCATTAAAGAGAGCCGGCTCTCCAACGGCTCACTTGCTTTGATGCATTATATTACGAATGATGATGTTGTATAAAGAAGTTAAGAAAAAAAGGAAGTATAAAAGGAGAAAATGATTTAAAATTTAATTAGTATATTACCAACAATAATTTAATGCAGAAAATTAATTCATAATTTGAATAAGCAAATGTATTATTCTACTTAATTCTATTTGCATGTATTTTTTCCTTCTACAGTGAACGTCCAAGCGACTTCATTTTTGAACTTTTTTTTATAATAAACCTAATTTATGAGGAGCAACTCAGTGTCTCACAACAAAATGTTCATTAACAATATATATGATATAACGAAACACATGTACAATATAACATGTTAAACTACATAAATAAACATGTTTGAAAAAAAGAAAATATATATTTTTTTGTATTTTGTAAGGGAAAATACGACAGTTTGTAAGGGCATGGAGCACACTCAATTTTGGGGAGCCATAGATCTCTGTTGGGACCCATAGATTTTTGAGCATGGGAGTCCCCGGGACCCATCACTTTTCACAGCTCAAATGAATTGATTATTGTATCATATTTTAGTGCAGGTGTGCATGCAGACCTCCAGCACCAGCTCCAGATCGTTGACGTAGGTCTCCTCAGTGTGGATGAGCTCATGGATATAACCCTGCCTCTTCCGTTCCTGGGGGCTCATCGAGTCCAGGGTCATCAGGTCTGCACACCCTTTGACACACACGCACATGCAATGCATAATACGCAACCCGTGTTCTGTTCAAACCTAATTTTATTATGAGATTTGCAATTCATATCATTTATACGAGTCAGGCACATTAAATAACAGGCAAGTGAAAGTAAACACCTTTCATAATTGCATAGGCTTGGAATGGATAGAAAGAGCAAAGAGGAAGACGAGTTGGAACTGCTGGTGACTTCACACTTAAGAAACTAAAATGTCAGACACATATATTAACACATATATAACAGTGTGTTTCATGCCACTATGTGTCGATGATAACGTCAGGAAAGACTCACATTGGTCCATTGATTTAAGGCTATTAGTTTAATTAAAACTGTCTATAAAGCTACTGACTTTTTTGTTATTTAGAAAACAAAACTCTAATTTTGCTATTTGGTCCAAATAGGTGTGGTACCGTATTTTCCGCACTATAAGGCGCATCTAAAAGCCTTTATTTTTTTCAAAAGCTGACCATGCGCCTTATAATACAGTGCGCCTTATATATGGATCGATATTAAGTCGCAAATTCTTGCAACTAAGGCAACTAGCCGCCGACTAGATTTCCCCCCGAAGGCCAAATAGTCCGCGGTGTATGCTGGGATTTATATACCGGCGTTTCATTTCCTAACCAATGTGTCAATCAACATTTGAATCAGTCACTATTGGCTAAAGTTATTCGGAGGTAAAGGGGGCGGATTCTTTTTATCATTTACAGGTTCGCGTAGGCTAAAGAGGCGAAACAAAGCCTGCGATTGGCCGAAAAAGATGAATGTGAATCACACGTTGGGTTGCACTACGGCATAGAGAAAGCATGTTTTACTATTCTGTATTTGTAAATATTTTACTCTCCTGGATCTACTACACTCACGGTTGTAAGACGACCATGGTTACGTATCATTATTGAACGTGATGGCTGCAAGAGAACTTAGGTGAGCTATGCGGCTTTGTATTTTCCCGGTATCTTGTTTTAGAACGATCTTGATGTTTCTGGTATGAGTCTATTTTTAAACTAAATTCAATTCAAAGTGTTTATTGTCATATGCACAGTAAAGAACCCCGTTTCCCTGCACAATAAAATTCTTACTTTTCTGGCCTGCAAAAAATAAAATGGAAACTAAGAAAGGTTTGGTATTTCTTGAATCCCAAGACTTTAACCTTCCGAATGATATTTGGAACGATGCATTTGAGTGATTGGTGATATCGTACAGACACTGTTTCCGTACATGTACGAGACACGTATTTGCTTCTTTGCAAGCTTTCGGAATGTTAAAGGGGTAATAAGTTTGACTGAACTATCTGACTGTTTTGTCGAAGTTCCCATTGTAGCGCCTTATAATCCGGTGCGCCTTATGTATGGAAAATATAGGACCAAAAACTATTTTTTGGAGGTACGCCCTATAACTTATAGTGCGGAAAATACGGTGATTGTCTTTTTTTTTTAATAACACCACTAGAGGTATTTATGTACTGCAATGTTACTATTTTGGTAACTTATTTTATTTACATTGGGATTTTTTTCCAATCTATCAAAACCAAATAACACAAAGACTCAAAAGTCTCATTGACTAAGCTAACTTTAACGGCGATCACGCCGTCAAAAAGCTGCCCTATGGTTGTTAATATACATTAAGGACGATCAATTTGTTGGGATCACTTCAACAATGGCCAGTTATTTTGTAATCCCTCGAATACATTCAATGCCTTGTTTTTTATATTCACAGCTGCAACAGTGTTTCTGCACTTTCAGTGTAAAAGTTAGTTCAGGAAGATGTGCAGGGGAATAAACGAAGCAAAAGTCCTTTAAAAAGGAAAAAAAGGCGAGACTGGTTGTTTTCCCCGCAGGTGTCTTGGAGGAATTCCAGGTTTTGGTAAAGTGAGGAACAAGAGGAGAAGAAGGAGAAAGAGGAGGGGAAGGAGGACAGGAAAGCCCACATTGTTTGTCCTAAAGAGGAAACAAAGAAGAGATGAAGCAGGAGGCGGGGAAGGTGAGTGATATGAGACAGAGAGTAGAGACATTAATAAAGCAGAAATAATCATGCGGGGCACTTGCATGCGCATGCATTTATAATCATGTTGATGTCAGTGTTACATGGTCACTAGTTTCGACGGGGAAGGAGCGATGGGCATTCGTTTTTTGAAGCTAATTAAACACAGGACACGTTCACGTGGTAGGCATTTGTCCGTTGACGCTTATTAAACACCGGACATGTTCACGCTTGTTATCGCAACACAAAGGCTCGGAAGTTAAATAAATAAGCATTATGTTTGGTGGCGGCATCAAATTGCCCAATTAAATACCATAGAAACTCTTAAAAATGTAGTAGCAGCATTCTTTTGTATAGACAGTCTCTACTTTCGATAGATGTCTCGATAGTTAGATAGATAGATAGATAGGTAGATAGATAGATGTCTAGATAGATGTCTAGATAGATAGATAGATAGATAGATGTCTTGATAGATAGAGAGAGAGAGATAGATAGATGTCTGGATAGATAGGTAGGTAGGTAGATAGATGTCTAGATAGATAGATGTCTCGATAGATAGGTAGGTAGGTAGATAGATGTCTAGATAGATAGATGTCTAGATAGATAGAGATAGATGGATATAGATAGCTCGGTAGGTAGATAGATGTCTAGATAGATAGAGAGAGATAGGTAGATGTCTAGATAGATTGATAGATGTCTAGATAGATAGATGTTTAGATTGATAGATGTCCATATTGATAGATGTCTAGATAGATAGGTAGGTAGGTAGATAGATGTCCATATTGATAGATGTCTAGATAGATAGGTAGGTAGGTAGATGTCTAGATAGATAGATGTCTAGATAGATAGGTAGGTAGGTAGGTAGATAGATGGTTAGATAGATAGGTATGTAGTTAGATGTCTAGATAGATAGAGATAGATAGATATAGATAGCTCGGTAGGTAGATAGATGTCTAGATAGATAGATATCTAGATGGATAGAGAGAGATAGATAGATGTCTAGATAGATTGATAGATGTCTAGATAGATAGATGTCTAGATAGATAGAGGTCTAGATAGATAGAGGTCTAGATAGATGTTTAGATAGATAGATGTCTAGATAGATAGAGGTCTAGATAGATGTTTAGATAGATAGATGTCTAGATAGATAGATGTCCAGATAGATGTTTAGATAGATAGATGTCTAGATAGATAGATGTTTGGATAGATGTCTAGATAGATATATGTCTAGATAGATAGATAGATGTCTAGATAGATGTCTAGATAGATGGATAGGTAGATAGATAGATACTTTATTCATCCCCGTAGGGAAATTCACAAATTAGCTGTTTTCTTAAAAGTAAATGGATGATATTTTTTCAGTTTCTGTCAACAAAACTCATGATTTACATACAACATATTTAAGAATTACATTGATTAGTTTTTGTCTATATATTGGCTGATATACATAGATATCTTCTAGGAGCAATGATACTACTGTAATCTGTCGTTTATCGTAGTTAATGGAGACCTACCCCAAATTCTGTAAAATAGCCCCTCCCATTTTTAACAAGCGCTCTGCTGGACCTGGCTTGCATCAAAGAGCAACCAGGGAACAATTTAGGCTGAAAGACCGGATAAGCCGCCAAGCATGACACAAATGATATATCGCTCTTGGTCCCCGCTCTCAGCAAAGGTTGAGTAGGGATAATAGATTGTTGCCAAAACAGCGCATTTCATTTTAGGCGGGGCCACAATTTCAGGTTTCAGTAGCGTCAACTACAAAATAAAAAAGTACCGGCCCCTGATCTCAGCCATAGTAGACAAGGGATAACGGACTGCAGCTATAACCATGCATTTCATTTAAGGTGGGCCAGAACGGTATGCCTTCCCAGCAAATGTGCTTTTTGCCATATAGAATAGGGAATATTGGATCGCGGCCACAGGATTGAAGTTCATTTTAGACGAAAACGACGAAAAAAAGCCGCCCTTTGCTACTGGCAGCAATATGCAATCAGGAAGAATAGACACACGTTCTCTTTTTGGTGGACAGCACGGCAGAAAAGGTTTAAAAAGGCAAGCCTTTTATGTGTTAACAAAATTTTGAAGTAGTAATGTGCACAAAATTTGATATTGATGATCAGTGCTACTTTGTTCTACTCACATTGCTGACTTGGGTCTGAATCGGTGGTCATTTTGACGTAGTTGGTAGGCAGCAAGCCAGTGATGCCCTCTGCCTCACCTTTCCACCAATCTGGGTTGGTCTTGTCCAAAACGTTGATGAGCTGGCCTTTTGAGAAGCTCAGCTCATCGGAATTAGCTGCAGTATAGTCGTACATGGCAATGACTTGGCATACTGTGGTGAGATAAGTATGAGTGATTATTATCATTAGTCTTCTACCAAATGGAATGGTGATTCGATTATCCTTATTCTGACCTGGCAGAGGTGAAGGGGATGACTTATTGTTGGAGGGCCCGAGAAGTTTGACGTGGGAGGAGTGAACCCAGCCTCTTTGACGCTTCTTTCCACGAGCCTGTATAAAGTAACAATTGAAATGTTAAATATTAGGGTGACATAATGACAAACAAGGAAATGTATTTGCATCAAGGGAAAAGACTAAGTGATATGCGGAGACCTCTCGCTACTTTGTGCTTTGGTTATCGCTTGTTTACTGCTTCTTGGATTTTGAATTGAATTGGCTTTATTGTCATTGATATCAACATATCTCATAGACAGCACACAGCAAATGCTATCACAGGGGCAGGTGGGTTTGTGTGACTGTGTGTGTGTGTGCAACTCTGATAGGCTGGTGTTTGCTGTCTGTCAAACATCGAGCCGGGCGCCCAAGTAGCCACCAAACCAAAACAAAGTGGAGTATGGAGCCAAACAGCTTTAGGGGAAAGTTAAATTAAAAAACAAATCAATTAAATCGGACTCTGAAGAATGTCAGAAGAGAGCAAAGAAACGGTGATCACCAGCGAGTGCCCCATGGATTATTATCTGGTTTGAGAAGCGAATAAGGCAGCGAAAGGGAAAAGGTAAAGAGCGAAGCTGCAGGTCTGGCCTTTTGCAACAGCTAACAACCCTACTACGCCAGTACCTCACAAATACCAGATCCATTACCCATGAAATTGATGACCTGGATCTACAACTTGTGGGAATCTGCAACATTCGGGACGGTTGTATTTTACTAATCACGGAAACCTGGCTCAACATGCGGTTACCCAATGCTAGCATGAACCTAGCCAGCCACTCTTTAAATCGCTTCCTTACTCTGAAAGGAGAAGCACATCAATTTAATTTTATTTTTGTATATTGACAAGAAAGACCATTCATTAAAACTGTAATTCTGTATTCTGTGTTTTTATTGGTAGATCTATTCGCTACTTCGCGGATTTTCACTTTTCGCGGGGGGTTCTGTTCCCCATTAATCGTGGTAACCGAGGAATTACTGTATTTCTTGTTCACACTGACCTGCAGTTCTCCCAGCCACCAGCCAGTTGAGTTCCTGGCCAGGACCACAATAAGTTGTCCGGGAGTTAGTTGCAATTGGTGTATCACTGGGGCAACGGTAGCAGTGGCAATAACAGCTTGGGCGATCTCTGCTGACCAATGAGACACCATCATAGTGAAATTCACATTCATGTGATCATCTCCCGTAAATATTTGATTCTTGTATTCTCACCAGGCTTTTTGGTTGGTCCACCAGGTCTTAAGACCTAAAATAAACAAGGTGATAAGAAAACAAATATATAGGATTCGTACATGAACTCAATTTACCTCGGGCTCCACAGGCCTCACATAGTTGGATGGGAAAACGCCGGTTTGGTCGCCGATGCAGCCTCTCCACCACTCCCCTTCCCTCTCATTTACCACCACCACGTCTCCTTCCTCAAAAGTGAGATCGCCCGCTTCCGGGCTCTCGTACGTGTACAGCGCTACATATTCTTTGTTTGGGCAACAACACACCGAGGCGTTAAGTCCGAGGTGACTGCATGGCTTATGAGTGTTTGGCTTACCTTCAAGCTGAGCGCTGTCGCTTCCGTCCTGAACGTCCGTGCTTGAGCAAAAGAGAAACATTATTAACTGAAGGTTTTTTGTCGTGATACAGACTAATATGTGTGTGTATGCGACTTCATACTCAAATTCACACTCGAACGGGAGGTTTAGGTTGGTTTCAGAGAATGTGTTCCTGGTGGTGCAAGTCCAAGGGGACGTGATCTGGGTCAGGACATACAATTAAGTATCATGAAAAGAAACAAGTAAAAGTCAACCAGTCAAAGAACAATGAGCAAATTACATGAAGGAAAAATAGAAATTACGTCCTTATTGAGGCAGTTATTTAGCATTGCATAGTGTACAGGGTACATAGACCTTTCTTTATGGACAAATTTGAGCAGTTTTTAAGGACTATCAACTAAAAATGTTCAATTTATCAAACCATATGATTTTTAGAAGTGGACGAAATTAGTTTCCTCCGCAGGGTGTCTGGGTTTTCCCTTAGAGATAAGGTGAGAAGCTCAGTCATCCAGGAGAGACTCTGTGTAGAGCCACTGCTCCTCTGCATTGAGAGGAGCCAGTTGAGGTGGCTCGGGCATCTGATAAGTATGCCTCCTGGACGCCTCCCTCGGGAGGTGTTCCGGGCATGTCCCACCGGCAGGAGGCCCCGAGGGCGACCCAGGACACGCTGGAGATAATGTCTCTCGGCTGGCTTGGGAACGCCTCGGGATCCCGTCAATGGAGGAGGCTGGGGGTAGGGACGTCTGGGCTTCCCTTTTAAGGCTGCTGCCCCCGCGACCCGACCCCGGATAAGCGGAAGATAAATGGATGGATGGATGATTTTTAGATCTTGCCTAAATCGTAAATATATTTGTTGATCTGAATAATACTTCCCTAAGACACACCACAAGGAAATGGTGCCCCTTTAACCCTAGTGGTTAAGGCATTCAACCAGCCGACCTAATATTTTTGAGATCCTAATCTAGGAGTTGGGTAATATGATGTGAAGTAATATGTAGCTTACATTTTCAGTAGCAGAAAATTCTTCCCTTTACAATTTACCACTGAAAAACGCTAGCTTCATTTTTTTGCATGGCCCATACTAGATGTCCTTAGTTGATAGGTAATCCTTGCACTAATAAGGATTTCATACTGCACTGTTTGGATGTAGCATGCACCTGTGGCACATCTGACACTTCATAAGACAATGCCATACAAACTAATGCCAGCTGCCATTAATCACGAGGGAATAATTGTAATGGCAAAGCAAAGCCATCATAGAGCAGTGTTGGCGTCATTTTTAGGTAGACTTGTTGTGAAACATGGCAACAATTTCAAGCATTTACAAGCACTTCACGCAAGATTCAACCACATTTCAATCCTTTAAAACAAAACATAATAATTTAAGCATTTGCTAGGGTTTCAAGTACCCGTGCGAACCCTGCATGTATGTAGAAAACGGTGTTTCTTCACTGGCTTTACAGTTACCATTTCAAGGTCATTTCTAAAGTTGAGTAAATATTTGTGTGTCCGACTTTTTTCAACAGTGAAAATAAGGCTATAGTGTTAAGGATATTACCTGTGGTGTGTCAGGTTGGATGGGTGTACTGCTATTCTTTCCCGTTAGTTCACCATCTGAGGATCTAAGGTGAGAAAATATCATTAATAGCCGTTTTCTGTCTGCCTAAACGGAGCTCACCTGGAGACAGGAAGCAGCGGAGGACAGGAGCTCGATCCGGGTGATGACGGGCTAGTCTCGTTGTATATTTCAGCGTAACTGTGAGGGAACCAACCCTTGTTGCCACGGTAACTGCCGCAAAGCCAGCCCGGCTCCCCCACCGTCTGCTCGTCAACCTGTAGCCACTTGGCTAGTCATAATCTTCCAAGTGCATTTGTTGAAAACAAAAAGAAACAAACCTCGATGAGACAGTCCGCGTCGATACTCAGCTCGTCCTTGTTGCGGGCTGCGAAGGAGTACAGTGCTCTGTAAAGTGTCACCCTGGCTTCCTGTTGAGCTTTCTTTTTCTGCTCCTCGTCCCTCCTTATTCGCTCCTCTTCCTCCCACAGAAGCACCTCCTGCTCCCTCGCTTTCCTCTCATGCTCCAGCTTTGCCCGTCTGTGTTGAAAATATATTCCACACATCAGAAGTAATGCTTGCCTGAGAGGTATTGGATTTAGATTATGGCGGACACATACAGTGGAACCTCGGTTCTCGACCATAATCCGCTCCAGAACCCTGTTCGAAAACCGATTTGTTCGATCATCGAAATCATTTTTCCCATTAAAAATAATGTAAATCGTTTTAATCCGTTCCAACACCCTGAATGTTTACCTTGAATGATTAACGTAACAATAAAGCTAACCCAGGCTAATCGTACGTTCGCGTTATCGTAATCTTCCGTACGAAAGATTACGCTAACACGAACGTGTAAAAATAAAAAAATCAGGTGGTTTACAAGTCACTTAGCACCACAAGTGGCTAGCGCTTCATTGGAAAGTGGGCTCCGTTCCAACACCCTGAATTTTGGGCTCCGTTCCAACACCCTGAATGTTTACCTTGAATGTTTAACGTAAAGCTAACCCAGGCTAATCGTACGTTCGCGTTATCGTAATCTTCCGTACGAAAGATTACGCTAACATGAACGTGTAAAGATTAAAAAAAAGGATAAGAAAAGAATTATGAGTAGGATTTCTTATCTTTGTGGTGGTCAGCAGAAGGCGCAGGCAAGATCAGACACTAGCACACCTCTTTCATATTTGGCTATTATGTCTTTCTTAAAGGCAATAGTTGTACGAACAACTTTTCTTTTTTTTTACCTTTCCTGCTTGCACCGACCTTCTTCGGAGGCATAGTTAGGGGCTAAAACACTCCGTTCACCGATATTTAAAGCGAAAGCAAAAAGAGGCAAGTGCGCACGTGATAACAGTTGGTCACGAGGGGTGGGGCCGATGTACACCCGTACGCTGCTCAGCATGGCACCCTAGCGTACCCACTCACGCAATACCGGCGTTCGAACTCCGTTTTTTTGACCGAACAGTGAAGAATTTCTCAAAATTTTTGGTCGGACTCCGATTTGTTTGAACTGAGAGGCGTTCGAAAACCGAGGTTTCACTATACTTAGATACAAGTCATTTACCTGGCTTCCTCCTCTTTTTTACGTCTCTCTTGCTCCTCTTCCTCTTTTCGCCGTCTTTCGCGATCCGCTTCCTCTCTCCTTATTTTTTCCCTCTCTTCCTCTTTCCTCCGCCTCTCTCGCTCTTCCTCTTCTTCCTTTCTACGCCTCTCCTCCTCTTCCCTCCTCCGCCTTTCCTCTTCTTCCCTTCTCTGCCTTTCTTCTTCCTCCCTTCTCTGCCTTTCTTCTTCCTCTCTCCTCCGTCTATCTTCTTCCTCTCTCCTGCGCTTTTCCTCTTCTTCCATGATACGTCTTTTCTCCTCCTGCATCTTCTTCTGCCGCTCCTCTTCTTCCTCCTTGCGTCTCTTTAACTCCCAAAATTTCTCCTCTTTGACGCGCTGCAAGTCATCCAGGATGGACTGCTGTTTGGCCTGCTTCTCTCTCAACTCCTGACAGGGTGCACATATTGTAAACAGCTGTCACAGAAACGAACCATTGGCTTTGCTAAAAGTGATTAAAACAATAATAAAAATTTTGGCGCAGTCATCTATGGTGAATTGCATGCTCCAACAGCAGTGACTGTCAACACTTGTGGTATTGTGTTAAAGGGCAAGATCTCTTGTTGGTAAAATAAATGGTAGATTGGATTTCCAAATTGTAATTGTATTGTAGGTTTACTTTTAATAATAAGTAAAACTTTATTTCTAAGGTTACGATGCAATATTTTACTAAATAAATTGTACTTACAATTTGGGCCAGTCACCAAGCACTACCTTGTTAGTATGTTTAGGATAAATTCCTGACAGTTTTGAATCTTATTTATCTCATTTTTTTTCTGTGTTTATCTTGTTTATCTCAGGGTGCCATGTTTTATAATCAACAATGTTTACTACGTTGTTATTGAAAATAAAGGCTATTCTATTCGATCACGGCTGTTAGGGGTAATGCCCATCAGAAAAACGTAATTATTTTCTTCAAAGTAACCTGGAATTGGCTAAAATGACACAATTTCTTTTTGTTTGAAGCTAAAGCACCAGACCTTGTGTTATTTGTAGCATGGCATGTTGATACATCATTTTAAACTTCTGTTTACATAAATGTAACCCCCGAGGTTGTGCTGACTTTTGCAATAACAAAACAAATTCCAGAACACTAGTAAAGCAGTTTCTAGGAATTGTAAAATACTAAAAGGTAAAAAAAAAACATTAAATTATTTGTAAAGCACTTTACAGGCAATAAAATGCCACTCAAAGTACTGGATGACAATATTCAGTGTACAAAAAGACAGTAAAATCCCCTCCTTTATCCCCACCCAATAACCAGACACTCATTATACACATACAAAGTTATGATGTAAAATGTATTGGTCAGTGTTCTCTGTTATCAAAAACAAAATCTCATAATTGTACTGTCTTAGTGTCCAGGATAAAGTCATGTCTGATTGAGTTTGTTATTTAAGCCAAGATGTGGAAGTGAAAATAAAAACAGTGAGGCCAAATCTCATAAAATGTGGTCTACCACTTATTAAATACGAATATTACACACTTAACGTCCATAACAGGAACATATAAGATGAAATAAAAGAAATAATAAGCCCAAAACAAAAAAAAACAAGAGAACCTTGAAGAGAAGAAAGAGTTGGCCGAGACAGGCCAGCAGAGACAGAAGAGCACGCAGAAGGCAGTCATCCATGTCCCCAAGCTAAGCATAAGCAAAAGAGAGTGTAACATGCAGAGAAAGGAGCAAGTAAAAAAGAAGTATTGGAAAAAGGTGAAAATGGCATCCAGGAAGCAGGAGTAAGAGGAAAAAAAGAGAAAGGAGTTAAAAGCAATTACAAGCAGATTAGTGAAAGAAACTACACACTCCACAAAAGTATCTGAAGATATCAACTATACCTTGAGTTCTTTGTTGTATTGTTCCATCTGTGCAAGCTTGTCTGTTGTTTCCCTCTGCAGCACATCGAGCTGGTCCTTCAGCTTGCGGCAGTTGTTTCCTTTGTCGCTTACGCTGGCAGCCAGGGAGGCCAATGTCACTGCTGCAAGGCCCAACAATCAAGCCCAAATAGTTGAACTTCAACTTTGCAAGGGGGTTAGAACTCACATGAGATTTTGTTCATGTTCATGTTACGCAGCTTCTCTGTCAAAATCTGTTGCTCGGGAACAAGTGAGGAGAGCTTCGTCTGCCATTCCTGAAGCAAGCATATATAAAAAGTGAGTAGAGTTTACCTGTAAATATTAGTTATATGCCCTATAAAAGTAACGCTTGAATTCTTTAGATTCCAGAAACTTTAGAAAAAGATTGTAAGTTATTATTCTTATTGATGTTAAATCTTAGTACACTAATCTAGTTACCGTATTTTCCGCACTATAAGGCGCACCGGGTTATAGGGCGCACCCCAAAAAATAGTTTTGGGTCCTATATTTTCCATACAAAAGGCGCACCGGATTATAAGGCGCTACAATGGGAACATCGACAAAACAGTCGGATAGTTCAGTCAAACTTATTACCCCCTTAACATTCCGAAAGCTTGCAAAGAAGCAAATACGTGTCTCGGACATGTACGGAAACAGTGTCTGTACGATGTCACCGATCACTCAAATGCATCGTTCCAAATATCATTCGGAATCATTAAAGTCTTGGGATTCAAGAAATGCCAAACATTTCTTAGTTTCCATTTTATTTTTTGCTGGCAACTGTGTGGACAGCAAAGTAAGAATTTTATTGTGCAGGGAAACTGAGTTCTTTACTGTGCATATGACAATAAACATTTTGAATTGAATTTGGTTTAAAAATAGACTCATCACAGAAACAGGAAGATCGTTCTAAAACAAGATACCGGGAAAAAATAAAGCCGCATAGCTCACCTAAGTTCTCTTGCAGCCATCACGTTCAATAATGATACGTAACCATGGTCTTCTTACAACCGTGAGTGTAGTAAATCCAGGAGAGTAAAATATTTACAAATACAGAATAGTAAAAAATGTTTTCTCTATGCCGTAGTACAACCCAACCTGTGATTCCCATTCATCTTTTTCGGCTAATCGCAGGTTTTGTTTCGCCCCTTTAGCCTATGCGAGCCTGTAAATGATCAAAAGGATCCGCCCCCTTTACCTCCGAATAACTTTAGCCAATAGTGACTGATTCAAATGATGATTGACACATTGGTTAGGAAATGAAACGCCGGTATATAAATCCCAGCATACACCGCGGACGACTTCGCCTTCGGGGGAAAATCTAGTCGGCGGCTGCTTGCCTTAGTTGCAAGACTTTGCGACTTAATATTAATCCATATATAAGGCGCATGGGCAGCTTTTGAAAAAAATAAAGGCTTTTACGTGCGCTTTATAGTGCGGAAATTACGGTAATTGCAGACAATACACTTATCTTACTCATACTGTATGCTATTTAAAAAATTAAGGGTTTGTTTGGACCTCAAACTGAAGCTGGAGCGTATTGATCTCCGCAATGCGTGAGTCTCTCTTCTGGTTGACCAGCTCTACTTCAGCCTTTCGGACGCGTCTTTTGCTCTGGGCATCGCGGAGGCGGTCTGATATTATCCTGTGCTTGTTACCCTGCGCAGGAAATCTGTCATCTCAGTCGCCTGTGCATTTACCAATTCATCTGGGATAGAGGTGCATGGGCCTTACCACGGCCTCAAGCTCCAATTCCAGAGTCTTCTTCTTGGCTCGTAGATGTGAGAGTTCCTGTTGCTCTACCTCCCTCGTTCTGCTCAATTCCTCCTTGCGGCTGCGCTCCCACTGCTCATGACGCTGGCGCTCCAGCTCTTGCCTGGCTGCCTGTTTGCATAGAACAACAAGATTGCACCACTTATTTACATTAAATTATCTAATCCTATTTTTTTATAAGAGTACAATCACAATTTTAACGTCAAGATTTTCAAAATAATTTTTCAAAAATAATAATATCTCATCTCATCAGCTGCACCGCTTATCCTCAGTAGGGTCGCGGCGTGCTGGAGCCCATCCCAGCAATCATCGGGCAGTGGCCAGGGGACACCGTGTACTGGTTGCCAGCCAATCGCAGGGCACACAGGGACAGACAACTCGCTCGCTCATTCACACCTTGGGACAATTTGGACCGGCCAATCCACCGGAAATGCATGTCTTTGGAATGTGGGAGGAAACCGGAGTGCCCGGAGGAAACCCATGCAAGCACGGGGAGAACATACAAACTCCGCACAGGAAGTCCGGTAGCTGGATTTGAACCCACGCAGGAGGTTCCCAAGACCTTAGAACCGTGACGCACACGCGCTAACCACTGCGCCGCCGTGCTGCCCCAAAAACATATTTTTGTGAATTTCCATGCGGGGATGAATAAAGTATCTATCTATCGATTCAGACCTATCAGTCAATTTCTGTTAATTCAAGGTGGCGTGGCAATTTGAGTGAATTACTGTGGTTTTCCCACTAATGCGACCAATCATTGACGAGATCTCTGATCAGTGTTCAGTGCATGTTTGCCCGTATGCCACCATTATCCACTAATGCCAGCATTGTGGATATGTCCTCTAGCTTAGGGGTCTCCAACGTGATGCCACTCAGGTTTTTCTTTTTATTAAATTTGATGAATATCTCAATCAACAAAATTAAAACAGAAAAATATCAAGTAAGGAGAAGATTATCCAACTCTTTAAATGCTAATGACACTGGCAAAAAAGGTGTAGCAAATCAACACATTTTAAATAGCAACACTTTTTTAAACCATTGAATATCCAATGTCTAATATTTGACCACTAGAAGGCACTGTGTTGTCTGATACGAGCGAAAGCGAAGTGGCGGCAGGATGGTGGAAGATCATAATAATAATAATTTCCTTGTATTGTCATTCTGTGTAACAATGTACACAGAACGAAATGTCGATTGCACCTGACCCGTTGTAGCGAGCCGATGCAGCCGCAGCCAACAGAGGGCGCCGCCGACCACTTTTTAAGTCTTAGGAATGACTCGGCCGGGGCGCGAACCACCGACCTCCCAGTCTCAAAGCGGGCGCCTTACCATCTAGGCTACTGAGCTGGTATGGGGTCGATCCAAGAAGGGATTCATTGTTTTATAGACAAATTAATATCGGTATGCTAGTTAATGTATTCTTGCCTAGTATTCAAATCAATTTTTTTTAACTGGATGAATGTTTCTTTGTACCACTAGGAGGCACTTAATATTACATATTGTTCCTTTAAATACATATTATTATTAAAAATCCAAAAATTTTGTTTGGCGGGCTGGATAAAAAAGTCAGATGTGCCACATGTGGCCCACAGGCCGTAGTTTACACGGTATTGCATGATAAAATAAAAAACAGCAACAAATATCCCACAACTAAAATATAATAATATTTTGTCTTAATATTTGTAAGTTAATACACCACTGTAAGGTAAGAAAATATAAGTCTTTGTTATTTGTTGTCTGTAATATGAAAATGTCCCTGGTAGGGACGGAAATTACTAGTACAACCAATGTGACCGCCATCGATTTATTTATCCTTTGTAAGAACTTGTGCTAATTAGCGGCAGTGTACACGTTGATCCGGGATCTCTGATCTGTCCTTTCAAACACATGTGAAGAAAATTACTAGAACCGCTTTTTTCCATCTTCGCAACGTTGCTAAAATTCATCCTATACTGTCTCAGTTGGATGCGGAGATTATAATTCACGCGTTTGTTACCTCCCGTCTCGATTACTGTTATGCACTACTCTCCGGTCTCCCGAAGTCCAAAATCAAGAGTCTTCAGCTGGTACAAAATGCTGCAGCCAGGCTTTTAAGTAGGACAAAAAAGTCCGATCACGCCGATTTTGGCTAACCTGCATTGGCTCCCTGTTAGCCTAAGGTGTGATTTCAAGGTTCTCTTAGTATTATACAAAATCATACATGGACTTGCTCCATCATATCTTTCAGATCTGATTTCCCCCTATGTTCCGGTCCGAAGCCTTCGTTCTGAGAGCGCCGGTCTTCTGGTGATCCCAAGAGCCAAGAAGTGTTCTGCTGGTTCTAGAGCGTTCTCCACCCGGGCACCGGTGCTGTGGAATGCTCTTTCCCCTTAGGTCCGATCTGCAACCTCAGTGGAAATGTTTAAATCCAAGCTTAAAACACACTTCTACTCTATATATCTATCTATGTGTATAACCTATACTTTTCGTGGACAATATCTCTGTAATATTTGTGATTGCAACATCCATTGCTGTCTGGTAATCCTGAAAGGGGGATGCCACATGTGCGGTCCCTTCTCAAGCTTTCTTCATTTTCCTCATGTTGAGGTTTTTGAGTTTTACCTTGCCCTGATGTTGGTTCCAGATCAGGGGATGGTGTAATAATAGTCTGATAAATTAGTCCTGTGAAGCCCTTTGAGACTCTTTGTGATTAAGGGCTATACAAATAAAATGACTTGACTTGACGATGTAGTTTGGCACTCACTTCCTTCCTCTCGATCTCCTTCAGCCTCTCTTCCTCACGCTGCCGCTCCACCTCTCGTTGCTTCTCCAGACGTCGCTCCTCCTCCAGCCGCCGCCGCTGTTCCATTTCACGGGCTTCTCTTTCCCGTCGCTCCCTGTCCTCTCTCTCCACACGGGCCCTCCGTTCTCGCTCTTTCCTCTGCTGCTCCTCCAGGGCTTGCCTCCGCTTCTCAAGCTCGGCGCTGCCCCGAGCAAAGTTCTCCTTTAGCTTGTCTTCGAAGGACACTGAAGAAAATAAGGTTTTAGGTGACAAATATTTCGCTTTTTCTTTGCTTATGTGATGGTGAAACCATACCATTGCTCTTGTTCTTCAGGATGGGCTCTATTTCCAGTGAGTCGATTAAAGAAGGGCTACCATATGGTCCAGCGCCGTTGACCAACTCACTGGACTTGTGGCCTCCTCTGCAAGAGGCCGATTCAAAATATTAGTAAATGATGAGTTAGCAAGTTGAGTGAATCCCTCCCAATTTTTCTGACAGAATACTACCTCAGACTTGGTGGTATGAGGTCTTGGGGAAGGGTTAGGGGCAGTGGCCGGCCCGTCTTGGCTGTGTCCACCAAATGCATTGCCAGGATGAACTCGTCAGCCCTCAGTTGTCCGTCTTTGTCTACGTCTGCCAGGTTCCTGGAAGTCATCATCAAGAAAGGGCATTACAGCTGTTATCGGTGTGTGAGTGTGTGTGTGAATGGGTAAGTATGAAGCACATTGCAAAGTGCTTTGGGAGGTATTCAGTGAATTAAAAAGCTCTTTATAAATGCAGACAATTTACCATTTTTCTAAGTTACCTCCAACTAAGCAAATGGAAAATGGTCAAAATAGGGTCCCGGGGACTCGCATGTTCAAAAATCTATGGGTCCCAACAGAGATCTATGGGTCCCCAAAATTTAGTGTGCTCCACGCCCTTACAAACTGTCGTATTTTCCCTTACAAAATACAAAAAAACCTTTTTTTTCCAAACATGTTTATTTATGTAGTTTAACATATTACATTGTACATGTGTTTCCTTATATCATATCTATTGTTAATGAACATTTTGTTGTGAGACACTGAGTTGCTTGACATAAATGAAGTTTATTATAAAAAAAAGTTCAAAAATAAAGTCGCTTGGACGTTCACTGTAGAAGGAAAATATACATGCAAATATAATTAAGTAGAATAATACATTTTCTTATTCAAATTATGAATTCATTTTCTGCATTAACATATTGTTGGTAATATACTGATTAAAAGGGATTACCACAAACCTGTCTTTTTTCATTTTCTCCTTTTATACTTCGTTTTTTTTTTTACTTCTTTATACAACATAATCATTTGTAATATAATGCCTCAAAGCAAGTGAGCCATTTGAGAGCCGGCTCTCTTTAATGAGTTGAGCCGAAAAAGCCGGTTCTCTAAAAAGAAACTGACTTTCACTACGCAACTCGAACTGGAGATCGGCGTGCAGACGAAAACTCGAGCCGCGAGACCAAAACAACAATGGCGGATCTGCCTCACGAAAAGTTTGAAGTGCGGTAAATCTTTGTTAAAAAATGGTAATGACAAACGAGAACACTGAGTATGAATAAAAAACTCACCAAATCGTAGCCAGTTGAGTCTGCGTTAGATTGGAGGCAATAAGTGCGTTTCTTACTTGAGGCCCTGGACGAACAAAAAAAAACACCAAAACTAATTTTTTGTTGCAGCGTCAAGCAGCTATTTTGGAAAGTTAGCCGCACCTGACAAGTAACCACTCATGAGCTTGTCCAGTGTGTTGAACTGCTGCCGGTACTTGAGCCTGGATGACTGAGGCACAGCCCAGTCGCTCGACCCTGGCGTCGTCTTGGGTGAGTTGCTGGCCAGCGAAGCAGTGGACGAAGAGTTGGAGCTAAAAAATGTAGGGAAGTAAAAACGTTTATGTCAAATAAGTTGTTTCCAAAATGTTTTTTCTCATCTTCTATTTGAAAAAAACCCTTATAAAACTGTCTACTGGCATTTGTTTGTTAAAGCTGAGCACATGTCAGAATTTCAGACTGACACGTTTTAGCTGATAAACCATGACGAGGGTTGGGTAGGGTTACTTTAACTGGATTACTTTCAATGACTTTTGGATTACTCCACTAACAAATATGCTAATAAAAGACAAAAGAAACTAAATATGAATAAAATGACTCAATTTTGTGCAGGCTTGGGGAGTAACAGAATACATGATGTTGGCAAGCTGTTTGGATTTATTTTCAATTTGTTTCTGTCGCATTTTATGTTAGTTTTGCAGGAGATCAAAGAGATCAAAGCCAGGAGAGAAAGCTTACCACGTGTTGCGAGTCATCATTTTATTCCTATTTAGTTTCTTTTGTCTTTTATTAGCATATTTGGTATTGGAGTAATCCAAAAGTCATTGAAAGTAATCCAGTTAAAGTAACCCTACCCAACCCTGGCCATGACCATACAATGAATCACGAGGGATTGCTGGATCTCAGTTAATATAAATTGTTGTTGTCATTTTTTCTGAATATGCATTACAAGTACTAAAAGGCTTCCTGATTGTTGTCAAACAATGTCTTAAAACAAAAACATGTAAAAATAGAAAAACAAATGAGGAAGCTCTATAAACTAGAAAACAAAGAAAAAGAAAAAAAAAGTGAATTAATTTGGAATTGTAATAAACCGAATGAGTTGTAATGTACACACATTCCTGGCACTTGTCTGAACATCATTTGCTGAGGTAAGAGGGCTGCATACAAAAGCAGTGAAAGGTGATACAAGACCCAACCTGTTCCCAAAAGACGCATGCATATGAACAAAGCTGAGGGAGGATCAAGGATATTAAAAAACTATTGTCGCAAAAAGCTTACCACTGAACTCTTTATTTGGCTTAAATTATATCGCACCACAAGAAAAATGCAGTAAAAACGAATTTAGCCCAGAACATAAATTTCAGCTAATATATTACAATTTTTTTTGTGTAAAAGAAAAAAAGAGGAAACATTCCAGTTACACTTTGTTTGACATAGAACTTCCTGCATTCTTATCAAGTTTGGCGCAAAATACTTCCTGCTCTGCCCAGCTATCATTATGCTTGGTCAGTCACCCAGTGGCGACTCTTTACCTGCATGTTTTATCAAGCAAAGCATTAACTGTGCAGGCTCACCTGCTGGATCCAAGGTCCACGAGAGAGTTGGCTTGAGACACGCCACTGCTACCAGGTGGAGAAAATGTAAGTGGAGAAGAAAAACCCGAAAGAGGAGGGCCTGTGAGGAAAAGAAGGGTAAACTGCTAAAGATCTTCTGTTTTATTTTCAGAAAACCTCAACAGATAATAACTGGCTGATAACTGAAATTGAATTTTTGTACATTTTGTAACCATCCAATAAGATCCACCTAACTTTTCACATCTTTAAAAAAAGGGTTTGGGGTACATCTAAATGAAGACTGCACTGATGACCTTCAGGCTAAATTTCGGAGAGGGGCGAGTAGCTTCCAAACAACACATGTGTTTTCTTATGTAAGCAACCCAGGTCAATTATAGCCCTGAACGCTTATCTTATCTAATTGACTTGACAACTTTCTATTGCCTGTTGCATTTAACGGCAAAAATGATGTTGGCTCATTACATTACCTACCGTAAATTCCGGACTATAAGCCGCTACTTTTTCCCCAAACTTTCAACCCTGCGGCTTATTCAGTGATGCCGCCAACTTATGTAATTTTTCTAATGGCCGCCAGCAACGCTCGAGTACAAAAGGTAAGATTTAGACCGGCGGAATATATGCGCCGAGGAAGACTGCAACTTCTTGGCTTGACTAGCGGCGAGAAATCTTTCACTAAAACTGGCCGCATGCGAAAGGCAACTTTTTCGCAAGACTGCCAGTGGATCCTGACAGCGTGGGGCAGCATTAAAAAATACACCATCACCAACGGGTTCCGAAAAGCCGTGACAGAGAGGAGGGCACACCAGCGACAGTGACAGCGCGAGTGAGGCTGCGGGAGCGTGGGACGACGTCTATATGACACTGTTTATTTCCGACACTGAGGAAGACAACTTTGATGGCTTCAGTTGTAAGGAGGAAGATGAGGACGGTTTATCGTGATTTTTACAAGTACGGTATGTTTTTTGAACAGACCCGTTTACTGTGTTGCGAGCGTGTTGCTAGCATGTTGCTACCTGTCACAGGCACCGTTTGGGATGAAAGTTATATTATTATTATTAAAGCTTTGAAAACTCTCTCGGTGTACCGTCTTTTTTTGTAAATATGTGTAACCATGTATAATATGTATTTGCAACTGTATATTTTTGTAATGTATTTATTTGTATTTATTTTGGACACTTATTCTGATATTTTTCGGACGGGCGAATTAAAAAGAAGGGGCGTAACAAACGCGGGCTGACGGGAAGTGGGGACCGGTAAAGGTGAGTGTTTGTGGACACGGCGGACAATAGTGGATATATATTTTTCCCACCCTTACCTTTGGAAATATAGACGGGACCCGGCGTCTGCAGGTCTGCATCAAATCTTAACTACCGGTATCATTTTCCGTTATTTTGCCGGCTGTGGATTTTGAACTGTGTACTAAATGTTCAGTTAAAATCGCGGGACTCAAAGTAGGGTTTGGATTGATTTTGTGATTGTGTTACATGTATTAAAGTGGCCGCATGCAGCTTATATACAGGTGCGGCTTCTGTAAGTACAAAAGCGGTTATCCTCTTAAAATGTGGTGGGTGCGGCTTATAATCAGGTGCGCTCTATAGTCCGGAATTTACGGTAATTGACTTGACAACTTTCTATTGCCTGTTGCATTTAATGCAAAATGGAGGAGTGTCTTACCAGCAGGTCACCTCATTACATTACCTACTTCACACCTTGGAATTAGACTTCAACACAAGCCAGCTATACAAGTGCAGCCAAATGAGAGATGGGTATGTGAGGAATGGTATAAAATAGGATAAAGGCTGGAGTGTTTCTTAAACATTTTTATCCAGGGACTGAAGTTAAATGGCTCTCTGTGCAGAACCAACCTGGAGCGAAATGAGGGGCAGGGGCAAAGAAGTGCATGTGGGAACGGGGAAAGGCGGCACTTCCCAGTGGAGCGACGAGGGGCAGTGTCATCACGGGCGGTGTCAGCCGCAAGGAAGGGTTAGCGGGGATGGGGGTTAGGATGGACATGGTGGACATGGACGGCGGCATGCTGCTTGATAGGTTCGGCAAAGAGCCCATCCCTGCAAGTACATGGAAAGTAGGTTAGGGTGGAAGGGTCAGTTCTGGATGAAAAGCGTGACACATTTAGTGGGAACATCAAAAATTGACATTTCAAAGTGGGGGAAGAAGGGAGAGCCACACCATGTATTTTAAGATAAAATTAAAACCTGCTCTTGAGAAAAAAGGTAATTCTTCAGCATATCCTATTTCACTGTCTAAAGTTTGATGATTTGATCAAATCTATGAAATGATAATAATGGCAGAGCCAGTTTGCCATACAAACAAATACAGTGGAACCTCGCTAGTTCGCGGTTCCACTTTTGCGGGTTCAGAGCTTCGAGGGTCCAAAAAGTATACCTTACCTTCTCAATAAAAGCATTTATTGACTTGAGCAAGCGCAAGCTTATGTCAACTTAGGACACGGTGTGGAGACTCTTATTGCAAAAGGGAGGGGGAGGCCCTGACACAATGCTTAGTCATGTTGAGTTACCGCTTCGCTCACCCCCCTCCTTTAATTCCTCCCACCTCACCCCCTTCTTATGTGGCGCTCAGTTTATCATGAAGGAACTCGGCGACGCGACGTAAGTATATTCTCTTCTGTCACATTTCATCTTAAGTTTGACTTTATTATACAAAAGGCGAGCGGTTGTTTGTACTACCGAAACAAGGCTAATTGTGTGTGGTTTCGTGTATTTGTTGTAAAAGCCGTTCGATGCCGCTAGCTAAAGTATGTTGTTATTGCCAGAAGGTAGCTCTTTCACTTTCATTAAAATGAACACAGAACATTTTTTTTAACTGTTGTTTCCCAAAATGCTTCACAAACACTCATCCAATATCACATTTTCACAGTTTTTATTTTCAATATGTAACCGGTAGTGTTAACAAGCAAAAAAAACTGATGGCTGCCTGTGTTTGAGAGCGGTTCATACAATCATACTGAATGGTTCCTAGCGGTTTCGCCGCAGTCCTATTCCGTGTACATACAACATAATTTACAGGTTTTTTTGTTATAACATTAATTTCTCTCTCTATTCTATATGGTGTAATGTATACAGAGGGGTATACTGTATACCTGTATACGTTTTTTTAAGCATTTTTTTATGGGGCGCCGCTACTTCGCGGATTTTCAAATTTCGCGGGTGGTCTTGGTCCCCATTAACCGCAATAACAGAGGGATTACTGTATACCACTTAAAATGTGTCTCTCTCCTGCAGTTATTAAAGATCATTAAGGCTCATTTTGACTACAGAGCTCCTGCTGCTAGTGGTAGGAACACGGTGTTGCACTCCCAGCCTGAATGAGTTAAAATAGGGAATTTTATTTTTAAGCCATATGTAATCATGATTAGAGCCATACCTGGAGCAAAGGGCCCTGGACGAGAGAGAGAGTAGAGTGCGCTATGAGTGCAGAGATCCGCCCCTACTTTTCTGGTGTTTACAGTTCTTTTCTGTGTTTTTTATCATAAAGTGTTTCAAAAGTGAACATAGATTGGTTAATGTGCTTCTATATAAAGTATTCCTTCAAACATAACAGCCATGACAGGGTCTGTTGCTGTAACCGTGTCAGTGTAAACTGTCGTTGAAACTTGCCCTTTATATTTTGGACTGAACCAACAGCATGTGTTGCTTTGGCTTCGCGTACACTAATTTCAAAATCACAGCAAAGATTGCTTCGTTCCACTTCGACTCGACTTCCAAATACCGCATTTAGGACACAGCGTCAGGGGAACCCGTGTATTTTTACCTTCATGCACTGTAACTTTGACTTAAGTCGCTTCTTAATTAGTAATTTTGAGCCCTCATTTTTGTGCGCTGGCTAGATTTTCTTGTGCGCTGAGAATGTGCGAGCAGTGCGCAATTGCGCACGCGCGCAGCTTAGAGGGGACACTGATCAGGGCAAGGATTCTATCTGAAATATTCCCAACATCTCCAATCTTAAATTTTCATTAAAAAAAATGACTGATGATCCATTTCTTTGAAATATTAGTCATTCTATTTTTACCGAAGCGTGACGACAAAGGCGTGGACACCGTAACGACAGGAATCTGCTTTAAGCCCATCGGAAGCGCAGTGGGTAAACTCCGCCCCTGCAGCTTCAGCTTAATGAGCTTCATGGCGATGGAGAACTCATGCCTGTCCATCTTGCCATCGCCATCCATGTCGGCCAGGTTCCTGGAAAAAACGTCACAATTCACGAGTGCAGCCGGGAATTGATGGTTATGCAGTCCGGACATGCATGATCGAAATGTTAATGTTCTTCATCACTTTGTATCTACTACACACCGTCACTGTGAGCAGGCTCAGGAAGTAAGAACAAAACAGGAAGTTGAAGCATAGCAACCAACGCCGTTAAACAATAGCTGCGTTTGTGTGATTAACGCATTGCTTTTTTTTTTTTTTTTACAGTGAGGAAACCAGCTTACCAGATCTCAGCCAGGACCGAGGGCGGAAGGCCCGACTGGAGGAAGAATCCTCGGGCTTGTTCACCTGCAGACCGTAGAGCAAAGGTCACAAGACATTCTGGGAGGGGGAACCATGCGGGGTCAAGTTTGTGTGATTTACCTGAGACATATCCCAGGATGGGGGCCAAAGTGTCAAACTGCTTGTCATGTTTTTCCCGCTCCTCTGGAGAAATGGACCATGCGGCACTAGGTCCACCTGCATGCAACAAAAAATGTATCGTAAAATCCAGACTATAAGCTACTTTTTCCCCAAACTTTCAACCCTGCGGTTTATTCAGTGATGCGGCCAATTTATGTAATTTTTCTAACAACCGCCAGCGGCGCTCGAGTACAGAAGGTAAGATTTAGACCGGTGGAATATATGCGCCGAGGAAGACTGCAACTTCTTGGCTTGTGCATGAATTAAATTAGCGTTGACATAACCTCATCGTGCAAAATGCAAAAAGAAAGGCACATCAAAAAATCCACCATCACCAACGGGTTCCGAAAAGCCGGTCTGCTGCGTGACGGAGAGGAGGGCACAGAATCAGGAGTGGATGGGAGCGTAGGACGACGTCTATATGACAAAGTATCTTTCCGACACTGAGGAGGACGACTTTGATGGCTTCAGTTCTAAGGAGGAAGATGAGGACGGTTTACCGTGATTTTTACAAGTACGGTATCTTTTTTTAACAGACCCGTTTACTGTGTTGCGAGCGTGTTGCTACCATTAATTGCCCTGTCACAGGCACCGTTTTGGATGAAAGTTATATTATTATTATTAAAGCTCTGAAAACTCTCTCGGTGTACCGTCTTTCTTTGTAAATATCTGTAACCCATGTATAATATGTTTTTGCTACTGTATTTTTTGTAATGTATTTATTTGTATTTATTTTAGACACTTATTCTGATATGTTTTGCATGGCCGAATAAAAAAGAAGGGGCGGAACAAAAGCGGGGTAACGGGAAGTGGGGTAAAGGTGAGACCTGTTTGTGGACGCGGCGGACAATAGTGGATATATATTTTTCCCACCCTTACCTTTGGAAATATACACTTTTTTTCCTTTGATTACTTTCAGCGGGACCCGGACTCTGCAGGTCTGCATCAAACCTCAAGTACTGGTATCATTTTCCGTTCATTTTGCCGGCTGTGATTTTTGGGCTGTGTACTTTAATGAAAGACATTCAGTTTCAATCGCGTGACTTAAAGTCGGGTTTGGGTTAATTTTGTGTTTGTGTTACATTTTATTCATGTGGGCGCATGCGGCTTATATACAGGTGCTGCTTGTGTAAGTACAAAATCGGTTTTCCTCTTCAAATGTGGTGGGTGCGGCTTATAATCAGGTGCGCTCTATAGTCCGGAATTTACGGTACTTTACCTTATTCTAAGCCTTTCAATCATTCATAACATTTTTCATAAAGCATTAATGTTTTTTGAGCCAACATTCAAATAATGTCATGGCTAATTTTTTCTGTATTTTCGATTTTCTTTAAACATACATTTATTTATGTTCAGCAAATTAAAACATAAATGATATACACATCAGCTAGCCCTATTGCATTGAGTTTTTCAGTGAATATCACATTTAGTGCTTCAAAAGGGAAATACTAGTTTATTTTGCTTTAATTCTAAACAAATTTCATGAAAAAAAACAAATATAAAACCAAGCCTAATATGTTATATGTATAAAAAGGTTTGGACACCTCTAATCATTTAAGATTTTCCTTGGCTTGTCCTAATGATTTATAGAGGGGTGCCCAAATCTTTTCATACATGTAAACCATTTCATCTGACTGCAGAAGTCTGCATGTCTATATACTAATGAAATGACATAAGGAAAATTGGACATCCCTTCACCATATTGTTTTCCTCATGCATTGTGAAGTAACGAAGCAATACTCATTATTGGCATATACAATAAATAAATAAATAAATCAACAAATCTTTTTTTCTTCTCCCGGCCCCAGACATTCTGCTAAATACTTGAAACCAATGCAGCCCGTTACTCAAAAAGTTCTCCCACCCCTGTTTTAAGCCAATGACAGGTATTTACTTCAAAGTTCCAGTTTATTGTCAATGGACTGGCAGTGAATGAGTAAAAAGTTTACCGTAAATTCCGGACTATAGAGCCGCACCCACCACATTTAAAGAGGAAAAACGATTTTGTAAACACTCAAGCCGCACCTGTATATAAGCCGCAAGCACCCACATTTAAACATGTAACACAAACACAAAATTAACCCAAACCCGACTTCAAGTCCCGCGATTGAAACTAAATGTCCTTCATTAAAGTCCACAGTCCAAAAATCACAGCCGGCAAAATAAACGGAAAATGATACCGGTACTTAAGGTTTGATGCAGACCTGCAGAGTCCTGGTCCCGTTGAAAGTAATCCAAGGAAAAAAGTGTATATTTCCAAAGGTAAGGGTGGGGAAAAATATATCAGATGAACACATTTACTCACGCAACTCCTTTTTCTTTAACCAACTTTTTACCCCCTCTTCTTTCCCTGTCTGTCCCTCACTTTTAGCGGTCCCCACTTAAACTCGGCACCCCGCGTTTGTTCCGCCCCTCATTTTTCGTTCACCCGTGCAAAACATATCAGAATAAGTGTCTAAAATAAATACAAATAAATACATTACAAAAATATACAGTTGCAAATACATATTATACATGTTTACACATATTTACAAAGAAAGACGGTACACCGAGAGAGTTTTCAAAGCTTTAATAATAATAATATAGCTTTGACAGGGCAGTTAATGGTAGCAACACTCGAGCGCCGCTAGAAAAATTACATCAATTGGCCGCATCACTGAATAAGCCGCAGGGTTGAAAGTTAGGGGAAAAAGTAGCGGCTTATAGTCCGGAATTTACGGTACATAAAAAAACTAAACTCCTATGAAAGGAAATGAGATTACTTAAGAATATATTTGAGCTTTTACAGTTTTTTTTTTTGCTGTGAATGTGGAATTAATTTTAACCTTGTGCATCACCTGGCAGAGCTTTGTGCCACAAATTTCTGCCTATGTGCATACTTTGTCTGCGGAATAAGCCGGTGTCCACCCTTGGATGCACACTCTTGCCAATGTTTAATGCATAAAACTTCACAGTCAGCTGCTTTCACTCTTGCCGCATATCTTAAGACGGCGGCTATAAACTTGAGTTGAGTAGTAAAAGTGGAAAAGATGGAGATATCAATCAATTAATTACAAGGGAGTCGGTCCAATCATAATACGATGTGACAACTCATTTTCAAAGGCTTAGTTGCTGATGATAAATAGCGTTGTCACAATGGATTCATCAATCATTTTCTTGGATTTCTGCAGACTCATGACCAGCACAAGTATGCAAATATATTATTTATATGCAAATTAGGGAACATGCATTCAAGATGTACAGCCAGCCTACTGTATTCATTCACATGTTTTTACTGTCATGATGAATCGTACCAATATAAAAAGTAAAAAAGTGCGATTGAGTTTTTTTAAATAATTTTGGGACTGAAAATTCATGTCTAAATCAAATCAATCTCAAACCTTTTCCCAAATGACACTCCTGATCCGTCCACAATTTTATATGTCAAAAACATTATGTTGTTTGTTTGGATCCCTCGCCCACTATGGCAGTAAGGGGCACCATTTTCCTGTCTTGTGTCTTGGGCAAGTACAGCCTGGTGGCACCCATCCTCTGCAGGAATAGTTAGACATTGTCAACCCTGCATTGATTTTATCAAAATACCACAAAAAGTTAATATGAACAAAACAGGCCCACTCCCCCAGTTATTTAGGATCTACTGTAGTATCCGTTAATGCCCAAAACCGGCTCATCTCTGAAGATCGGGATGACACATTACACCGAAAAACAACAACAACCCGATGATGAAGGTTCTGTATCCAAGTCAGATTAGGAGGTTTCTCCTTCTACTAGCAACCATGGAAACCAGTTTCATCCGTTTCATGAAGGGGAGCAAACCCCGACCCAAAAAACAGCCTGGAGAGAGATGCCCGCTGCGAGGAGGTACTTGTCCAAGATACAACGTAAGAAATGGTGCCCCTACGACCCAGGTGGTTAAGGGATCCGTGAACAAGTGAAAATTAATATGCGATTGATTAAATGATTACAATACAACCAACTACGGTTATCAAAAGGATTGTTGACATTTCATTTCGATGTGGAAATTAATCAATTGGCCCTCTATGCTTTTTGTATGTTCTCTATCTTCTGCTTACGATCAAAAGCGAGAGGTTAAGATTTATCATCATCAGATATAGATTTGAAAAATGTTAAGCTGTTGTTTCAGTTCCAAATCATAAACCTTTTAGCCTCCTGGCCAGTGTTCCCTCAATTGCGCACTGCTCGCACATTTTCTGCGCACAAGAAAATCTAGCCAGCGCACAAAAATGAGGACTCAAAATGACTTATTAAGAAGCGACTTAAGTCAAAGTTACAGTGCATGAAGGTAAAAATACAAGGGTTCCCCTGACGTTGTTTCCTAAATGCGGTATTTTGAAGTCGAACGAAGTTGAGTAAAGTTAGTAGAGTATGTCGGGAACCGGCTTCTTTGGCTCGGCCCATTAAAAGGAACCGGTTCTTTCGGGTCCTAAACGGCTCTTCAGGTTGTTTTTGCTTTTTTAATCCCAAAATGACCAAATATTAAGTAAAATTATGCACAAAATGACTTAAAGGAAGGGGGGAATAGAACAAAAAAGAAAAAAAATACCAGAATGAAAAAGTAGTGAAAAGCTCTCAAAAGAAACAAAAAGAAGAGAAAAAAATAAGGAAAAATTTAGAAAAAAAGCCAGAAAAAAAGAAAAGAAAGAAATGTAGGTTCAAAGTAAATAGAGAACAAAAAGAAAAAAGTAACAGCTCGGAAAAAATAAACACAATGAGATTTTTTTTAAAGGAATTTTAAAAAAAGTAGAGAAAAACACAGAACAAAGAATAAAAAGTTTGTGTTGCATTTCCAATTCTCATTTCGATAAATAGATATCGGGCGGAGTCGTGTAAATAAAAAGTGAATCTTGTTGCCAACATTGTACTTCCACTAAAAGTGTGATTAAGTACAGTTCTGTATCTTGCAACCGACTAAATAAGCCCCCCAAAATGTTAATATTATGCGACAGAATATATCAGGAAATAAAAAGAAACGGATATCTTGTGAAAGAATTGTAAGAACAAACGACGTTTGTAGGCCGTACAACCTTTGCAATAGTACATGAGTCAATTCATTCAAAAGTGAAATTTTTTTTTGCATTGCCGGAAACTCAGCAAAATGTAACGTGATGTCAAGTTTTGGACATGTTTGATAATGACTTAGTTGCCACACTTGGGATTGCAGTTGCTCACTGTTGTTTCAAGCGTAGCTCACAGACTTTGTGTAAACGCTCAGACCCCTGCAAAATTACAGGGAACATTGCTCCTGGCTAATTTGTTCTTTTTTGTTCAGGGAAATGCCAGCTTACTCTCACCGGAACTCCTTCCAACCCAAAACAAACATCACATCTTTGCAAGCATGGCACGACAATCACACACACAATCCAAAAGTCCCCTATCTGTTGCCTTGGGTTGAAACCGGATCAGCAATGTGTTCTAAAAGGAGTGGAGCAGAACCAACCGCATCCAGCTGGGTCACCAAAGAAAGCGCGTTTGAATCGTTAAGCTGCTTTCCCAATAGAATCTGCTCACTCCGCCCCACATCCACACACTCAACACCTGTGCAGGTGCGTTTCGTCCCGTACCCTGACCCCTTTTGTATCATTGTCTAGATAACCTGAAGTAATTAATGTGGCGCTAGATGTAACTACTCTGTAGAATGTAGGATTTGGCACAGCCCCGTAGGGACAGGAAGTGGGACACGACAAAGCTCCTTAATACGCTGGCGGTTCGCTTAAAACAGGCTGGACAGAGTTTGAGAGCTTATGGATGCTTACTGGGATGCTGGGAGTGAAGATAACAATAACTCAGGTGGGAGGCTCAGCTTTCAAGGTTTAGTTTGAGAAGAGACAATTGCAAAAAGCCTCCACACCAGAAGTGGACATTTAGCAGTGTTTGGCTTTGGTTTGATGTACCGTAAATTCTGGACTATAAGCCGCTACTTTTTTCCCAAACTTTCAACCCTGCGACTTATTCAGTGTTGCGGCCAATTTATGTCATTTTTCTGACGGCCGCCAGCGGCGCTCGAGTACAAAAGGTAAGATTTAGACTGCACCTTCTTAGCTTGTGCACAAATTAAATTAGCGTAGACATATCCTTATCATGCAAATTGCAAAGAGAAAGGCACATGACGCAACTTTCAAGCTAAACGCAATTGAGCAGTCCGGTAAAGAAGGAAACAGAGCTACTGGACGTAAACTTTCTTTTGCGAGCGTGTTGCTAGCGTGTTTTTGAAAGAGGGAACGTGGGACGACGTCTGTATGATGAAGTCTCTTTCCCATACTGAAGGAAGACGACTTTAATGACGTCAGTTATAAGGAGGAAGATGAGGACGGTTTACCGTGGTTTTGGCAAGTACGGTATGTTTTTTTTTAAAAGGCTCGTTTACTGAGTCGCGAGCGTGTTTCTAGTTGCGTTTTGCTACCATTCACAAGCACAGATTGGGATGAAAGTTATAATATTATTATTAAAGCTTTGAAAACTCTCTCGGTGTACCGTCTTTCTTTGTAAATATGTGTAACCATGTATAATATGTATTTGCAACCGTATATTTTTGTAGTGTATTTATTTTAGAAACTTTATGCATTCTCATTTCTCCCTCCACAAACACTTCTTTTCTCTGATATGTTTTGTGCGAGCAAATGAGAAAGAAGGGGCGGGGCAAACGCATGCTGACGGGAAGTGGAGTAAAGGTGAGACGTGTTTGTGGACGTGGACGGCAATAGTGGATATATATGTTTCCCACCCTTACCTTTGGAAATATACACTTTTTTCCTTGGATTACTTTCAATGGGTACCTGGAATCTGCAGGTCTGCATTAAATGTTAAGTACCGGTATCAATTTCCGTTCATTTGCCGGCTGTGTTTTTTGGACTGTATCGGGTTTGAGTTAATTTCGTGTTTGCATTGCGTTTTTTCAATGTGGGCGCATGCGGCTAATATACAGGTGCGGCTTGTGTATGTACAAAATCGGTTTTCCACCCGAAATGTGGTGGGTGCGGCTTATAATCAGGTGCGCTCTATAGTCCGGAATTTACGGTATTTTAGTTCTTCACCATCAAAAAACAACAGTAATGACCAGCAACCTCCAAGGTATCACCGCAAACATCACAACCCACCACTAAGAGCTTGGACATGTCACCAAATTTAAAATATCTTGGATCTGTAATATCACAAGAGGAGTCAAAACCAGAAGTCATGGTTGTGATGGCTGAAGCCAAAGCCAAACTTGCCAGACTGAAACCAATCTGGAGGGACAAGAACGTTGCAGTGAAATAAAAAATCAGACTCATATATCTACACTTACCAGACTTAGACTCACAGATCGAGGCTCGAAAGGTAAATCCAGGCCATGGAGATGCAATGATACAGAAAACTTTTAAGCATCAACTACTTAGCCCATGCGACAAACAAAATGGTGCAAAACACCATTAGAGGGCACATTGGATCCTACGAAGAACTGTTCGCAGACAGCAACTTTAATGGTATGGTCACGTCACAAGACTATCAGGACTGACCAAGATAATTCTCCAGGGCACAATCCATGGGGGCAGCAGGAAAAAAAAACAGAAAAACAACTGGGCCGACAACATTAAGGATTGGACGAGTGCCAACTTTGCCACAACCCATGAGCAAGCCATGGACCATAAACAGTGGAGAAGGCCTTCCAGAGTTGCTTCCTCGTGGGTCCCCCAATGACCAATGAGGTTAAGGGTTCCGTGAAATGTGAATTTTAGTTCTGTTTAAAAGCTTGAACAGGCAGCAATGTTTAATTTTAATCTCATTTCAATTACTATCAATTTTAAAACATGTTTTGTATTTTTATTTATTTAATAATGTTTTATTTTAGAAATCAAAATATTTTTTCATAAGGATGAAATATTTAAAAAAAATGTGATTTAAACGATCAAAATTGTATATACATGGCATTTTTAATTGTACTTTGAGTACAATAAAGATGACTGCTGTATATTGAATACAGTATTATATACAAAAGCGTGACGTAATTGTATCTCCTCCATTAGTAATATATTGTCCCGGTCATAGGAAAAAGCATACCGGTATATACGTTTCCATGTTTTACTTTTTTGTCTCTGTGAATCGTTTACGGCCCATTTCTGGGCTTTTTTTAATAAAAAAAAAAGATTTAACCTATTTTTTCGGGTTGTCTTTAATATAATATCTGACCTATATAAATGTGACCTAATTCACATTTATAACGTTACAGAATGTTTGCCAAGTAAAAAATGAAATATGTATAATTTTCACAATTTTTCCAGGTGAAAAAAAATGATATGTTTATGTCAAATTTAACTTTTGCTCTATTAAATGCATGTTGTTAGTATTATTCCTAAAATGAGGGATTTTTCGTTTTATTTAATTTACTATAAAGGATTTAATATAATACAAATTAAATTTTGTTGAATGCAGGGGGATTTTTCCACTTAAGGCTGAAGGTCGCGCCGTTCGAAGTGTAGTGTTTCGGCTGGGGAATTTTGATAGCGGGGCGCTGACGAAGGAATTAGGCCTTGTTTTGTTAAACGCTTGGCATTGCTATGAGCTGATAAGCTTTCTTGTTGTGAGCCCTTCAGACATGGCGGCGTCTTCCGGCGAGGAGGAGATGGCGACTGGGTGGAAGCCACGTGAGGAGATACTGGCACGCCCAAGGGAGGAGACAGCCTGCCCAAGGGGGAGGGGCCGATGCCCCGACGTGTCAAAAGAACGGAACACGGAAGAGACAGCATAGACAAACGGGAGCAAGGCTCGACGAAAACTAATTAGACTAATTCGACAATAATTCGGCAAATTTCGATGGAATTCACTTAATAAATAATTTAAGAAAATAAATCTGCCCCCGTGTGAAAATGCCTGTCCCTTGTCAATATTATTTCCATAATATCAAGAAAAAATTGTTAGGAGAATAAAGTTTGTGTTTGGTTAATGGGGTCAGATAACTAATTCGAACAATTTGGTAAACGCTACATTTATAATATAGTTTTTCCCCTAACAGTGTCTTGAACAACTAAACTGGTCTGACATTATTAATTTCTGTGGGAAGTACTACTTTGAATTTTGTACTACTAGTGAAAGGGATTGATCTTAAAAACCAAGCATGAAAACCATGTCATCAGTCTCAATATACCAGCAAATCAGGTAACATTTCTGTTTTTCTACCACATCTCTGGGTTACACGAGCTTCAGATGAGTGCAATCTGCTGAGGCGGCCCTGACCAACAAGGCCAGAGTTTTATGATATCAATCAAAAAGATAAACGTTCCATTTTGTCTATCCTAACAGACACATGACTCAACAAGTAGTACTTCCCTCCAACAAGGGTGTCCACACAGCAGATCTCAAACCACCCCCTTTGCCAATATTGGAATAATATTAAAGAGCAGAGATGCCCGTGTGGAATTACAATAGATTGCTACGCTTCCCTTTGTTGCCTTGGTGCAGCGTTTAGTCAAAGCTCCATAGATCCTCCTCAGTTGCCTGCCAGGCCTCGAGGGAAGAAACCACGTGGTTGCCTTTAGGACTGTTGACAAACCCAGGGACACAAATTGTTTTTGCCTGCTTTTTGATTGGGATGCAGGATGTCAACCCTTTTGAGGAATGCACTGGCACTGATAATGGCTTGACAGCAGTAAGGCCGCAATTATTTTTATCTTGTTCTACTTTTGCATAACATCAGGATTAGGCTGGAACCATGTACACGTCAAAGTTAGTTCAATTGGGAGAAGAATGTAAACTCTGCAAAGGGAGGCTGGCAGCCGAAATTGAACACGGGACTTCTGAACCATGAAGCGGACATGCTAACCAGTCTATATTTATCCCCATTTATCATTATTTTTCTTACTCATTCATCCATTTTTTTGCACTGCTTATCCTCAATAGGGTCACGAAGGTGCTGGAGCCCATTGAGGCAATCTTTAGGCAGGACAATTCACTCACTCACTCACACCTAGGGACAATTTGGGCCCAACAATCAACCTGACATGCATTTTTTTCTTAATGTGGGAGAAAACTGGAATGCCCGGGGGAAAACCCACACAGGCACGAGGAAAACATGCAAACTCCGCACGGGGAGGCGTGTAGCTTTTCTTACTCATAAAAAGCCAATTCAATGTTCTGGAAATTACTTGACATATCTTGCAGAGAAACCGCCAATTTTGCTCCACTTTGTTGGGGCTCTGCAGCATTGTATATCCTTAAGGAAGCCTGGTTTGTTTTAAACGTATCAAAGTATAATACCAACGTTCATAAAAAGTAGTAATTTAAAGGATGAGAGGACTTTGTCCAACTGTGACAAAAGGTAGTTTAAGAAAACATAATCCAGAACAGTTTATTACTTCTCGGCTTGATTACTGTAATGTATTGCTTTCTGGTCTCCCGATGTCGAGCATCAAGCTGATTCAGAATGCAGCAGCTAGACTTTTGACTAAGACCAAAAAGTTTGAGCATATTACTCCTATATTGGCCAACTTGCACTGGCTCCCAGTCCACTTAAGATGTGACTTTAAGGTTATCTTATTAACATATAAATGTTTGCATGGACTTGCACCCTCTTATCTCTCTGATTTGATTTGCCCGAATGTTCCTGCACGGAGTCTGCGCTCGGAAAATGCCGGTCTACTTGTCACTCTGAGAGCCAAGAAGTCTGCAGGTTTGAGAGCGTTCTCCATCCAGGCCCCGGTGCTATGGAATGCCCTGCCTCCGGAGATAAGATCTGCAACCTCGATGGAAGTTTTTAAATCATGGCTTAAGACCAGGGTTGGGCAGGGTTACTTTAACTGGATTACTTTCAATTACTTTTGGATTACTCCAATACCAAATATGCTAATAAAAGACAAAAGAAACTAAATATGAATAAAATGACTAAATTTTGTGCAGGCTTGGGGAGTAATGGAATACATGGAACGGCAAAAATGATGTTTGGATTTATTTTCATTTTGTTTCTGTCGCATTTGATGTTTTGCCGGAGATCAAAGAGATCAAAGCCAGGAGAGAAAGCTTACCACGTGTTGTGAGTCATAATTCTATTCATATTTAGTTTATTTTGTCTTTTATTAGCATATTTGGTATTGGAGTAATCCAAAAGTAATTGAAAGTAATCCAGTTAAAGTAACCCTACCCAACCCTGCTTAAAAGACACTTCTATTCCAAAGCTTATGATTGATGCCCACCTCATATTCTGTATTGTCCTGTCTTTTTCCGACTGCCTGCCTGGTGGTGATACGAAGGAGAAGGACGATTTGAGATGAGTCAGCAGGACCAGCGTTTGACCTGAAGCATGTGAACGCCTGCATGGACCAGCTGGCAAAGAAGGGAAGCTGCGTCGTGGCCGTCATAGACTTTCTGTACTAGTTTACAGGCTGGGGGCGTCGCTGCTGTCATGCACTTTCCGGACAAATCTTCAACATGTTACCTAGTGTTTACTATGTTTGTGTACTGTAATGCTAAATGTGATTCACCCTGGTCATCCTGAAAGGGGGATACCACTTGTGAGGTCCCTTCTCAAGGTTTCTCTTTTTCCTCACGCTGAGGTTTTGAGTTGTTCCTTGCCCGCATGTTGGTTTTAAGATCAGGTCATTGTGTCATTGTAATCCTGTGCAGTCCTTTGAGACATTTTTGTGATTAAGGGCGTCATAAATAAATTTGACTTGACTTGACTAGTTTATACACAGGGAATACTTGATCCTTTTGACTGTCTTGAAGTTCAACTCTACTTCCTTACCGTTCATGACTACAGGTGGAGGTGTGCGCCACACGGCTGGCTAACTTGCAGACATTTGCAGAGGAAGGGCAGGTCATATAGCCGAGTAGACTGTGTGCGCTCTGTGTATGAGAGAGAAAAGAAGTGTTTGTGGAGGGAGAAATGAGAATGCATAAAGATGTTAAAGAAATAAAATACGAGATTGAAAAACGAGGCTCTGCATCTATATTTCATTTACAACAGCATGTGGCAGCCGACTATGTCTTGACACGGCCGGTAGATTATATTAAAAATTACCATATTTTCCGCACTATAAGGCGCACCGGGTTGTAGGGCGCACCCCCAAAAAATAGTTTTTGGTCCAATATTTTCCATACATAAGGCGCACCGGATTATAAGGCGCTACAATGCGAACGTCGACAAAACAGTCGGATAGTTCAGTCCAACTTATTACCCCCTAAACATTCCGAAAGCTTGCAAAGAAGCAAATACGTGTCTCAGACACGTGCGGATGCGGTGTCTGTACGATGTCACCAAACAATCATTTCTTAGTTTCCATTTTATTTTTTGCTGGCAACTGTGTGGACAGCAAAGTAAGAATTTTATTGTACAGGGAAACGGGATTCTTTACTGTACATTTGACAATAAACACTTTGAATTGAATTGAGTTTAAAAATAGACTCATCACAGAAATATCAAGATCGTTCTAAAACAAGATACCGGGAAAATATAAATTCGCATAGCTCACCTAAGTTCTCTTGCAGCCTTCACGTTCATTAATGATACGTAACCATGGTCTTCTTGCAACCGTGAGTGTAGTAAATCCAGGAGAGTAAAATATTTACAAATACAGAATAGTAAAACATGCTTTCTCTATGTCGTAGTGCAACCCAACGTGTGATTCACATTCATCTTTTTCGGCCAATCGCAGGCTTTGTTTCGCCCCTTTAGCCTATGAGAGCCTGTAAATGATAAAAAGGATCCGCCCCCTTTACCTCCGAATAACTTTAGCCAATAGTGACTAATTCACATGATGATTGACACATTGGTTGGGAAATGAAACGCCGGTATATAAATCCCAGCATACACCGCGGACGACTTCGCCTTCGGGGGAAAATCTAGTCGGCGTCTGCTTGCTTTAGTTGCAAGACTTTGCGACTTAATATTGATCCATATATAAGGCGCACTGTATTATAAGGCGCATGGTCAGCTTTTGAAAAAAATAAAAGCTTTTAGGTGCGCCTTGTAGTGCGGAAAATACGGTACTTTCTATTTTCTTGTGCAAACAAGGCTATCGTATCCACCCTAGTTGACAAATATCAAAACGCCCCGAGGCGTGTTATTAGTGAGCAGTGTCAAATACACAACAGAGCCTACTCCTATTTCTTTGGAGCTTCAGGTACCAAAACCACTCATACCACCCGGAAAGGAAAGTTTTGATGTTGCATAAAACCACATTTGCTGAATTCAGCTGAGATGTCAAAGACGTTTGGACTCTCCTTGCATGCTGATAGACACCTGTGCTCGGATGTGACGATCAATGCATCATTGTGGGTGTAAGTATCCAGTATGTGTGTGCGAGGGGAAGAGAACGTATTTGGCACACTTTGCATAGAAGGGCTATCCTGTTTGAACACAGGAAGCTTTGCCAAACCACGAAAAGAAAGAAGGTAGTGTGTTTTTGTGTGTGTATGCTGTATATTCACCTTCCCCCTGTTAGTACTGGTGCAGTCGCAAATCAATGGTTAATCTAACTTACAGCAAGCTCCTTTAGGGGCATGTATGAATCGAAACACATGCTTTTCTTTTAACGCTCCTTTTTGATACAGGGTGACCCAAAAAGATGCGTACCCAAATTTTATCCGATAAAAAAATCAATTTTTTAGCGATTGTTTTTTCTGTTGCAGGACGTGAAAGGTGAAGCTATGGATGATCATTTGCAGCTATAGTTGCCCTGAAAATGTCTTGTCAGCAGAAGATACTCTCCCTGGAGACCTATTTTGCGACAAAATCATACCAGAGTGTACAGATTCAGTTTCGAAAGCGTTTCCATTGTCGCAACTTTCCATCAAAATCAACGATTGTTAGTTGGATTAAGAAGTTCAGAGAGCATGGAACTGTAGTGGACCTATGAGATAAAAGAGTGGATGTCACTCAATTTCTTGCGTCTTAACTCTGAAAAGACCGAAATGTTAGTTATTGGCCCATCTAAATGCCGTGACTTATTCTCAAAAACTGCTGTGAACATTGACAAATGTCACATCACACAGAGTGACTCAGATAAAAATGTAGGTGTCATATTTGACCCCGATCTGTCCTTTCAAACACATGTGAAGAAAATTACTAGAACCGCTTTCTTCCATCTTTGCAACATTTCTAAAATTCGTCCTATGCTGTCTCCGTCGGATGCGGAGATTATAATTCACACGTTTGTTACCTCCCGTCTCGATTACTGTAATGCACTACTCTCCGGTCTCCCGAAGTCCAAAGTCAAGAGTCTTCAGCTGGTACAAAATGCTGCAGAGAGGCTTTTAACTAGGACAAGAAAGTCCGATCACATCACCCCAATTTTGGCTAAGCTGCATTGGCTCCCTGTTAGCCTAAGATGTGATTTCAAGGTTCTCTTGGTACGATACAAAATCATACATGGACTTGCTCCATCATATCTTTCAGATTTGATTTCCCCCTATGTTCTGGTCCGGAGCCTTCGTTCTGAAAGCGCTGGTCTACTGGTGATCCCAAGAGCCAAGCAGTGTTCCGCAAGTTCGGGAGCGTTCTCCATCCGGGCACCGGTGCTGTGGAATGCTCTTCCTCATGAGATCCGATCTGCAACCTCAGTGGAAATGTTTAAATCTAAGCTTGAAACACACTTCTACTCTATAGCATATGAATAACCTATATTTTTTTGTTGACAATATCTCTGTACTATTAGTACTTGCAACATCCATTGCAGCCTGGTCATCCTGAAAGGGGGATTACCACATCTGCGGTCCCTTCTCAAGGTTTCTTCATTTTCCTCATGTTGAGGTTTTCGAGTTTTTACTTTCCCTCATGTTGGTTTCAGATCAGGGGATGGTGTAATAATAGTCTGAAATAATAGTCCGTGCAATAACCTGTCCAGCCCTTTGAGACTCTTTGTGATTAAGGGCGTCACAAATAAAAATGACTTGACTTGACGTCTGATCTGCACCTATACCCATACAAAATCCAAATAAAGCAGAAATGACAAGGAAAAGCCAGTAACAATGTGTGAAAGGTTCTGTAATGTGCTTGAAAATGATGAAAACTTTCTTGAGAACGTTTGGTTCTCAGATGAAGCCCATTTTATGCTTTCCAGGCACGTCAATAGCAAAAACAATATTTTGGGGGGTTCGAAGGTTCCAGAAGAAGTGTTTCAGAGGCCGCTTCATTCTGTTAAATGTACCGCCTGCAGCAAAAACAAGAGCCATCCCGAAAGAGGAGTGTATAAAAGTGATTCAAAACTTTGCCAGACCAGTACAGGTTTGCTTGCAACGAAATGGTGGACATTTGGAACACATCTTGGGAAAGCCATAAATGGACTAAAAATTGACAGAAATAGCTGAAACTCTGGTGAATGGTCTTCCATAAACTGAATAATGTGTGGTTGTAAATTGAAATAAAGAACTTTTTAATCAAAGCCACAATTGAAATTTTCATGGGTACGTATCTTTTTGGGTCACCCTGTACTTAATAGCATATTACTGCAAAATGTGGACTAGAGCCGCAGGATGCTGACCACTGCCTTAACTTATGCGTACTCAAAGAAAGGGAGAGGAAGAAAGAAATCCAAAGAGAAATAGAAAGACAGAAGGAGAGAAAAGGAGAAAAATGAAGTTAGAGCAAAATAAGTTAAATAGACACAACACAACAACTCAATATATTTTGAATTTTATATTCCCATGAGCGCGGTGGTTAGCGTGAGTGCGGCAAAGTTCTGAGGTCATGGGTTCAAATCCAGCTACCAACCTTCCTGTGCGGAGTTTGCATGTTCTACCCATGCTTGCGTGGGTTTCCCCCGGGCACTCCGGTTTCCTCCCACATTCCAAAAACATGCATGTCTGGTTAAGTGGCCGGTCAAAATTGTCCCTAGGTGTGAGTGAGCGAGCCAATTGTCTGTCCTGTGTGCCCTGCGATTGGCTGGAAACCAGTTCAGGGTGTCCCCTGCCCACTGCCCTAAGATGGCTGGGATGGGCTCCAGCACCCCCACGACCCTACTGAGGATAAGCGGTGCAGATAATGGATATTCCCATGATGACAGGACAGGCCCTGCCTCACCTGACTCCCCCGACTGTGCGTCACTGAATGACACCAAGGTTTCCAACTGCGATAGATGAATAATTGTGAATTGTTTTGCTAATGAATGTTGCCGATAAAACCTGATAAACAATTAAAGATACTGTACATTCTCAAATACCTTTCAGACGCATACAAAGTGGAGTGAAAATGGATCCCTTCTTGTCATCCTGTGACAACCTTGACCTCTCATAGCGCACTATGGAATCAGACTTTGAGTACAGGTGTCAAACTCAAGGCCACCAGATGCACTCCGCTGCACATTTTTCCGTTGCCCACGTGAGCAAATAGTGCTCTACTCGATTCGGAGTTGTTGTTTTTTCTGAATATGGAATTCTTCTTGAATGATGTCAAAATTACACCCACAGCCTCCCTTGTTCTCGTTGTTAAACAAATGACAACCACTAATTGTTATATTTTCCTGTATATATTTAAATATGCATGGCAGCACGGTGGTGAAGTGGTTAGTGCGTGTGCAGCACAGTACTGAGGTCATGATCGAACCTCCTGTGTGGAGTTTGCATGTTCTCCCGAACTTGCGTGGGTTTCCCCAAAACATTCATGTTAGGTTAATTGGCCGGTCCAAATTGTCCCTAGGTGTGAATGAGCGAGCGAATTGTCTGTCCCTGTGAGCCCTGCGATTGGCTGGCAACCAGTTCAGGGTGTCCCTTGCCCACTGCCCGGAGATAGCTGGGATAGGCTCCAGCACCCCCGCGACCCTAACGAGGATAAGAGGTGCAGATAATAGAAGGATGAAGCACTTTGGGAGGTCTTCATAGACTTGAAAAGCGCTATATAAATGCAGAGCATTTACCATGTAAATATCATACCGGTCAACCCGTACATTTTGACCTACATTTATTATGCATTTTAAGACGTGCACGACGTACAAAAAAATCTGAACGGAAAAACGCAAATTTGTCAATTATGGGTACCATCGGGTATACACCGACCATCACAAAACGGCAAATCAATCAAGTCAAAGGAGTTCGCCGCGGTTGCCTCTATCTCCGTATCGTTTTTTCCGTCGCAAACGAAGCGAGCGGTTTGATGCAACTGTGCGCATGCGTCTGCCAACTGGGGATTTCCCATCATGCATCATTCCGATCACACGTAAACAAAGTGAAAGCAGAGCAGTAGGCCTACATTACAACATAGTTTTGAATTTTCTTTGGATACAATCATCAAGTCGCAATGGCTGAACCTGAAATAAAACGCCATAAGTCATTCTGATCTGAAAACAACAGGCGGGGTTGATTGAGTACATTTGAAATACAAGTGGTCTTAAAATACATCGGATTTCATGTGGTAGTTGTGTGGTGAAAGGAAGTCCGTCTCTTTTTAGAGAACTGGCTTTTTCGGCTCAACTTATTCAAGAGAGCCGGCTCTCCAACGGCTCACTTGCTTTGATGCATTATATTACGAATTATTAGGTTGGATAAAGAAGTTAATAAAAAAGGAAGTATAAAAGGAGAAAATGAAAAAAGACAGGTTTGTGGTTATCCCTTTTATCACTATATTACCAACAATAATTGAATGCAGAAAATGAATTCAAAATTTGAATAAGAAAATTAAACTTAATTATATTTGCATGTATTTTTTCCTTCGACAGTGAACGTCCAAGCGACTTCATTTTTGAACCTTTTTTAATAATAAAGCTCATTCATGTCGAGCAACTCAGTGTCTCACAACAAAATGTTAATGAACAATATATATGATATAACGAAACCCATGAACAATATAACATGTTAAACTACATAAATAAACACGTTTGAAAAAAAAATATATAGTGTAAGATTATTTTTAATTTTGTCAGGGAAAATACGACAGTTTGTAAGGGCATGGAGCCCTGGAGCGCAACAGGTATGAAATATACATGACAGCACAGCGGAACAGTGGTTAGCCCATGTGCAGCACAGTTCTGAGGTCATGAGTTCGAACCTCCTGTGTGGAGTTTGCATGCGGGTTTCCTTCGGGCACTCTGATTTCCTCCCACATTACAAAAACATGTCAGGTGAATTGGCCGGTCCAAATTGTCCCTAGGTGTCTTTGAGCTAGCGAATTGTCTGTCCCTGTGTGCCCTGTGACTGGCTGGCAACCAGTTCAGGGTGTCCCCTGCCCACTGGGCACCCCCGTTACCCTACTGAGGATAAGCCGTGCAGCCAATGAGATGAGATGGGATGAGTTCGAACCTCCTGTGTGGAGTTTGCATGTGGGTTTCCTTCGGGCACGCCGGTTTCCTCCCACATTCCAAAAACATGCATTTCAGGTGAATTGGCCGGTCCAAATTGTCCCTAGGTGTGAATGAGCTAGCGAATTGTCTGTCCCTGTGTGTCCCCTGCCCACTAGCCGAAGATAGCTCCAGCACCCCCGCGACCCTACCGAGGATAACGAGAATAAGCGGTGCAACTAATGGATGGATGTAAATATAAATAATATTAAATATAGACTATAATATATACACGTTTCATTATATTAATTAATATGTAATTAAATATAACGAAGTACTTTCAAACAGTGTCACGGATTTTTTTGTTGCACATAACCTTAAGATCAATATATCATGTTAATGTGTTGCATTTCCTACCGCAAGCATAAAGGAAGAGACTACAGGGGCCCGCCAATATTTTAGGAATCGAAAATAAAGCTTTAAAGTAGGCTGTTATTTGTCTGGAACAAACAATAAGAGTATTTGTATAAGGCAAATGAAAAGTAGCAGGCTTCAAACGCGTGTTAAAAAAAAAAGGACAAATGTGTGTCTTGGTACAGTACACACGTTGACCACGCTATTTAGTGTTTAGGTGTCTGTCATAATTCAATTATTACAAACATTTGAAGACAGGTTTGGTAGTTTTATGAAGGCCTGTTAACGGGTTATTTACCTGTTGCGGGGGAACAGCGGTTCGTAGTCAAGACATCCGCGGCAGGGCAATTTGGCTAGTGGAAGAGGAAGGAGGCGAGGCAGCGGACGCCTGAAAGGGGGCGGAGCCAGAGTGACACTGATAGTCAAGGCGGAAAACTCTTTACAGTTAAGTTCCGGTCGGTATTTTCAACGTAAACGTGAGGCGAGGTTTTAAAATAAAAGCAAAACGGTAAAAAAGTGTTACTTTAACTTGATTACATTCAATTACTTTTGGATGACTCCAATACCAAATATGCTAATAAAAGACAAAAGAAACTAAATAGGAATAAAATGGTGACTCACAACACGTGGTAAGCTTTCTCTCCTGGCTTTGATCTCTTTGATCTCTGGCAAAACGAACATCAAATGCGACAGAAACAAAATGAAAATAAATCCAAACAGCTTGCCGACATCATTTTTGCCGTTCCAAGTATTCCGTTACTCCCCAAGCCTGCACAAAATGTACTCATTTGATTCCTATTTAGTTTCTTTTGTCTTTTATTAGCATATTTGGTATTGGAGTAATCCAAAAGTAATTGAAAGTAATCAAGTTAAAGTAACCCTACCCAACCCTGGTAATATTCAGTGTTGGGCAATGTTCCCTCTAAGCTGCGCGCGTGTGCAATCGCGCACTGCTCGCATATTCTCAGCGCACAAGAACATCTAGCCAGCTCACAAAAATGATGTCTCAAAATTGCTAATTAAGAAGCGAATTAAGTCAAGGTTACAGTGCATGAAGGTAAAAATCCACGGGTTTCCCTGACGTTGTGTTTTAAATGCGGTATTTTCAAGTCAATATCGTAGTTGAACGAAGTTGAGTAAAGTCAGTAGAGTTTTTCGAGAACTGGCTTCTTCGGCTGAGCTCACTGAAAGGAACCGGCTCTTCGGGTTGTTATTGCTTCTTTCATCCCAACATGACCAAATATTATGTAAAATTATGCACGAAATGACTTAAAGGAAGGGGGGGTTCAATAGAACAAAAAAATAAAAAATTACCAAAATGAAAAAGTAGTGAAAAGCTGAGAAAAAAAGAAATAAAAGGAAGAGAAAAAAAAGAAAGACAACTTCAGAAAAAAGCCAGAAAAAAAGAAAAGAAAGAAATGTAGGAAAAAAGTAAATAGGGAACAAAAAGAGAAAAGTAACAGCTCGGAAAAAATGAACACAATGATATTTTTTAAAAGGAGTTAAAAAAAAGTAAAAAAAAAAAAAAAAACAGGGAAAAAGAAGAAAAAGTTTGTGTTGCATTCAAATAATTTCCAATTATATCAAGTCAATCTTGTTGCCAACATTGTACTTCCACTAAAAAATGTGATTAAATACAGATTAAGGTTTACAGGAATCGTGCAACCGACTCAATAAGCCCCCAAAAATGTAAGTGTTATGCAACAAAATATATCAGGAAAAAAAAGAAATGGAAATCTTGTGAAAGAATTGTAAAAACAAACGACGTTTGTAGGTCGTACAACCTTTGCAATAGTACACGAGTCAATTCATTCAAAAGGGAAGAATAATTTTGCACTGCCGGAAACTCGGCAAAATGTAACTTGATATCAAGTTATGGACATGTTTGATAATTAATTATCTTGCCACACTTGGAATTATGGTTGCTCACTGTTGTTTCAAGCGTTGCTCACCGACTTTGTGTGAACGCTCAGACCCCTGCAAAATTACAGGGAACATTGGTGTTGGGCACGTTACTTTAAAAAGTAATGAGTTATAGTCATGTCATGTCTATTTGTACAGCCCTCAATCACAGAGAGTCTCAAAGGGCTGCACAGACCACAGATTATTGCAAACCACAGACTATTATGACACCATCCCCTGATCTAAAACCTACATGAGGGCAAATAATACATAGATATTATTGTCAACATAAAATATAGGTTATTCATACGCTATAGAATAAACATTTCCACTGAGGTTGCAGATCGAATCTCAGGGGGAAGAGCATTCCACATCACCGGGCCCGAATGGAGAACGCTCTCGAACCTGCGGATCTCTTCTTGGCTCTTGGGATCACGAGTAGACCAGCATTTTCAGAGCGAAAGCTCCGGACCGGAACATAGGGGGAAATTAGGTCTGAAAGATATGAGAAAGCAAGTCATTGCATGATTTTATATAGTACCAACAGAACCTTAAAATCACATCTTAAGCTAACAAGGAGCCAATGCAGGTTAGCTAAAATCAGGGTACCGTGATCAAGCTTTCTTGTCCTAGTTAAAAGCCTAGCTGTAGCATGTTGTACTAACTGAAGGCACTTGATTTTGGACTTCGGGAGACCAGAGAGTAGTGCATTACAGTAATCGAGATGTGAGGTGACATGAATTATAATCTCCGCATCGGACGGAGACAGCATAGGGCGAATTTTAGCAATGTTGCGAAGATGGAAGAAAACTGTTCTAGTAATTTTCTTCACGTGTGTTTGAAAGGACAGCTCGGGGTCAAATATGACACCAACATTTTTGACTGAATCACTCCGGGTGATATTACATTTGTCAACGTTTAGAGCAGTTTTTGAGAACAAGTCACGGCATTTAAATGAACCAATAACTAACATTTCGGTCTTTTCAGAGTTAGGGCGCAAAAAATTGAGTGACATCCATTCTTTTATCTCAGTGAGGCAGGCCTCCAAATTTCCACAGTTTAGTGTGGCAGATTCCTCCATCGGAAGATATAGTTGAGTGTCATCTGCGTAGCAATGGAAACTGATATTATACTTGCGAATACTATTACTCAATGGAAGCATGTAAATGCTGAAAAGAAGGGGGCCAAGTACTGAACCCTGTGGAACACCACAGGTAACACTAAAGGGCTCAGATGTCATTTCACCATATTTAACACAATGCGTCCTATCTGAGAGGTGGAATCTGAACCTTACTCACTACTTCTTCCAAAAAGTAAATGAGTAACATAGTTACTCTACAGTGAAAGTAATTAGTTACCAGATAAATTATATCTGTTACTTTAAAAATAAGTTGTATGTTAGTTGAATACAGTCGAGAAGAACAGACAGGTAGTTGTGCGATAGAACTTTTTAATATGTATTGCACCTCACCAGCAAAATATTTATCGTGTACTTGAAGTGCAACAAAAATATACTCAATTAAATCTAACTCTAAGGGTCCGTTGTAGAGATGGGAATTTGGACTATTTTTAGAGAACCGGCTTTTTCGGCTTGGCTCACTAAAAAGAGTCGTCTCTTTAGGCTACTAATGTCTTCAGGTTGTTTTTGTTGTTTAATCCATATATTACCATTTATTATGTATTATTATAAATGGCTTGAAAAGGGGGAAATAAAGCAAAATCAACACTTACTCATTAACAGTGAAAAACATAGAAAACACAAATCAAAACAAGTATAAATCTACAAAGAAAACTATCACATGCATAACAATTTTAACCTTTTTTATACTCAACAAATTCAAAGTCAACAGCACAAAATCCCTGGAAAAAAAAAATAATTCAGAATAGCGTATTTTAGGGAACCGGCTCTCAATTGGTTGGTAGCCGGCTCTCGCTTCGGAGAGACGGCTCACAAAGTCGTTTCGTTCGCAAATGACATGAGTCGGATGTCGCACCGGCCGCCATTCGCCTTTTCTTTCGATGATTTAGTAAATGCTATATTCCCAATTAGGCAAGGCGGCTGGGTGGTTAGCGCGTAGCCCTACGGTGCAGGGGTTCAGGGTTCAAGTCCAGCTACCGCAGCCTCCCCGTGTGGAGTTTGCATGTTCTCCCTGTGCCTGTGTTGGTTTCCTCGGGGTACTCCGGTTTCCACCCACATTCCCAAAAACATGCATGTCAGGTTAATTGGCCGGTTCAAATTGTCCCTAAGTGTGAACGACTGAGGATAAGCGGTGCAGATAATGGATGGATGGATATAATAGTAAAATCAAATATAGTGAAATAGATCAAATACAGGGCAGCACGGCGGCACAGTGGTTAGCGCGTGTGCGGCACAGTTCTGAGGTCTTGGGAACCTCCTGTGTGGGTTCAAATCTAGCTACTGGACTTCCTGTGCGGAGTTTGTATGTTCTCCCCGTGCTTGCGTGGGTTTCCTCCGGGCACTCCGGTTTCCTCCCACATTCCAAAGACATGAATCTCAGGTTGATTGGCTTAACCGAAATCTCGCTAGGTGTGAATGAGCGAGTGAGCTTTCTGTCCCTGTGTGCCCTGCGATTGGATGGCAACCAGTTAAGGGTGTCCCCTGCCCACTGCCGATGATTGCTGAGATGGGCTCCAGCAACCCCGTGACCCTACTGAGGATAAGCAGTGCAGCTAATGAGATGAGATCAAATACATTCAATTTTAATTACTTTTCTTAATAAGAAAAAAAAATGAGAATTTTAACTCAACTTTACCAACCACACTGTACAATTCAAACAGATTTCACCAATATTTTTCAATTATTTAAAAATAATAATTGTATGGGAGAAAAAAAGATTTTAATTTCAAATTTGTTTGCACCACATCATTGAGTATTACGTAAAAATGTACACTACAGTGTATAAAAACGAATTTTAGTAGCAAGTGTAACTTTTAGTAGATGCTTCTGGCAATTGAAAATATTCAGTGTGTTTTAAAGGGACAGTGTGTGTTGACCACTGTACAATGTATTGCAACGGAAAACAAGTGCTAAAAAGCACAATGAAGAATACAAACAATGATTCAGTGACCTAAATGCACCATTTTACTTACATTTTTTGGGTTCCCCAAGCAGCAAGAAGGCGGAAAATTATGTTAGTTTCCATTAGGTGAGTCTCTTGTTGGGTAAAATAAATTATAATTTTTCAACTTACGAGTATTTAGGATAGTTCATGTCTCATCTCATCTCATTAGCCGTACCGCTTATCCTCATTAGGGTTGCGGGGGAGGCTGGAGCCCATCCCATCCATCTCCCGGCAGTGGGCAGGGGACACCCTGAACTGGTTGCCAGCCAATCGCAGGGCAGGATAGTTCATGTATTTTTGTTTATTCCCAAAATCAAGGTTTTTTTTTTTTAATGTTTTGGCAGAAATGAACAAATATTGGATTATGGTCTATATTAAACTTCGAAATACAGTGGGACCTCACTACTTTGCGGTTCCACCTTCATGGGTTCAGAGCTTCGTGGGTCTAAAAAAAATAATAAAATAGAATAATTAAAAAAATAAAATAATATATATTTTTTTTTTAAGCATTTTTGAAGGGGCGTCGCTACTTCGCGGATTTTCACTTTTTGCGGGTGGTTTTGGTCCCCATTAACCGCGATAACCGAGGGATTCCTGTAAACCTTAATCTGACAAATACAAAACACATTTCATAGAGAAGAGAAAAACATATTGGGATATTATTGTTTTAATTCTACAGAAAAAATGTCTGCCTACCAGTTCATTGCAGAAAACAAAAATGCATGAAAATGCCCTCACAAATTTAATCAGCCAAATTATAAATACACAAATCACTTTTTTTCAATATTAGTGTTCATTTTGCTCCACAGTCAATCCAGATGCATGGCGAGCACATTCGGCGGTTATAGCCAAGCTTCGTTCAGAAGGCTTTGAAGAGCTGGTTGGGCAAGAATCCGAGATGGAGAAAAGACGTCTGGGCCTCTCGTTCCAGGTTGGCCAGCTCTTGCACCGTCGGGGCCAGCACGTCCACGTGACCCTTGTAGTTGCCTCCTAACAGCAAAAAGCAGTGCCACAAGGTGAGAAACATGGACACATTAATAACCGTAAATTCCGGACTATAAGCCGCTACTTTTTTCCCAAACCTTCAACCCTGCGGCTTATTCAGTGATGCGGCCAATTTATGTCATTTCTCTAACGGCCGCCAGCGGCGCTCAAGTACAAAAGGTAAGATTTAGACCGGTGGAATATATGCACCGAGGAAGACTGCAACTTCTTAGCTTGTGCACAAACAAAATTAGCGTAGACATATCCTCATCATGCAAATAGCAAAAAGAAAGGCACATGACGTAGCTTTCAAGCTAAAAGCAAACGAGCAGTCAGATAAAGAAGGAGACAGAGCTATACGGTTTGGGATGAAAGTTATAATATTATAATTAAAGCTTTGAAAACTCTTTCGGTGTACCGTCTTTCTCTGTAAATATGTGTAACCGATGTATAACATGTATTTGCACCTGTATATTTTTGTAATGTATTTATTTGAGACACTTATTCTGATATGTTTTGCAAATTAAAAAAGAGGGGCGGAGCAAACGCGGGCTGACGGGAAGTTGGGTAAAGGTGAGTGAAACCTGTTGTCGTGGCGGACAATAGTGGATATATATTTTTCCCACCCTTACCTTTGGAAATATAGAATTATTTCCTTGGATTAGTTTCAACGGGTACTCGGATTCTGCAGGTCTGCATCAAACGTTAAGCTCCGGTATCATTTTCTATTTATTTTGCCGGCTGTGGTTTGTGGACTGTGTACTTTATATTCAGTTACAATCGGGGGACTCAAAGTCGGGTTTGGGTTAATTTTGTGATTGTGTTACATGTTTTAATGTGGGCGCATGCGGCTTATATACAGGTGCGGCTTGTGTAAGGACAAAATCGGTTTTCCTCCTAAAATGTGGTGGGTGCGGCTTATAATCAGGTGCGCTCTATAGTCCGGAATTTACGGTACCTAAATTTTGATATCTTTTACCATTGACTAGGGCTGCAACTAACGACTATTTTAACAGACAACTGATCACCGACTTGAAATGATTAGTGGATTAATCGGATACTTATTCTTTTCTTAGCATACATTTTATTTCATTATGTGGAAAATGATGAGAAACACAAGAAATGGGTACAGCAGTGTTCTGGTTTGCCCGCGTCCCTGCGTCCTAGACGAATCATTTTTTTTGGGGACGCATAGTCTTCAAATCAACGTGCGTCCCCGGGACGCAACTTTTTTGACACAAAATTGTCATTATAAGCCGATTACATTTTTTCAAAACAAACTCCAAACTGTTCGTCGGGCAGATCCGCCATTGTTGTTTTGGTCACGCAGTTCGAGTTTTCGTCTGCACGCCGAGTTGTATGGTGAAAAAGTCCGTCTCTTTTTTAGAGAACCGGCTTTTTCGGCTCAACTCATTGAAGAGAGCCGGCTCTCAAACGGCTCACTTGCCATAAAAATGCTCCCAAACTTTAGGAGTTTTGGTACGCGTACATGATTTGACGCGGTAATTTCTGCATGTTACAGCTAAAGATGTGTTTGCAAATGAGCGACTCTCCGGACAAATTATAATCATGCAAGATGCCTCAATTTGTTGAAAAAACGTCTCTGGCGGCAATATTTTTATCATCTATTTTTGTCAACAACATCGACTTATCATTGCAGCCCTACTATGGAATTGTATTGTTTTTCTGATGGACATTGTTTGGACCCTTGACCGTTAAACCCTCACCTGCCAGTGCTCTGCGTTGGCCGTAAGTAACCTTGCCGTCAAAGTCGTCCACGGGTACCTTGATGTCGGGCTCGCACTGGGTGATGGTGCACTTCAGGTGTTCCTCGATTTCAGACAGGAGCTGCGATTTGAAAGGTAAGAACGGATTCATGTAAAGAAAAGAATGAGGTCAAGAGATCCCTGAAAACAAGGGTATAAATCACCTCTTTCTCATTGTACCAGATGGTGCAGCCTCCGTCTTGCTTGAGCCGGGTGTTATAGCAGCCTCTGCCTCGGTTGGCACAGACGTGGTACCACACCTGCATCACATCACAGTCCATTCCGCATAGAGTCATCAATACAAACACTATTGAATAATACTTTCTAAATTTAGGTCAGGTAGCATGTTTAACCTAAAACAACAGTAGCTCACTGCAAGAATTAAATAGGCTGGAGTTTAAAGAGACACTGTATTATCGCTGTATTGTGTCAGGCAACCGAAAACAAGTGTTACAAAGCACAAGATAGAATACTAAGGAATCTCAAAGGGACCATATCACACCATTTTCATCTCATTTATTTTGCCCAGCCTTTCGCAAGGTTTTTAATACTCAGGATCTCTGACAGTTTGTTATTAGATGATTCCTAAAAATTGCTTCAATGGTCCACTGTTTTTTTTTTATTGCAAAAGTCTGCTTAACTTATTAGGGTTATATTTACAAAAAAGTTAAAAAAAAAAAAACTAGCATTGCAACAAACAACACAGAAAGTTTGCTGCTTTAATTTCATTCCCCCCAAAAATGTCTCATTTTGGCAATTCCTGGGCTACTTTGAAGAACATACAAAACCTCTTTATGAACCTTAAAGGGACACTGTATAATATTTGACCACTAGTCCCTGTATTGTGTAGTGGAACCGAAAATGAATGCTACAAAGCATGGGGAAAAATACAAACTCCGGAAACCCAAAGTGAAAAAAAATCACACCACTTTCCTTCCCATTTTGGGGGGCATTTGTAGAAACAAGATGACGGACAATGATCTTAGCAACTCAACCTTCAATAGAGGTAAGCTCAGGCTTAAAAAAAAAACCTGCCCACCTCGCTGGTATAAATGCCCAAACTGACCTAAGCCTAAACAATTAACTTGATTTGAGGGCCCGGGTCCGAAGTAAACCCGTAGGGTGCCGAAGTGCACGCTGCAGCGCTGAAGAGCTCGAGAAGCACACCCGCCGAGCAGCGTGCATGCTGTGCAGATTCTCCAGAGGAAAAGAAACAAAGAACACACGAAGAGTGGATAATCAAGAAAAAAAAATCAGGGAGAGAGAAGCCCAGAACAACTTGATGATTGACATTTTTTGCACGAACCCGGCCCGGACCAATGATATTTTCTCAAACATGCATGTACTTGAAAAAAGGCATGTTTGTGTGATAGTTCATGTATCTTTGCTTATTATTTGAATCACTATTTCTTAAAAAGATTTCACCGCAATGAGGCGCCAAATAATACACAATGTTTCTTTAAGAGGACTATACAAATGGAGGGGAAGGATTTTGGTGTAGCACCAGATACAAATAAAAACAAATAGAACTAAATATTGTCCCACATGTGCCTTTTAAACAGTAAATTTTCCCCAAATAAAAGGGGAAATGAAAACAAATGAAAAAGCTTCACCTTCTCTTTTTCCATAGCAACCAAAGAGATGGCCAACCCCATTCTGTAAGTTTAAAAAAGAAACACGATTCAAATTTACGTTTTGCAAGATGCTGGACAAATATCACACCCGTTGAATTCCTCACCTCTCGGCTCGTCCCACTCGGCCAATACGGTGGACGTAATTTTGTTTCTCATCTGGCAGAGTGACGTTAATCACTGCAGAAATTTAGTTAAACTTGGATTCAGACAAGAGTAAATATACATAAATGGCTTATAAAAACTTGAAAAAAACAACAATATAATTCTTAAGACCATACTGGTTGCACATGTATCTAAATTGCTGGAGTTTTAAAGTAGACTGCATGAAACTTTATTGTGGTTGTGTAAGGTGCATCTGCATTAGACCTACCGTAGGGAACGCCTCGGATGTCAATCCCCCTGGCGGCTACGTCGGTGCAGATGAGAAGCCTCACTTCCTTCCTCTGAAGATAAAAGATGCCTCAAATCTTCCACAAACATGAAAAAAAAACTGGCGCATCCTTTACCTTGAAGCGATCCAAATTGTTCTTCCTCTCATGTGGCTTGCGATCGCCATGGAGACAGACACAGGAAAACTGATGGTTTTTACTCTCTGGACCTGATGGAAAGTGACCACATTATAGATTTAAATAATAATAATAAGAAGAATTTTACTGTGCAGGGAAACGGGGTTCTTTACTGTGCATATGACAATAAACACTTTGAATTGAATTTAGTTTAAAAATAGACAGAAACATCAAGATCGTTCTAAAACAAGATACCGGGAAAATATAAAGCCGCATAGCTCACCGAAGTTCTCTTGCAGCCATCACGTTCAATAATCATACGTAACCATGGTCTTCTTATAACGGTGAGTGTAGTAAACCCAGGAGAGTAAAATATTTACAAAGACAGAATAGTAAATAAAATGTTTTCTCTATGCCGTAGTGCAATCCAACCTGTGATTCACATTCATCTTTTTCGGCCAATTGCAGGCTTTGTTTCGCCCCTTTAGCCTATGCAGGCCTGTAAATGCTAAAAAGGATCTGCCCCCTTTACCTCCGAATAACTTTAGCCAATAGTGACCGATTCAAATGACGATTGACACATTGGTTAGGAAATGAAACGCCGGAATATAAATCCCAGCATACACCGCGGACTACTTCGCCTTCGAGGGAAAATCTAGTTGGCGGCTGCTTGCCTTAGTTGCAAGACTTTGCGACTTAATATTGATCCATATATAAGGCGCACTGTATTATAAGGCGCATGGTCAGCTTTTGAAACAAATAAAGGCTTTTAGGTGTGCCGTATAGTGCGGAAAATACGGTAAATAAATCAAAATAAACAAATTTTACCTCCTCCTTGCTGGATGAAGTACTGCTCCATGTTGTCACAGTCTATCTTTGTGCGACAGAAAATGATGGCCTGGTCCATTTTGTGCTCTTTGATGGCCCTCACCGCGTACTCGCCTTTCAAGATTTTGATGGCCTCGGACCACATTTCTAAAACACAAAAAAGAAACAATGACAATGACACATGGAATAAGCAGTTCGTCCGAAGGTTCAAAGATCACCTGCCGAGTTGGCCCCTGGCCTGGTGTTATCTTTGGCATGGACTTCATCAGTCTAGCACAAGAGAAAAGCAAATCAAAAAAGCCAGACAGTTTACTTTTGTTGAAATGGGGACAAAAACTATACAGTCAAAACAAAATTGAACACGACTTTTAACAGTTTTGACAGACCCTGATGTGGCTCTTGCCCAGGCGCTCCCAGAGGCGATCGGTCTTGGGGTTTACTGGCACCACCACATGGTGCACGGTCTCGGGCACAGAGTCCTCACCCTTCAGGTCCACCCAAGTGGGGAAGTGCATGATGCGCTCAGACAGCTTCTTCACATCGAACGAGTGCAGCGTGGCTGAGCACACTATCACCTGCATATGAAAATTTACATAAATTTTCTCAGCTTTTTCATTTGGTACTTTCTTCCATTACCTGTAGCCGTTTCCCATCAGAAGTCACTTGAGGGATCTGACTATGGATTCTGTTGATGAAGTCTGTGTAGCCTGCTGTTAAGAGGCCGTCCTGGAGACAACAAGACAAATTCAGGGATTATTGCCCAGCCCTGAGAACATTCAAAAGGGATTTTGGATCATCCGTACACATTCATCAAGGACCAGGAAGCGGACTTGAGACAGGCTGAGCTTTCCGGTAGATATGAGGTCATCCAGTCTACCAGGAGTCCCCACCACAATGTCCACCTATGGCGGAAGAAGATGCCAATTGAACTGACACGAAAGGGCAAGTGCATCACAAAAAAATGTCACGTACGCCTAGTTCCAGAGCGGCCATTTGCTCCTTGGCCGCCACACCGCCGATCACCAGTAACTCCCTGACAGCAAACACACAAAAAAATGGATAATGCCATCTTATGGTGATCGGAGGCAAAAGCAGCAACAACAAAAAAGGTTTACTACCTGAGCTTGGGATCGACTACGTATTTCTTGAACTGCGACACATTATTGAGCGTCTGTTCGGCCAACTCCTTGGACGGCTCAATGATCAGGGCCTTGGGAGCATTGCTGGACCCTTTGGCCTGACTCACTTTGGCGCTCCCTGCAAAAATCAAACCAAATTAACAGACTTTTTTCACAGAAAACCTTGATTTCAGGAGATACTGACCGGTCTGTGAAGACTTAACGGTATGACCTTCTGGCGCCTGATCTAAGGCGACAAAGACGCTTTTGGGCGGATGCTTAAAGTCCTCCCCACCAAAGTTGAATTTCAATTCTGCATTCTGCCACACAAAATAAATTACACTGAGAAGTGGCAGTTTAGTTTCATGCGAAACATGTTCTTGCAATACCTTGAGCACACAAGAAGCAAAGAAGGCCTGATTCCTGAGGTTTTGAGGGATCTCGAAGGCCAGACCCAGATCATTACCTGGTTGATTTGAAAACAAACATATCGCTTTGTAATTTCATCTTTTTAAAATACAGATACTGGTAACAGAAACTACATAAGGTACGCGACATATGCAATAATAATAAAAGTACCGTTTTTGGAGAATGATATCTGAAACGCATCCATATCGAGGTAGCATCCAATTGTGTCATGCATGGTAAACTCCTGCCAAAATATAAAATAAACAATATTTGTTGCATTTCATGTAGAAAACTTTAACCCCACCGATAAGAACTTGAGTGTTTGACCTCGCCATAGCTGTCAAATTGCTTATTGTTCGACTTCTTTCCGGTTCCACCAAAACCAAATCCATACTTGTCAGTTCCTACAGAGGACATTTTAAAAAAAAGTACAATCATGGAAACCAAATTAAAGCTGTAGTTTTGAGTTGTGTAAAAAAAAAAAGGATCTTACCCAAGTCAAGAGCTGCCTGGCTTGTGGACCATCCAATGCGACAGAGCCCTTGGTCGTGGCATGAGACCTCATAGTAGTACTTCCCTGTTCATGCAAACACCCACAACATCCAAAGTGATAGCATCCTTCCAACCAGTGTCCTGAAACGATGGTGTTCAAGTCAAGATGTTTTACCTTTAGTAACACCCTTGGTGGAACGGCAGCCATGCCATTCCTTAAACTCTCGACTCTGGCAGCACAGTCCATCTGGGCCAATCGCTGAAGCCACAAATAATAAGATAAGCCTTATTCAACATGTGATTTTCCATTTTGTATTTTTTTTTTTAAACGCTCTTACCAAATGCAGGGCTGCGATCATAAGGGTTCATCTGCCAGTTGTTGAAAACTCAAAAAGAAAATGCATATTAGTAGAGTAAATTGTTATTAAATACAATGGAACCTCTGTTATCGACCATAATCCGTTCCAGAACCCTGTTCGAAAACCGATTTGTTCGATCACCGAAATCATTTTTCCCGTTAAAAATAATGTAAATCGTTTTAATCCGTTCCAACACCCTGAATGTTTACAATGAATGTTTAACGTAAACATGAAGCTAACCCAGGCTAATCGTACTTTCGCGTTATCGTAATCTTCTGTACGAAAGATTACGCTAACATGAACATAAAAATTAAAAAACTCAGGTCGTTTACAAGTCATTTAGCACCCGGGTCTCCACAACAAGTGGTGAGCGGTTCATTGTAAAGGGGGCTGCGTTCCAACACCCTGAATGTTGGGCTCCGTTCCTACACCCTGAATGTTTACCATGAATGTTAATCGTAAACATGAAACTAACCCAGGCTAATCGTACGTTCGCGTTATCATAATCTTCAGTAAGAAAGAATATGCTAACATGAACGTGTAAAAATAAAAAAAAAAGGATAAAGAAAAGAATTATGAATAGGATTTCTATTTCTTTTCTTATCTTTGTGGTGGTCAGCAGAAGGCGCAGGATGACGGTGGTGCTATTATTTCTTTCTTAAATGCAATAGTTGTACGCACTACTTTTCTTTTTTCACCTTTATCAACTTTGCTGCTTGCACTGACTTTCTTCGGAGGCATAATTAGGGGCTAAAACACTTGGTACACCTATATTAAAAGCGTAAGCAAAACGAAGCACGTCAGCACGCGATAACAGTCGGTCAGGAAAAGAGCGATCTACACCCGTACGCCGCTCAGCATCGCACCACAGCGTACGCACTCACGCAGTACCGGCGTTCGAACTCCGATTTTTTGACCGAACAGCGAAGCAAGAATTTCTCAACATTTTTGGTCGGACTCCGATTTGTTCGAACTGAGAGGCGTTCGAAAACCGAGGTTCCACTGTAAATGAGATTTGGAAAAAATATATAGATATATGTTCCCTTGAAGTTGTATCAATCGGGAGCCAAAGTAATAAAGATGCTCACCAGCTCCACCCGTTTTGACGTTGGCTCTTCCTTTCTTGCCCTGCTGCTGATCCGTCAGTGTTTCATGCACTATCTGGATTACGGGAATGCTGAAAGCCTGGCAACATATTTTATCGTATACACTTACAACTTTAGACATGCAAGTGTATTTTTGAATAATTTATTGAATACTCACTCCAGTTTTACCACTGCCAGTTTCTGCTGCCTTTAAAATTAAGAAAGGGGAATATGTTAAATTAATAAATCAGCTGTGTCGTTATGTATTGAGAACGTTTCACGTATTTTGAAGGCAGAACACACAAAAACGAATCCATTTTAAACCATCCAAATTGTGCCTACAGAACGGTTACGTGCAGTAATTGTCTTATATAGACCTGTGTCAAACCTACCGTTTCTTTCTAAAGTACTTAAAAACGTTGTGGCACAGCAGCTTAACAATCTTTTTGAATCGATGCAATCAGGATTCAGGGCTAACCACTCTACTGAGACAGCCCTGATTAAGGTAACCAATGATTTACTGGCAATGGGCGCTTCATCACTCTTGCTGCTGCTGGACCTTAGTGCTGCCTACACTGTGGACCATAATATCTTACTAGAACTGTTGGAAAACTGGATTGGTCTTTCAGGAACCGTCCTCTTATGGTTCAGAGCCTACCTCTCAGATAGGACGCAATGTGTTAAATATGGCGAAATGACATCTGAGCCCTTTAATGTTACCTGTGGTGTTCCGCAGGGTTCAGTACTTGGCCCCCTTCTTTTCAGCATTTACATGCTTCCAATAGGTGATAGTATTCGCAAGTATAATATCAGTTTCCATTGCTACGCAGATGACACTCAACTATATCTTCCTATGGAGGAATCTGCCACACTAGACTGTGAAAATTTGGAGGCCTGCCTCAATGAGATAAAAGAATGGATGTCACTCAACTTCTTGCGCCTTAACTCTGAAAAGACCGAAATGTTAGTTATTGGTCCATCTTAAAGCCGTGACTTTTTCTCAAAAACTGCTCTAAATATTGACAAATGTAATATCACCCAGAGTGACTCAGTCAAAATTTCAGGTGTCATATTTGACTCCGATCTGTCCTTTCAAACACAATATTACTAGAATAGCTTTTTCCATCCTCGCAACATTGCTAAAATTCGCCCTATGCTGTCTCATTTGGATGCGGAGATTCACGCATTTGTTACCTCCCGTCTCAATGACTGTAATGGACTACTCTCTCCGGTCTCCCGAAGTCCAAAATCAAGAGCCTTCAGCTAGTACAAAATGATGCAGCAAGGCTTTTAACTAAGACAAGAAAGTGTGATCACATTACCCCGATTTTAGCTAACCTGCATTGTCTCCTTGTTAGCTTAGGATGTGGTTTTAAGGTTCTGTTGGTATTATACAAAATCATGCATGAACTTGCTCCCTCATATCTTTCAGATTTGATTACCCCCTATGTTCCGGTCTGGAGCCTTTGCTCTGAAAACGCTGGTCTTCTAGTGATCCCAAGAGTTCTCCATTCGGGCCCTGGTGCTGTGGAATGCTCTTCCCCCTGAGATCCGATCTGCAACCTCGGTGGAAATGTCTAAATCTAAACTTAAAACACACTTCTATTCTATAGCACTTGAATAACCTATATTTTGTATTGACAATATTCGTGTATTATTTGCCCTCGTGTAGGTTTTAGATCAGGGGACTGTGTCATAATAGGCTATGGTTTGCAATAATCTGTGGTCTGTGCAGCCCTTTGACACTCCTTGTGATTAAGGGCGTCACAAATAAACATGACTTGACTTCTACTTATGATATGGGTGGGTGGATCCTTTAACCACTAGGGTCGTAGGGGAACCATTTTCTGTGGTGTGTCTTAGGCAAGTACAGCCTGGTGGCGCCCTTCCACCCGGTCTCGAAGCAGGGATCTTTTGCGTTTTGGGCGAATGTGCTAACCACTACACTATAAAGGTGAAATAAACCCCCACTTGATGGCTGAGTTCACAAATGCATCAAATCCCCCCATGTCCCTATTTCAGTGTTACTATTGACACACTCACCATGAGAACATCTCCCCCACCGAGAATTAATGGAATTGACTCAGCTTGAATGTCAGTAGGAAGCCTGATAGGAAACAATGGCAATCAAAACACACTTTTTAGTTTTACACGCACGGCAATTTTCAATGTTAACAAAATAAGTGTACTTACAGCCAGTCCATTTCCTCCACAGCCTGCGCGATTTCGGCCATAACGCCCATTTCTATAAGATACAACGTTGTTTAACGATTACATGGCGTCAGCAAAACACGATCTGTTCATCGTTAAAAAGCAAACTCACCAGAAAACGCTGCCATTATTGCTGTCAGATCTTGCCGGATATAACGTGTACAGCGATGAATACCAAATGCACCTCATTGAGCGGATCGTAAAGAAACATGTTTAAGATATTAGTTCCGCTGTGGAGTTCCCGTCTTTTATTATATTTATTATTATTTATTAGCAGGGTTGGGTAGGGTTACTTTAACTGGATTACTTTCAATTACTTTTGGATTACTCCAATACCAAACATGCTAATAAAAGACAAAAGAAAGTAAAGATGAATAAAATGATGACTCACAACACGTGGTAAGCTTTCTCTCCTGGCTTTGATCTCTTTGATCTCCAGCCTGGACAGCTGATTGGCTGATGCTCTCTTTTTAAACCCCCGGCTTCTAAGAGGAAGCCATCAAATCGTTATGCGAACTGTTGTCACCAGCTCAGCAAGCCTTTTCGTCAGACTCTGTTCCTGCCCTGTTTTTCTCTGCCTGATCTTCGTTTCCAACCTGTTTCCGGACCTGACTTCGCCCCGTTCTGCCTGCCTGTTACCTGACCTGATTTGCCCCGTTACCTGCCTGCCTCCTGTTCCCGACCTTGTTTATAAACTGGACACCGCCTTTGCTATCCCTTTAAAGCAGGGGTAGGGAACCAATGGCTCGGGAGCCACATATGGCTCTTTTCATGAGTACATGTGGCTCTGAAATAAAATGTAACTATTGCACATCTCTCTGTGGCATTCCAAAGTCAAGTGATTTCATCCCGGTTTTGTTCCATATAAAGCCGAAGCAACTTAATGTAGAAGTTCGACAAGAAACCATTTAAACTGATAAATAAAAACACTGGCAAACGACTTTGATTGGGTGAGCAGTACAGGTGGGCGGATCCCTGTACACAGCGCAAGGCACCTCCTTCTCTCTCGCTCAGTGCAGTCTACACTGAAAGTGAATATGACGATATGCTTATCGTTTGCTGTCATTTGTGACATTTTTACAAAAGAACTTTGCACGCACATTGTTTTGAAACCGTTATGAAGGACAAGTTTCATGGAAAAAATGGCCTCAACACTCTTCACTGAAGGTGGAAGACAAATTGTAAATGGCATATTGAAATTGATTTGGGACACAGGATTTGGAATTATTATCATTCCATACATTTGATGAAATCATCAAATGACACACAGTGAAATCAAATGTGCTAAAGAATTAGCTTTTGTCTAGAGAGCGTGTTTGGCAGTTTTTTCAGTTTTGTCTGAAAATATAGGATGTGGCTCTCTCAATTTATTTTTAAAACATTTTTTTGCGCTTATGGCTCTTTGGGTCAAAAAGGTTCCTGACCCCTGCTTTAAAGTTTAAACTGTCGTACTCTGGCGAAGGGGCCCAAATTATTGTCAAATGGCCCATGGGCCATGAGGTTGAGAAACCTGCTTTAGGCATCCATCCATCCATTATCTGCACCACTTATCCTCAGTAGGGTCGCGGGGGAGCTGGAGCCCATCCCAGCCATCTTCGGGCAGTGGGCAGGGGACACCCTGAACTGGTTGCCAGCCAGTCGCAGGGCACACAGAGACAGACAATTTGCTTGCTCATTCACAACTGGATTTGAACCCATGACCTCAGAACTGTGCCGCACACGCACTAACCACTGCTCCGCCATGCTATCTGTTTTAGGCATTTAGTGCAAATTAATTTTTATTTTATTATCAATTTCATATGTATTAGGATTAATATACGAGTGCAATATGAAGTATTTTTTTTAAAACGATAGTTAATTGATATTATTGTTATATCCATTTTGCAAATCACCGAACCAAACAAATTTCTTTACTTTTCATATTTTATGTCCCTCTTGACTTGCCGTAGTCTCCTATGCTGTGACAGCTGCACACTCTAATCAACATGGCCGAAGAAAGCATTCTCGAAGGCGAAGACGAGAACATTTTATACGATTTACTTGTTATTAACGAATGGCCTCCGGAGAGCGACACGCAGGTTTGTCTTTCGACTTTTCCAGTCTGTGCCATAGTTCTCATTTTCTCGCATTTGTGACGTTAGGACTTCTGAAGAAGAACATGTAACGTGAAAGGGTGACTTGAGGCTCAAGCCACGTAGCAAACATATGTTGTGCTAAACTTATTCTATATTTCGAAACCACTTTTTGTCCTTTGGTCATAAAATGCTTTAAATTGTCAACCCTTTTAATGAATGATGGCTTATTTCCTATGCAACACAATTATGTAGTCAGGTGCTTTCTTTCATTCATCATTAGCCATATGGATTTGCTTTCAAAGCGTAAGCACCCATTAATGAAGAAAGCTTAAATTAATTCATTTTTCCTGATTTTTACCTTGGCAGTTACGAGGCAGCAAGGAATACAACACCTCCCTTGTAACCAAAGCAACTGGTAAGACATCTCATCTCATCTCATCTCATTAGCTGCACCGCTTATCCTCAGTAGGGTTGCGGGGGTGCTGGAGCCCATCCCAGCAATCATCGGGCAGTGGGCAGGGGACACCCTGAACTGGTTGCCAGCCAATCGCAGGACACACGGGGACAGACAACTCACTCGCTCATTCGCACCTAGGGACAATTTGGACCGGCCAATTCACCTGAAATGCATGTTTTTGGAATGTGGGAGGAAACTGGAGTGCCCGGAGGAAACCCACGCAAGCACGGGGAGAACATACAAACTCCGCACAGGAAGTCTGGAGCTGGATTTGAACCCACGCAGGAGGTTCCCAAGACATGAACTAACCACTGCGCTGCTGTGCTATTTTAGTTAATTTGGATTTCTCCATTCGGGCCCCAGTGCTGTGGAATGCTCTTCCCCCTGAGATTTGATCTCCAACCTCAGTGGAACTGTTTAAATCTAGGCTTAAAACACACTTCTATTCTATAGCATATGAATAACCTATATTTTATGCTGACGATATCTGTGTATTATTTGTTATTGCAACATCCATTGCAGCCTGGCCATCCTGGAAGGGGGATTACCTCATGTGAGGTCCCTTCTTAAGGTTTCTTCATTTTCCCCATGTTGAGGTTTTTGAGTTTTTTCTTGCCCTCATGTAGGTTTTAGATCAGAGGATGGTGTAATAATAGTCTGTGGTTTGCAATAATCTGTGGTCTGTGCAGCCCTTTGAGACTCTGTGATTAAGGGCGTCACAAATAAAAATGACTTGACTTGACTTCTATGATGAATGAATTTGTATTTTGGGGTTTAATGTAACACACGGGCTGCCAACTATGTAGCCCTATGAAAAAACCCCGAGTAGCCTGCAGACCGATTCTGAAAATATCTGATTTGGGTCATTGCAATCTTCCAGGAAATGTGATTTCTAATCTACATATAAATTATTTACATGATCAGTGTCCTTAAATACCATTTCAATTCTTCTAACCTATTGTTTAAAAGTAGCCCATAATTTGACTATGTTGATCCGTCAAAATGGGTTATTGGTTGACTGGACCTACTTCTAATAAGTACAATCCAGTAATAACATGTTAACTTATAATTTAAGAAATGCATAGCTAACTGGTTGGTCTTTGTGCTAATCTGGGACAAGAAAAAAGCTCTCAGCTTCAAAATGGTTGGTCACCCCTGGTGTATTGCGAAGGTAGGTAGGAATGAAACAGCAGTGGTTGTGGACTCGTTGGGAAGAGGCAACAGGATAAAGTATTTCGTGGACAGAGCTATGACTACCTGAGCCAAACCGGATTAAGTTCCTAATCCATTCGGTCTACGACTTCCTACCAAGCCCATTCAACCTCCACCGTTGGGGTCAGGCTAAGAACCCACTGTGCCCGCTCTGCCAAAAAAGAGTCGGATTGCTGGAGCACACCCTGAGCTGCTGCCCACAAGCACTGGGAAAGGGACGCTAGAGTCATGACCAAGTGCTGCGTGTCATTGCTGAGGCCATCAGCACAGCAAGCATGGCAGTCCATTGCCTTTGTCAGAGTCGGGGAAATCCACAGCAGCATTGGGGTCAAGTAGGTGGTCTCCTGGCAACAGCCCAGGACTGGCAATCAAAAGTCAACCTAGGGAAAGTTCCTAGAGAACATCGCTGTGACCAGGCGTCCGGATGGCTGAGGTTCAAGTGGGGGGACACGTGGTCACAGACTCGTAAGACAAAAGCCGGGACTTGATCAACCCCGGCTGGGTCCCCTGGGCGAGGGTGTCTGTTGTGAGACACTCATGATCAATGTTCCCTCTAAGCTGCGTGTGTGCCCAATTGCGCACTACCCAGAGCTTTTCCGCGCACGAGAAAATCTAGCCAGCTCACAAAAATCAGGGCTCCAAATTGCTAATGAAGAAGCGACTTAAGTCAAAGTTACAGTGCATGAAGGTAAAAATAGACGGGTTCCCCTGACGTTGTGTTCTAAATGCGGTATTTGGAAGTCAAGGTCGGAGTAGAACGAAGTTGAGTAGAGCTTTTCGAGAATTGGCTTCTTCGGCTCGGCTCACTCAAAAGCTTCGGGTCCTATACGGCTCTTGAGGTTGTTTTTGCTTCTTTCATCCCTATATGACCAAATATTATGTAAAATTATGCACAAAATGACTTAAACGAAGGGGGAATACAACAGAAAAGAAAATAATACCAAGATGATAAAGTAGTGAAAAGCTGAGAACAAAAGAAACAAAAGAGGAAAAAAGAAGGAAAATTTCAGGAAAAAACCTAGAACAAACGAAAAGAAAGAAACAAAGGAAAAAAAGTAAATACAGAACAAAAAGAAAAAAGTAACAGCTAGATTTTTTTCAAAAGGAATTTAAAAAAAGGAGAAAAAACAGGAGAAAAGAGGAAAACGTTTGTGTTGCATTCAAATAATTTCCAATTATATCAAGTTAATCATGTTGCCAACATTGTACTTCCACTAAAAAAATGTGATTAGATACAGTTCTTTATCTTGCAACCGACTAAATAAGCCCCCAAAAATGTTAGTGTTATGCGACAAAATATATGAGGGGGAAAAAAATGGATATCTTGTGAAAGAATTGTGAAAACAAAATGACGTTTGTAGGCCCTGCAACCTTTGCAATCGTACATGAGTCAATTCCTTCAAAAGTGAAAAATAATTTTGCATTGCCGGAAACTCAGCAAAATGTAAGTGATGTTTGATAATGATTTAGTTGCCACACTTGGGATTGCCGTTGCTCACTTTTGTTTCAAGCGTTGCTCACCGACTTTGTGTGAACTCTCAGACCTGTGAAAAATTACAGGGAACATTGCTCATGATGTGTCTTAAGTTGCACCAAAGTGAATATTACAACTATGGTTTAATCTAATCTTGATCAAATGAAACCTTCATGTGCTAACAGATCTGCCTTTCGTTGTAGGCCCATTTCGCGTGATTCTGCACTATCTATGGTACAGGTACGTAAGAAAACGCACGCACGGCTACACACAAAATGTTAGGATTAGAGTTGTCTTCATTGATTATAACGTAGTAAACTTTGTTTACAAAATTTAACTAGCAAATCAGCGTAGAGATAAGATCCGGCCTTAAAAAAAAATCCCGACCATTTAACTTGATTTGAATGCAGCGCCGAGTTGCAACTTCGGGTTTACTTTGATACTCAACAAATTTATAGTCAACAACACAAAAAAAGATGGGAACATTGACCGGTTTCATTCATTTTCCTCATGCTGAGGTTTTTGAGTTTTTCCTTGCTCTCATTCTGGTTTTAGATCAGGGATGAGTTCACGGTACTCTGTAGGCTAATGCACTTTGAGACTTTTTGTGAGTAAGGGGTATACAAATAAACATGACATGACTTGAAAAAATAATCCTCAACAATGCTCCCTATTGTCTGTCAGTTGATTTTTCTTTTTTTTAAATACTGATTTTAAATACTATTTTGGTTTAAATGTAGAGATTAATATAAAAATTGACTCAGTGGTCAAAAGATAAACAGTTTATAATAATGAAATGGTCTTGATTACCGATTTGAATCACTTGTGCCCTCTCCTTTGGCGCCAACTGCCTTGGATTCTGATTGGCTCCCTGTCCCTATTAAACCCACTCCTATCTGTCCCCTTTTGTCAGTCCATCTGCAAACCTCAGTTAACACTAGACAAGCCTTTTTTTCGACCCGTTTTTGATCCTGACCACGTCTACTCTCCCGTCCCGGCTTTCGACCTCTCTTTGTCCCCGTCCACGTCTACTCTCCTTTCCTGGCTTACGACTCGCTTCCGACCCCGACCACGTTTTTGCTCTCCTGTCCCGGCTACTGACCCGTTTTTTCCGTTTTCGATACCGCCATCGCTTGCCACGGAAGTGGATCTTCCTGCTTCTCGCGTCCAGCAATCACCGGATCGTGGGCGCAACCCTTCCTTCCAATAAAACTTGTGAGAAACGCAACGCAAGTGGGTCCTGTCTCTGTTCTGGTCCTGACAGAAATGATCAGTGGTTATGTTTGGTGTAAAAGAAACTCTTTTTGCTACTTTTTCGTTGGAAGTAAAAGACTGCAAATGTTTATTCTAAAATATTACGTTTTTATTACAAAAGACACATTTTTGAAAATCTACAAATATGTTGAATATTAAACCTAATTCAAACATGTACCCCCCTCTGCTTTTTTTTCTTGATTACTTCAATAGTTTTCGGGGGAATGTGATGTATTAATTTGTATTGATAGCACTGATAGCCAGTGTTCCTTCTAAGCGGCGCAGGTGCGCAATCGCGCACTGCCTGCCCATTCTCAGCGCACAAGAAAATCTATCCAGCGCAATGTTCCCTCTAAGCTGCGTGTGTGTTTTAAAGTTTTTTTGTGAACCGGCTTCTTCGGCTCGGCTCGCTAAAAGGAACCGGCTCTTTTGGGTCCTAAACAGCTCTTCGGGTTGTTTTTGCTTCTGTCATCCCTATATGACCAAATATTATGTAAAATTATGCACAAAATGGCCTAAAAGAAGGAGGAATAGAACAAAAAAGAAAAAAAATACCCAAATAAAAAGGAATGTAAAGCTGAGAAAAATAAACAAAAGGAAGAAAACAAGAAGGAAAAATTCAGAAAAAAGCCAGAAAAAAGGAAAAGAAAAGAAAGAAACAAAGGAAAAAATAGAAAAAAAAAAGCAAAAAAGTAACAGCTAGGAAAAAAAAACACAATGAGATTTTATTTAAAGGAATTAAAAAAAAAGTTTGTTGCGTTTAAATAATTTTCAATTATACCAAGTCAATCTTGTTGCCAACATTGTACTTCCACTCAAAAATGTGATTAAATACAGTTGTGTATCGTGCAAGCGACTAAAGAAGCCCCCAAAAATGTTAGTAGTATGCGACAAAGGATACCAGGAAAAAAAAAAATGTAAATCTTTTGAAAGAATTGTTGTAAAAACAAATGACGTTTGTAGGCCGTACGACCTTTGCAATAATACATTAGTCAATTTATTCAAAAGTGACATTTTTTTTTGCATTGCCGGAAACTCAGCAAAATGTAACGTAATGTCAAGTTTTGGACATCATGATTTAGTTGCCACACTTGGGATTGCCGTTGCTCACTGTTGTTTCAAGCGTTGCTTACCGACTTTGTGTGAACGCTCAGACCCTTGCAAAATTACAGGGAACATTGCTGATAGCATTTTTACATATAATAGTATAATAAATAGGGGTTCATTTTGGTGTAAAGAAACCATTTTCATATTTTTCATTAGAAGCAAAACATTAAAAATGTTGACTCAAACTATTACCTGTTAACTAATTACTAAAGACATTTTTGAAAGTATACTATTCAACATGTACCTCTCCCATCTGAATCCTTTTTTCTTTTTGATTAGGACTTTATTATTTCTTGGGGAGGGAAGTTATCGATTTAATTTGCATTTATGCCGATTTGTACCACATATCAATTTTTAAATGGCACCTAACGAGGTTATGCGTTCATTTTCAATGTTTTGATGCCTTTATCGCCTCTGTCAGTCCCTCCAGCTCTTCTCTGCCGCCCGGCCTTTTGCGGCTGGTCAACAAGCAAATCGGCTGGCAGCTGGTCCTCGCCAGGTACGGACACTCAGACACAACATCGGCCAATCTTTAGCGCTTCTTGTGTCCTACTCGCAAAGTTTTTCTTCTTGATTGTTTATCGATTCGCAGTGGTAAGCTGACCACGGGTCATTTCATTCCCCTTTAGTGTGTTTAACGCCCTTGTCTTCTACAAGGACGCATTGACCGTGTTGTTGTTGTTCTTGTTTTATCTCCCTTTTGTGTTTTCTTTTTCTCGCCTGTTCAGTAACGGCAAGCTCCTTGCGGTGGTTCAGGACCAGTGCGTGGAGATCAGGTAATTACCGACCAGCGCCTTCAACACAAACGCAATCCGTCACTTTGTAATCGGTCATAAAGGGGTCACTTTTGTGCAGTTATCTATTGACGACAAAGACATTACCGAAACGACATTCAATAGCAGTATAACTAATGAGCACCTGGGTCTCTACGCATGTAGAATGTAATACAAATAGTTAGGAATTAAACTATATTACAAATTGTTCGAATTAGTTATCTGACTCCATTAACCAAACACAAACTGTATTCTCCTAACAATGCATGCTCTATTTTTGCACCAAATGCATATTGCACAACCCTCACGATACCAAACTGTATTACGATACCAACTGTATGTAACGTCCTACATGCCGACCTTTCTTTGTGTAAATATTGTGTAAATTATAACTATAACCTTATCCTCCTTGTTTTTATAACCTTATCTTCTCTGTTCCTTTATCTTCTTGGTTTCTTTTATCATCACTGTGAATATGTGATACTGGAGTGCCATGCCCAATTTCCTTGTCACAATATGTTAACCCATTTTGTAACAATGACAATAAAGGTATTTTCTATTCTATTCTATTCTTTTCTTAATTTTAGGGAAACGTATTGACAAGAGAAAGGCATTTTCACATGGGGGCAGATATATTTTCTCAAATTATTTCTTAAGTGAATTCCATCGAATTTTTCCGAATTATTATCGAATTAGTACAGTTAGTCTTGTCGAGCCTCCCATCTCTCATTCTCCGATCTGATCCCCCGTCTGTCTTCCGTCTTTTTGACACGTCGGGGCGTTGGCCACCCCCATGGGCGTGCTGACTCCTCCCTAGGGCGGGCCAGGAACGCCCCACCTCACGAAGGCCCCCCCATGGGGCGGGTCAGGTGCCAACGTCACCCCCTCCTCGTCGGAAGACGCCGCCAGGTCTAGAGGAGTCACAACAAGAAAGCTCAAAGCAATGCCAAGCGTTTATCAAAACAAGGCCTAATCCCCTGCCAAAACACTCGACCTGTCCTCGACCCTCAGCCTCCTGTGAAAAATCCCCGCTGCATTCAACAAATGTAATTTGTATTATATTAAATCCCTTATAGTCGAATAAATAAAATAAGAAATTCAAAACACATGGGTAACCTTTCACGAATAGCGTGTCAGAGGAACAGCTTAAAGCGTCTGAGTGGGAATTGTTAAAAAGCTGAGCTTGGGTGCCCTGTGACTGTTGTTAAGTGTTTGTTTCAAAGCTTCTCTTTGGCTTCGTTGTGGGGGCGAGCAGTCAGGTGAAGGTCCGCCAGGCTCTGTTCTGCGCCCACTCTGCTTGATTCGCGGAATGTGTTATTAGCCTCCACTGTTATTATGTTTTTCTTTCCTCACTTTTGCTTATTTTGTTTTCAGATCTGTGAGAGATGACTTTGGCTCAGTTATAGGGAAGTGCCAAGGTAAGCATTTTTATCAAGTTATGCAATGCTAATCAACCACTTGATGTGCTTGTTACATTCTGACGTTGTTTAAGAATTTATGGGTACATAAATGTCTTTCTCGTTTGACACAGTTTGTTATGAAGCTTGCTGAATTTCAGAGAAAAACTTTATTAACGATCAGGGTTGGGTAGGGTTACTTTAACTTGATTACTTTCAATTACTTTTGGATTACTCCAATACCAAATATGCTAATAAAAGACAAAATAAACTAAATATGAATAAAATGACTAAATATTGTGCAGGCTTGAGGAGTAACTGAATACACGGAACGGCAAAAATGATGTTGGCAAGCTGTTTGGATTGATTTTCATTTCGTTTCTGTTGTTATGTTAGTTTTGCCGGAGATCAAAGAGACCAAAGCCAGGAGAGAAAGCTTACCACGTGTTGTGGGTCATCATTTTATTCATATTTAGTTTATTTTGTCTCTTATTAGCGTATTTGGTATTGGAGTAATCCAAAAGTAATTGAAAGTAATCAAGTTAAAGTAACCCTACCCAACCCTGTTAACGTTGCATGCTTACTGTTTTTTCCTACTAATACAGATAAGTGAAAATGTCCTGCTTCTGCTTAGTGACAATAACTGATGTCATATAGAGTCCTGTGTGTTTGTATAATTGTTTTTGAATTATACAAGTTATCTGTTTGTATGCTTGTGGCTTTTTAAATTAGGAACAGCACAAAAAACAACAAGCACTAATTAACAAAGGTAAACAATGAAACAAACTGTACAATACAATGATATAATACATAAAGATCAGCCACAAGGGAGTAGTCTGAAGAAAAAGCTTTAAACAGCCTACCCTTAGTCTATTTTTCTTGCAAGTAGAACATATTAAAATCAAATCAAGAAAACGGGTAATAGTGGCTGAAAATCTCGCATACTTGAATTTTTGGGATTAAAAAAACAAAAACAGAATGCATACATTGTTTACAACCAATGTTCCCTTTAAGCTGCGTGTGTGCGCAATTGCGCACTGCCCAGAGCTTCTCCACGCACAAGAAAATCTAGCCAGCTCACAAAAATCAGGGCTCGAAATTGCTAATTTAGAAGCGAATTAAGTCAAAGTTACAGTACATGAAGGTAAAAATACACGGATTTCCCTGACGTTGTGTTCTAAGTGCGGTATTTTGAAGACAAGGTCGAAGTAGAACGAAGTTGAGTCAAGTCAGTAGAGTTTTTTGAGAACTGGCTTTTTCGGCTCGGCTCACTAAAAGGAACCGGAATTATGCGCAAAATGACTTAAAGGAAGGGGGAATAGAACAAACAAGAAAAAAAATACCGAAATGAAAAAGTAGCGAAGAGCTGGGAAAATTTAGAAAAAAGGCCGGAAAAAAGAAAAAGAAACAAATAAAAGGAAATAGAGAACAAAAAAGCAAGAATAAAAGTAACAGCTGGGAAAAAATAAACAAGATTTTTTTTAAAAGGAATTTTTAAAAAAGGGAGAAAAAAACAGGGTAAAAGAAGAAAGTTTGTGTTGCATTTAAATAATTTCCAATTTTATAAAGTCAATCTTGGTGCCAACATTGAACTTCCACTAAAAAAATGTAATTAAATACAGTTCTGTATCGTGCAACCGACTAAATAAGCCCCCCAAAATGTTAGTATTAAATGTTAGGTTCAAGTCCCCAACATTTTTAATAAAACGCTCTGAAATAAAAGAAGACATAGAGAATCGGTTATTTAGAATTAGATAGATAGATAGATAGATAGATACTTTATTCATCCCCTAAGGGAAATTCACATTTCCAGCAGCATCCCTGAGCTGAGAACAGTACAATAATAAAGCCAAAAGAATACAATATACAAATACCCAGTGTGACGTGCAAATGCCCACTGTAGCGTGTTATATAGAGTAACTAAATAGTGCTACACAGAATACATATTGCAGTAAGATTCGGTAATATCCAATGTAGGTGGTGTGGTTTAATGTGGGCCTTTACTCTGCCGGGTGGAGTTAAAGAGCCTCATGGCATGAGGAAGAAAAGATCTCTTCAGTCTGTCCGTAGTACAAGACAGTGACAGCAGTCTGTCGCTGAAACTGCTCTTCTGTCTGGAGATAATGCTGTGTAGTGGATGCGATGGATTGTCCATGATTGACCTCAGCTTTTTCAGTGCTCGTCTCTCAGCTACTGTTGTTAGGCTGTCCAGCTCTTTGCCCACAACAGAGCTCGCTTTCCTAGCCAGTTTATTGAGACGAGAGGCATCCTTCTTCTTGACGCTGCCTCCCCAACACGCTGCCGCATAGAATAGGGCGCTTGCCACTACTGTCTCATAGAATATTTTCAGGAGCTTTTTGAGATGTTGAAGGAGGCCAGCCTTCTGAGGAAGTAAAGTCGGCTTTGCCCTTTCCTACATAGAGCTTCTGTGTTTGCAGACCAGTCCAGTTTGTTGTCCAGCTGCACACCCAGGTATTTGTAGGTCTGGACAAATTCTACACATTCTCCCTTGATGGTTACAGGAACCGGGTGAGTTCTGGTTCTCCTGAAGTCCACCACCATCTTTCTGGTCTTGGTGGTGTTTAGGTGCAGGTGGTTTGCGTCGCTCCATCGGACAAAGTCCTGAATCAATTTCCTGTACTCCTCCTCCTGCCCGTTTCTGATACATCCCACGATCGCAGTGTCGTCGGCAAACTTTTGCACATGGCAGGACTCAGAGTTGTACTTAAATTAGTTACTTTATTAATCATCATTATGAGAGCCACGGAGATCGAGCTGTTACGAATCTCCTCCTCGCTTGCTCTGCTCGCTCGCTAGCTGGGCTCTGAAGACGTCTCCGAAACCTCCCTTCTAATATTCAGGTTCTTGGAGAAAAACAACTTGAGCAGGTCGGGGTGTATCCACTGGAATGTGAGACAACTCATGGCATTGAAAAGCAGCTTACAGGCCGAGAACTCTTCAAAATGGCTGAGAACACATATAACATATTAAATGTCAACTGTAGGATAAATATAATTATACAATCCTAACAATTATGCGACAAAAGATACCAGGAAAAAAAGGAATGGAAATCTTGTGAAAGAATTGTAAAAAAAAAAAATTACGTTTGTAGGCTGACAACCTTTGCAATAGTACATTAGTCAATTCATTCAAAAGTGAAAAAAATGTTTGCATTGCCGGAAACTCAGCAAAATATAACGTGATGTCAAGTTTTGGACATGTTTGATAATGATTTAGTTGACACACTTGGGATTGCTGTTGCTCACTGTTGTTTCAGGCGTTGCTCACCGACTTTATGTGAACGCTCAGACCCGTAAGGAAAATGACAGGGAACATTGTTTACAACCATTAATCTTACAATGTATTTTCTTTCAATTGGCAGATTTTGCTACCCCATACAACATCTGATTTACATGCACTAGTTGTATTAGTTTTAATTAATATTTTTCTTATTTTACTAGAAAAATGTAGGTTTGAGATCAGGGGATGTTGTAATGGCGGTCTGTGCAGTCCTTTGAGACTTATTTTTGTGATTAAGAGCTATACCGAAATGTGACTTGACTTTGAATAAATACAGTAAAGATATACTTCAAACAAGAAACAATTTGTACTAGGGTAAACATTTGTTTTGCTCCCACACAAAATATAAAAACGGTCATTATATGCGTCTTTACTTTTGCCTACATTAAAATTATTTAACAGCTCCAATAAACCGAAAAGTATTGTCTACCCAGATATTCTAGCTTGGCTCTAAGTGACAAATTATATGGAATTTTTTGTTGTTATTGGGACCAATAACTGACACAATTTGCCAGACATAAGCTGATCTTTATAGCTGTGGCCCGCTATGCCGATGTGTCCTGAAGCCTTGTGTCACTCAATTATCGTTACTTCCGTTTAGAAAATGGATGATCATGCTACTTGTTGTAGTATCCATCCATCCATCCATCCATTATCTGCACCCCTTATCCTCAGTAGGGTCGCGGGGGTGCTGGAGCCCATGCCAGCTATCTTCGGGCAGTGGGCAGGGGAAACCCTGAACCGGTTGCCAGCCAGTTGCAGGCCCATTTATTCAACATTGACAAATAAACATGACATGACTTGACATTAGCCTCACCTAGAAGTCCACCATTTTGCTGCTACGGGTACCTGAAAAAAACAGAATCCTTGCGAAAGGCTATGCAAAAGCAATAGATCAGAAACAATGCGGTTTGGATACATTGAGACTTCTTAGTTTGTCTTCTTCCTTGTGCTTTTTAGCTCTCTTTTTAGTTGCACTACACAAGAAAGCGTCAATAGTGGTCAAATATTGCACACTGTCCCTTTAAGTCTCTATATAAGCCCCATCATTAAGTCAAGTCATGTTTATTTGTATGGCCCCTTCATCACAAGAAGTACACAGTGCACAGACTACAGACTATTATTACACCAGCCCCTGATCCAAAAGCTACATGAGGGCAAAGAAAACTCAAAACCTCAGCATGAGGAAAACGAATCTTCATAGAACTTTGTCCATTCCTGTATTTTTTTTACTCCTAGCTGACTCAAGTAGTGAGGAATAGTGATAATGAAACGTTAAGCCCAGTACATTGCGCTATTTCTTTTATAAAATAAATATGATCATCTTTGACGGAAACATCTTTCTCTTATTCTTCGGGCAGTGGGCAGGGGACACCCTGAACTGGTTGCCAGCCAGTCGCGGGGCATGTTGTAGGATCATTTTTTTTTTTTAAATGTTGGCCCAGAAGCTCTTTGTAGAACAAGGAACACAGTTTTATTTCTCTGACATGGTTTTATTTCAATTGATTTTGAGATTTTGCTTATTCTCAGTGTTTTCAGGGTTGGGTAGGGTTACTTTAACTGGATTACTTCAATACCAAATATGCTAATAAAAGACAAAACAAGCTAAACTTGAATTAATTACAAAATTTTGTGCAGGCTTGGGGAGTAACGGAATACATGTAACGGCAAAAGTGATGTCGGCAAGCTGTTTGGATTTATTTTCATTTTGTTTCTGTTGCATTTTATGTTCGTTTTGCCGGAGATCAAAGAGATCAAAGCCAGGAGAGAAAGCTTACCACGTGTTCTGAGTCATCATTTTTATTCATATTGAGTTTCTTTTGTCTTTTCTTAGCATATTTGGTATTGGAGTCATCCAAAAGTCATTGAAAGTAATCCAGTTCAAGTAACCCTACCCAACCCTGCATCCATCCATCCATTATCTGCACCGCTTATCCTCAGTAGGGTCGCGGGGGTGCTGGAGCCCATCACAGCTATCTCCGGGCAGTGGGCAGGGGACACCCTGAACTGGTTGCCAGCCAGTCGTAGGGCATGTTGTAGGATCATTTTTTTTAAACGTTGACCCAGAAGCTCTTTGTAGATTAAGGAACACAGTTTATAAATCAGTTGGTTTTATCTCAACTGATTTTGACATTTTGCTTATTCTCAGTGTTTTGTTGATGGCATTCCTGTTCCCCCTATACCTACACCCCTCTCTCCCTCCCTCCAAAGCCCACAATTCTCTCGCTTGCCCACTTACATAATTCATGGCTGTTCAGCAGTGATAAACGAAGCTTTTTTACATGGTAGGCGCGAGCTTATTTCCCTCATCGACTTCTGGCCAAGACGGCGGAGGAAGGGACGCAAACGTCCTATTTTCTAGCTTCTTACAACCCCTGCCAAGGCACCGAAAAAGTCATTTATGTGGAAATGGAGCCCCTCTCGGTTGCGGAGAGCGCGTACAATACATAATGGGGCGTAGGGGGAGGGGTGCTGACTGAGGCGGGGAATCGGGAGAAAAGTATAAAAAGGGAACTTAGGGAGGGAGCACAGGTTTGGGTTTAGTTGCTTCGAGTCAGCGCCCACAACATTTGGTACACATTCAAGATCAAAGGACATAGACTGCAGTGTTCATTTGAGCTGTGAAAAGTGATGGGTCCCGGGGACTCGCATGCTCAAAAATCTATGGGTCCCAACAGAGATCTATGGCTCCCCAAAATTTAGTGTGATTGAGGTTGAAATCGAAAATCGGCAACAAATATCTAATATAAATCTATATATTCATTCAGTTTTAATCATCAACTTATTAATTATTTTCTGCATCAAATTATTGTTGGTAATATAACGATTAAAGGGATAACCACAAACCTGTCTTTTTTTCATTTTCTCCTTTTATACTTCCTTTTTTTCTTAACTTCTTTATACAACATAATTCGTAATATCAATCATCAAAGCAAGCGAGCCGGCCCTTTTTAATGAGTTGAGCCAAAAAAGCCGGTTCGCTAAAAAAAGACTGACTTCCTTTCACTACACAACGAGATCTCGTTGGCCGAGATCGGCGTGCGGACGAAAACTCGAACCGCGAGACCAAAACAACAAAGGCGGATCTGCCTGACGAAAAGTTTGGAGTGCAGTAAATCTTTGTTAAAAAAAGTAATCGGGTATTAATGACAATTTTGTGGCAAAAAGGTTGCGTCCCGGTGACGCACGTTGATTTGAGACTATGCGTCCCCAATAAAAATGATGCGTCTAGGACGCAGGGACGCGGGCAAACCAGAACACTGAGCCTGAATGGAAAAAAATATTTCTTTCACCAGGCATAAAAATCTCTCACCTTGAATGAATGAATGAATGAATGAATGCAACAATGCATTATAGTTTTTAAGGCTTTATTGATTATTGAAATGCTTTTAGATATATTAGTTTGTATGTGTCTGATGTGTGAATTCCAACTTAATTTATTGTCTATTATGACCCCTAAAAACAGAATTTCTGATACAGCGTCTTTTGCAGCACCATCTATTTTTACTTTTAAATCTTGATTTGCCTTGCGATTACCAAAGAATATTACTTTGGTTTTATTTAAATTTAAAGATAATTTATTTATATCCATCCATACTTTTAGGTTAATTAGTTCACGATTAATACAGGTTACCAAATCAATATAGTTATCATTGGAATAGAACATGTTAGTGTCGTCGGCAAATATTACTATTTTCAATAGTTATGAAACATTTAAAATATCGTTATTATATAAGTTAGACAACACTCAGAGAAGCGCAAGAGTAAAACAAGCTGCAGGTTGAAATATGTCAACTTGATGTTGCCAAAGCCAGGTGCCTCTCACAAAGACACTGTACTGTACTTGTATTTATTTCTCTCGCTCTCACTCTCTCGCTCTTCCTTTGTTGCTCTTTGTCTCTTTCTCTCTGTGTCTTTTAACCTCTTTTGCTCTAACCTCCTTTTTTTCCTTTTCCCTCTCTTCATACCCTTTGCGCTTTCTTTTCTCCTTTATCTCCTTCTGTCTTTCTATTTCTCTTTGGATTTCTTTCTTCCTCTCCCTTTCTTTTCCCCCTCTCTCACGACTTTTTATCTCTTTTGTTTCCCACGCTCTCTCCCTTTTTCTTTCTTTGTCCCGCCCTTTCTCTTATTTCTTGATCTCTCTTTTTCTTTCTCTTTAATCTACTAGTCCGCCCCCCGACAGAATGTTCTATCGCGTGGCCCCCGAGTTCAAATTAGTTTGACACCCCTGCTTTAAGTGCTGAGTTTGAGCAGAGAGAAAGTCAAACAAATTTTTAAACCGACTTTTTTATCAAAAATGATGGTTGCATGTTACACACAAATACAGTAGAGAGAGAGGGGGGGGGGGGGGGGGGGGCGCACCTGGCTTTGGCAACATCAAGTGGACATATTTAATGAATCCCAAAATTATTTTACAGTTTTCTTTTTCTTTTAGAAACTACAAGAGATTAATGAAATATTCATGTACTGTATTTTAATCGGGAAAGATCACCTCATAAAGGATCATTTTACGTTTCATCTCGAGGACCCACTTTGCATTGCACGTTTGTTCCTGCATGTCTCTATACTACCAATGGATGGCAGTATTTCACTAGTAAAACGCTCGATTCGACTGTGTACTGTTCAGCAGCATTCTTCAATGAAAAGGATACTATTTTTATTTTTCGATGTTATTGCACAATAGTAAACTCCTTTATACAATTAAATAATGTTGAGATTTTATGCAAACACCGTCGGGACTGTTGCTATGGGTATTGTAGAATAGAATAGAATATACCTTTATTTTCATTGCTACAAAATGGGTTAACATGATGTGACAACGAAATTGGGCATGACACTCCAGTTTCACACATTCACAGTGAGGTAAAAAAGCCAAGAAGATAAAGGAACAGAGAAGATGGATAGGTACTTTATTCATCCCCGCAGGGAAATTCAAATTCAGAAGATGCCATTTAAGATTTAGCTTCTCCGTGTTATATGTTGAAGTGTCCTTGGGCAAGACACTGAATCCCTAATGCCCCCAATAAGCAGGTAGGCACCTTGCATGGCTGACTCCCTATTGGTGTGTGAGTGTGTGTGTGAATGGGTAAGTGTGAAGCACATTGTAAAGCGCTTTGAGCGGTCTTCATTGATTTGAAAAGCGCTATATAAATGCCGACCATTTACATTTTACATTTACTTTGACATTAATTTGCTTTTAGACACTTTTTTCAAAAGCAGGCGCTCTTTGTTCTTTGTCTTGGCTAATGCCTGGATTTATTGTTTGTCACCTGCTGCGTCCTTTTGCGTCCTCCGTCTTTTGTGTTCTAAGTCCTGGCACACAATCAACGCCTGGAGTAACATTATGCTTTGGCATTAGAAGAACACTCGAATTTTATAGCTTTATTGCTGTGTTGGTCTGGCATATTACTGTTAGGACAAAAAACACTTTTGTTTTTCAGTTTTGGTGCACAACGGCGTGTGTTTGGGCCATCCCGATAATGTACTCACTTTTCTATAACCTTATTCTCCTTTCTATAACCTTATCCTCCTTGCCTATAACCTTATCTTCCTTGTTTTATAACCTTATCTTCTCTGTTCCTTTATCCTCTTGGTTTTTTACCTCACTGTGAATGTGTGAAACTGGAGTGTCATGCCCAATTTCGTTGTCACAATATGTTAACCCATTTTGTAACATTGACAATAAAGGTTTATTCTATTCTATTCTATTCTACTATCGTTGAACTAATTTGTAATGGTCATAAACTTGAATTTCCTACTGTATTATGGACCAAAATCTCACATTTGAAGATGCCAAACTGGCATGAAGTTGCTGGAGTGATTGTATTGTTTTCTTTGTCAGAATCTACCCCTAAAATGAAGGTGCTACAGCACCATGTTGATGCATCTATACCAGGGGTGGTATAACAATGTCCTGCAGCCCAGCAACGCCCCGTTCACCTTTTTATTCCGGCCCGTCAAATAAAAATGGTAAAAATATAATATGATATACTAATACTGTAAGTGCATAACTCACATTTTGGACCGAATTGAGAAATCAGATTGTAAAAAGATGCAATGTCTGCACAAGAGCTCAAGTCTGTCAGCAGTGTTCATTTTACCTCTGAAAAGAGATGAGTCCCGGGGACTCGCATGCTCAAAAATCTATGGGTCCCAACAGATCTATGGGTCCCCCAAATTTAGTGTTATCGAGTTTGAAATTGTAAATCTGTGACAAATATATAATTAAAATCTATATATCTATATCATTTCCTGCATCAAATTATTGTTGGTAATATACAGATTAAAGGGATAACCACAAACCTGTCTTCTTTTCATTTTCTCTTGGACCGAATTGAGAAATCAGATTGTAAAAAGCTGCAATGTCTGCACAAGAGCTCAAGTCTGTCAGCAGTCTTCATTTTACCTCTGAAAAGAGATGAGTCCCGGGGACTCGCATGCTCAAAAATCTATGGGTCCCAACAGATCTATGGGTCCCCCAAATTTAGTGTTATCGAGTTTCAAATTGTAAATCTGTGACAAATATATAATTAAAATCTATATATCTATATCATTTCCTGCATCAAATTATTGTTGGTAATATACAGATTAAAGGGATAACCACAAACCTGTCTTCTTTTCATTTTCTCCTTTTATACTTCCTTTTTTTCTTAACTTCTTTAGGTAATAATGACAATTTTGTGTCAAAGTTGCGTCCCGGGGACGCACGTTGATTTGATACAATGCGTCCCCAGCAAAAATGATGCATCTAGGACGCGGGGAAACCAGAACAGCATTTTGCCTAACTCAGGCAATTTTTCTTTTGAGAAAGGCATTTGTTTTTATATTATTAGAGTAATATGGTGAAGAAAAGTAAGTAAATAATTGTTGTGTTGCCCCTTTTGTCACTAGTTTTTCTTTATGGAAGTCCCCACATTACAAAGAAAAGAATCATCACAAAAGACATATGAGCTAGTCCTCATTTCGCTTAGTTTTTCAATGTATATTATCAAGTTTATCGCTTGAAATAGGGGAAAATACAAATTTTTCTTTATTATGAGTGTTTCAAAAATATTTTGATGAAATGGTCTATTTTCAAACAAATATTAAAGAAAATACTCCATGCTTATGTCTGCAAGGATTTTTATTGAGAAATATTGGATAGGTCTTTTTTCCCCTCATGTATTGCTGAGGTATCCAGAATATGCCATTAAAAATACACATAAAAAGCTGCATCTTGGCCAAAGATCCGACACTAACATTAGTGGAATTGGGATGGGTTATTTCTTGTCTATTACATCTATGAGTGTCAATTATTAAGATTCAGCACTATGATAGCTTTTTAGGGGGACTGATGTACGTCATTATTGGTGGGCCTGGTCACACTATTATTCAGTGCAGCAGTGGCGAGAGATTGGAGTACATCATTTTGCTTTATAATGAATCTTAGACTTCAAGAGATGTACAATCTGATCACGGTCCTCTTTTTGCAGTGCCCAAGGACCCCAATCCTCAATGGCGACGCGTGGCATGGAGCCAGGACTGTGTCCTGCTAGCGTTTGCAGACAGCACGGGCACTGTGCGGCTCTTTGACCTCGTGGGAAGCGAGCTGTTTGTCATTCCGCCGGTAATGAATCTTTGCAGTCTTGTAGTGTAATAAAACATGACTTTTATTTTGCTCTTCGGGGATGCCTTCAATATGATTACCGTAGCACTTTTCTAACTTTTTATATTAGAGGCATTGTGCAATATTTAGCGCCTCATAGCGGTTAAATAACAACAACCCTTCATTTAAAAAAGTTACCGTAAATTCCGGACTATAGAGTGCACCTGATTATAAGCCGCACCCACCACATTTTAAGAGGAAAACCTATTTTGTACATACACAAGCCGCACCTGTATATAAGCCGCATGCGCCCACATTTAAACATGTAACACAAACACAAAATTAACCCAAACCCGACTTCAAGTCCCGCGATTGAAACTAAATGTACTTCATTAAAGTCCACAGTCCAAAAATCACAGTCACAATCTTTCCGACACAACACAGGAGTCGGAAAGCCGAAAACTCGAACCGCGCGACCAAAACAACAATGGCGGATCTGCCTGACGAAAAGTTTGGAGTGCGGTAAATCTTTGTTAAAAAAAAAAAAGTAATCGGGTAATAATGAAAATTTTGTGGCAAAAAGGTTGCGTCCCGGGGACGCACGTTGATTTGAGACTATGCGTCCCCAGCAAAAATCATGCGTCTAGGACGCAGGGACGCGGGCAAACGTGAACACTGCATTATCCATCAAATGGGACGACTTGGCGCTATTACTCCTGGAAAACCGCTACATTTGTGACTCTTGTATATTAATCATCACAAAGACTTTGCAGAAATCGCGGTGACCTGACTCTAGTGTGTAGCTTGCCAGCCGCTCTCTCAATCGTTTTCTTACACTGAAAGGAATAGCCCTCCAATTTGTATATTTACAACAAAGATAATTTATTCAACTGCAATTCTTTTTTTAATTTGTATATCTATAGTTGATATTTTGTCGTATAAAGTGATGTTTGTATGTTACTATGTTCATGTTCTCCCAGAAAAAAAAAACTGGCACAGAAAATGCACTTTTCTTTTAAAATCGACAGACACACAAACGGACTAATAAATATATTTAGAATGTGTGATATATATATATATATATATATATATATATATATATATTTTTTTTTTTTTTTTTTTCACGGATCCCTTATCCGAATTGGTCGTCAGGGCCAGGGTTATAAAAATGAAATAAATCTAAATTAAATATGTATACAAAAATAGCAGGCAACGGTGTGATGGGAAATAAGTTGAAATAAAAACAAAACATGCATAAGAATATAAAGATAAATACACTGGAGCTCAAAATTAGAGAACAACTTAAAAAAATAGAATCATTTTGAAACAATACCGCTGTTCCACAGTTAAATTACATTTTGATGTGTCTATATCTTGGAACAATTTTTTTCACAAAATGGCTAAAGGCATTTCACAAAAAAATGTTTTTCAGAAAATGCACTGATCTAAAATCGAGAACACACTAATCAAAACTAGAGAAAAACGATGACTTTGGCATGTGAAAAAATCCTAAAGGTTACAACAGTCAATTAGTAAGAAGTGTAAAGGCCTCTGCTGTGAATGACTTCAAGCACATCTGCTGCCACAGAATGGCACTAGTCTCTCACACTGCTCTGGTGTGATTTTGGTTCATTCTTCTTCCAGCTTCCGCCACAGTTCGGCAATTGTATTGGGTTTCTTGACCGTAACTATCACCAAAGATTTTCCAGAGGTTCTGTATTGGGATGAGATCAGGACTCTGGGCGGGCCGTGGCCTTAAATAAATGTTTTCACTTTAAAGAAAATTCTTTACATGTTTTGCTGTGTGACCTGAAGCAATGTTCTGCATGAAGACTGCAGGCCGATTGGGCAATGAACGTAACTAAGAAATCATGTGCTGTTGAAGAAGGTTCAGAGACACATTTGCATTCACTCTGCCATGTTCAGTGTTCATTTTACCTGTGAAAAGTGATTGGTTCTGGGGACTCGCATGCTCAAAAATCTATGGGTCCCCAAAATGTTGTGTTATCGAGGTTGAAATTGTAAATCGGCGACAAATATATAATATAAATCTATATATTCATTCAGTTTTAATCATCACAGTTTATTGGTAATACAAATCAGTTATCACTTCAAGATTTTTCAGTTCACAACATTATTGTACAAGATACATGATAATATTGCTGAAATAATTATATGAATCTATATTTTCATTCAGTTTTAATCATCACAGGTAATTGGTAATACAAAGCAGTTATCACTTCAGATTTTTCAGTTCACAATATTGTACATTATACAAAATAATATTGCTGAAATATTATTCTATATATTCATGCAGTTTTAATCATCACAGTTAATTGGTAATACAAAGCAGTTATCACTTCAGATTTTTCAGTTCATATATTCTTCGTGGTTCGCTGTCCCGCCACAGTTGTAATGCCTTCTCAAGGTCCAATCCATTATCATCCTCCTTATAGCGTAACCAGGAATAAAATTTAGTCCATTTTGGCAGAAAAGTCCTTTTCTTGCTAGGAGTATTCTTTTATTTATTTTCTTTCGTTGAATCGTTAACTTCAACACACGTGTTTTCCTTGCCTCCGCGATCTTTCGAAGAATTTCTCCGCTGTTTTTTCGTGCCGGAATTATTGCCGTTATCACTTTCGGCATTATGTTTCGCCTTATTACTGACACTGAAGAAATTACCAATTTTGTGTTGATTTTCACCTTCCCTCGACGACAACCAGCACAACAATGATGTCATCTCGAAGCAACGAGATCTCGTTTGCCGAGATCGGCGTGCAGACGAAAACTCGAACCGCGAGACCAAAACAACAATGGCGTATCTGCCTGACGAAAAGTTTGGAGTGCAGTAAATCTTTGTTAAGAAAAACTAATCGGGTAATAAAGACAATTTTGTGTCGAAAAAGTCGCGTCCCTGGGACGCACGTTGATTTGACACGATGCGTCCCCAGCAAAAATCATGCGTCTAGGACGCAGGGACGCCGGCAAACGAGAACACTGCATGTAGCTGTACAAGAGACCCAACTCCTGCTGCAGAAAACATGCCCCAAACCATGACACTTCCTCCTCCACCTTTCATGGATTTTTTTTTTGACAACTAACTGCCGAAAGGCCCACCGTCTTGCTAAGTCAGTAAAATTGGCTGTCAGAATGCCAGTTAAATAGATGTTGGCGATAATTAAGGAAATTAGCACCATTATGTGGGAGGCACCTGAATGTGTTGTCTAATTTAGATCATTGCTCAGGAGGTAGAGCTCTCGTCCCGGGACCGAGATTTTGCAGGTTCAAATCCCGGCTCCTCCTATTTAAATGTCTTCGTGTCCTTGGGCAAGACACTGAACACCTGACAGATACTGTAGATGCCTCGCATGGCTGTCGCCGCTATCGGTGTGTGAGTGTGTGAGTGAATGAATGTGAAGCACATTATAAAGGGCTTTAGAAGGGTCTTCAGTGACTTGAAAATGCAGACCGTTTACTAAAATACATTTTGGTTGTTGAAATGCCTTATCCATTTAGTAAAAAAGTGTTGTAGTAGTATGGTATAGAAACAACAACACGTCCTTGAACTGTTGCGTAGTGAAGATGTCATTTTTTTAGAATGATTGAATTGTCTGTAAATTGTTCTTATTTTAATCTCTAGTGTGTATAAATATGATTCAATATGTTAACTAAACACTTCACTCACAGTTACTACCACTCTCAGAGTACTTTTACTTATGGATTTCTATTGAATCTTATATGTTTATGAATTTTCAAATTTTGGTTATTTTTTTCTAAACTTGGTTTTAATTATACATATATTTTGTTTTTGTTTTCCTCCATATTGTTTTATTTTTTTTTTAAATTACCCCCCCCTCCAATTTCTAACAATAAAAGAGAAATAAAACAAAAATGAAATATTTGAAAAAGTCATTCTTATGCCTCCCCCATGCTGAAGTTTTCTTTTAATTTAATTCCTTTTTAGTTTTCCACCCAGAGTAGCAAATGCATTTTTCAGAGATGATAAAATGAATTCTAAATATATGCATGTGGGAAAAATCCCTTCTTCTACACTGGCAACTTGACATGTCGCCTTTGCGTGTTTTGTCAGGGCATCTTCTCATGTAACTTGCATCCTTCTCTTTTGTCACGTTTTTTTCCCTCCACATCCACCCCTTCTTGTCGTTTTCAGTCCCATTTCACAGCCCTCCATTTTTAATGTGTCACACACTTGATGCGCCTTCAAGCCTCTCTTGATCCTCCCTCCGTCCTTCTTATCCTTCAGTCATCCCCGTCGCTCCATGCTGCCTATCAAGTCCACCGATCCCACTGCTCGCTTTAGTGCAATTTATCAGCATTCCAGGCTAGCCCTCGTTTTGCTTTTCTCCTGTTTCTCCTGGGATCTGTATGTTGCAATTTAACTTTAATTTAGGACGTTTCACAGTTATGTGGCTCCTTTCACGCAGAGACAAGTGTCAATCAAAATAGATATTTCCACAGTCTGAATTTTCCTTTTGACCGACTTCTTCTTTTCCCTCGGCAAGGAGCTGAGTTTCCCTGGGGATTTCAGCAGTGCCGTAGCGGGCCTCATCTTTCTCGACTACACGGGCAGCGCGCAGTGGTCGGGCGAGCTGCTCGTCATCACGTACGGGGGCAGGCTGAAGAGCTATTTGGTCAGGTGAGTTTCCACTTTTTATTTTGATTTACTGTCAAAGGCCAAGCAAGTACAGTGGAACCTTTACATTTGAGCTTTATTTGCTCCAGTTTCCCACTTGTAGCTGTAATTGCTCGCGTAACGAGCAAATTTTCCTGATATGAAATGATTTTTAAAAGATTGGCTCGTTTCCGACCTCCACAAAGCATCAAAGTAAACCCTAAATAGCTATAGAAACAGTCTTTTATATATATATATATATATACACCACAGCCATATCCCCCTAGTGGGAGGTGGCTAGAGTCATTTCTGACTCTTTTTGGGAGATTGATTTAGAGGAGGGGATTCCCAGCCCCCTCGCTTAACCCAACTGAGGTGTTGGGAGTCATTAGGTGACCAAACCCCCTAATGCTGAACGCCAAGCAGGAAGGCAACGGGTTTCCAATGTTTAAGTCTTAGGTATGACTCGGCCGAGGCTTGAACCACAACCTCCCAGTCTCGGGGCGGGCGCCATACCCCCAAGGCCACCGAGCTTCTTGATCACTAAAAATACATTCAAATAGTAATATATGCATCAACTTAATAAATACAGTTCTAAGATAGATAAGATTATATAAACAAAACGTAAGTTTATTATGAACACTTACCATGGTGCAGGAGTTACATCGCATGACTTTTGATGATACGTAAGCTCTTACTGTACACTTAAAATGAAATTTCTCCTAACTTTAAATTCATTCAGATTCAGATTCAGATATACTTTGTCATTCTAGTACACGTGTACACAGAACGAAATGTCGATACATCTGACCCGCACAGTTTCCTTGAATGTACAGATATAAATAAAATGTTGTATTGAGTTGGAGTATTGAGTACTAATAATATACTAAATAATTTATGGCTATGTATAGTATTTTACAGTAGTGCAAAGAGTGCAAGAGGAGCAGCTAACCAGATGAATGTGGTTATAATATATAATATATTATATCTAATATATATATAATATATATAAATAATATTATATTAATATTAATATTAATAATAATATTCATAGAATATAAATGAATGTGATCACACATTTTTTTTATATCACAATTCTTTTGGCCTGTTTCAGTCCGCTCCCACCTTTTCTCTTGTCCTTTTTAGTTGGACTCGCAACACTATCACTTTCTACAGGTCTTTTGGGAAAAAAAGTAAACAAACGTATCCAAGAAGATTTGTATTTGCCTCCCCTTCAAAGTGTTACGGAAATGCGTAGGGCAAGTGTCAGTAAAGAGAGCTGTTGCATGACCAGCTGCCACTTTTTCTGCATGTGTTTTTTAAACAGCATCTTCCTCCCACTTAGCCAGCACCTCTGTAATCTCCTTTTTAGACGCCAGCTTCTCTTGTTCCTCCTCCTCTTCTTCGCTGTTGTATCATCCCTCGGAAATTATTGCTGCGAAGCACTGAGTAAATTCTTCTGCTGCTTTGTGATCAGCACTCACTGCTTCCTGATTACACTCCTTGGCTTGGTCACTCACATGAGAACTGCGCTTGTTTTTTTCTATTATTTCTTGCTTTATTTCCATTGTCATCATTCTCCTTTTCTCAAGACACCTTACCGTTTCCCTTTCCGTAACTCATGGCGAAGGTCACAAAATGTCACAACAAGAATATGCAATAAAATGCATTAAAGGAGGTGCGATCAAAACGAACTTGCTGGCAGGTACAGGTACTCTATAGGTATAACCATGGGTGCGGAATCAGGTGCCTGATGGAGGGATGTGCATGTGCAAACTGGATGAGCTGATGGCGGTAAGCGGTCACAAGCGTTGAGCGGTCTCGAGCTGTCTCTACCACAGGGGTCGGGAACCTTTTTGACTCAGAGCCATAAAAGCAAAATATATTGATTTTATTTTGGGAAAGAGCCACACCATATATTATGAGACAAATTTACTAAATTGCTAAACCCGCGCCCCAGACAAAAGCTTAGTCTTCAGCACATTTATTTTTGATGATTTGATCAAAATGATGAAAAGAGAATAATGCCAGAGCCCGTGTCCCAAAATCAACAATCATACCACTATAAACTCGTCTCTTTCTTGCAATTACTCAAGATCGGTTAAACTCATTTTGACCCTTTTTTTTCATACATATTGGTTTCAAAACCAGATGCAAGCAGTTATTTTGTAAAAACGTCACAACATTCTGCAAACAGGGAGCCTGATGTGCTTACCTTTGGCGCAGACGGCATAGGGCGAAAGATGGGAGGGAGTGCTTGCACTTTTTGCATATCTCCACCCATCCCTCCCACTCAACCAATCAAATAACTTTAAATTCTCTTCCGGTGTTTTTGCGTGTTTACAGTTTGTTCTGTGGATTCATCATACGGTATCTGAACACTGAATACAGATTATATAGTGAGCTTTTATATAAAGGATTCTTTAGCGTTGTACAGCCAAAACGAGATTTTTTATTTATTTATTTCTTATTTATTTGTGTGCCACCTTGACTGTAAATTGTAGTGAAAAACGTGCCCTATAGATTCTGCGAAGTACCGTTCTATAATGGTTTGGCTTTGCGCGTATTTGAACAGGATTAATGGCTCAAGTTTTGAATGAGATGGAGAAAATCTGCACGCAATCAAATTTGTCTCTGAGCCACAGGTACTCATAGAAAGAGCCATATATGGCTCGCGAGCCATAGGTTCCTGACCCCTGCTCTACCAGTTAGCCTCTGGGAACGGGAAATTTCATTGTAAAGTGAGCAGGATCCTTGCAAAAAAAAACCTAGTGTATCGAAATTCTCTTGTTTAGAGGTAGGTGCTCGTACAAAGAGGTACCACTGTACTTGTAATCTTTTTTTTCAATTTGAAATGATAGACTTTTTTTAACAACTGTAATTGAAATGAACAAATATTTGATTAATCTGCCATCGGCAGCCCTGCGACCAAGATTTGACTACGGCACTGTGCAAATACCGAGCCTATTGTTTGAGGTACTCGGGAAAGTCCAACAGCTACCAGAAGAGCAGGCACGTCTTGTTGGTTGCATACAGATAGCTTTTTGTATGACAAGTTAAAAGCGGAGTGTATCTTTTTGAAAACACTCCTGCTCTCAACTGTTATTGTGTTGAACTCGCTTGCCTTCAGCCGACAGCGCGGCTCCTTCCCATCTTCTTTGGACGTCTATCAAAAATCACCCACCGACGAGTGTTTATTATCTCCACGGTGACTTCCCAGCTACATTTTTTTCTTCTTAAATGAAGCCTCACCTTTATCGTCAATGTAAACGTTTCCGGTTTCATAAAACACAAGTATTGGGGGACTTGGCCAATTCTTTTATAACACGAGTGTCCTAAAAACCCTCCTCCAATAAGTACAGTGGAACCTCGGTTCTCGACCATAATCCGTTCCAGAACCCTGTTCGAAAACCGATTTGTTCTATCACCGAAATCATTTTTCCCATTAAAAATAATGTAAATCGTTTTAATCCGTTCCAACACCCTGAATGTTTACCTTGAATCTTTAACGTAATCATAGAGCTAACCCAGGCTAATCGTACGTTCGCGTTATCGTAATCTTCCGTACGAAAGATTACGCTAACATGAACATGTAAAAATAAAAAAAAATCAGGTCGTTTACTCGTCATTTAGCACCCGGGTCTCAACAACAAGTGGTGAGCGGTTCATTGGAAAGGGGGCTGCGTTCCAACACCCTGAATTTTGGGCTCCATTCCTACACCCTGAATGTTTACCATGAATGTTAATCATAAACATGAAGCTAATCCAGGCTAATCGTACGTTCGCGTTATCGTAATCTTCAGTAAGAAAGATTACGCTAACATGAACGTGTAAAAATAAAAAAAAAAGCATAAAGAAAAGAATTATGAACAGGATTTCTATTTCTTTTCTTACCTTTGTGGTGGTCAGCAGAAGGCGCAGGATGACGGTGGTGCTATTATTTCTTTCTTAAATGCAATAGTTGTACGCACTACTTTTCTTTTTTCACCTGTAGCAACTTTGCTGCTTGCACTGACATTCTTCGGAGGCATAATTAGGGGCTAAAACACTTGGTACACCTATATCAAAAGCGAAAGCAAAACTAAGCACGTCAGCACGCGATATGTCGGTCAGGAAAAGAGTGATCTACACCCGTACGCCGCTCAGCATTGCACCACAGCGTACGCACTCACGCAGTACCGGCGTTCGAACTCCGATTTTTTGACCGAACAGCGAAGCAAGAATTTCTCGAAATTTTTGGTCGGACTCCGATTTGTTCGAACTGAGAGGCGTTTGAAAACCGAGGTTCCACTTTAAAGAAAATTATAATCGTGCTTAACCATTACCCTTGATGTGAACAATCGATATGTGGTTTTAACAGCGTGGGCACCAATCAGAACTTTCAAGAGAATCACACCTTCAGCTTCTTCGCCCACTACTCTCACGGCATCACCTCAGCTGTTTACCATCCGGGACACCGGTAAGGCCACGTGTGTATCCTAGCATTCATCTTGAAAAGTTCTTGACCCTTGTATAACTCATTCACTGCTGTTCATGGCCATTTTCTTTATATTTTTATTTTTTTTTCCCGGTTAATCTCCTGTACATTTACTGTCACTATAAATAACAATGCATAGCTCGTGATGTTTTATTTACAGAAAACAAAAAACCTAAAATTGATGCAACAGCTGATAAATTAATGCTTTTATTTAGTGTGGTTCTATAAATGCATTCTGTTTTTGAAATTCAACAATTTTTTGCTCTGAAATGTCAAACAAAATATGGTGTTCACAGCCATTTATCTCATTTATAGAAACTTTAGCTTACTGGGCATTAAGTCATATTAGTTTAATTGGGAAAAAAAAATCACTTTTTACTTTATTATTTGAAGCATCATTTGGCTCTGAGATGCGGCATATCTTTAAAATTGTATACTGGTATATATGTAACATATTTTGGCTTTTTTTGAACTAGCATGACAATTACACATTTTAAAGTATATGGATTTCTTTAATTCCCTGCAACTGAACAGTGTTATGGTTAAAGGTGATGTTACTATTTGGTTAAAAAATATGAGACGTGTTCAAATTGAAATGTTATGTAATTGTAATCAAACATGTTAAATCAAACATTCTATTTTGTACTTTATTTTTTAAGATGTTGTTTTTTAAATTTATTTACATATATGTTTGTAATGGTTTACTTAAGTTATCAAATTTATTTTATGAAAATGTATTTCATCTTAACTTTTCAATTTTAGATAAATAACTTTAGTGTTTGTGTTACCATTTGACATTTGTGATATGTGTTCTGGTAGTGTCACTAAAAGGTATTATTTTGTTCATCCACTATTAGTTTGGAGATGCTGTCTGGAATTTGAAAATGTTCTAATTGCTGACGCTATCTTCTGGCTTAAATCTTCATTGCAGCCTCTGTCAAACTGCCTGTATGGTGCATGCAAACACGTGGATTCCTTAGACGCGCTCGTATAGACACTTTTTTTGTTCATCTTTTTAGGGGGATTGGGTTGGCATTTGTACTGTACAGTTCTTTTCTTACTTTCACCATTTTAATGTTATGGTAACAGAAATCTGCAAGTACGAGCATGTAATCACTGACCACTGCCACCCTACAAACACACCCACATCCTTTGCTCAAGCCTTATTTGTTCCACCACCTGAACACCTTTGGTAATAGTAAGATAAAAGCAGATAGGCGTGGTGGAAAAAAATTAGGTGCTATTTGAACTCAGTTGGGCATTGTTAACACATACTCAAGAAAATATTCTACCTTTTAACTTTTTAAGGACACCTCAAACAATGCACCCCACTCTCAGGTGAATATATCTGCGTAATTGCTGTCCATGGTGTACAGTAAATCGATTTAATTCTGAATCTAATTTGGTGGTGACTGATTCGGCCAGCCTTCCTGTGTGGAGTTTGCGTGTTCTCCCCGTGCTTGCGTGGGTTTCCTCCGGGCACTCCGGTTTCCTCCCACATCCCAAAAACCTGCATGTCAGGTTATTTGGCCGGTCCAAATAGTCCCTAGGTGTGAATGAGCCAGTTAGTTGTCTGTCCCTGTGTGCCCTGTGACTGGCTGGCAACCAGTTCAGGGTGTCCCCTGCCCACTGCCAAAAGACAATCTGGGATGGGCTCCAGCACCCCCGCGACCCTAGTGAGGACAAGCGATGCAGGTAATGGATGATTCGGCCAGCAGGTAGTGCTAACGGTTCCCCCACTCTAATTATTTCGACATAGCCTCATATTGACTCGAGCATTTATCATGAAGCATTTCTTCAAACATTTTTAGCTTAATTTTAGCTTTGAATTAGATAGATAGATTCTTTATTCATCCCCGCAGGGAAATTCACACTTCCAGCAGCATTCCTGCGCTAGAAAACAAAACAATAATAAAGCAAAAAGAATACAATACACAAATAGCCAATGTGACGTTTTGATACCCAATGAGGCGTGTTATATAGAGTATCTAGATAGTGCTACACAGAATACACACTGCAATAAAAATAGGGTAATATGCAATGTGGAGGGTGTGGTTTAATGTGGGCCTTTACTCCGCCGGGTGGAGTTAAAGAGCCTCATGGCATGAGGAAGGAAAGATCTCAGTCTATCCGTGGTACAAGACTGTGACAGCAGTCTGTCGCTGAAGCTGCTCTTCTGTCTGGGGATAATGCTGTGAATTATTGATACTTTAGTTGATTGATATGAAAAATGATTGATCAGTCCAGAAGGAAAATAGTAAACATACAAATAAATAATGCACGTGTTTGGATCCAACAGACTGCGGTTATATACTTAACAAGGAAAAATCAAAACACAAAAGGAAAAAAAAACATGGTTGACACAAGCCCTCACTGACTTGGAAAACGGGAACGGGGAAATAAATATGGTAGCAATAATAAAATCATTGATACATTAATGGCGTTAAAACACTCAACTTATGTATACATCAAGAATCATTTTCATAGCAGGTCCCAAATGAAATATGATTAGCCCCTGCACCAGTCAGTCAGTTCAAAGTTATCTTGTTCAAAGAGTTTGTTGGGAAGGATGGCAAACCAGAAGACGGTGACCTTCTGGTTTCAGGTCTGGGCCGCACGGAGTCTCGGCCTTCTGAAGAGCAAAGGCCAACCCGTGTGTACAAGTTGTCGTGGAAGTGGTGATTTTCACATCGAGTGCCTCTTTTGTGGCCCGTCAGGAATACATTGCAACAGCAGCGGTCAGTCTGGGGAAGAAACACTCACTTTCTTCTCCCAACAAGCGGCTGGCTCATCATGTTGGGGCTGTAATCAGTGACCCCGAATGTAACCCACTCTCACCACCATGTGCTGCGGACGGCAAGCAGATTGACTGTGGCAGGTGAATCTTGCCTCGGCAGTTAATGGCTCCCGACAGGCACTGTCAAGTGTTTGCCAGCCGACAGTTCGGATGAAACTTTAATGATCTGCCGTGTGAAAAGTGGGTCAGTGCCCGTGGTTGCATATAGATCAGAGACAGAGATGTAATGTGAATGTACAGTGAATACATAAAACAGTCTCAGAACCCCCCCAAATGGGCCAATTTGGTTTTGGGGAGCTAGCTTTGGCCTTTTTAGTTTTTTCAACAAAGTCCTTTAAAGAAAATTCAGTCCCTGAATCTGGAATTTGAGGCATGTCTGTCATACTTAGGGATTAGTTGAAACACTTGTATTCGGGTTGATTACAGATGTACTGACACGGTGTGGACCCCCCTGGTAATTTACACATTTACTTAGTGCACGCTTTGTTTTTCTGTGGGTCCACTTGCGGCTGTCTGGCATCTGTGCAATTGGTCTCATCTGCACATCAATCTGGTTCAAATGCTCTGCCCGTTCTGGTGACCACCGGGGTGCAATGTTGAGCCAAGCAGTTCCCTTTAATTAAAGAACCAGACTCGGAAGATATTCCCCGCAGTTTCCATCCTTCTTTGTTTTTACATATTAATGATGTATGCTAGATAAGTGATGAATACTTTTGGACAAATAATGGCAAAAAAATCTCCCAGTTAGTCTTATCAATAATTAATCTATTATATTTACAAAATAAATTAAAAAATGACTTATAATTGGTCACTTGGCTATGCTATTCTAACTGTATTTATCAGTACAAATAATTTTGTAGTGGATGCATATAAAAAAGGCACACATGAAAACTCAACACTGTTTTAATTTCCTAAATATTCCTCAAGAATGAACTTTAATCGATTGGCAGAAAATCAGTATACATTTTGTTGTTTGACAGTATTTTCAATTTACTCCCATAGTAAATGATTCCCATCCGAGACTAGCTGTATTTCAAGGTATCTGTACATGTGACAGTATCAACCAATCTTCCCTGTAATTTTGCAGGGGTCTGAGCGGTCACACAAAGTCGGTGAGCAACGCTTGAAACAACAGTGAGCAACCATAATCCCAAGTGTGGCAACTAAATCATTAGCAAACATGTCCAAAACTTGACATTGACAGAGTTTCCGGCAATGCAAAATTATTTTTCACTTTTGAATGAATTGACTTATGTATTATTGCAAAGGTTGTACGGCCGACAAACGTCATTTGTTTTTACAACAATTCTTTCACAAGATTTCCATTTCTTTTTTTTCCTTGTTTCTTTTGTCGCATAATACTAACATTTTTGGGGGCTTATTGAGTCTGTTGCACGATACACAACTGTATTTAATTACATTTTTAAGTGGAAGTACAATGTTGGCAAAAAGATTAACTTGATATAATTGGAAATTATTTGAATGCAACACAAACGTTTTCCTCTTTTGCCCTGTTTTTTTCCCCTTTTTTAAATTCCTTTTTAAAAAAAATCTCATTGTGTTTATTTTTTCCTAGCTGTTACTTTTTTCTTGCTTTTTTGTTCTCTGTTACCTTTTTTCCCTATATTTGCTTCTTTTTTTTCTTCTGGCTTTTTTCTTAATTTTTCCTGCTCTTTTTTTCTCTCCTTTTGTTTCTTTTTTTCTCAGCTTTTCACTACTTTTTCATTTTGGTATTTTTTTCTTTTTTGTTCTATTTCCCCCCTTCCTTTAAGTAATTTTGTGCACAACTTTACATAATATTTGGTCATGTAGGGATTAAAGAAGCAAAAACAACTTGAAGAGCCGTTTGGAACCCGAAAGAGCTTTTGAGTGAGCTGAGCCGAAGAAGCCGGTTCTCGAAAAACTACTGACTTAACTCAACTTCGTTCTACTTTGACATTGACTTCAAAATACCGCATTTAGAACACAGCGTCAGGGGAACCCGTGTATTTTTACTATCACATACTGTAACTTTGACTTAATTCGCTTTTTAATTAGCAATTTTGAGCCCTCATTTTTGTGAGCTGTCTAGATTTTCTTGTGGGCGAAAAAGCTCTGTGTAGTGCGCAATTGCGCACACACGCAGCTTAGAGGGAACATTAGTCTCAACATATATCGGCCTCTAGTACAATTAGAAACTAGTATGACGATTGACATAGCAATTGTTTTCTTACGAATAATATTTTGAAATTTAAAGACATTTTTGTGGAAGAGGTCAGGTTTTGTATTACTGGCATCGATAAATGTAATCTGTATTGATGCTAAAACGAGTTTGACACCCCTGATTTAAAGGATGGGTCTCCTATTAGCGTGGGCTCTAAGCAGTCAGCTCTTTTTTTCTTTTTAGGGGAATCGTTCACTTAGCCAGTGAATGTTTGTTGCATCTAGCCCGTAAATGAAAAAAATAACTGTGAAATCGGCAAAAATAAACAACGAACGTTATTTTGGTCTTGCATTGAAGGTTGCTGCTAGTTGCCGGCTGCATCTCGGGGAAGGACGGCTCGTCCAAGGCCTCTTCTAGCGGTCTGACAGCGTGGCGGACGCTGTCTGGCTCGCCTTTCTATAAGCAGGTCACCAGTTTGGAGGACGACGTCAACACGGTGAGAAGAACAGGCCAAGGGCATGGATGAAGTCCTTGCAATCTTTAAATATCATAGAATAGAATAGAATATACCTTTATTGTCACTGTTACAAAATGGGTTGAACATATTGTGACAATGAAATTGGGCGTGGCACATTTGACAGTGAGGATAAAAGAAAACAAAGAAGATAAAGGAACAAAGAAGATAAGGTTGTAATTTACACGACATAAAGGAACAAGGAAGATAAGGTTATAATTTACACAAGAAATGTGGGCATGTAGGATGTTACATACAGTTTTGGGATCGCATTAGTGCAATATGCGTTAAGTGCAAAAATAGTCAATATTGTGCAAAAAATAGTCAACAAAGTGAGCATAGGCATGAATACAATTTTACATCTGTATGAGGTAGTGTGTTTGCAAGAGTTTCAGTTTGTTGTGCAGTGTGTGTTAAGGGTGGTAACGGCTCTGGGGAAGAAACTGTCTCTGAGTCTGTTTTTGTTTCGTATGACCTGTAGCGTTTGCCTGAAGGCAGCAGGTCAGAGAGGTGGTGGCCGGGGTGAGAAAAGTCCTTGATGATGTTTTCTGCTCTGCTGAGGTAGCGAGAGCAGGCAATGTCCTCCAGACAGGGTAGAAAGCAACCAACGATTCTCTGGGCTGTGTTGATGACCCTCTGAAGCGTTTCCCTTTCTGCTGCCGTGCACCCAGCATGCCACACCGTAATGTAGTATGTTAGAATGCTCTCCACAGTGGCTTTGTGAAAGGACACAAGCAGCTGCTGTTTCAGATGATTTTTCCTGAGCACTCTCAGGAAATGGAGTCGCTGCTGGGCCAAAATATACACAACACATACATTTAAAGCAAGTGGAAGCACTTGTATCTCAAGACTGCACTGTGATAGGAAACCGGATTACATTCGACCTTGCAAAGTGCAAACGTGTAACCCGTGTGTGTTTTTCCTCTCTCAGAGCCAGAAGCGTGCTTTCTTGAGGATGCCCAGCTTGAGGCTGTTCAGCCGACAAGGAGATGAAAAGGTAGCATTTCTCTCCTCTCACACTCTTTCTTTTTTTTCCCCCTCTGCTTGGGGACCTGTGTGAGAACTTGATCCTGATGCGTGTGTGTTTGTGTGCTCCAGGACGGCATATTCCGCATGAGTCTGAGCCCCGACGGGACGCTACTGGCTGTCATTCACTTCTCGGGTCGCCTGTCACTATGGGATGTCCCCTCGCTTAAGCAAAGGGCTGCGTGGGAGCAGGATCAACAGGTATCCTTGAAGATACTAACCGTTTTCTTTTTCTCTTGATGTAATACTGAAAAACGATATTAAGTAACTTTTTGAGTTGATATATACATTCATCCATTATCTGCACCGCTTATCCTCAGTAGGGTCGCGGGGGTGCTGGAGCCACTCCCAGCCATCTTCGGGCAGTGGGCAGGGGACACCCTGAACTGGAATGCCAGCCAGTCGCAGGGCACACAGAGACAGACAACTCACTCGCTCATTCATGCTAATAAAAGACAAAAGAAACTAAATATGAATGAAATGACTAAATTTTGTGCAGGCTTGGGGAGTAACGGAATACATGGAACGGCAAAAGTTATGCTGGCAAGCTGTTTGGATTTATTTTCATTTTGTTTCTGTCGCATTTTATGTTAGTTTTGACGAAGATCAAAGCCAGGAGAGAAAGCTTACCACGTGTTGTGAGTCATCATTTTATTCATATCTAGTTTCTTTTGTCTTTTATTAGCATATTTGGTATTGGAGTCATCCAAAAGTAATTGAAAGTAATCAAGTTCAAGTAACCCTACCAAAACCTGTACAATTGTTTCCATACTTAAAATCCACAGGCTTGCTTCAATGAGTCCCTCGTCTTACATTACATTTAAAAAAATATATTTAACAATTACTGGCATTTTACGGCTGTCGATTTAAGATTACGACGGGATAAAATCATGTAATATTGCTTGTGCGGAGAATTGATTGACTTTAGCACACTGTAGGCCTGCATTCATCCTTCTCACTTTTGGGGTCTGGGAGAATGGATTTTTTTTTTTGCACATATGCGCAACAATTGAGTGTGTATTTCAGGCTCTTTCAAGAGTAAACAGGGTGACGAGAATAATCTCTATCTCTTTTCTCCTCCCTTGCTTCTTTCTCTCCCCGGCAGCCAGGATTTGAGGAGATCAATCCGGAGTGGAAGACATCACTGGAGAGGAGGAAGAAAATAAAAGGTAGCTTGGCCCGCGGGGTTTTTAGCAACGGACAACTTTTTTTGTGGATAAGCGCTGACGAAGCACAGCAGCCCGGATTGATCCGATTTATTTAATGATCGTTGACGGGTTTTATCCGCTGAATTATACACTTATTTTGACACAGCGACCAAAGTCATCTTGAATTTATTTCATCCTTTTCGACCGCTTGTTGACAGTTCTGGGACATCGGTACTGATGTCTGTCAGAGCTGGTAAAAAAAAAAAAAAATTTAAAAAAGGTTTGGAAAAATGATAGGAAAGTAAGAATTATTGTAATATGATGATCCTGCCTGTCTTTCCTAGCACACAGGAGATGCTGCAACAACATCGCACCTTCATTAAAAGGAGTTTTTCCTGTTAAAATATCCAAATTATCCAGCGTTATGTAACTGGGAAAAGAAATGAGAACATCTAACCACATTATGCATGTAACAACTTTGTACTATAACTATTTTTTCACATTTTAAACATTTAAAATGGGTGACTGACCTAAAACACAATCTGAGAAAGATTGTGCAAAGTGAAATATTACACAATAAAATTAAAACAAGAATGAATATAAAATGGTACATTTGTAACAGGAAAAATTAAATAATCTCTTTTGGTAACATTCTAAACTTTTATTCACCCGCGGCACTGAAAAGTAATTAAGGATAAGGAAAAACACAATTTTAAAACAACATAAAAAAAGCGTGATTATTTGATTAAATCTTAATGGATAATAAATATATTTCGTAACATAATTTAACTTTGTTTGAAAAAAATCATTTTAACTGAAAAATTTTCAGCCTGTTAATTTGACTCACAGCATTTATTTTCCCAGTTGAACTGATTTAAATGAAGATTACAAGGATGACCATACAAAAATGTATAAGTCAAGTCATATTTATTTGTAAAGCCATTAATCACAAAGAGTCTCAAAGGGCTGCACAGACCACAGATTATTGCAAACCACAGACTATTATGACACCATCCCCTAATCTGGAAACAACATGAGGGCAAGGAAAAACTCAAAAACCTCAACATGAGGAAAATGAAGAAACCTTGCGAAGGGACCGCACATGAGGAAACTTCCCTTCCAGGATGACCAGGCTGCAGTGGATGTTGGAATAACAAATAATACACAGATATTGTCAACATAAAATATAGGTTATATCTTAAAAAAACTGACAAATAGTTGCCAGCTTTTTTTTAGAGAGTTTAGGTTATCAGTAAGAAAACACGCACACACACGATAAAATATACAATTTGTTGCCATATTAACAAGGAAACATTTACTATAAAATGGCTGTTAGTGCTGTAATATTGTACTGCTAAGATATACAGTAATTTTCCCCTTATTAAACACCCGTTGGATTTTAATGCCCTGTTATGGAACTGTGCTGTTTTATCTAGGAATATTTAAGATAAATGTCCTTTTTTGTCGCAATTCAATTGCAGATAACCTTCATTTGTATGTTAAAATACTTTAACAAGTAAATTTAAAGAGGATGATGGGCCAGTTACAGTCGTTTAATTTGAGATAAGAACTTTTATTTACATGAATCATCGATAAAGGGTAGAATTAAGACATACTCTGTTATAATAGAATCTGTAATGTTTGCTCTTAAGCAGGGATTTGGAACCTTTTGCACTCAGAGAGCCTTGTAAGCAAAATATTTGGACAAAAGCCAATACTGTACTACAACACGTTTTATTTCATTGTGTGGTGATTTCTTAAAAAAAAAAAAAAAAAAAAAAAAAAAGAAATAATGAAAAATGCCAGCCTGTTTTCCATATCGACGAGTATCCCGGTTAAAATTTGTCTCCTCGCAATTATTTAAGATTATTGAGGTTCATTTTGACCATTATATTTGTTGTAAATAATTGTTTCAAAACGAGTTGCGAGCAGAGTCCTTCTGTACAAATGTCACTAAATACTGCAAATGAAAAGGATACGGATGAGGGTCCTACAACTTTGTCAAATGGTCACAATTCCAACCTTCGGAATTAAGTGGTCATTATCAATATTCCCTCTGAGCTGCGCGCGTTAAGAAATTACACAAGAAAATCTAGCCAGCTCACAAAAATCAGGGCTTGAAATTGCTCATTAAGAAGCGACTCAAGTCAAAGTTACAGTGCATGGAGGTAAAAATACACGGGTTCCCCCGACGCTTTGTTCTAGATGCGGTATTTTGAAGTCAAGGTGGAAGTAGAACGAAGTTGAGTAAAGTCAGTAGAGTTTTTCGAGAACCGGCTTCTTCGGCTTGGCTCACTAAAAAGAATGGCTCTTTTGGGTCCCAAATGGCTCCTCAGGTTGTTTTTGTTTCTTTAATCCCTACACGACCAAATATTATGTAAAACTGTGCACAAAATGACTTAAAGGAAGGAAAAAGGAAGAAAAGTATATGGAGAACAAAAAGAGAAAAGTAACAGCTAGGAAAAAATAAACACAATGAGATTTTTTTTAAAGGAACTAAAAAAAAAGTAGAAAGGAACACGGGAAAAAGAAGAAAACGTTTGTGTTGCATTCAAATAATTTCCAATGATACCAAGTCAATCTTGTTGCCAACATTGTACTTCCACTACAAAATGTGATTAAAAACAGTTCTGTATCGTGCAACCGACTCAATAAGCCCCCAAAAATGTTAGTATTATGCAACAAAATATATCAGGAAAAAACAGAAATGGATATCTTGTGAAAGAATTGTAAAAACAAATGACGTTTGTAGGCCGTACAACCTTTACAATAGTACATGAGTCAATTCATTCAAAAGTGAAAAATAATTTTGCATTGCCGGAAACTCGTCTATATGTAAGTTGATGTCCAGTTTTGGACATGTTTGATAATGATTTAGTTGCCACACTTGGGTTTGCTGTTGCTCACTGCTGTTTCAAGCGTTGCTCACAGACTTTGCGTGAACGCTCACACCCCTGGAAAATTACAGGGAACATTGGTCATTATGCGTCCTCCATTCTGCTCTATAGATCCATGTTTCGACATCTTTGAAATCTACAAACAGTTGTCTTCAGTCCTTATGCATGTTGTTTATCATTCCTATTTTTTTTTTAAAACTCGCGCAAACAACGCTTCAAATAAATCTCCATGAAATGGTACAAGGAAGATGTCATATTTGCTTGTGAATTCTCATGCATCTCATTGGTTGAGACATGGAAAACATCATCTTGACATTTTTTCTTACGGGCAGTTAGGGAAGAAAAGTGCTACAGTATTTCGTTGAAACACGTTATTCCTAAATGCGTTAAAAAAGTGAATTTAACACTGAGCCAGGATGTATTCATGTACAAAGCTACATACATTACAACCCCTGTCCTTAAGTCTTTGCCTTTTTCTTTTCAGACAAGGAGCAGTATCTTCCACTTGTGGACGTGAATTGGTGGAGCGACAACGTGCTGATCTTGGCCCGGTGCTCGGGTGCCGTCACAGTATCGTCCATCAGGAGCCTCCGCAACCTCCTTGGCAAATCTTGCGAGTGGTTTGAGCCATCGCCTCGAGTCACGGCTGCCCACGATGGTGGATTCCTAAGCCTGGAGGTAGACTTTCTAGATGCGTTTTTTAATTAAAAGCACTGATAGCATAACTGTTAGCATGTCAAATGGCACGTACATTGACTTTATCAGTTGTGCTGCCGATGTATAGGAAAGTCAACATTTTGTTTCAATAAAAACAGATTATTTTGCATTCTAACAGTGCTTCTTAAATTTCAACCATGTATTTCAGAATTATACGACCCTGCTTTTTTAAAATCCTGGAAGAAACTCAATATTTTAACATCTTCCAGTTTTATTCCACTTTTTAGCGTTTTACCATCATCCTAGTGCACAGCCGTTTGAAAAGAGAGAGATTTCTTAGGGGAAGGTTTCATAAGCCAGCCCCTGCTTATGTGTGTTGTTGGTTCGTGTGTAGGTTGGGCGGATGTTGTGGTTCTGCATGGAAATGCAGTGTAAAAGATATATTTCTTTAAGGAACATGTTTTGTCCGATTTAAGGATGTCCCTTAGCACTTTTTTGAGTGGTCATCAATCTTGATTCCAAGTACTAATACCACAAATATATAAAATACCCTTTTCTCTGCCCCCCAAAATTTCAATAAATACTTTGAAATCCAAGTATTATATTTTCCTCAATGTTGCACACTAAATGATATAAGCATATTATTCCTCTAATTCAGGGGTCAGGAACCTTTTTGACCCAACGAGCCATAAAAGCAAAATAATCATATATTTTCAGACAAAATTGAAAAAAACTTCCAAACACGCTCTCTAGACAAAAGCTCATTCTTCAGCACATTTGATTTCACTGTGTGTCATTTGATGATTTCATCAAATGTATGAAATGATAATAATTTGGCGTTATCCTGTGTCCCAAATCAATGTCAATATGCCATTTACAATTTGTCTTCCACCTTCAGTGAAGAGTTTTGAGGCCATTTTTTTCCATGAAATTTGTCCTTAATAACTGTTTCAAAACAATGTGCATGCAAAGTTCTTTTGTAAAAATGTCACAAATGACTGCAAACGATAAGCATATCGTCATATTCACTTTCAGTGTAGACTGCGCTGAGCGAGAGAGAAGGAAGTGGCTTGCGCTGTGTGCAGGGATCCGCCCACCTGTACTGCTCACCCAATCAAAGTCGTTTTCCAGCGTTTTTATTTATCAGTTTAAATGGTTTCTTATCGAACTCCTGCATTAAGTTGCTTCGGCTTTATATGGACCAAAATCGAGATGAAATCACTTGACTTTGGAACGCCACAGAGAGATGTGCAATAGTTACATTTAATTTCGGAGCCATACGTACTCATGAAAAGAGCCATATATGGCTCCTGAGCAATAGGTTCCCCACCCCTGCTTTAATTTCTAGTTATCGATTGTTTCATGGCCACTAGAGGACAGCAAGTCAAAAAGTTTGTAACAGCACAGATACCCGGTACTGGAGGTAAGATCACTTCCAAAAAATCCAGCCCGATTTCACTGGGCCCGCAGGTATTAGAGCTAGATCCAACCCGAGCTCGAGCAATTCACTTGATTTGAGTGATCGAGCCTGATGCAAACCCGAATTTTATTTGTAAGGACAAGGGAGGAGGTGGGTTCATTTTGGCCAACTACCCGAGTTCAGCCCAAGGCCTACCCAAATTTCAAGTCTGGAATGGGCTCTGTCTTAAGATCTAACCTCTACCTGGTATCGTTACCGGCCCATTTCTAGTTCTAATGCAAGCACCGTATGCTTTTGTTAGTATGCACAACAAATGTTTTTAATTTTCATTTTCAACATTTGTATTCCATGTTTTGGTCCCAAGTGCGAGGTGAAGCTCGCCCAGAAGCGCGTCCGTCTGGAAAGCAACCTCGGGAGCGATGAGGAGGAGGGCGATGACGCCGCAGGCGACTCGGACTCCGATGATGAGGCCTCCGCCAAGGCTCGCTACTTTGGCTACATCAAGCAGGGACTTTACTACGTGACAGAGATGGAACGCTTCGCGCCACCTCGGAAGCGGCCCCGCACCGTTGTCAAGAACTACCGGCTGGTTAGTTTGAGGTCCACCACGCCCGAGGAACTCTACCAGAGAAAGGTACGATTATCTTTGCAAAAAAGCATAACGTTGTTCCCTTTGTTTTATTTATTCTTGTGATCAGCCAAATAGTAGTGAATTTATGTTACACACTGATCCCTCAGTTATTGCGGTTAATGGGGACCAGAACCCCCCTGCGAAAAGTGAAAATCCGCAAAGTAGTGTCGCACCTTCATTAAAACCCCTGAGGGATCATCTAACCTGGAGATTACGTCTTTACTGACTGAGAGTATACCTGATTGCAGCAAAATAAGGACTATAGATCTACAGATGAAAACACAGAACACAGAATTGCAGTTGGATGAATGCTCTTTATTGTCATTATATAAAATTAAAATGAAATTGGAGGGATTCTCCTTTTCGGGCATGAAAGCAATTTAGAGAGCAGCTGCCTAGCTGCATGCCAGCATCAGGTATCAAGTATCAAGTTAAGCCAGGTCTCCGTGATGATTCAAATACAACCGTCCCGAATGTAGCATTTTGTCACGAGTTGTAGCCCCAGGTCAACAGTTTCATGGGTTATGGAAACTGCTCGGCAGAGTTGTAAGGCTATCCATAGCACCTGCAGCTTTAATATTTGCTTCTCTTTTGATGTTGCCTCAGGCGGCTTACCAACCCGATAATAATCCACCGATTGCCTGCTCGTAATCAACATTTCTTTTTGAGTTCAAATTGATAAAATAATTTATTTTCAATATAAAGAGCTGCTAAACGCTAGCGGTTGCCATGCTTCCAAGTTTTTTTTTTGCTTAGAAGACATTGACTTGTGCAGCTGCCCATCTGACAGCATACACCAGCATTTTTAACATCTTGGGATAGGTTTATTGTTTTTGTAACCGAAAAAAATGGTAATCGCCCAGAGTGACTTAAAAAAAAAAACATTTTGGGGGGGCGATATTGCCAACCCTTCTTCCAAGTAAGAATTCAGCTGAGCGAAGCAACAAAACAACTGCTGTCTTTGTTCCCTGTGATACAATCGCTCTGCGCTCACCCGAGGTTTTTCCTCCCGAACGCTAATTGCGGCGCTCAGAGATTCAGCTAGCGCTCGCGACAAATTGCAGCAAAGGCTCCAATCTGCACTTTCACAAAGCCCTCCAAGTTTGAGCGCGGCCGGCTCATCAGTCATTTTTATGAGCCCCCGTCCAGCACCTTCTTCATCACTGTCATCATCATTGGGGGCCATTAGTCTTGCCCATCATTTCCAACAGCCCAGAGTTAAAAGTACTAGATCATTATTACTATCGCTCTGAAACACTTGCTGTCCAGACCTGCTGCAGATTTTCTTCAACCCCCAATCCCCCCAAAAAATCCACCACAAAATATATCCCCACATATGCTAGGCAGTCATCCCCCCCTATATTAATGTGGATTGAGTGCATGGAGACTAGGAGAATTGCTAACTAATTGATTACGACCTATCCCAGCAATTTATTGAAGATGGTTTTAAGGCTGTAGTGTATTTTACTTTATCAAAGAAATTCTAACAAAACATGGTAATCAATTAACACAATCTTAGCAAACCTGCCAAAGAAAAATGATAAATTACCTATCAAATACAGATGTCCCTTAATAGGTATAGTTTAAATAAGGTAATTCATTTTCAGAGAAATATGAAATATGAAAACTTATGAGTACACTGCAAAAATACCAGTTAGAAGCTTTTTGAAGTTGAAAGCTACTTTTTGTTACTGCTTGTCACCAAGAGCTTCCATTTTCCATTATTTGCACCGCTTATCCTCAGTAGGGTCACGGGGGTGCTGGAGCCCATCCCAGCTATCTTCGGGCAGTGGGCAGGGGACGCCCTGAACCGGTTGCCAGCCAGTCGCAGGGCACATAGGGACAGACAACTCACTCGCTCATTCACACCTAGGGACAATTTGGACCGGCCAATTAACCTGACATGCATTTTTTGGAATGTGGGAGGAAACCGGAGTGCCCGGAGGAAACCCACGCAAGCACGGGGAGAACATGCAAACTCCACACAGGAAGGTTCGATTTCATGACCTCAGAACTGTGCCGCACACGCGCTAACCACTGCGCCGCCGTGCTGCCCGTTTCCATTTATATATACATTAATGAAATAACATTACTTGGTTGTTACGATGTTATTACCAGGTTGTATTTATTAGAAGTTAAATTAACCACTAAAACATTATGCCATTTGAAAATCAAATTTACTAACATCACATTCACCCATCATTGGTGAGCTCTTTTCAGAACCTGTTCGAGGCTTCTCAGGCGTTCTTAGGGGCGGCGGGCACCACGTTGAAGACCCCTGATGTAGTAAAATCAATGAAGTAATCATCTTTCTTCTAATCAGCTAATAAGTATTTCATTGTGTGTAAACAATTAATTGAAACACAGTAATATAATAAATAATTAAAATAATATGAGACAAAAAATATTAAATACAAAATAATTTTTTATAACAAGTTTTTATTCTATGTTTCTTTTAAATTTTATCTTTAAATCCTTTGTGTATATGTGCACTATATGTTGCACCTTTAGAGGCAAAAATAGGCAAAAATATTTACAAGTGCTTGGAAACTGCAATAAAAAATAACCCCCTTTAACAATAGTAAAATAAAAAAGTGCAATAACATTTAGCAGCAACACAAATTCCCAAATAAGTCGATGAATTTGATATGCGTACCAATATTTTCAATGCAACTGGCAAGATATTTATTTCGCATTTTAGCGCTTGTTTAGGGTTGTGATAGCCCTGAGCCTGTTGGTCCCTTTTTAGGGACCTGTAGCGCCTATCGGAGGGCAACAGGTGAAGAGGTGATGGCCAGTACTTTACAATGTCCACTTTTGCAATACTACAAGCCGACGATGTACTCCTGACTGTGCAGAGAATATCCAATGATTTTCTGAACTGTGTTGATTACTCTCTGCATATTTTTTCTGTCTGTTAAGAAAAAAGTCGTTAAATAAGAAAGGGTTATTTAAATGAGCAAGATTATCATCTATCCATCCATCCATTATCTACACCGCTTATCCTCAGTAGGGTCGCGGGGGTGCTGGAGCCCATATCAGCTAACTTCGGGCAGTGGGCAGAGGACACCCTGAACTGGTTGCCGGCCAGTCGCAGAGCACACAGGGACAGACAACTCACTCGCTCATTCAGACCTAGGGACAATTTGGACCGGCCAATTAATCTGACATGCATGTTTTCGTAATGTGGGAGGAATCCGGAGTGCCCGGAGGAAACTCACGCAAGCACGGGGAGAACATGCAAACTCCACACAGGAAGGTTTGATCTTCAGACCTGCCGCACACGCACTAACCACTGCGCTGCCGTGCTGCCCGATTATCATCTAGTAAAACAAAAATGTTGTTAAATACCAGGAAACAGTACTGACACCACAATAACTTTTTGTTGTATAGATTAACCCCACCCTTGAGGCAGACACAACGCCATTCCATGTAGAACTGGGGGGAAATCCCGTGATACTTTAAGATAAGGCTGGATTTCGGCATTCGAACATTCAAAGGCTTTTCAATTTTTCCTAATGTTTGAAACGTCCACAGAAAAGACATGACTTCCTTTCTAATGGTAATAGCACACAAAGGAAACCGATTCCGGCGTGAATTCAGTCGGATAGTCCTCAACATGCGCTCTCTCCCTGGCAACACCGCCGACATTTTCATTAGGCCGACCCGCCGAGACGGCGAAAGAGAAGAAGGGAGGGAAACGTTTTTTTGGATGTCCTCCTACGACATAACTGTGTGGGGTTTTCACTGCCCTCGAGCAAGTGCAGTCTGGCTAATGTGCTGCTTTGTACTCCCACGTATGGACAGAGTTGGATGCGCAGTATGCAAACGTGTGTTTGCACACGCACTCTATGCTCCTGGGCTCGCTTTTGTCGGATCAAATCATTTTTATAGGCATTGATGTGACATAAAAGCTTCCATTTAAGTTGGTGCTTAAAGCCTGATGCTGATCATTAATGTAAAGGAGCACCCGCAAAAATGGAGAAAATATTTTTGCTTTGAAAACATGTTATTTTGACAACACTTACATGTCGTTTTAAAGAGTACAAATTTGTGTGGTGACAGAAAGATTTGTTATTCAATCTTGGGTTTTGAAAAGCATTCATCATAAAAGCATGTAAACATAACCCTCAGAAAATGTCATAATTTCAAGATAGTGCTGCACATAAATATTTTTTAAATATAAGCAAATTGTTTAGATTTTTTAACTGATTCACTGTGCTAAAGATTATTTGTAATGGACAATAATTTGGGGGTTTTCAGTAAAGAATTGTTGTCTGTTTTGTATCTTTGCGATAATGATTAATTCTTTTTCTAAGGTTTTTATCTTTTTAAAATGGAAGAAAAATAATAAATAAAATGAGCATAATCCATCCTATTTTAAGTATGGTTTCATTTTAGGAGAAAAAAATCTTAAAATAAATCTTAAAATGAGAAAAAATATTGAAAATTGGCTAAAAAAAATCCAACCACCAAGCTAGAAAAAGATGATGTTGATTATTCGACCATTTTGCTGTAATTCTTATGCAATTTCCTCGCGACGATTTTACAGGCAACATATCCTTTTTATAGTTATTTGTCTTTTTCTTACTAATAGTTAAAGGAAGAATATCCTTGAAATTTTCATCTAAATGCTAATGAAAAACAGATGCAAGAGTCAAACTGTGACCTTTGCAGTGCCCAGATCTTTATTAAATACCCAGTAATATACTCTTTCGTCACTGGCGGTAATGTAGCGATTTCATCAATACCTGACTTCTCAAGCAAAAACATTTCTAAGTTTGGTTTAGACTGATTACTTCAACTTCCTGTTACGTGAGCTTCCTCTGGCTACTTTTATAAGACTCAAATTCCATTGAGATACAATGATTAAGAGTTAAAACAAGATTATTCTCCACAATTTTCCCCTTTTGATTATTTAAAATCAAATTTAAGTCTTTCTTGGGCTTTTTTTTTTTTTACCCAAGCTTTCACAAACACTTGGACCGATTCATGCCATGATTCCAGTCCATGCTCTGGTTCGAAAGTCTGTGACCGATCCCTGTCACAAGGTCGATCGCAACATGCAAACAAACGTTCAAGTCATTTTATCACCATAACGTTCATGTCCTTTAAAACAAAGTCGTATTTTTCCAACACTCTTCACATGTTAAAACTGCACAGTATTGTAAAACTAAGGGGCTTCAAATTACACATATGGCTTATGTCGGTGTTTTTCAACCTTTTTTGAGCCAGGGCATGTTTTTTACATTGGAAAAAATTTTGCGGCACACCGCTAACCAAAAATGTTAGAAAATGACACTAAAGAGTATGTTTAATTACAATATAATTTATAATACCCCCAGTTTTTACAGCACTGACACTTGACAATTCCATATTTGCAGAAAATGATTCATAAATGTTTTATTAAATTTTAAAAAGTGACATTGGATAATTTCTCACGGCACACTAGTGTGTCGCGGCACACTGGTCGAAAATCACACTGGCTTATGTCATTGCCATTGGACCTCCTGTTTTTTGCTTCTGTGCCCTTAAGAGGTGGGGCCTGGTGTGGTGACAGTCGCCATTAGACTAATTCCAGTCCTCAATTTCTCTCCAAACCATGGACTAAATAATAAAAAAAAAATCGTTATTTCATTAAAACGAACGGCGGCTGAGTGATAATGGTGCGGAGGGTCCAAGGTTCAAGTCCAGCTACCAGCTTCCCGGTGCGGAGTTTCCTCCGTGCACTTCGGTTTCCTACCACATTCCAAAAATGTAAACTGGCTGTTTAGCCAATAAGCGTATGATTACTGGTCTGTCTCAGTGTCTCCTGAACTTGTTGGCCACAGCCCCTGCTCCAAGATAGCTGGAATGGGCTGGGAAGGGCTCCAGCACCCCAGTGCAAATAATGGAAGGATGATGATTTTCATTGAATTTGACATGCATCCAACAGATTGACAACGAAGAATATGGAGAGGCCTTGTCTCTGGCCCAAGCATACAACCTGGACTCAGACTTGGTCTACCAGAGGCAATGGAGGAAAAGCACCGTCAGCATCGCCTCCATACAAGATTATCTTGTATGTCACAAACGGAAAAAAAAAAAATATATTTTTTATAATTTCACCCATCACATTTAACACCGTGTATCTCCAGAGCAAGATCCGCAAGCGCTCGTGGGTCCTTCACGAGTGTGTGGAGCGCGTCCCTGAGAACGTAGACGCTGCCAAAGAGCTTTTGCAGTACGGCCTCAAGGGCACAGACCTCGAGGCCCTCATCGCTATTGGCAACAAAGAGGATGGGGGCAGGTGCACACTCTTCTTCTTTTTGGATTCAATAAAATTCTCTCAGCGGTGGCGAAGCTCACCTGTGCTGTCGTCGCTTGACAGGTTCATCATGCCCGGTGACGTGGACCTGGACGACCTTCCCTATGAGGACTTGTCGGATGAGGAGGAGGTGGAGATGAAGAAGGAAAATGAGAGCAAGAGGAAGCGAGAGCTGCTGGACAAGGTCGATTTCAGCAGGTCAGTGCGCGCTTGAAGAGGGTGAGCTGTGAATGCTAAGAGTATACTCAATGGCAATTGGTGTTATATCAGTGTTCTGGTTTGCCGGCGTCCTAGACGCATCATTTTTTCTGGGGACGCATAGTGATCAAATCAACGTGCGTCCCCGGGACGCAACCTTTTTGCCACAAAATTGTCATTATTTAAACAAAGATTTACTGCACTCCAAACTTTTCGTCAGGCAGATCCGCCATTGTTGTTTTGGTCTCGCGGTTCGAGTTGTGTAGTGAAAGTCTGTTTCTTTTTAGAGAACCGGCTTTTTCGGCTCAACTCATTCAAGAGAGCCAGCTCTCAAACGGCTCACTTGCTTTGATGATTGATATTACGAATTATGTTGTATAAATAAGTTAAGAAAAAAAGGAAGTATAAAAGGAGAAAATAAAAAAAAGACAGGTTTGTGGTTATCCCTTTCATCGATATATTACCAACAATAATTTGATGCAGAAAATGAATTCATAATTTGATGATTGAAACTGAATGAATATATAGATTTATATTATATATTTGTTGCCGATTTACGATTTCAACCTGGATAAGACTAAATTTTGGGGAGCCATAGATCTCTGTTGGGAGCCATAGATTTTTGAGCATGCGAGTCCCCGGGACCCATTACTTTTCACAGCTAAAATGAACACTGTATAGGGGCAATATTTCCTCTCACGGACATTGCTTCACTTATCAGTGGACTGCTATTAGTCAGCACTTGGTTGAGATTTAGAAACCCAGCGGCAGTCTTTAAAAATAGAAAAACACTAACAACCATTTCACAATTACTTTATATGACCTAGAAAGCGCTAGCAATAGTATTCATTTGTAAGTATATACCATTGAGTAGGCACTTTTAATATTCATATTTCTTTCTTAATTAGTTGTCCATTTTGCAACTCACAACCTATCTTAAGAAATATTCAAACAACCATCACTAACAAAAGAAGTAATAGGAAGCCTGGCAAGGTCACCTTTAAGCAAATTTGTTAAATGGGAAAAAAATAGGAAAATGAAGCTCAAGCTTTCCTTTTAAAAATGAGGGCACAATATCCACATTGAAAAATGATATTGTCCGTCTGTATTCGTTGTTTAAAGAGTAATAACCTGCATTCACATTTTGCGTTATGGTTCTGCCTTAAAGGTACAGTTTGTAATATTTGACCACTAAATGTCATATTGTGTAGTGCAAATGAAGATGAGAATAACACAGCACAAAGAAGAATACAAGCTACGGAGAATCAAAGTGTCCAAACTGCACCAAAAGAATAAAAAAAAAGAAAAAGGGAAAAATAAAGACAAAATCAAGAAAAAAAAGGGGCAATAGACAATATAAAAAAGGATTAACCCTTAGCAGCAAGATGGAGTACAAACATGTCATCCCCCACTAGTAGAACCATCTTATCCAAATGCAAATTTCTTCACCTACAAGTATTTAAAAAAAATGCACATTTATATGATAGTTCATGTATTTTTGCTCATTAAACAAATCAAGTGTTTTTTTAAAATGAATTAAGTATTTTTACCACAACAAGGCGCTAAATAATACACCGTCCCTTTAAGCTTTCTGGGGAATTAAAAATGGGACATTTCAATTCCACATTTTTCAGACCGATAATAATACCATTGTTTTGAGTGTTCATCAATACCAGTGCCACATACTGATACCATTAATACATAAAATACGCCTCTCTGTGCAAAACATGACAAATCCCATCAAAATATTTTATTATTGCCTTAATCCAATAACTATTTAATTTCAACTTTCTGATCGTTAAAGAAGGCAGCCGAAATTGGTATTGGCGACCATTGCAAGTACCGTAAAATTCGAACCATAAGCCGCATCTTTTACGCCAAGCTTTTAACCCTGCGGCTTGTTGACCTTTCTATCTACCGAGAGAGCTAACTGTGGTCATTGTGGTTGCTGTTTACGTTCCACCGGATGCTAACGTTCCACCGGATGCTAACGTTAGCATAGCGCTAAATCTCCTGCCCGCTGCTATCAATAAACAGCAGCTTGCACTCCCCGCCGGAGCTTCTATCGTCGCCGGCGACTTTAATCAGGCATGCTTAAGGACTGTACTTCCCAAATTCATTCAATACGAGGACTGAGCCACCAGGGGGAAAAACACTGGACCGTGTGTACAGTAAGAACAAACATCGAGTTGTATCCGGCCATCTCTGTCTGTCCCTCACCCCCTCATACACCCCCCCTCCGAAGGAAAACAAAGCCTATGCAACAAGGACAGTACACAAACATCCTCTTTGTTCCTTTATCGTCTTTCTTTTCCTTATCCTCACTGTAAAACGTGGAACTGGAGTGCCACGTCCAATGTCGGCACAATATATTCAACCCATGTTGTAACAATGACAGTAAAGGTATATTCTATTCTATTCTATTCTAATGACGAGGCATTCAGTTAATTTCAAATCAATAAAGTTTCGGTATCAGACAATACTGTACAGTTCAAAAGGGGAGTTTGTGCGAGGCAAACAGAAGACTGGCCGCTGCCCTAAACCACATCAAGTTAGTAGGGAGGAGGGGGGGACATTAGCCTGGACATGAGGACTTGGCGGCGGCGGTAGCAAAGATTAGCGGCTAATCAGCTCGGCGTAATTTATGCCTTTGTTGTTAAGCGCCCGGGGAAAGACTAATGAAAAAGCCTTCAGTGGCCACTAATCACCTCTCATACGTGCCAATCCGCTCGCACCATCAAGCCCCTTCCTACGCGCATTAAACCCAATTAAATCGTTCGCAAGGTAAACGTGGGGAGAAAAACGTTGCGTTTACGCAAATAGATGGCACTCATTAAAAATGCATTTGCGTGCAAATGTAGCTTCTCCTGCGACTGGGACACTCTCCATTGTGTCTCCTGCTCACGAGGTACTTATACTTCAGCTCAACGGATGTGCACTTTTCACTCTTAAATTCCGTCCTCGAAAACAAAATATGATTGGCTTGAAAGAAATCACTTCAGTTTAATAGATTGCTGCTTTTATGAATTCTTTGGTGCACGTGCGTACGCGTGTGAAGCATACTGTCCTCGTGCCGCCTTGAGGCCAGAAATTGATAATAATTCTCCTAATTTCTTTTTAACTACACCGCCGTTACAGAAATGGCTTGGTATCGATCACATCTGCTCTTCCTGTGTGTATTGTTGTCTTGTAGCGCCGAGTGTTTGCCTCGTCCCTCAGGGTACTACGTCATGCGCTTTGAAAATATTATAGTGAGCCCCTGGACCAGTTACAGACCCAGACGCAGTAGGTGTAAATCTGTAATATAGAGATAATAGATTATCCCTTTCCCACGCTTCTAAGATGAATCAAGGTACCGGATTTTCAAAGCACATGTACTATGTTGAACAATTTAAATGCTGTTGCATTTTTTTAAGAAAAAAAATACCGGTACACAAAACACCTTGATTTTTGTTGCTTTCCATCTGTTCATTTTTATTTAAATTTAAAACCTTTTGAAATATTTAAACTCGATTATTCACGTTTTTGCGTAGTTAATTGCATATTTTAATATCTTATACTTATTAGAAAAACTAATACTCCCTAGATGTTTTTTATATCCCATTATTCTATCACATTAAAACTGTGTTTTTAAGCATTTGAAATATTTAATCGTGATTACTCTCATTTAATCCACTTTTAGGTTTGTATCTAAACATGTAGAAATTTTTTTTACCAAGTATTGCATTTGAATACTGTTTCAGAAGCAACTTAAATATTTGACTGCAATTACTCACATTTTTCTGAGCGTAATTTAAGATTAACAGTTTTAAATATGTAAGAAACACATAATTTCAGACAGTTTGTTTTATTTTAGTGCTGTCAAATGATTAAAATATTTAATCCGCATCTGGTATATTTGCATAGTTAACTCCTAGTTCAACATTTTGGGTCGCCAACTGCATTCCTAGCTTATCACATAACCATACATGTTGAATATTAAACAACACAAAGACACCCAAGATTTTTTTTCCCTCGTTTTTCCCCCCTGTTATTTTATTCAATTTCAATATTGGTTATGTAGTCACTGGATTTCCTAAACCAAACACATTCATGTTATCACTACAATTCTAATCTTTATTTATTTATATAGATAGATAGATAGATACTTTTTTCATCCCCTTAAGGAAATTCACACTTCCAGCAGTATCCTTGTGTTGATTATTAACAGATTAACAGGATGGCCTAGGGGTGCTTTGTTGTAGTTTAGCAACAGCGGAGTGGATGACATCACACGCTAGTCCAAAAGTTCGACGTCCCTGCAGCAGATGGAAATCTTTTTGCCCAGGGTTACACCACCTCGTGTTCACGTAGATAGCGAGTCCACCTCTTCTCCGCTTCCCGCAGGCTTTCGTGTCTCTAACAGTGCTGAAGTGGCTCCGGGTAGCTCCACGTTTGCATCCGGGATGCTAGACGTGAGCCACGTTTCCGTAAAACACAGCAAACTGCACTCCCTGTACGCTTTGATGTTTTTCACCAGCACAGCCAGTTCGTCGGTCTTATTTGGTAGAGAGCTCACATTTACCATAATTACGGACGGTACCGAAGACTTATAACGCCGCTAGCCACTTAGCTAGCTCCGGCTCTGCAGCCACGATAGGGCCCCCTCATCACGCCGGCATGAGAATTCTTCAGGGCAAGGAGTCGATTCCTCGATTAAACCCATAACAAGAGTAAAGAAAGTAATCCAAAGTGTAGTTGTCAAACAGGACGAAAAACACCGAAGATAGAAGCAGACATTTAAAACAATAAATCATAAAAAGTACGAAATAACATGGAGCTGCTGGAAAGGCTGCCGCCCCGGCGGCGCCGCTTTGATGTTACTCATTAACATTAAAAAGAGTAAATTATTGTAATTAGGTTAAAAAAAATCTGATTGTTCGAATATCTTTTTTGAGTTTGAAATTTACTCCATTTAAATGCAACTGGTGTCACTAAGAACTGTCATTGTTAATAAGCCTCTTTTGTGAAAAGGAATTTTACTGCTAGAATTAGCGACCGACTGCGCTAGTATCTAAATCTAGCGTTAATTAGCCCAATAAAAAGTTTGACGGTGTTTAAAGGGGGTTACTGTAAATTGTTAGCAGTTTTAAAGAACACCCCAGTTTTACTTTTTTGGTTTTGTCCGTGATGCAATTTACTTTTGTGGACATTTGTATCAGTAATGCATTCGCTGATTCTCCAAAACACACTTATACTTTAGAGTACAGTGGAACCTCGGTTCTCGACCATAATCCGTTCCAGAACCCTGTCCGAAAACCGATTTGTTCGATCACCGAAATCATTTTTCCCATTAAAAATAATGAAAATTGTTTTAATCCGTTCCAACATCCTGAATGTTTACCTTGAATGTTTAACGTAAACATAAAGTGAACCCAGGCTAATCGTACGTTCGCGTTATCGTAATCTTCCGTACGAAAGATTACGCTGACTTGAACGTGTAAAAATAAAAAAATCTGGTTGTTTACAAGTCATTTAGCACCCGGGTCTCCACAACAAGTGGTGAGCGGTTCATTGAAAAAGGGGCTGCATACCAACACCCTGAATGTTGGGCTCCGTTCTAACATCCTGAATGTTTAACGTAAACATAAAGCTAACCCAGACTAATCGTACGTTCGCGTTATCGTAATCTTCAGTATGAAAGATTACGCTTACATGAATGTGTAAAAATAAAAAATAAAGGATAAAGAAAAGAATTATGCATAGGATTTCTTACCTTTGTGGTGGTCAGCAGAAGGCGCTTGTGTACGGTGGGGAGAGGATCAGACACTCGCACAGCTCCTTCATATTTTGCTATTTTTTGACCGAGCAGCGAAGCAAGAATTTCTCGAAATTTTGGGTCGGACTCCGATTTGTTCGAACTGAGAGGCGTTCGAAAACCGAGGTTGCACTGTACATAAATACTACCTATAAACCCTGGCACTCAATAATGTATTTTTGTCTACTTCTATCATTTATCAACAAAAATATAGTTTTTATCTTTTTTATCAACCATCTGTTTGTTGTTTGTGTGCATGTGCGGTGAATGTAACAAACTGCGTTACAAAAAAATGCAACACAATAAATCACACTTAAGGGATTGCAGCTTTTGCTTTTTCAGTCAAACGCAAATTTTTGGCCGGGGATTAAAATGTCTCCTTTCATGAGATTTTTCTGTATCGTGGTTGTTTGCTAGCTAGTTAGCTCTCTTATATATTCCTTTTCCCACACACGTAATCAATTGTGAAATCAATCAAAGATCTGGTTAGATGCTTTAAGTCCTCTCTTAATCTTCTAAATCTCCATCTTAATTCAAATCGATAAATGTGGAGTTGAGCAGTGCACCCTTGGTTATTGTTGTCATTCTTTAGACTACAGCCTCACATATTTCAGCAGTTACGCCTTTTTACTTGGACAAATTGTTTCTGTTTCCTGGAAAGAAAAATAAGGGAGCGCTTGAATGAAACAAAAAATGGTTTGCATGGTTCTAATCAATGCACAGTAATCAATTCCTGCTGTTATAATTGGCCATTTAGAAATCCAACTAAACAGAATTGGCTCTTACTTAGACATATGTTGAACTAGGGGTGGACATGTCTTTTTTTTCATATGTATCTGTACTCAAAATTAGATTAAATGAAATGAAATGATCTGCATTTATATAGCGCTTTTCAAGTCAAGACTTCCCAAAGCACTTTACAGTGTGCTTCACTTTTCCCGATAGCAGCCGTGCAGCCATGAAAGGCACTAACCTGCATACTGGGGGTATTAGGGGTTCAGTGTCTTACCCAAGGACACTTCGACATGTAACACGGAGGAGCTGGGATTCGAACTGCGATCTCTTGATCCCAAGACGAGCGATCTACCTCCTCCTGAGCCACTGCCGCCCCTAGATGGGCGCCAACAGGCTGTATGTGCCCAAAACACAGCACAGGAAATGGTGCTCCTACAACCCTAGTGGTTAAGGGATTCACCCAACCAAGCACCCTCACCCACCCAACTCACAATTGTAGTTGATATCGTTTTCTGCTTCATTTCACTGGGCTTTTAACAAAAAGTGACCTGGAATTAAAGGAATAGTCAATTGCCATATAAAATAATGTAATATTAAAAATCAGTACCTGTTATTTGTCCACTAGTTGTCGCTGTATTGTATTGTGCAACAGAAAACAAAAAGGAAGTTTTATTGCTCTTTGACAATGACTATAAATATCAAATCTGATCTTCTAAAAAGCCAAGAATATAAACCAGAGAGACTTTTCCAAGGTTTTATGGTACCCATAGCATTAAGATGGCCGACATTTATGTCTGCTCCCTCTAGGTCAGGGGTCGGGAACCTTTTTGACTCAAAGAGCCATAAAAGCAAAATATATGAATTTTATTTTGGGAAAGCCACACCATATATTATGAGACAAATTGACTAAATTGCTAAACCCACGCCCCAGTCAAAAGCTTAGTCTTCAGCACATTTATTTTGATGATTTGATAAAAAAAAAAAGAGAATGCCAGAGCCCGTGTCCCAAAATCAACAAACATACCACTTTAAACTTGTCTCTTTCTTGCAATGACTCAAGATCGGTTAAATTCATTTTGACCTTGTTTTTTATATTGGTTTCAAAACCAGATGCAAGCAGTTATTTTGTAAAAACGTCACAAGATTCTGCAAACAGGGAGCCTGACGTGCTTACATTTGGCGCAGACGGCATAGGGCGAAAGATGGGAGGGAGTGCTTGCACTTTTTGCATAGCTCCACCCATCCCTCCCACTCACCCAATCAAATAACTTTAAATTCTCTTCCAGTGTTTTGGCGTGTTTACAGTTTGTTCTGTGGATTTCATCATAAGGTATCTGGACACTGAACACAGATTATATAGTGAGCTTTTATATAAAGGATTTTTTTAGCGTACAGCCAAAACAAGTTTTTTTTTTCCTTTTATTTTTTTTTTGGTGTGACACCTTGACTGTAAATCCCCTCCTCTGAATCAATCACCCCAAAAGAGTCAGAAGTGACTCTATCCACCTCCCACTAGGGGTATATGGCTGTGGTATACAGTGGAACCTCGGTTCTCGACCATAATCCGTTCCAGAACCCTGTTCGAGAACTGATTTGTTCAATCACCGAAATAATTTTTTCCATCAAAAATAATGTAAATCGTTTTAATCCGTTCCAACACCCTGAATGTTTACCATGAATGTTTAACGTAAACATGAAGCTAACCCAGCCTATTCGTACGTTCGCGTTATCGTAATCGTCGGTACGAAAGATTACGCTAACATGAACGTGTAAAAATAAAAAGAGTCAGCTCGTTTACAAGTCATTTAGCACCACAAGTGGCAAGCGCTTCATTGGAAAGAGGGCTCCGTTCCAACACCCTGAATTTTGGGCTCAGTTCCAACACCCTGAATATTTACCTCGAATCATAAAGCTAACCCAGGCTAATCGTATGTTCGCGTTAGGGTAATCTTTCGTACGGAAGATTACGATAACGCGAACGTGTAAAAAAAAAAAAAAAAGATAAAGAAAAGAATTATGAATAGGATTTCTTACCTTTGTGGTGGTCAGCAGAAGGCGCATGCGGTATTCCCTAGCAATATCGGAAACTCGCACACCTCTTTCATATTTAACTATTATATCTTTCTTAAAGGCAATAGTTGTACGAACAACTTTTCTTTTTTCACCTGTCCTGCTTGCACCGACCTTCTTCGGAGGCATAGTTAGGGGCTAAAACACTCACCGATATTAAAAGCGAAAGCAAAACGTGGCAAGTGTGCACGAGATAACAGTTGGTCACGAGGGGTGGGGGCCATCTACACCCGTACGCCGCTCAGCATCGCACTCTAGCGTACGCACTCAGGCATTACCGGCGTTCGAACTCCGAATTTTTGACCGAACAGCGAAGCAAGAATTTTTCAAAATTTTTGTTCGAACTGAGAGGCATTCGAAAACAGAGGTTCCACTGTATATATATATATATATATATATATATATATATATATATATATATATATATATATATATATAATATTCTTAATGACAAACCCCCCAAAAAACTTCTCATCTAAATTGGTAGCTTTCACGCAATAGTTGTTTCTGGGGTTACGTAAAGCGCAAAACCCACTTTTATTTCCACCTGCCGCCACCATTTTTACACCTGTTCCAAACAAAGCTTTTAGTCTTTTTAGCACAAGCTAACACGCATTGTTACACCTACTGTTTGGGATTTTAGGTCAGGCCATGTGTTGTCATTATAATCATTTTTTTTCCCCTCCTCTCAACACTTGTGGGCTTTGAAGAGCAACACAGTAATTAGCGCCAGTGCTAGCGCTAAGCCGGCGAGCTTTGATGCGACCGTGCGTACCATGAGCCGGTGTTAATCTCTGCCAGTGTGTGTAGAGGAAGACCGATAAGGAGTGATACTGCGCCCTGTAATGAGGGATTAAGACTGCAGTGGAGGGGTCAGTTCCTCTGTGGTCAGTCTTCACTCGATCACTGTTATTAGCCGGCTTTGCACTTCTCACTTTTCCCCTCACAGGTTGTTAATACGCAATGGTAAAGGTTTTGCCCGCAACTTAATGATAGCTCTTGCAGTGCAGTACCTGCCTCTTATGAAAAAATATTTTAAAAAATTGGCAAAGACCAGTGTTGGGCTCTTTACAGAAAAAAAGTAATAACTACAGTTACTAGCAATGTTCCCTCCAATTTTTCCAGGGGTCTGAGCGTTCACACAAAGTCGGTGAGCAACGCTTGAAACAACAGTGAGCAACAGCAATCCCAAGTGTGGCAACTAAGTCATTATCAAACATGTCCAAAACTTGACATCACGTTACATTTTGCTGAGTTTCCGGCAATGCAAAATTATTTTTCACTTTTGAATGAATTGACTAAAATATTGCAAAGGTTGTACGGCCTACAAACATTTGTTTTTACAACAATTCTTTCACAAGATTTCCATTTCTTTTTTTTCCTGGTATCTTTTGTCGCATAGGACTAACATTTTGGGGGGCTTATTGAGTCGGTTGCACGATACAGAACTGTATTTAATTACATTTTTTAGTGGAAGTACAACAAGATTGACTTGGTTTAATTGGAAATTATTTGAATGCAACACAAACTTTTTTCTTTTTGTTCTCTATTTACTTTTTTTCCTTTGTTTCTCTTCGTCTTGTTTCTTTTTTTCTCAGCTTTTCACTACTTTTTCATTTTGGTATTTTTTCTTTTTTGTTCTATTCCCCATTCCTTTAAGTCATTTTGTGCGTAATTTTACATAATAATTGGTCATATAGGGATGAAAGAAGCAAAAACAAGCTGAAGAGCCGTTTAGGACCCGAAAGAGCCTGTTCTTTTTAGTGAGCCGAGCCGAAGAAGCCGATTCTCGAAAAACTCTCCTGACTTTATTCAACTTCGTTCTACTTCGACCTTCACTTCAAAATACCGCATTTAGAACATAACGTCACGGGAACACGAGTATTTTTACCATCATGCACAGTAACTTTGACTTAATTCGCTTGTTAAATAGCAATTTCGAGCCCTGATTTTTGTGACCTGGCTAGAGTTTCTTGTGCACGGAAAAGCTCTGGGCAGTGCGCAATTGCGCACACACGGAGCTTAGAGGGAACATTGGTTACTAGTTACATTATTTAAACATGAATTGTGCTATCCCCAGATTTTACAGTTCACGGCCCCTTAACAGGTCGCTTGAAATCCTTGATAATGCTTGGATTCAAATGTGTTGTAAAGGACTTGAAAGTGCTTGAATTTTAGGTGAAGAATTGAATTTTGGCTTGTAAATTCTCAATTTTTTTCCCAATAAGTCTGCTTAAAAAAACACCAACATTGCTCTCTGCTGGCTTTGCTATTGCTTTTTTCCCTTCCCTTGTTATTAACTGCAGCTGGCATTGGTTTGTATGGCATTGCCTTATGAAGCGTTATCGCCACCTACCAAGAGGACATGTAGGACATGCATGTTACAGCTAAACAGGGCACTATAAAATGTTAGTGCAAGGATTATGTATTAATTCTGGAAATTTATTATTGGACATACATATCGTTAAGGTCATGTTTCCCAGTGGTAAATTGTAATGGGAAGAACTTCCTGCAACTTAAAATGTATGCTCCATATTATTTAGGTCATTTTTACCAGACACCTATATGTAGAGAGATTCGTCTCAACACTATTTACACACGTATCGTTCAGATCCATAAATATTTTCGCGATTTACTCAAATTCCTAAAATCATATGTCTTGATAAATGCACACATTAGATTAAAAATTGCATCGGTAAATCACAGATATATTTGTGGCTCTGCATAATACACGATTCACACCAGATTTTTATTTTAATGGTACAGGAGAAATTGGAAAATTTGGCTTTGAAAGTCCTTACAAAATAACTAACCACCTATAGAACTCAAATATGTATGGTTAAAATCTATTAAAAACAAGTTTTTGTTTTTGACTTGACTTGATTATTTTTGGGTATAATACAAAACAAATAATGCAATAAAATGTGTGTATAGGATTGCCAGGGTTGGGTAGGGTTACTTTAACTGGATTACTTTCAATGACTTTTGGATGACTCCAATACCAAATATGCTAATAAAAGACAAAAGAAACTAAATAGGAATGAAATGACTCAATTTTCTGCAGGCCTGGGGAGTAACGGAATACATGGAACGGCAAAAATGTGTTGGAGTCATCCAAAAGTCATTGAAAGTAATCCAGTTAAAGTAACCCTACCCAACCCTGAGGATTGCTCATTTATTTATTCTAAAATAAAAACTCTGGTTTGAAAATGAATTACCAAAAACTAGGTGATGTAAAATTTAAGGAATTGAATTATAATTACACTTGATAACTTAATTAAAAAAATAATTATTTCAAAAGAAAATTCTTGTGCTGTCTAAAACTAATTACACTGGATTATTTTTAGAAACTACTGTGACGTTTTGTATTCCGCCTTTTTATGTAATTAATGGATGTTTCTTTGCTCTGACATCGCCCAGACTGCACAAAGCCGCCATTCTTTAGATGTAATCATTGTGCTTCCCAACAATGATTCCATTTCGCATTTATGCAATTGAAAGCCCTCATATGAGCGTTCTCCTCGCTCGGCTTTCATTCCCTTCCTGATTGGGAGTCGCGTGCATCCAATAAAGCACGGGGCCTTGTTATTTGCGGCCGTCCGCTTTATTTACTGTGGTGATTCACTTACGCAGAAAATGGATTTCGCCCGGGCGCACCGCGCAATCAGTCACCTGGCCGACAAGCGCCGTCCATTGCGTCAGAGGACCAGAGACTTGCCCGGTTGTTATGCTCAGTTGATTTGCTGTGATTAGACAGAGATGATGCCGACTTGGCGCCCCAGGAGATTGTATTGGGCGGTATTGGGGAAGCCTCCAGCTGTATTGGGAGTCGTTATACATTTTTCTTCGGGATGAGAAAAGCTTACCTGCTAACATCTTTGAGGCACCCATTCATTAACCTTTGCTTTTTGCCATGTCCATAGACTATTTTGAATTAGAATCAAATGCAACACCATCCAAGTTTTCCATTTGTTGTGCTAGCATTTATAGTGGAAAACAGTAAGTTAAACACTCCAGTTTTTGTGTATATTTCAAGTAATTGGAAAAAACTGTTATTACTGTAAACCTTTGGTATGTCACGGCCAATGTTTCCTCCAAGCTGTGCGCAATGGCGCACTGCCCGCACATTCTCAGCGCACAAGAAAATCTATCCAGCGCAATGTTCCCTCTAAGCTGCGTGTGTGCGCAATCGTGCACCGCCCAGAGCTTTTCCGCGCACAAGAAAATCTAGCCAGCTCACAAAAATCAGGGCTCGAAATTGCGAACTAAGAAGCGACTTAAGTCAAAGTTACAGTGCATGAAGGTAAAAATACACTGGTTCCCCTGACGTTGTGTTTTAAATTCTGTATTTTGAAGTCAAGGTCGAAGTAGAACAAAGTTGAATTTTTCGAGAACCGGCTTCTTCGGCTCGGCTCACTAATAGGAACCGGCTCTTTCGGGTCCATCTATGGCTAACTGGGAGCCAATGCAGGTTAGCCAAAATCGGTGTTATGTGATCGTACTTTTTTGTCCTAGTTAAAAGCCTCGCTGCGGCATTTTGTACGAGCTGAAGAAACTTGATTCTAGACTTCAGGAGACCAGAGAGTAGTGCATTACAGTAATCGAGACGGGAGGTATCAAATGAGAAGAAATTCATGTCATCACAGCACCTGTTCGACCCTGATCCATTATTGCTGGTCAACTATTGCTGTGAGCAGGTACCAGCAGTGCCCAGTTAAAATATGGGAGCAGAGTTTATCACATAAGAGGGGTTATGGTCCCCAATAACTACTATAAAAGAGGGATTACAGTAATTAGATATGAAAAAATACATATGTTTCAGTTTTTAAATACAAAAATTGTCAAAAGGGTGTGCATACTTTTGCAAACATTTCCTATGAAACAGAAAAAGAAAGTCGTTAAACACCTGCTACTATCTTGTGTGTTTTAACCAAACCTTCCTCCGCTTTCTGGCAGAAACTAGAATATTTTATCATAAGCCTAAACAAATATTTAGACAGTAAACAAAACTCTTGAATAGAGCGGTAAGAATTACTACTTGACAAATCAGTTGACGATTTTGTTGGTTGCGTTAGTCAATAAAGCTAATACAAATACAAAGCAAATCGTTTTTTTTTTTTTTCCGTTATTCCTGTATTTAAAAAATAATAGGACATGTCGAAGTGTCCTTGGGTAAGACACTGAACCCCTAATACCCCCAATAAGCAGGTTAGCGCCTTACATGGCTGCACGGCCGCTATTGGGAAATGTGAAGCACACTGAAAAGCGCTTTGGGAAGTCTTGACTTGAAAAGCGCTATATAAATGCAGATCATTTCATTTCATTCAAAAAATACATTACACGTGATTTAGAAAGTGGACCAAAAGTGTTTATCATTATTTTCCAAAGTGAAATAAATATCTTTTTACATCGATAGGTCCCATTGACCAAAGGTTTCATATTTAAAATGACTTAAGGGTGACCGTTTGAAGCCTTTTCTCCTCATGTGTTAAACTTCTGGATTGTGAGAAAAGAGAGGCAAAAAAAGTACTGCAGTTGAGCTGTTCCGTTCCATTGAGATTTATTTTACAAATACTATATCAATAAACAGAATATATTATGGGCATGTGAGTACACAGCAAGACTGTATTGTTTCACAAGATGCACAATCAAAATGGTTGACAATCACTTGTATACATCTAGAGGCGGGATGTGAAAAAAAAACGAATCATTAGTAGAACAACTCAACCAAACACCAGCTCTTTGTCCAGCCTGGATCTTGCAGGTGCTGATAAGACTCAAGCAAATTAAGACACAACTTGAGACAATGTAAAGAACGAATAAAACTGAGATGGATATATAATGAAGTCAATTGGAGTAAATGATTGCATTCAAATGTATGAATAATCATGAAGTGCATTTCAATATTACAACGATTGTAACATTGTGTTTTTCTTCAAACACTAACTTGCATTTCAACTTTTAAGCTTTCAATACAAATAAGACTCAAACATTTGGGCTAAACGAAATCAGAGGTTTTAAATAGAATAAAATACATTTGGACTGATCGGGTTTTTGTTACAACTTCTGCAAAATGTTTGACTCCACACAAAGACGATCATTCATCCACCTAGGATGGTAAAAATCAAAGAATATTAACTGTTAAATCTAAGCTTAAAACACAGTTCTACTCTATAGCATATGAATTACCTATACTTTTTGTGGACAATATCTCTGTATTATTTGTAATCGCATCATCCTTTGCTGTCTGGTAATCCTGAAAGGGGGATACCACATGTGCGGTCCCTTCTCAAGGTTACTTCATTTTCCTCATGTAGAGGTTTTTGAGTTTTTCCTTGCCCTCATGTTGTTTCCAGATCAGGGGATGGTGTCATAATAGTCTGAAATAATAGTCCGTGCAATAACCTGTGCAGCCCTTTGAGACTCTTTGTGATTAAGGGCGTCACAAATAAAAATGACTTGAAATGACTTAATAAGCTTTTTATGAGTGATACGTTTCTAAATAATTTAACCTCTTGATGAATTATTTGGCAATTAATTTGAGAAATGATAACTTGCCTGTGTATTGATTAGTTGCTGCTAGGAATCCCATTCATAATTTTGTCTTTTGAAAAATATATAAACAGAAAGATTTTTTTCCTGAGTATTATTTTGTTATCAGTCATTTGTGACTTTTTTTTTTTTCAGTTTTCAGAAGGATTAGTTATGAATACCATTAAGCTTCAGCGTCGTCCTATTCTGTCTGCATTTTATATTAAGAACTCTTCTGTTTATTTTTCCTTTTTTTCACTGATGGATTTAATAAATTGCCATTTGTTCATTTGTTTCTTAGACTAACACTGGAGCAGAAAGAGTTATGTAGGAGCCGACTGAAGTTGCTGTCGTACTTGGACAGGCTGGCAACGTACGAGGTAACTTTAAACGCATCCTTTCTCACACCAGGTCAGATTAAGGTCATCATTGTTATCAGCAATGTAATTGTGTTGTAATGACACAATTTCATGCCTATCCAAAGGCAATCAAAAGTTTTATTCAGCTTTTATGAAGCATTTTTTTTTCTCTGCCAGCACAGACATCATAATCCAGTCGCAAAGGGCAGAAGAATCTTGATTGGTTTAACCTTTAACCATCTAAAAGGTTACGGTCATGCATTTCGTTTTCTTGTCGTCCACATTAATGCATCTATTGTATATACTAATCATGCCATATGGAGCCAGAATCATCCGTGGAATATTAATGGAAGGCCACATATACAAGAACTTCTTGAATAGTGGCAACAATGCATCAGATGCCATTGTTTCCAGGCATCACATGGTTGCCTTAAAATATAATCAAAAAGGAAATGCAGCTCAAATCATCTCATCTCACTAAAATACATTTAAATGGTTTTTATTCTCTTCTAAAACTGAACAAAATATTTAAATGATACTTAAACTAGGACATTTTCTGATCAAAATGTTGCACAATATATCACAGGGTTCCTGCGGATTCTTAGTCCTAAAAGGCATTGAAATTATTATTCTTAATATAAGCCCTTAAAATAGCATTAAAATGACATAAATCCAATTTTTGAAAGTCTTAAAAATGTGATTTTGGTAGCAACATGGTGTGACCAAAATAACTATCATAACTGTGATGTGGTTTCAGAGCATGTCTTAGGTCTGCCCACAATATACATTGCAACTTCGACAGAGATGTTTACTTTGGACTATGGGAAAGTGTCAATTAAATGAACAGTGGTTATCCGACAAACATTTTTCGCCATGGCTAATAACTGTGCCAGGTAATTTGAAGGAGATACAATGCTTTGTGTGCAGGATTTATTTATTTTTTTCCTGTTTTTCATGCTCTTTTCTGGGTTAGGGTTACTTTGATAGAGATTACATTTCTGAAAAAGCCCTACGAGCTTGTACATGAGTCAATTCATTCAAAAGTGAAAAATAATTTTGCATTGCCGGAAATGTAACGTGATGTCAAGTTTTGGACATGTTTGATAATGACTTAGTTGCCACACTTGGGATTGCTGTTGCTCACTGTTGTTTCAAGCGTTGCTCACCGACTTTGTGCGAAAGCTCAGACCCCTGGAAAATTACAGGGAACATTGGTTGTAGCCCATTCTTGCTGGAGAGGCATTCAAAAATCTGACACAAGAATGGATGGCTTTTCGCCGCTTTTATTGCCCTGGTGAAGGCCACCAAAAGTATATCAAACGGGAGTGTTGAGATTCAGGGTGAGTAATGTGAACGAAGCCATCATTTTTTTCCCCCTCCACGCTCCATAAATTGCCACGTGGCGCGGCACACTTTTTTCCTCGAGCAGCCAGCGGGAAAAAGATGAGATTTCAGCCCGCTTCGGAACGAGCCGAGCCAGACGGACATTGTCATGGTAACCAGGGCTGCGCCACCGCATCTGTTCTCCCCGGTTGCCCATGAATATGATATTACGGCGGTTTTATCATCCCAACTAGGCACGGCGCTGTCTGAGCACGGTCCATTCACATCCTGCCAGACGCTGGAACATTTTCGAAGATTTCCGGGGAAGAGCATGAATATGTTCCTGGTCAAAGTGATTTCATGATTAAACTTTTGTTAGCTCAGCCATTGAAAGCAGACTTTTATTGCTAGCACTGAATATTGTCATCTTTGTGTAATGTAGGAAGAAGTGTGTCCGTCTTATTTATGAGCAGGGTTAGGTAGGGTTACTTTAACTGGATTACTTTCAATTACTTTTGGATGACTCCAATACCAAATATGCTAATAAAAGACAAAAGAAACTAAATATGAATAGAATTATGACTCACAACACGTGGTAAGCTTTCTCTCCTGGCTTTGATCTCCGGCATCATTTTTGCCGTTCCATGTTCCGTTACTCCCCAAGCCTGCACAAAATTGAGTCATTTTATTCATAATTAGATTCTTTTGTTAGCATATTTGGTATTGGAGTAATCCAAAAGTAACTGAAAGTAATCAAGTTAAAGTAACCCTAACCAACCCTGAAAATCGAATGGAATCGAATAGAATAGAATATACCTTTATTGTCATTGTTACAAAATGGGTTAAACATATTGTGACAACAAAATATGCTAATAAAAGACAAAATAAAGTAAATATGAATAAAATGATGACTCACAACACGTGGTAAGCTTTCTCTCCTGGCTTTGATCTCTTTGATCTCCGGCAAAACGAATGCGCCAGAAACAAAATGAAAATCAATCCAAACAGCTTGCCAACATCATTTTTGCCGTTCCGTGTATTCCGTTACTCCCCAAGCCTGCACAAAATTTGGTCATTTTATTCATATTTAGTTTATTTTGTCTTTTATTAGCATATTTGGTATTGGAGTCATCCAAAAGTAATTGAAAGTAATCCAGTTAAAGTAACCCTACCCAACCCTGGTCATCATTGTATTCATATTTAGTTTCTTTTGTCTTTTATTAGCATATTTGGTGTTGGAGTAATCCAAAAGTCATTGAAAGTAATCAAGTTGAAGTCACCCTAGCCAACCCTGTTTATGAGTAAAGTTTCATGTAGATTTTTGAATTTCTTGAGTTATCAGTCGGTCTACCCAAATGCATGTTCTGAATCAAAATTGGGCACGCTGTTGATGAGTTCAAGTATATGTCAATTATGTCTCTTTTTGATTCGTATTCAAAACAGAAACAAATTAGTTTTCTATGTATATTTTTCAAACAGGGATTTCTTTTTAAAGTACAGCTTTTTATTTAAAGATCCAAACATTGGTAACCTGTTAACATTTGTAAATAAATCAAAAAGGTAGACATATATATTTTTTTCTTTATATAGACCCTGGAAAAAAAAACATGAAAACACAGATGGTTTCAAATTTTGTGAAAATATTAAATTGTATAAGAAGACAATTCTCAATAGTTCGAGTTTGTCTTTAGATATTTAAAAGTTGTGCAGCGATTAAGAGATATTTCTGGTATTTGCTGCTATAACTTTGGACGCCCTCGATTTAAGCTATTTCAGCCAACCCCTAACCCAAAAAATGGCCTGGAGACGGACCGGCGTTGCCAGGTTGTACTTAGCTAAGACACACCACAGGAAGTGGTCCTTGTGGACCGTGGCGGTTAAGGGATCCGTGAATCGTTTACCCTTTAAAGACCTCCTTAAAATGTAAAGTACAATTTTTTTGTGTGCAAATATTAAATTATATTTAATCATGAGGAAATAATTCTTACCAAAACAGCTGGTTTTTAGTTTGGACTTTTATTTTAATACAACTCTTAAGCATTGTTGTGTTTTTTGTTTTCAGGAAATACTCGGCGGACCCCATGCAGCTGAGCAGAAATACGACGCAGAGTTCTTCAAAAAGTTCCGTAGTCAGAACATAATTTTGTCGGCGCGGAACTACGCAAGGGTAAAACTCTTTTTTTTTTTTTTCCCTCTATGTCAATCTTTTTGTTTTAAAACGTATAGATTGTATTTTCTGTTTCCTTGCTAAAGATGCGATTCTATTCTTATATAAAATGTACAGTGGAACCTCGGTTTTCGAACGCCTCTCAGTTTGAACAAATCTGAGTCCGACCCAAAATTTCGAGAAATTCTTGCTTCGCTGTTCGGTCAAAAAAATCGGAGTTCGAACGCCAGTAATGCGTGAGTGCGTACGCTAGGGTGCGATGCTGAGCGGCGTACGGGTGTAAATCGCTCTTTTCCTGACCAACTGTTATCGCGTTTTGCTTTCGCTTTTAATATAGGTGTACAAAGTGTTTTAGCCCCTAATTATGCCTCCCAAGAAAGTCAGTGCAAGCAGCAAAGTTGCTACAGGTGAAAAAAGAAATGTAGTGCGTACAACTATTGCATTTAAGAAAGAAATAATAGCAAAATATGAAGGAGGTGTGCGAGTGTGTCTGATCTTGCCTGCGCCTTCTGCTGACCACCACAACGGTAAGAAATCCTATTCATAATTATTTTCTTTATCCTTTTTTTTGAATTTTTACACATTCATGTTAGCGAAATCTTTCGTACGGAAGATTACGATAACGCGAACGTACGATTAGCCTGGGTTAGCTTTATGTTTACGTTGAACATTCAAGGTAAACATTCAGGGTGTTGGAACGGAGCCCAACTTTCAGGGTGTTGGAACGAAACCCCCTTTCCAATGAACCGCTCACCACTTGTTGTGGAGACCCGTGTGCTAAATGACTTGTAAACGACCTGATTTTTTCATTTTTACACGTTCATGCTAGCGTAATCTTTCATACGTAAGATTACGATAACGCGAACGTACGATTAGCCTGGGTTAGCTTCATGTTTACGTTAAACATTCAAGGTAAACATTCAGGCTGTTGGAATGGGTTCAAACGATTTACATTATTTTTAATGGGAAAAATGATTTCGGTGATCAAACTAATCGGTTTTCGAACAGGGTTCTGGAACGGATTATGGTTGAGAACCGAGGTTCCACTGTATATCAAAATAGTAGCCCTACGCACGATTCAGTAACAAAAATGGGCTTGAAGCTTCAAAAAGTTTGGCAACCCATGCTTTATAGCAAGGTTGTAAAAGTCCGATAAACGAAAGGCCAAATTTGAATTTGGCAACAAGTGAAGGGACTGATGCAATTACCAAGATGTTTCAAATAAATCAAATTGACGCTACTTGTCCTTGCACTACTGGCAATTCTTATACCTAGCCACTCCTTTGCACATCTGTTCTCTGCACTATTGTACTCCAGCGTTATTGTTATTGTATAGTGACTTGTTTACCTGACTGCCCATTTTGCACATCTGGTTAGCTGCTCCTCTTGCACTCTATGCACTACTGTATAATACTATACATAGCTATAATTATTTAGTATATTATTAGTGCTTCAATACTCCAACTCAATACAACATTTTATTTATATCTGTACATTCAAGGAAACTGTGCGGGTTTGATGTATCGACATTTCGTTCTGTATACACGTGTACAAGAATGACAATAAAGTAGATCTGAATCTGAATATATATATATAATATAAAACATGTCCAACCCCTTCAAAGACATTTATTTTGTGCTACAGGAGAGTAACGTGCAGGCTCTGAATATACTCTTTACGTACCACGGCGCTGAACTGCTCCAGCATCGACTCGCCATCCTCTCCAACTTCCCAGAGACCACCTCCCCGCATGAGTACACCATCTTGCTGCCTGAGGTTTGGTGAGTACACAACCTTAACACTCATAGCTTGTGTGTAAATTGATTAAAAGCCATTGTTCCTTTTTTTGGTTGAGCGGCACACTGAGTGCCACTTGCGGTACTTTTTGAAGGAAAATAGCACAGCACCAAAAGCGTGAAGTACCAAACCTGTTGTTTAATTTTGAGAATCGGTCGCAGATTTTCATAGGTGTGCAAGTACAGGGGAAAACAGAAAGATGCTCTTTTCCACGAGAAAAATACAAATACAGAACACTGTGGTGATATCTCAAAACATTTCAGAGGCACTTTTTGGATGATAGATTAATGTTGCCAGACTCAGTTTTGGCAGACATTCTACTTGGGTGGAGTGGTTTAGGCTATGGTTTGTTAAAAAAGCCCCAGGGAGACACTAGGGGGCGCCAAAGAGCCGCATGCAGCCCCAGAGCTGCTTGTATACGAAAACAGATGCTTATCAATTTTTTTGGGTTTATATTAGTTGGTGTCTTGACATGAAACCTAGCTAAAGACATTTGCAGAGGCCTAAAATACAACTGTGTAATTTTTCAGAAAAATAGGTTCAGCTGCTTCGAAGCCTATGAGTCGAATACAAACACACACACAAATCTGGATTTCAAAAGTAGTTAAGATAGATTTAGATATACAATGTACTCACATTATTTTGTCACCCAAAAATCAAGCATAGTACTCGAATTATAAATCCAAATTTAATAGCAGGGGAAGTAATCTATTAATCACTTCAGTTCCCTTTCTGTATAATCTGAGTCAATGTCCAGTGGAAGTGTTTCCTTGAGGTCCCTTTAAGCCTCAAGGAATGATGTCAAGCGGATGCTACTTGGTCTGTTACTGTGGCAACCACGAATGGCAACAATAGAAAAAGATGACTCCTCATGTTCTTTTAGCAATCTGGCACCATTCTCCACTGTACATTGGACTTGGTAGTTTAGAAATATATGGCTCACGCCACATTTTCATGATATAGCTCTCATTCGTCTTTTCCTTTGGCATAATAGTAAATATGTGCTCGTCTTTGTAATTGCTATCTGGCTTGGTGGTAGTCGCAATCTTTGTTGGTTACATGATGAGAAAACACGTGACCGTGACACCTTGGAGTAGAGCTGAAAATGGCGTAGCCGAAAATGGCTTCAGGTGTGTGATGGACTCCACTAGTGATTTTCTGCAGCCAATTGTCAACCCAATTCTGACTATTCGCTAAATATGCAGACGACACCACAGTTACTGGCTCTATTTTAAATGGAGACGAAACTGAATACCGAGCAGAAATTGATTCACTTTCCACCTGGTGTCATGAGAGTAATCTGTCATTGAATGTAGGTAAAACTAAGGAGAAGATAATAGATTTCCATACTAAGCCTCCCCTGCATGTGCTACTGTAAATTAATGGTAGTGAGGTGGAACTGGTCCATTCATTCAAGTTTCTGGGTACTTACTTGTCAGCTGACCTCACATGGACTGTCAATGCTATTGCTATTATAAAGTCAGCCAGACAAATGCTCGACTTCCTTCGTCAACTAAAATCATTCGGAGTCCGTCAATCCATTCTAGTCCATTTTTATCGTGCTATCATTGAATCCGTTTTAACTAGGTCAATCACAGTTTGGTTTGGTCGCGTCAATCAGAAAGAATTGTCAAAGATGGAATCAGTCGTGAGGACTGCAGAGGAAATTATAGGTACTGGCCTCCCGTCCCGGCAAAGTATCTACATCGATCGAACTAGAAAACGGACACTAAATAATTATAGACGATCCCAGTCACCCTGCTCGCAGGTACTTTGATTACCTGCCGTCGGGTCGCCGTCTTCGCTCCATTGTGAGCAAGACTACACGTCTTAAAGAGAGTTTTTACCCTACCGCTATCCGTATGTCTAACGGGAATTGATTTAGGTTATTATGTATAGTATTATTATGCCAACGCCGTTCCTCCGACCTATTCTACTCTAGTCTTGTTATTTACATATTCTTTCTTTTTAACTATTCTATATAATTACCTTGTATTATACACTACAATATCTTTTTTACTCTATTCTTTTTATTCTTTTAAAACTATTATTGGGTGTTCCCATGTCAAATTATTTTTTTGTACATATCATGTTTATGGTTTATACCGGCTAAATAAATAAATACAATACAATACAAAATGGCATCGACGCCAAATCACCCACTCTAATGGCCTGCACAGGGTTTTAGGGATTCTTGAATAATTAGTAGCTGTAACTGTGTTGAATTCAGATTCAAGTTCCCAATCTCTGTTTCTACTTTCGATTCCACAATTAAGCACATTTTCTTTTATTTTTATTTTAAAAGGACAAATGAATCAGAGGAACATTGCCCTACAAAACAAACATCTGCTGTTTAACCCACGGGGAGCAGCAATACATATGCAATATATGGTAATAGTCACTTGCTTTTGTGCTATGAAATGAACCACTAAACAACACTGACTGAAATTCTTCTTTATTGTTTCTGCAAGTCTTCCGATCTACCGTAAATTCCGGACTATAGAGCGCACCTGATTACAAGCCGCACCCACCACATTTTAAGAGGAAAACCGATTTTGTACTTACACAAGCCGCACCTGTATATAAGCCGCATGCGCCCACATTAAAAAAATGTAACACAAACACAAAATTAACCCAGTCCCGCGATTGTAACTGAATATCCTTCATTTTAACTACACAGTCCAAAAATCACAGCCGGCAAAATGAACGTAAAATGATATCGGTACTTAAGGTTTGATGCAGACCGGAAGAGTCCGGGTCCTGTTGAAAGTAATCCAAAGAAAAAAAGTGTATATTTCCAAAGGGTGGGAAAAATATATATCCACTATTGTCCGCCGTGTCCACAAACACTCACCTTTAGCGGTCCCCACTTCCCGTCAGCCCGCGTTTGTTACGCCTCTTCTTTTTAATTCGCCCGTCCGAAACATATCAGAATAAGTGTCTAAAATAAATACATTACAAAAATATACAGTTGCAAGTATATATTATACATGGTTACACATATTTACAAAGAAAGACGGTACACCGACAGAGTTTTCAAAGCTTTAATAATAATATAACTTTCATCTCAAACGGTGCCTGTGACGGGTAGCAACACGCTAGCAACACGTCTGCAACACAGTAAACGGGTCTGTTAAAAAAACATACCGTACTTGTAAAAATCACTGTAAACGGTCCTCATCTTCCTCCTTAGAACTGAAGCCATCAAAGCCGTCTTCCTCAGTGTCGCAAAGAAACTTTGTCATATAGACGTCGTCCCACGCTCCCATCCACTCCTGATTCTGTGCCCTCCTCTCCGTCACGCAGCTGACCGGCTTTTCGGAACCCGCTGGTGATGGTGGATTTTTTGATGCTGCCCCACGCTGTCAGGATCCACTGGCAGACTTGCGAAAAAGTTGCCTTTCGCATGCGGCCAGCTTTAGTGAAAGATTTCTGGCCGCTAGTCAAGCCAAGAAGTTGCAGTCTTCCTCGGCGCATATATTCCACCGGTCTAAATCTTACCTTTTGTACTCAAACGCCGCTGGCGGCCGTCAGAAAAATTACATAAATTGGCCGCATCACTAAATAAGCCGTAGGGTTGAAAGTTTGAGAAAAAAGTAGCGGCTTATAGTCCGGAATTTACGGTAATTCAGTGCTGCGAGGCGTTTTTGTGGTATAACATGGTACTACACTGACTTGCCCCAACAAACAAAACCAAGCAACAAAACTGCGATACCACCAAGATCTTGCTGTCATTTTTTTAGGCCTACACACACTCACGCGCACATCCACATGTAAAAGCACACAAACCGCCTTCCTTTTTTCTTTACAAATGGCTTGTGTGGCTTTTTGGTATGGAGGTGGGGCGTTTGCAGCTCTGCAGTGAGCATCCATCACGGCCAGCCACCCTCGCCGCCGGCCGCTTTCCTACCGTCCCCCGGCTTTAGAGCGCCAGCCGCACTGCAGTACGCCGTTGAGAGAGAAAAGCAAATGCCCTGATTATTGATCAGGTTACAGTCATAGAAAAAGAAGGAAAAGCTGCAAAGTTTTACAACTCGGCCTTGAATTTGTCTGTTTTTCCTCTTATCCCTCCAGGCTTCCTTAGTTTGCGATTGGGAGGAGATTGTGGAAATTAATTATCCCCCACAACAGTGTTTTTGCTCTCGCATTAATATTTACCCTCCATCTTTCTTTTGAATAGGCTTTTCCTTAAAGACTATTTCTAAGGCTTTGTTGTTGTTTTAATTTCTCGATTTAATGAACGAACTCATGCCTGAGTGTTGGTAAAAGATAAACGTTCGGTTTTTATTATGAATCGCTTGCCACAGATGATTGTTCTGTGCTTCTTTATGATCGTGCTAGTGTTGAACACATCACAGAGAAGCTTTTTATGTTTGTTTTATGTCCAGCAAGTACACACTACAAAGATTGTATCAATAGTTTCTAACAAGTCTGCCAAATGGAAATTAGAATTTTATATCTTGTACAGCCCTTTTTGGGTAATGAGTGTTGTCTTATATGCTACATAAATACAATTAAGATTTAGAAAATACCAAACTTTTTTTTTAATGAATTATCTCGGTGGCGTTGCGGGTAGGGCGCCCGCTCCGAGACTGGGAAGTTGCTGATTCAAGCCTCGGCCGAGTCATACCTTAGACTTACAACATTGGTACTCATTGCCCCCCCCTGCTCGGCATTAGGGGTTGGAATTGGGGGGGTTTGCTCACCTAATGACTCCGAACAGTTGGGTTTAGCGAGGGGGCTGGGAATCCCCTCCTCTGTTTTAATCTCCCAGAAAGAGTCAGGAATGTGTTCTTGACTCTAGCCACCTCCAACTAGGGGGATATGGCCTCGGTGTGTGTATATATTTTATTTTTATTTTTACAGTATTTCATTTTTTTACTAATCCCTACTACCAATATATCTAAGAACTATAGTTTACTGTAGTGGTAATTATTTTTGCCGTAGTAGAAGAACAAACACTATTAATAATCCAAGTTTAGATGACCTTAAAATATTAGTTTTGCTCTTGGCATGTAGAATAGAATAGAATTTACTAGAATTTACTTTTATTGTCATTCTTTGTAACCATGCACACAGAACGAATTGTCGATACACCTGACCCTTACAGTTAAACTGTAGCGAGCCGATGCAGCCGCAGCCAAACTGGGCGCCGCCATTTTAGACGGTGATGTAACTTCAAAGGGACGTTTCGTGGTTTTAGCGCCTCTTGGAGGTAATAAAACAAAACCAAAAAACTCATGAACAATTTATATAAACGCATGTTTTTCAATTCTTGGAGGTTGGGACATTTCAATTTTTGGAGGTTGAGACATTTTTTTTTAATTTTAAGAAATAAACAAGAAACATGTTTCAATTAGGTCACTTAGAGTCTCTGTAGTTTGTAGACAGAGGAGGGGGGGTATCTGCTGTCACACGGCCACTGACAAGGAGTCAAAACTTGGATTTGGAAAGACAGGGATATGAGGCAAAGCAAAGGTGCTCCATCTGTGGGAGGAGTTTTAGGAACAAGCATGGTGTGAAAATTCACCAAGGCAAATCCAAGTGCAAAGAGCATTTGCATCTGGCAAAGTCCAGGGTTTACTCTCAGGGTTTGTTAGCTCAGTTTGTCAGTTGATGGAGGACCAGAGTCAGAAGGCACACCACAGTGCTTAGGACCCCGTAGCTGAACCTGCTCCTAGAATAAGGATGAGCCAAGAAGCCCAGAGCATGGAGGGCTTGCTGTTGAAGCCGCAGCTGAACCTGCCATCTACTAAGGACTACAGGTGGGCGCAACTGAATGAAGACCTCAGCATCGTCCTTGACAACATCTTGAAATCGGATGCTGCACAGAAAATACTAAACTAAGGTGGAAACGGTGTATAAGACATGCTACAACAGAGTTGGAGTCAAAGGAAAGCCCGAGAGACAGCCATCAGTCCCCAGAGGAAGGCAACACCTCATTGCTGATATGCTTCAAGACCTGCGGGAACTCGAGAAGAGGTGGCGGAGAGCAGAACATCAGGAGAAAAAAGCCCTGAGCAAGTTAAGTAGAGAAGTGCGGAGAAACCTACCCCAGCTGCAAAGGGCGGAGGCAAGGCGAATGAGATTAAAAAGAGAAGTGCCCGCAGCGGAAATCTCTTTATCAATCCATTCCACTCTACATTGGAGCTCCATGGCCAGCCCAATAGCGAGAGACTTACATGTTCCAAAGAAGAAGAGAAGAATAAGGTGAAGGCAGCACATAGCAACCCCAGCACGGACCTACCACTGGGAGAGTGCCTCCTCCATATCCCGAGGGTCAATCCAAGCATCCCTTTCAACATGGCAGACTTCACCTTTGAAGAAGTGAGGTCAGTTTGGGGACGGGCTCGGGGGGGAATCGGCCCCAGGTCCATCAGGGACATCTAATAAGATTTAGAAGAATTGCCCATTGTTGCTAAGGAGACTGGTTACAGTCCTGCGCACACGGTCAAAAAGGTTGAAGGAACTCTTGCTGTGGGCACCTGCAGATGGCTGCTTCATTCCAAAGGAGCTGGATTCAGTTTATACTTACTCACCAATGGCTAGACCGATGTAAGTGTCCAGAACGAAGGATACTTGTTTACTCTGGAGCACACAGCAGTGATTAGTCCGATAATTAAGGAGCTGAAGAGTAACAAGATGTGTCTCTCATTGGTTTGGCTAGATATTGCCAAGGCGTACCCAAATATGCCACACCAACTCATCCACATGGCAATGCGACATTACCATCAGAGGTCATTAAGCTGGTGATGTCTCATATGGGCTCTGTTCAGATGAGGTTTAGCATTAAGGATTTTACCACCAGGTGGTTGAGGCTGGAAAATTAGAACTTGGCCTGCTGCAATATATCAGTCTCCTCGTTTGTGGCAGCTATGAACCTGCAGCTCAGAACAGGAGAGTCCCTGTGTAAAGGACCAATGGCAGTGGATGGGACAAGGCATCCAGCCCATAGAGCCTTTATAGACGACATCACAGTGATGACTCCATCCATTCTTGGGACGCAATGGGTCCTGAGTGCATTGGAGAATATGGCCACCTTGACCCGCTTGCAGTTAAAGCTTGGTCAATCTATAAACTTGTGCATCTTTAAGGGAAATCCCTCCAATAACACTTACAGCATCCAGGGGTGTGATACCAACCATTCAGGAGTAGCGAATCTTATGCTTGGGGAAGAGCTATGCCAGTGTTCTGAAGGACAGGGGGAACCTCGAGGACACCGCAGCCCATCTTAAGGACTGGCTGAGTAGAGTAGACAGGAGTTTTCTGCTAGGCAGGTTCAAGGTATGCTGTTTTCAGCATGGCATCGTACTTCCCGATGACCAGAGTTGAAGCAATGGAAGAGTGTGTGGCAGGTTTATCTGCAAATTGCTGGGTGTTCCAGCATTCAGCTCAGTCAACCTCTACAGTAGGTCATCAGTACTCCGACCACAATGCTCTTCTGTTGTAAAAGATTTCAAGGCCACCAAGGCAAGGGTAGCATGCACTCTTTCCGTCTCTAGGGACACAAAAGTTAGGCACACAAGCTCTGCCATCAACTGCGGCTGGAAGTAGAAATCCCTTGAGGCGGTGAAAGATGCAGAAGCCTATTTGAGACATCAAGAATTTGTGGGCAATGTGTGTCCCGGATGGCTAGGGCTTGGCAACTACAGCGTTAAGAGCTGGTCAAAAACCAATGCGTGAGACAAAAAGGATTTGGTGGTACAAAGGGTGCGAGAAGTAGCTGAAAAAGATCAGTGTCTTGGAAGACCAATGTCTTGGAAGGAGCTCTGGGACATTGACCAAGGAAAACTGAATTTCCGGTTGCGCGCTGCGGCTGATCTCCTTCCCAACCCAAGAAATTTGAAGATCTGGGGCAGAAAATTTGAGGCATCCTGTAATAAGTTTTCCCAGCCAAAAATTCTGGCAGATGGGGTCTACCGGTGGAGACACAACAAAGTCCTCGTCGAGGTCACCAAATGGGTCGAGCTACAGAGAAGCCACACAAACTAGCAGTCACATGTACCACCTAGACTCTCAAGCTTCCACGCAGAGGGCAGTAAAGTCCGAAAGGGAAACAAATCTGACCCTCTACTATCAATGCTGCATCAGATTGGGAGCTACAGGTAGACCTCAAGAAGAAGCTGCTTTCTCTTTAGGAGCTAGGGGCAACTCTACCCTCTGACCGGATATGATCCTTTTTTTTAGAAGCTCATAATCCATCATTTTATCCAAACTCGCTGTTCCCTGGGAAGACAGGCTAGCCATATCTCATCAGGAAAAGGGGGTTATGTACCAGGACATTGTGGATGAAGCGACCACCGGTGGGTGGCATAACACCCTCCACCCAATTGAAGTTGGCGCTCAGGTTTTCCCCGCCACATCTATGCTCAATCTTGCAAAAGATCGGACCTTATTCCAAACAAGTACAGAAGGCTATCAGGGAGATAGCTACAGTAGCCAAAAGCAGTTCCGGGTGGCTATGACTTTCAAGAGGTCCAAGCTGGACCAGTTCTGCAAGTGAAGGCTAACTCAATCCTTGCTTCCCCACTCAGTAGAGGTGTACTGGTTACCTGCTGAGGATGCAGAAGGGGTCCGTTGGAACAATACGACATTCAACTAGTTGGAACCTTAACATCCATTTCTGTAGTTGATCTTGCAGTATCTGCTTGTAGCAAAGCACCTCTGGTGTTTATTCCATTGTATTCTCTTTATGCTTTGTGGCACTCATTTTAGGTTGCACTACACAATACAGCAGCATCTTTTGGTCAAATATTACACATTGTCCTTTCAGGTGTGCACCCATGACAATCTTTCGACTGACCAGTGTTCCTAAATTTTAATTTCCCTGCGGGGATGAAAAAAGTATCTATCTATCTATCTAAATCTTTAATAAAGTTGGACCCTGATCTTGATTTTCTTTGTTAAAAGATTAAGGTTTAGAAAAATCTGTGAATCAGGGCTTACGAATTTGCTGGCTCATAAATAGGTACATCCTTAGCAGGGTTGGGTAGGGTTACTTTAACTGGATTACTTTCAATTACTTTTGGATGACTCCAATACCAAATATGCTAATAAAAGACAAAAGAAACTAAATATAAATAAAATGACTCAATTTTGTGCAGGCTTGGGGAGTAATGGAATACATGGAACTGCAAAAATAATGTTGGCAAGCTGTTTGGATTTATTTTCATTTTGTTTCTGTCACATTTTATGTTTGTTTTGCCGGAGATCAAAGAGATCAAAGCCAGGAGAGAAAGCGTACCACGTCTTGTGAGCCATTTTATTCATATCTAGTTTCTTTTGTCTTTTATTAGCATATTTGGTATTGGAGTAATCCAAAAGTAATTGAAAGTAATCAAGTTAAAGTAACCCTACCCAACCCTGATCCTTAGTAGTATTTGTAAAAGTAGAGCCAAGTATTAGTACTTGTGGTAGTGTGAGCAGTGCTAGTTATAGAATTTTAAGGTTCATATTATTACTACAGGCACTGCTAGTAGTACTACTGTTAGTTCTAGTACAATACCAATCACTATGTAAGTAATAATAGCAGTATCCCTAGAAAAATAATCATAGTAGTACCAATATAAAGAGTAATGTTTTTTTGTTTTGCACTATGTTGTTGTTTTAGATTAGGTGTTGTATTTGTAGAGTCGGCATTTATTTGAATTTTCTCTCAATGGTCAGTGTGGACGAGCGAGGCGAGCGCACGCTGATGCCATGGGATGAGCAGCGACATAGAGACACTGACTGGTGCGAGGCAGAAAAATGCAGGTAAACTCTTCTATGGATCCTTTCATTGATGCGTCATACTGCATGCCTCCCTGAGTTTTGCAACAGGTGGCACAATGACAAGCATGTTTTTCGGATATGAATATTACTCTGCCGACATGCACATGCCAGGCTAAGTTCGTTCACATGTGCAATAGGCCCAATTGGGCGACATCTTGGTCTTTATGTTTAGGATTAAGAAATATATTGAATTTAGTTCATTTTGCAGTAATAGATACAAAAAGTCCAAACTGAGTGTGCACTTGAATGACGTCGATCAGGGCCGTGTTGGAGCAGAACGTGCCAGATGATGACACGCCACTGTACGAGGAAGCACCAGATCTACTCCGGTTCCGCTCACCGATGCCCTCTGTGCGCCTCCTGGCCGACTGGTACTGCACCCGAGCGCGCGAGATTGAGTCCTGCTCGAGACAGGTACCGCCCCATCTCCAGCCTGTCATTTTTAAAGTTATCGTATATTCCGGACTATAGAGCGCACCTGATTTTAAGCCGCACCCAGTACATGTTTAAAGGATAAAACATTTTGTTCATACATAAGCTGCACCTGACTAAAAGCTGCATGTGCCCTCATTGAAACATGAGATATTTACAGAGTACCTTAACCAATGTTCCCTGTATTTTTCCACGGGTCTAAACGATCACACAAAGTCGGTGAGCAACGCTTGAAACAACAGTGAGCAACCATAATTCCAAGTGTGGCAACATAATTAATTATCAAACATGTCCAAAACTTGACATCACGTTACATTTTGCTGAGTTTCCAGCAATGCAAAATTATTTTTCTCTTTTGAATGAATTGACTCATGTACTATTGCAAAGGTTGCACGGCTATAAACATCGTTTGTTCTTACAATTCTTTCACAAGATATCCATTTCTTTTTATTTCCTGATATATTTTGTCGCATAATATTAACATTTTTGGGGGCTTATTGAGTCGGTTGTAAGATACAGAACTGTACTTAATCACATTCTTTAGTGGAAGTACAATGTTGGCAACAAGAATTACTTGATATAATTGGAATTTATTTGAATGCAACACAAACTTTTTCTTCTTTTTTCCGTGTTTTTTTTTCTACCTTTTTTAAATTCCTTTAAAAAAATCTCATTGTTTATTTTTTCCAAGCTGTTACTTTTTTCTTGTTGTTCTCTTTTTACTTTATTCTAAATTTTTGCTTTTTTTTTCTCTTCCTTTTGTTTCTTTTTTTCTCAGTGTTTCACCACTTTTTCATTTTGGTATTTTTTTCTTTTTTGTTCTATTCCCCCCTTCATTAAAGCCATTTTGTGCATAATTTTACATAATATTTGGTCATGTTGGGATTAAAGAAGCAAAACCAACCCGAAGAGCCGTTTAGGACCCGAAAGAGTCGGTTCCTTTTAGTGAGCCGAGCGGAAGAAGCCGGTTCCCCGACAAACTCTACTAACTTTACTCAACTTCGTTCTCCTTCAACTCGACTTCAAAATACCGCATTGAGGACACAACGTCAGGGGAACCCGTGCATTTTTACCTTCATGCACTGTAACTGACTTGAGTCGCTTCTTAATTAGTCATTTCGAGCCCTGATTTTTGTGCGCTGGCTAGATTTTCTTGTGCGCTGAGAATGTGCGAGCAGTGCGCAATTGCGCACGCGCGCAGCTTAGAGGGAACACTGACCTTAACCCTTTAATGCTCCGATGCTCTGAATTTTGATGCACTAACACGTGTCTTGACGATGTCACCAGTAACTAAAATACGTGCCACATATCATTGGAAAGCTTAAACTCTTGGGATTCAAGATATGATGACCATTTCAAACTCTTTAAAGAAACATCACGATCAGTCTGAAACAAGATACCCGGAAACTATAAAACCGACGTAACTCACCATTCCATTACGTCCCCTGGCCGTCTTCAACTTCTTTGGATGTCCTCGAAAATGGCTTCGTTACATCAAGGACAATCCATAGAATCAAACCGCGTAAAATAACACATGATAATACTGACGGATAAATAGAAATCCGCCTAAAACATCTCTGCTTCGTTTAACGTTGCTTCTTGTAATCCGTTTGTTTCACCACGTTATTTACAGGGTTGGGTAGGGTTACTTTAACTGGATTACTTTCAATCACTTTTGGATGACTCCAATACCAAATATGCTAATAAAAGACAAAAGAAACTCAATATGAATACAATGATGACTCACAACACGTGGTAAGCTTTCTCTCCTCTCTTTGATCTCTGGCATCATTTTTGCCGTTCCATGTATTCCGTTACTCCCCAAGCCTGCACAAAATGTAGTCATTTTATTCCTATTTAGTTTATTTTGTCTTTTATTAGCATATTTGGTGTTGAAGTAATCCAAAAGTCATTGAAAGTAATTCAGTTAAAGTAACCCTACCCAACCCTGGTTATTTACAAATAAACACACTAGTAAAATTATTCTCAATCTGGTAGTTAGCGCTCCCGTTTCGATTGACACCTTTTCCATGATGAGGGTCTATGCTAGTTTTATTCATGCACAAACTTACATTAAACTTGAGTCTTTCTCGAGCATTTCCCCCTCCTCGTGATTAAGGGCAGCTGGCATTATTTTGTATGATGTTGCCTGATGAAGTGCCATTGCCCCCTATGGGCGCATCCGAGAGGACTGGTGCATGCTACATCTAAACAGAGCACTATGAAATGCCTATCAGTGCAAGGATTACACATCAATTATGGACCATGCAAAGAATTAAGGTAGTATTTCCCAGTGGTGAATTGTAATGGGACGAACTTCCTGCAACTGAAAAATGTAAGCCATATTTTACTGTCATTTTTATATAGGGACAGTTTTGTCTCAAAAACTAAATATATTCGCAATTCACCTAAGATGTAAAAATCATATGTTTTGATGAATGCATATGCAAGATTAATACTCGCATATATAATTCACAAATATATTTGTGGCTCTGCAGAAAAAATGATTCACACCTGATTTTGTTGTTGGATACGGGATAAATCGGAAAATTGGCTTTGAATGCACTTAAAAAGTGTTTGAACTTGGCCATGAAAAAGGTGTACGAAACCTGGATCTTTAATGACGGTTCGTAAAAATTAAGATGGTAAAAAAGAAATAGCTAATTTAGATGAAGTCAAGAGCGAAAATATAAAATCGTTTATTCATATGTTCTTATTTCGTTGCCAAGAACTACTGTAATTGATGCTGAACATGCATACTACATAATGCAATATTTAAAAAACAAAACAAAACAAAAAACCCTCCCCTTAAGAAATTGTGTTGTCCTAAATCATTGACAGTGACCACATCGACATTTTTCGTAAACAAGCTGTTCTTTTTAATGAGCGATATAATGAAGATCATTTGCAAACAAGGAGAATGATTTTTAGGGATCCATTGATCACTTTGCGAGCCAACTGCAAGGAATCGTGTCGATCAAGATGCTCTCGAAATGGAGTGTGTATGCGCACATGTGAGCATGAGGCAATTTTGGTTAATCTTCAGGAATCACAGCAGGAGCCCCCTCGCCTTCTTTCCTCTCTCTCGTTCCATTTTAATTAGACATCTCAACATCTTTCTTGCTCTCGTCGTCACATGACACCGAGTGGCCCCAGGGATCTTTTCTCAGTCCCTCGATACTTCAGCTTCATTCGTTTTCTTCCCCACCAGTGCATGCACAAATTTCACATAAAAAGGACACTGATGCATAAAACATGTATTTTTAATTGTATCTGTACATACTCCAAAATCTGTTTCGTGTTAATTTTTAATTTTTAAAAGTAATATACCACTTGTGACCAATGTTCCCTGTAATTTTCCACGGGGGGTCTGAGCGTTCACACAAAGTCGGTGATCAACGCTTGAAACAACAGTGAGCAACAGCAACCCCGAGTGTGGCAACTAAGTCATTAGCAAACATGTCCAAAACTTGACATCAAGTTACATTTTGCTGAGTTTCCGGCAATGCAAAATTATTTTTCACTTTTGAATGAATTGACTCATGTACTATTGCAAAGGTTGTACGGCCTACAAACGTACATTTCTTTCACAAGATATCCATTTCTTTTTATTTCCTGATATATTTCGTCGCATAATATTAACATTTTTGGGGGCTTATTTAGTCAGTTGTAAGCTACAGAACTGTATTTAATCACATTTTTTAGTGGAAATACAATGTTGGCAACAAGATTCACTTGATTGGAAATTATTTGAATACCACACAAACTTTTTTCTTTTTTATACTTTTTTAAAATTCCTTTAAAAAAATCTCATTGTGTTTATTTTTTCAGAGCTGTTACCTTTTTCATTTTGTTCTCTTTTTACTTTTTTCCTACATTTCTTTCTTTTCTTTTTTTCTGGCTTTTTTCTAAATTTTTCCTTCTTTTTTTCTCTTTCTTTTGTTTCTTTCTTTCTCAGCTTTTCACTACTTTTTCATTTTGGAATTTTTTTCTTTTTTGTTCTATTCCCCCCTTCCTTTAAGTCATTTTGTGCATCATTTTACATATTTGGTCATGTTGGGATTAAAGAAGCAAAAACAACCTGAAGAGCCGTTTAGGACCCGAAAGAGCCGGTTCCTTTTAGTGAGCCGAGCCGAAGAAGCCTGTTCTCGACCAACTCTACTAACTCTACTCAACTTCGTTCTACTCTGACTCGACTTCAAAATACCGCATTTAGGACACAACGTGAGGGGAACCCATGTATTTTTACCTTCATGCACTGTAACTTTGACTTGAGTCGCTTAATTAGTCATTTTGAGCCCTGATTTTTGTGCACTAACTAGATTTTCTTGTGCGCTGAGAATGTGCGAGCAGTGCGCAATTGCGCACGCGCGCAGCTTAGAGGGTACACTGCTTGTGACACCGATTGGGTTTACATGCAGGCTATAATCCAGAAGTCTGATTTCTGGAGCAGTCCGAAAGGATCATTTACATCCACAGAGACGAGCGAATAACCCCCTTGTGCATGGCGTTTTGTGTTACCTGATTACAAGGGTGAAGCGAGAGCAGAGTCATTATGCAATATGATATACTTTCCACATTTATCTTTTGACATTCTGGAATTGTGTACTATGTTCAAACCTGGCTCTGTTTCTAGGACCTTGACTCAGCCTCTTGGCTGAGAACAAGTGTCTCGGATCCTTGGCTTTGTAGCATATTATGATTTGACCGATAACGGATAATGGATAATTGATAAAGAATATAGAACAATAAACCTTACAAAATCCCTCCCCCCATTAAATAAAGGATGATTTCATTCATGTCACTCACCAAATTCAACAAAGTACTGCAAATGTTTACAAGGTGTTCTTGTTCGGGTTTGCCAAAAGCGAAGACTTAGACTATAAATGAAAGGATACAATTGATGCATCCATTAAAAATGGACTGTGGCATTTTCAACATGGGGGAAGAAAATAAAACTGAATAATTCCAGGGAAATCAACCAATTCAGATTAGACATTTTAAGCATGTAAGCCGGAGTTTTCGTGTATAATTTGCCTCTTCTACAAGTTCCCTAGTGCTTTGGGGCATAAAATTACCCTGGACGAGGGAAACTGCGCATGGGCCCAAGGAATTGAATTACTCAATGTGTATATGCACAAGTAATCGTAAAATGGAAGGCCCAATCCAACCATTTCATTTGGAATACTCACGGTCGGACTTTTGTGAGCATTTACATAGATTTACACAATCGAAATACTGTTATTGGCCTCCAATGGGAATATTGTCTGCGTGTAAAGCTACCCTCTGAGATAAAAACCCGCAAAATAAATGGGTATATTTGTTTCCCAGAATCCTAAAGACAAAATGGCTAATCATAATTTTATTATTGGATTAATTCACAAATAAAAAAGGGTTAATTGTTTCAGCGTCTCTACAGTAAATAATCAGATTTCTATTGACCTCCATATTTTGAATGTAAAATGAAGCATTTTGGTTATGTCCAAACAAAGCATCATAATGTAAATTTTGTATTTTTGAAGAATTACCGTAAATTCCGGACTATAGAGCGCACCTGATTATAAGCCGCACCCACCACATTTCAAGAGGAAAACCGTTTTTGTACTAACACAAGCCGCACCTGTATATAAGCCGCATGCGCCCACATTAAAAAAATGTAACACAAACACAAAATTAACCCAAACCCGACTTTAAGTCCCGCGATTGAAACTGAATGTCGTTCATAAAAGTACACAGTCCAAAAATCACAGCCGGCAAAATGAACGGAAAATGATATCGGTACTTAAGGTTTGATGCAGACCTGCAGAGTCCGGGTCCCGTTGAAAGTAATCCAAGGAAAAAAGTGTATATTTCCAAAAGTAAGGGTGGGAAAAATATATATCCACTATTTTCCGCAGTATCCACAAACACTCACCTTTACCGGTCCCCACTTCCCGTCACCCCGCGTTTGTTTCGGCCCTTTTTTATTCGCCCGTGCAAAACATATCAGAATAAGTTCTGAAATAAATTCATTACAAAAATATACAGTTGCAAATACATATTATACATGGTTACACATATTTACAAAGAAAGACAGTACACCGAGAGACTTTTCAAAGCTTTAATAATAATAATATAACTTTCATCGCAAACGGTGCCTGTGACAGGGCAGTTAATGGTAGCAACACGCTAGCAACAGGCTCGCAACACAGTAAATGGGTAGGTTAAAAAAAACATACCGTACTTGTAAAAATCACGGTAAACCGTCCTCATCTTCCTCCTTAGAACTGAAGCCATCAAAGTCGTCTTCCTCAGTGTCGGAAAGAAACTTTGTCATATATATGTCGTCCCACGCTCCCTTATTCCAAAACACGCTAGCAACACGCTCGCTCCTTCTTTATCGGAATGCTCGATTGCTTTTAGCTTGAAAGCTGCGTTATGTGCCTTTCTTTTTGCATTTTGCATGATGAGGGTATGTTTACACTAATTTGATTTATGCACAAGCCAAGAAGTTGCATTCTTCCTCGGCGCATATATTCCACCGGTCTAAATTTTACCTTTTGTACTCGAGCGCCGCTGGCGGCCGTTAGAAAGATTACATGAATTGGCCGCATCACTGAACAAGCCGCAGGGTTGAAGGTTTGGGAAAAAAGTAGCGGCTTATAGTCCGGAATTTACGGTACATGTGGTTGGGTATTACTTTCATGAAGTATTTACCAATGTAAATTGTAAAAATGCAAAGTTTGTTTCCAAAACCATGGATTATTTAGGGCCTCATTAAAATGATTATTTTTTTAGGCAAATATTTTCAGCCCGACACTGGTGATTTGGTAGCCCTTTGGAAATTAATTTATAACATTTGAATAACTGTCCACACCGGCAACTTGATTCTGATAAATTATGTTTTTTAAAATGTCAATACGAGCTACTGTTCTGTTTTGGAATACAGGGATTGAAACAATTGTTTATCAGATTATTCAACAAAATACTTTCATTAGAGCTAAACAAACTAATCAGAGAAACAATGAAAACGGACAAGATAAGCACCAATTAAGCTTAAGGCTACAAACAAGAAAAAAAAACATTTCAAAGATTTATTATCTTTTTTTTCAATTAAAAGTAGCAACAAATATAAAAAAAATCCTCTCTAGTGTTAGAGGTTTCTCATTTCGAATGTCAAAGGGAATTTTGAAGGTATTGCCAAATGATAAAACATGCAAAATGTGAGGAAATGATGCATGTTTTTTGCTTTAAACCTATAGTTATATTTCATTGGTACAGTCCTATGATTTTCCGAGATAATGCATTTTGAAGACAGAATGACTTGCTTTTGTCACCCTGAACTGTGTTGCCATCGGATCAGCACCAGCACCTTAGCAAGCAAGTCGCCATTGCTTTACATGTTAATTAGTTGGAGAGGTTACAAGTGATTTAAGCAAAGTTTTGGTAGTTTTGTGGGGAATGCCTAGGTGTATATTTGCTAAAAACCCCAAAAAACAAACCAAGAAGTATTTAATTGCTGTTAAAAGTGTCGATAAAAACTCATACTGTTGGGATATGATATAATGAAATCGTGTGTTTAATTGCTGTTAAAAATGTCGAAAAAATTGTTAAAACGTCATATTGTCAGATATAACGAAATTGTGAAGAACGAAATTGTGAATATGCTTAATTGGTGTTAAGATTGTCGAGAAAAATTGTTCAAACCTCACAGTGTTTATTTGCTGTTAATAGTGTCAATAAAATAGTTCAAACCAAAAAAAACCTAGGTGTATGTAGTATGTAGTATGAATGTAGTATTGTTACTACAAAGAGTGAGCAGAAAAAAGGGCCTACCTGGCAAAAGTAACACACTTAAGGCTAACAGGGATACATTTCTCAAGTCACCCGGTGCGTGGAATATTTTCCAACATATTTGCATAATTGAGGGGAAGAACACTAGACGTTCTGTCCCTAATTGAAAAAAAATATGGTCTTTGGGAATACCTTTTAAGTGCCTGTTTTTTGACCATGATGAGAAATCCTGAATGTAATTGTTACGAGTTGTGGCGCAGGTGGATTGCGCACTTTCGCTGGTGCGGCTGGGGACAGAGCGCGCCGTGCCAGGGCTGGAGCTTCTCTGCGATGATTTGGTGACGTTGGAGACGCTAGTCTACGAGACACGAGGCGAGATCAACCTGACGCTGCAAGACCTGCAGCAGCTCGCCGACATCGACAAGCTACGCCTGCTCATGAGTAACGTAAGGAGGATACAAACTTTAATGAATTTCAGAAACATGACTGGTGATGTTGATCCTTCGTTTACAGCAGGGTTAAAAAAAAAAAACATGATTGGTAAAATCCATTGAGTAGACACCTTTATTTTTTACAGTTATTAGACAATTAAATAATATTTTATACATTGAAACCAAAGAACAAACCCTTTTAGAAACCTGAGTGTTCGTTTAAATGAATGAAGTGCTGTATACTTGACCTGTAAACATCCATCCATTATCTTCCGCTTATCTGGGGTCGGGTCGCAGCCTTAAAAGGGAAGCCCAGACGTCCCTATCCCCAGCCACCTCCTCCAGCTCATCCGACGGGATCCCGAGGCGTTCCCAGGCCCAGCCGAGAGACATAGTCTCTCCAGCGTGTCCTGGGTCGCCCTCAGGGCCTCCTGCCTGTGGGACATGCCCGGAACACCTCCTGTGGGAGGTGTCCAGGAGGCATCCTTATCAGATGCCCGAGCCACCTCAACTGGCTCCTTTCAATGCGGAGGAGCAGTGGCTCTACACAGAGTCCCTCCCGGATGACTGAGCTTCTCACCTTATCTCTAAGGGAAAACCCAGACACCCTACGGAGGAAACTCATTTCGGCCACTTGTATCCGGGATCGTGTTCTTTCAGTCATAACCCAATGTTCATGACCATAGGTGAGGGTAGGAACGTAGATGGACCGGTAGATCGAGAGCTTTGCCTTTCGGCTCAGCTCCCTCTACACCACGACGGACCGGTACAGGGTCCGAATGATGGCAGACGCTGCACCGACCCGTCTGTCGATCTCCCGTTCCATCCTACCCTCACTCGTGAACAAGACCCCAAGATACTTGAACTCCTCCTCTTGGGGCAAGATCTCATCCCCGACCCGGAGGGAGCATACCACCCTTTTCCGACTACCATGCTCTCGGACTTAGAGGTGCTGATCCTCATCCCGGCCGCTTCACACTCGGCTGCGAATCGCTTCAGCGAGAGCTGAAGATCACGGCCTGAGGAAGCCAACAGCACCACGTCATCTGCAAAAAGCAGTGACGCAATGCTGAGGCCCCCAAACCGGACTCCATCCCCACCAAGGCTGCGCCTAGAAATTCTGTCCATAAAAGTTATGAACAGAATCGGTGACAAAGGGCAGCCCTGGCGGGGTCCAACCCTCACCAGGAACGAATCCGACTTACTGCCGGCAATGCGGACCAGACTCTGGCACCGGGCATACAGGGACCGCACAGCCCGGATAAGACTGTGCGGTACCCCATACTCCCGAAGCACCCCCCACAGGGCCTCCTGAGGAACACGGTCGAATGCCTTCTCCAAGTCTACAAAACACATGTAGACAGGCAATCTCCCATGCACCCTCAAAACCCTGCAGAGTGTGTAGAGCTAGTCCAGTGTTCCACGGCCAGGACGAAAACCACACTGTTCCTCCTGAATCCGAGATTCGACCTCCTGGCGGACCCTCCTCTCCAGTACCCCTGAATAGATCTTACCAGGGAGGCTGAGAATTGAACCTGTAAACATGTTCTTATGTTTTCACTATTACTGAGTATTTTAGGGATTGTTAAGCCAATAAGAATGTGAAGATCTGTAGAGACAGCAGGACAATGAAAGGTGAACAGCTTTATAACAAAGGGTTACTGTATTTGTAACATTGAAAGTACAATTATTTGTCATAAAATCAATCATTTAAAAAAGAAAATTTTAAACAAAGCCTACTGAAAGAAAGCCTTTTGCGGTTTTTGCTTTAAAATGAGACCAAAAGCAGGATTTTTAAAATGCTTTTTCGATTGCATTTAGCAGTTTTGTTTTTGTAGTTGAAAACATTATTTTTATGAAATTGGTAAAAAAAAAAAAGTCAAAACTGATCATCCATCCATTATCTGCACCGCTTATCCTCAGTAGGGTCACGGGGGTGCTGGAACCCATGCCATCTATCTTCGGGCAGTGGCGAGGGGAACCCTGAACTGGTTGCCAGCCAGTTGCAGGACACACAGAGACAGACAATTCACTCGCTCATTCACACCTAGGGACAATTTGGACCGGCCAATTAACCTGACATGCATGTTTTTGGAATGTGGGAGGCAACCGGAGTGCCCGGAAGAAACCCACGCAAGCATGGGGAGAACATGCAAACTCTGCATAGGAAGGTTGGTAGCTGGAGTTGAACCCATGACCTCAGAACTGTGCCGCACACGGCCTAACCACTGCGCCGCCGTGCTGCCACCGGCAATGTCAGTTGACATAATTTTCTCGAGCATTGTGGGTTTTAGAGTATAATTTGAAAGTTATTAGGGTTTCATAGACCTGGGCCATTATAGTAGATGTACAGTGGAACTTCGTTCTCGACCATAATCCGTTCCAGAATTCTGTTCGAAAACCGATTTGTTCGATCGCCGGAATCATTTTTCCAATTAAAAATAATGTAAATCGTTTTAATCCGTTCCAACACCCTGAATGCTTACCATTGACGTAAACATGAAGCTAACCCAGGCTAATCGTACGTTCGCGTTATCGTAATCTTCCGTACGAAAGATTACGCTAACATGAACGTGTAAAAATAAAAAAATCAGGTCGTTTACAAGTCATTTAGCACCACAAGTGGCTAGCGCTTTATTGGAAAGGGGGGTCCGTTCCAACACCCTGAAGGTTGGGCTCCGTTCCAACACCCTGAATGTTTACTGTAAACATAAAGCTAACCCAGGCTAATCGTACGTTTGCGTTATTGTAATCTTCCGTACGAAAGATAACGCTAACATGAACGTACGCACTCACGCATTACGGGCGTTTGAACCCCGATTTTTTGACCGAACAGCGAAGCAAGAATTTCTCGAAATTTTTGGTCGGACTCCGATTTGTTCGACCTGAGAGGCGTTCAAAAACCGAGGTTCCACTGTATATAAAAAGATTTCACGGGCCGGATATAATTGTACGCCGAGCCATGAGTTTGACACCTGTGCACTACACCCTACAACAACATCTTGCGGTGAAATATTACAGTGTCTGTTTGATTCTGTTCCTAGTCGTAACAACTCCGAGAGGTAGTTGAGCAAGTTCCCGATTTTTCTGCTCAGTCGATCTCAACATGGCCGCCCTGAGTGTCGTTTGTTCCGGAGTGTTTGTTTTCCCTTTTCATTTGCGCTCGCTCGTAAAAAACGGCGGTGATGGTTGTGGCTAGCGTAGCGACCGCACCGTGCTCGGAGTGTGTTATATGAGGCCAACGGTCGCTAATGCGTTGCTTGCTTCCCGAAGCCCCGAGGACGGCCGACGGTAAGCTCAGTCATGCGGGCTTTACTGCCCCGACAACAACCTTTTGACTGCCCCGATGGGACTCGCTCGCTCACTCCTTTGCTTTTAAATTAAATTACCTCCTTTGCCCGCATCTGATGTCCTTCTTTATCACAAAGCAGTCAAGTATCTCAGTAGTTGTGTACGGCCGACTCCTAACAGAAAACCAAGTAAGGCACAGGTGTCAAACAGATCAGGCCCGCTAAGGGATTGAATCCGGCCCGCCAGACAACCCTCAAGTGCAAGAGAAAAACAAGCTGCAGGTTGAAAAATGTCAACTTGATGTTGCCAAAGCCAGGTGCCTCACACAAAGACACTGTACTTCTATTTCTCTCTCTCTGTCTCTCTGTCTCTCTGTCTCTCTGTCTCTCTGTCTCTCTCTCTGTCTCTCTGTCTCTGTCTCTCTGTCTATTTGTCTCTCTGTCTCTGTCTCTCTCTCACCCCTTTTCTCCCACTCTGTCTCTGTTGCTCTTGCTCTCTGTCTCTCTTTTTCTCTTCCTTTGTTGCTCTTTGTCTCTTTCATTCTCTGTGTCTCCTTTTTCTCTAAAGACACTGTACTTCTATTTCTCTCTTGCTCTCGCTCTCGCTTTCTCTCTCTGTCTCTCTCTCTGTCTCTGTCTCTCTGTCTCTTTGTCTCTCTCTCTCTCTCTCACCCCTTTTCTCCCACTCTCTGTCTCTGTCGCTCTTGCTCTCTGTCTCTCTTTTTCTCTTCCTTTGTTGCTCTTTGTCTCTTTCATTCTCTGTGTCTCCTTTTTCTCTTCTTTTGTTGCTCTTTGTCTCTTTCGCTCTCTGTCTTTTTTACTTCTTTTGCTTTAACTTCCGCTTTTCCTTTTCTCTCTTTTCTCTTTCTTTCTCCTACCCTTTGCGCTTTCTTTTCTCTCCTTCTGTCTTTCTATTTCTCTTTGCTTTTCTTTCTTCCTCTCCCTTTCTTTTCCCCCTCTCTAATGACTTTTTATCTCTTGTTTCTCATGCTCTCTCTGTCTCTGTCTCTTCCACCCCTTTTCTCCCACTCTCTCTCTCTCTCTCTCGCTCACTCTGTCTTTTTTTGCTTTTTTGCTATCTCTATTGCTCTTGCTTCTTTCTTTCTCTCTCTCTCTCTCTCTCTCCCTCTATTTATGTCTAATCTACTAGTCTGGCCCCCAAGAGAATGTCTGTTCTATCATCTGGCCCCCGAGTTAAAATGAGTCTGCTGACAGACTTCCTATTTGGACTGGCCGCCAGTGACCTCCATCAGAGTTAATAATAAATAATATTTTGAAAATAATTTGGCAGATTTGTTTGTTTTTATGCTGCTCTGGACACATAATTGACTGCCAATCATCTGCATAGGTTACGTCTACTGCCGGTCAGTGCGTGGTGTGGCTCTTTGACTCTCACGGTTAAAAATGTTGGCTCTTTGTGCCAAACTTGGTTGGGGGTTGTGGTGTCAGCGGCACCTCTATATGCGTGCCAGGTCTTGCAGGCAGATTTCAGAGCGACACGGCCCTGGTGGGTCATTTCAGCTGTCTTGAAAGTGGTGCAGACCAAAGCAATCCGACTGTTTCATTAAGAACAAAGTTACAAATGTAACTACGGTCCTATGAATTTATCACTGGTGTCATAATAGTCGGTGGTTTGCATTAATCTGTTATCTGTGCAGCCCTTTGAGACTCTTTGTGATTAAGGCCTATACAAATAAACATGACTCGACTTGACCCGTTCCCTCGCGCATGCATTTGGTGCTTAAAAAATGCATTTGAAAGTCAGGAGGGACAAAATGGAACAAAGCATCATGAGGGCGATGTCATTTCTGCCAAGGGCTCTGAAGGTCAAAATAAAGAAATTCAATGAAGCATGGGCATACTGCGGGATGACTTTGACGTCCTTCAGTAGGTGTAAGATCGAAATCTTCAGCGGCGCAATGTCTAGCACTGAAAAGTAACACATTGTGCTGCGATTAAGAGACTCATTTGCTGTCAATCACAATCAACTAGGGCAGCACTCAATATTGATTAAATTGGCTTTAACATTTCGGCAGGAGTGTGACAGAAACATTCTCAAAATAAAACTCAATGTACTGTATTGAAGCCCCAATTGATTTATTTATGTAGTACTAGGCGGCACTGCAGCTGAGTGGTTAGCATGTCTGCGGCATAGTTCTGAGGTTATGGGTTCAAATCCAGCTACCGGCCTTCCTGTGTGAAGTTTGCATGTCCTCCCTGTGCTTGCGTGGGTTTACTCTGGGCACTCTGGTTTCCTCCCACATTCCAAAAGCATGCATGTCAGGTTGATTGGCTCAACCGAAATCTCCCTAGATGTGAATGAGCGAGCGAATCGTCTGTCCCTGTGTGCCCTGCGATTGGCTGGCAACCAGTCCAGGGTGTCCCCTGCCCACTACCCAAAGATAGCTGGGATGGGCTCCAGCAGCCCCGTGACCCCACTGAGGATAAGCGGTCCATATAATGGATGAATGGATATGTAGTAGTAGCAAAACTTGTCTTTTACACTTAGTCCCATGTGCAAGGAATGGTAAATGTTTAGATCATGCGACTAATCATGCAACTCTACGAGACGGTTTCCTGCTGATTATTTTTTTTATGTTGGAAATGGACGTGAATTAATCCATTTTCATGTTTGCGACCTAAAATCCAGGCTTGTACAAAAACATATTTTAGTTATGTTCTTAAATCTGAGCATGCTGCTTTTCAAGTGTGCGGAATTTACAGTATATACCTTGTCGTCCGCAGTCTAGCAGTGAGCACTACGTGAAAGATTCCTTCCAGTGGATGGTGCCCTTCCTGCATCGCTGTGAACGACAGCAAGATGGCGCCGCTAAGCGTCTGCTGACGGACTTCCTTGTTGGACTGGCCGCCGGCGACCTCTCCTATCCACTCATCATCTTCCAGCATTCCAAACCTGACGTGAGAGCTACTCAATTTTTTATTTTTGCACTGTTGATATTTTCAAATATTTGCAAGTTATTGCTTATCAGAATTAGGAATGAGCCAGGGTTATTGAATTATTCTTGATAACAGTTGTAGCCAATGTTCCCTGTAATTTGCCACGGGTCTGAGCGTTCACACAAAGTGGGTGAGCAACGCTTGAAACAACAGTGAGCAACAGCAATCCCAAGTGTGGCAACTAAATCATTAGCAAACATGTCCAAAACTTCATCATCACATTACATTTCCGGCAATGCAAAAACATTTTTCACTTTTGAATGAATTGACTAATATATCATTGCAAAGGTTGTACGTCATTTGTTTTTACAACAATTCTTTCACAAGATTTCCATTCTTTTATCCTGGTATCTTTTGTCGCATAATACTAACATTTTGGGGGGCTTATTGAGTCGGTTGCACGATACACAATTGTATTTAATAATATTTTTTAGTGGAAGTACAATGTTGGCAACAAGATTGACTTGGTATCATTGGAAATTATTTGACAACACAAACTTTTTCTTCTTTTTCCCCTGTTTTTTTTCTATTTTTTTTAATTCCTTTTATTTTTTATTTTTTCCTAGCTGTTACTTTTTTCGTTTTGTTCTCATTTTTGTGAGCTGGCTCGAAATACTTTCAACTGTCTATCATGACATTATTTTATCTGATTTGTCTGACATGTTATTATCCTTTTTGTCTATTTCATGTCTACGTGTTTTTCCTAAAGTGTCATGTCTAATCTCACGAAAATTAATGTTTACTAAGTTGTTATGAATGACAATAAATACAATGCATTTCTATTTTCATGAATTCATATATTTCCCTCTTCCAGTGTCCACAGAAGGTGATAGGAGACCCTGACCAGCTGATGGATGTTGCCCTGGATTGCATCTACAGCAGCGAGAGGGACGACCAGCTCAGTCTCTGCTATGACATCTTGGAGTGTCTGCCTCAGAGGGGCTTTGGGTAAAAAGATGGCCCACTTTTTTTCTCTCCTGGGACTCTGAGGAGTCATCGGGACACCAATCTGTGCCCTGCTCTCATTCCATTTATGCTCCTCCTTGAGACTGCATGTATTTTAAGAGAGGCAACTATCACAAAAAAACATCAGATCACAGCGAGCCTGAGTAGTTAAAGGGACTTCGATCAACCCCGCTGTGTTCACCTTAATATGAAAATAGAATTACTCCTGGGAAGCTGTTGCCTTTGTTGAACCAGATAAAAATAAGAGTCTCATTATTCAGCTTGAAATTAGCTTGATAATAAGGATTTGATTCAGGATCCTATTTAGAATATGCTTTTGGCGATATACTGGTTATGACCAATGTTCCCTGTAATTTTGCGCGGGTCAGAGCGTTCACACAAAGTGGGTGAGCAACGCTTCAAACAACAGTGAGCAACAGCAATCCCAAGTGTGGCAAATAAGTCATTATCAAACATGTCCAAAACTTGACATCAAGTTACATTTTGCTGAGTTTTCGGCAATGCAAAATTAGTTTTCGCTTTTGAATGAATTGACTCATGTACGATTGCAAAGGTTGCAGGGCCTAAAAACGTCCTTTGTTTTTACAATTCTTTCACAAGATTTCCATTTCTTTTTTTTCCTGATATCTTTTGTCGCATAATACTAACATTTTTGGGGGCTTATTGAGTCGGTTGCACGATACAAAACTGTATCACATTTTTTAGTGGAAGTACAATGTTGGCAACAAGATTGACTTGGTATCATGGAAATTATTTGAATTGAAACTTTTTCTTCTTTTTCCCTGTTTTTTTTTTCATTTTTTTTTTTAATTCCTTTTGAAAAATCTTATTGTGTTTATTTTTTCCTAGCTGTTTCTTTTTTCTTTTTGTTGTCTATTTTTTCCTTTGTTTCTTTTCTTTTTTTCTGGCTTTTTTCTGAATTTTTCCTTATTTTTTCTCTTCCTTTTTTCTTAGCTTTTCACTACTTTTTCATTTTGGTATAATTGGAAATTATTTGAATGCAACACAAACTTTTTCTTCTTATTCCCTGTTTTTCATTTTTTTTAATTCCTTAAAAAAATCCGATTGTGTTTATTTTTTCCTAGCTGTTACTTTTTTGTGTTCTTTTTCTTTCTTTCCTTTTTTTCTGGCTTTTCTGAAATGTTCCTCCTTTTTTTTCTTCTTTTTGTTTCTTTTTTTCTCAGCTTTTCACTACTTTTTCTTTATGGTATTTTTTTCTTTTTTGTTCTATTACCCCTTCCTTTAAGCTATTTTGTGCATAATTTTACATAATATTTGGGATGAAAGAAGCAAAAACAACCTGAAGAGCCGTTTAGGACCCTTTTAGTGAGCCGAGCCGAAGAAGCCGGTTCTCGAAAAACTCTACTGACTTTACTCAACTTCGTTCTACTTCAACGTTGACTTCCAAATACAGCATTTAGAACACAAAGTCAGGGGAACCCTTGTATTTTTACCTTCATGCACTGTAACTTTGACTTAATTGGCTTCTTAATTAGCAATTTGGAGCCCTGATTTTTGCGAGCCGGCTCGATTTTCTTGTGCGCGGAAAAGCTCTGGGTAGTGCGCAATGGCGCACACACGCAGCTTAGGGGGAACATTGCGCTATATAGATTTTCATGTGCGCTGAGAATGTGCGGGCAGCTTAGAGGGAACATTGGTTATGACAGCACTATTTCAAACAATAACAATTTCTAAGTGGCTGTGATTTTCTCTTTTTCACTGAGCACTTAAGCTACACCAACCAGGCTTGCATGTATTATTTGACAAAAAATCACGTTATTGGATTAAGTAAAAAGGGCTCCACAAGTGCAGTCTTACAAGATGCTCGAGGGAAATGAGGATTGAAGATGATTGGAAGGGGCAATGAGTAGTGTGGAAAAATCTGAGACAAAAAAAAAAATGGCGTGGCACATACACACACACACACACTTCGGCTAGTTGGTCCCAGATCACCTCTCTGGTGAAAGACAGCGTCCTGACCCAGAATTGTCGGCCGGGCTTTTTATTTTTAGGGTGGCCTCGTAGCAGGCGCAAAACAGGCCACAGTTCTCGGTTGAGACAAGTCTCCAGCAGGCTAAAGATCCCGAATAAAGATCCGAAAAATGTTGCAAGAAGCACGTTCCATCGCAATTGTACTGCAAATTTAAACCAGAAAATGATACAATTATCAGGGTCCGTACAGGTGCTTGAGTCCTTCAAGATGCTTGAAATGTATTCTTTTGTTTTCAAAGATCGAAAAGTGCTTGTATTTTGTGTGAGGTTTATGTAAATGCTTGAAATTGTTGCCATATTTTACTAGTCTGCTTAAAAATGACCCAGGCACTCCTCTCTGATGGCTTCCCTTTGTTACTGCATTTTGTCTCTTGTGATTAACTGCAGCTAGCACTAGGTTATATGGCATTGTCTCAAACATATTGTTCAGATCCACAAAAATCGTATGTCTTGTTAAATGCACACGCAAGATTAAAAATCACTTATGTAAATCCAGGGTTGGGTAGGGTTACTTTAACTGGATTACTTTCAATGACTTTTGGATTACTCCAATACCGAATATGCTAATAAAAGACAAAATAAACTAAATATGAATAAAATGATGACTCACAACACGAGGTAAGCTTTCTCTCCTGGCTTTGATCTCCGGCAAAACGAACATCAAATGCGACAGAAACAAAATAAAGAGAAATCCAAACAGCTTGCCAACATCATTTTTGCCGTTCCATGTATTCCGTTACTCCCCAAGCCTGCACAAAATGGAGTCATTTTATTCATATTTACTTTCTTTGGTCTTTTATTAGCATATTTGGTTTTGGAGTAATCCAAAAGTAACTGAAAGTAATCAAGTTAAAGTAACCCTACCCAACCCTGTGTAATTCGCAGATATGTGTGGATCTCCAAAATACATGATTCGCCCCAGATTTTTTCTTTTAATGGTACTGTAGAAATTGAATTTTAGGCTTTGAAGGCTTTTAAAGGGCTTGAATTTGGCCATGAAAAATGTGGACGAACCTGAGCTATGTTTTTGCATCATTCCATCGTGTGCATTTCACTCATATTAATTTGAAGTAAATTATATAATCCTATTAGAATGTTTTCAACTTTTTATTTTAAAAAGTTAGTAATTGTGACCTTATATTTTAAAGAAGGAAGTAAAAGTATGATATTGTTTTGTACCGTTGACCAGAATATACATCATATTTGCATTTGAAAATGAAACAAAGATTAACATACACTAAAAAAATGACCCTTTTTTGTAAATGCTGTTTTTTTATGTTTCAAGGCCAGAAACAGACGTCACGCCATCTCTGCACGACCGGGTGGACAAACTTGAGAAGCACTTGAGGTAACGGAAGCTCACGTTTGTAGTTCTTTATACAATTTGAATTTGTTTTTGGGGCGTGCAATTAGTAACAAAGCATCATTTTCAATTCTCAGGTTGAAATTTTGTGAAAAGATATGTTAAAAAGCTTCTCAACAATTCAAAAGCAATTATGTTTGACAATGTTAGGAAATGTGCATAGTACAGGGTGCCCAAACTACATCCCAGGGACCTTTTAAGGCCCGCTGGCTATTTTCCAGTGACCAGATTCAGATATATTTTATTGTCATTCTTGTACACGTGTATACAGAACGAAATGTCGATACATCTGACTCGCACAGTTTCTTTGAATGTACAGATATATAATGTATAAATAAAATGTTGTATCGAGTTGGAGTATTGAAATACTAATAATATACTAAATAATTATAGCTATGAGTATTATACAGTAGTGCAAAGAGTGCAAGAGGAGCAGCTAACCAGATGTGCAAAATGGGCAGTCAGGTAAACTATACTATTGCTCCTAAAATGATGGAATGATGTGCGCCATTAGAGCATCACCCGTGTTGAGACACAAAACCATTTTGGGTGGCATTTCCCTTTTTGGTAGGTTATTTGTAACATGGGAAAGCTGCTGAGTCAGCAAAACAAAAAAATGCCAAGTCAGCTGATTTCTGCAGGCTTCAATCAGGGGTTACCAACCTGACTGCCTGTAAACGATGGTATTGATATGCAATGTCGTTCTGTCCTGGGAAAGTTTAATATCTTTCTGGGTACTGGCTTCACTTGAAAAACTTTGTCTTCGAGTACAAAAAAATCCATATTTAATATATTCCCTACTCGGTCTATGTTTGGCCATGGTCAACATTGTATGAACAAACTATCTTGTTTTTTTTTATGGTGTGAGTGTCAACTAGCATTTGCAGGGTATTATCACCATCTTTTAAGACGTTGACATAAGGCCTGTGCTTTTTTTTTTCTTAGCAATATTCTGCCAAGGTGCAAAAGCCTGTGACCCACTGAAAATGGGTCAGCGACCCACTTTTGGGTCCCGATCCATCATTTGAGATATGCCGCTAGAAGAGTTCTTGAAAAACAAAAACAAAACTATTCCAATTTGATTTTCGAGCAAGCTGCGATTGGTCAATGTAATGCTAACCTAGACTTTCCTTTATTTTGAGGGGCTTATTTTTTAGACTATTTTAAGACTAATTGTGATATCAGTTTTTAATTTAAGCCACATGAACGTTTTGTTTTAAAAAAAAAAGTTATATACCTTTTTTTTACATTATCTATAAAGTTCTAACTTAGGAAGACACTCAATATGAGGTGAGATGACATTAATATTGGGCGGCTGTAGCTCAAGGGATCCCAGTTCGAATCCCGGCTCGTCCGTGTTACATGTCGAAGTGTCCTTGGGTAAGACACTGAACCCCTAATCCCCCCAATAAGCAGGTTAGCGTCTTACATGGCTGCAATACAAGGCCGCTATTGGGTAATGTGAAGCACACTGTAAAGCGCTTTGGGAAGTCATTGACTTGAAAAGCGCTATAGAAATGCAGATCATTTCATTTCAGAATGGGTTTTGAACTTGCAAGGAGGACCGGGAGGGGAGCTTACAGATTAACAATTTCGTCCCTTCCTAAAGCCCTTCCTAAAGCGTACGGGTGTTTTAGCCCCTTATTATGCCTCCGAAGAAAGTCAGTGCAAGCAGCAAAGTTGCTACAGGTGAAAAAAGAAAAGTAGTGCGTACAACTATTGCATTTAAGAAAAAAATAATAGCTCCACCGTCCACCTTCGCCTTCTGCTGACCACCACAAAAGTAAGAAATCCTATTCATCATTTTTTTCTTTATCCTTTTTTTTTATTTTTACACGTTCATGTTAGCGTAATCTTTCGTACGGAAGATTACGATAACGCGAACGTACGATTAGTCTGGGTTAGCTTTATGTGGGTGTTGGAACGGAGCCCAACATTCAGGGTGTTGGAACGGAGCCCCCTTTCCAATGAACCGCTCACCACTTTTTGTGCAGACCCGGGTGCTAAATGACTTGTAAACGACCCGATTTTTTAATTTTTACACGTTCATGTTAGCGTAATCTTTCATACGGAAGATTACGATAACGCGGACGTACGATTAGCCTGGGTTAGCTTTATGTTTACGTTAAACATTCAAGGTAAACATTCAGGCTGTTGGAACGGATGAAAATGATTTACATTATTTTTAATGGGAAAAATGATTTCGGTGATCGAACAAATCGGTTTTCGAACAGGGTTCTGGAACGGATTATGGTCGAGAACCGAGGTTCCACTGTATATCCATGTTTTATATTTGGACTGGTGTTAAATTACAGCTCTGTTGGATATGAAACACACTGAAAAAACACACTGGCACACTAATTTACTAGGAAATTTGAAAGTGGCACTACACACCAAAAAGGTTGCTTTCCCATGGGTTACAGGATGTGGAAATCAGAGAACAGCAACATGATTGGCCTGTAGTGACAATGATGTAATAGTCCGAACAACTATGTCTCCAAATAAGGAACTGGCATCCCATTAAATATCCTTTGCACTTGTCCTATAGTAACAAACTTCAAACTATACTTTGTCCCCGATCCAGTTTGGGGGCTCTGGAACAGATAAGTTGGATTTGCATTTCTCAGGACTAAAGCAGGAAAAGCTGATTTCGGCTTTGTTTCCCAAGTAAAACCAATCGCAATCATGCTGCAATCGTGTCTGAGGACAGCTGCGATGTTCGCTTTGTAGTTACTGTCGCTTTCCTCCTCTCGTAATGGGCCTCTGATGTAGAACAGCGCTCGGAACAAAAAAAAAAAACGGAACAGCGAGCGCACACACATGCGCGTGCGTGCACACGATATCAAAGTAGCAGCAACGGTCCCGTGGCGTTCAAACGGCCCGGGGCGTTTTTCGCTGCCGCAGTTTAAAATCACCTCCATGTCGCGTTTTTTTCTTCTTCTGCTGCTCCTCCTCCTTCTCCTCCTCCCTTCCCCTCAGGGTGAACCCCTCGGCACACGGTGGTGATGGGGAAGAATGAGGATAAGGATGAAGCGCAGCGAGGGCAGAGGGTGGCGGACTGAGGGGAATGCAAATAAGGGGAAGAAGTCTGCTTTGTAGGGTGGAACTGTTGTGTTGAGGATAAGCCGCTCAGAAAAACAATTGATGATTGAATACATATAAATTATCCAAATGTTTCTGTTCTGTTGATGAATCACTTTGCACTTTATCTTTTAAGAATTTGTATTCATTATTTTACCTATATATTTTTTTCCAAAAAAATAATTCAATGTTCAAAAAGTTATTTTATTTATTCAGCCAGTATAAACCATAAACATGATATATACAAGAAATCATTTGACACGCGAACACTCAATAATGATAAAATAGATTTAAAAGAAAAGAAGGATAGAGTAAAACATTTTTGTAGTGTATAATACAAGGTAATTACATAGAATAGTTTAAAAAGAAAGAATATGTAAATAACAAGACTAGAGTAGAATAGGTCGGAGGAACGCCGTTGGCATAATAATATTATACAGTGGAACCTCGGTTCTCGACCATAATCCGTTCCAGAACCCTGTTCGAAAACCGATTTGGTTGCTCACCGAAAATCGTTTTTGCCATTAAAAGTAATGTAAAATCATTTTAATCCGTTCCAACACCGTGATTCCTTACCATGAACGTAAACATGAAGCTAACCCAGGCTAATCGTACGTTCGCGTTAGCGTAATATTCCGTTAACATGAACGTGTACAACTAAATAAATCAGGTCGTTTACACGTCATTTAGCACCCGGGTCTCCACAAAAATTGGTGAGCGGTTAAAGGATAAAGAAAATAATTATGATTTCTTACCTTTGTGGTGCTCAGCTGAAGCCATGCTCTATGTATAGCAAGATCGGAAACTCGCACACCTCCTTCATATTTTGCGATTATTTCTTTCTTAAATGCAATAGTTGTACGCACTACCCTTCTTTTTTCACCTGTAGCAACTTTGCTGCTTGCACTGACCTTCTTCGGAAGCATAATTAGGGGCTAAAACACTCCGTTTACCGATATCTAAAGCGAAAGCGAAAAGAAGTGCGCCCGCACGTCATAACGGTTCTTCACGAGGGGTGGGGGCAATCTACACGATCTACACCCGTACGCCGCTCAGCATCGCACCCTAGCGTACCGGCGTTCGAACTCCGATTTTTTGAACGAAAAGCGAAGCAAGAATTTCTCAAAATTTTTGGTCGGCGTTGAGAGGCGTTCGAAAACCGAGGTTCCACTGTACATAATAACCTAAATCAATTCCCGTTGAACATACGGATAGCGGAAGGATAAAACCTCTTTTTAAGACGGGAAGTCTTGCTCGCAATGGAGCGAAGACGGCGACCTGACGGCAGGTAATCAAAGTACCTGCGAGCAGGGTGACTGGGATCGTCTATAATTTTTAGTGTCTGTTTTCTAGTTCGATCAATGTAGATAGTTTGCAGGGACGGGAGGCCAGTACCTATTATTTCCTCTGCCGTCCTCACTACTGATTCCATCTTTGACAATTCTTTCTGATTGACGCAACCAAACTGTGATTGACCTAGTTAAAACGGATTCAATGATGGCACGATAAAAATTGACCCGAATGGATTGACGGACTCCGAATGATTTGAGTTGAGGAAGGAAGTAGAGCCTTTGTCTGGCTGACTTTAGAATATCAATAGCATTGACAGTCCATGTGAGGTCAGCTGACAAGTAAGTACCTAGAAACTTGAATGAAAGGACCAGTTCGACCTCACTACCAATAATTGACAGTGGCAATCTATTATCATCTCCTTAGTTTTACCTACATTAAATAACGGATTACTCTCATGACACCAGGTGGAAAGTGAATCAATTTCTGCTCGGTATACAGTTTCAAGGAATTGTTTTTGCTTGTGAACCTGCTAGCACGCTGCAAAAAGTCCTAGTTTCTAACTGGACTTTTTGCAGCACAAAGGTGCAAACAAATAAACACAGAATGAACCCATCAGCTTGTTTTACCTGAAGTCTTTGCATATTAATATGCAAGATAGCGGCGTGACCGCCGGACGAGGAAGCGAGGTTGTCGGCCCGGGCTAACAGCTAGGCTAAAGGCTAAACCCTGCAAAACCCCTCTCCCATCCATTTTCCTCTCCAACGTTCGCTCTCTGGACAATAAACTGGACCATTTAACAACTGGAGGTGGCATCGAACCGCGATATGACGAACTGCTGCGCTAAAATTCTGACGAAGACATGGTTAATCTTATCTATCCCGGGTGACGCTCAAGGAAACTGCGGGTCAGATGTATCGACATTTCGTTCTGTATACACGTGTACACAAATGACAATAAAGTAAATCTGAATCTGATATTGTAATGTGTGCTTTCAGCGTGGCCGAAGTTCTGGAAAAGCATGGCCTGCAGAAACCCATCTCATACGTGAGGAACAGTCAGAACAGCCTGGACGAAGCCCACCAGCTCATGGTCAAGCTGTGTCGCCACACCGGACGCAAGTATGAAGCATACTTGAATACAACACAATTTGTTCGTATGCGTTGAGGATGAAACCCCAGTATAAGATTTTGCACAATAACAGAGGAAATGTTTACTACTCCACTCGCAAGATTAATTTCAGGATATCAGGTCCCTTTGGATGTTTTTAGTGTCCAAGTTGTGTTTGTCCTCCTGTGTTTGGTTGCAGGAAGCCTGCAGTGAGTGAGACAGTGTGGCGAGGTCTGTTGCAGGACCTGCTGGACATGCAGCAGAACGTCTACACTTGCTTGAAAGCAGAGACGTGCCATCAGGTACATTACAATAACATACGTTCAGCAGCGTCAGGGTGTACATCTTTTATGTCGGGCTTACAAAATGTCTCCGCCTGGGTGGCCGACAACTTTTTCAAGGGAAAAAAAAATCAAGGTTTGCTTTATTCCGATTTCGAAGTCTTCATTCGGTTTGGAAATTTCGGAATTTTGGTAAATTTCATACTCGGCAGCCAATCAGAAGCCTGCATCGAATAGCTTCGGGCTTCCGAACTTTCCCGAGCATTATAGGGGGGAGCATCATAAGTGCATTTGCATATCATTTTCCAAAGTAGACGCACAGAGAACTCAAGAAAAATGGATAAGTGGTTCGGAGTCAAGCCAAAACCTCAGCCCCAGAAGATTCATGAATGAATGAATGAATGCAACCGCAACATTTTTGCTTTTTCAATTTTCTTTCTGTCGTTCTGTCCTTTTTTTTCCCTTTGTTTTTCTTTCTGTCATTCTTTCTCTCCGTCTTTCTGTCCGTCTTTATCTCCTTTCTTTGGCGTTCTTTCTTTTCTTGGTCGTTCTTTCTTTGTCTCTCCTTTGTCTCTTTTTTCTTTGTTTTGTCTCTTCTTTGTTTTTGTCTTTCTGTTGCGTCTTTTCATCAATTTATTTATTTTACTTTGTTTTTCTTTGCCATTATTTTGATGTTACATTTTAATGAACTTATATGAAAACTATTGAAGTAATGCCTGTGTTTGTTTTTATTATTATTGTGGTTTTTCTTTTTTTTTTTTTTCAAAATTGTTGGAATTGGAATTCAAAGTTTTATTTCATTTTTGCCTTACACATACACAAAATATTAATTTTATACCTAGCCTTATTTTACTGCATGGTTGTCTTACAATTTGTATAATTGTATTTTTATTTTTTCAGGTTTCCTATTTCTCTTTAACGTAGTTTTATCTTACCGGTATAAAATCAATTGAAATTATGCTTGATTGTTGTCTTTTAATTGTTTATCAGTTGTCTATTTACACATATTTTACGAAAATATTTAGAATTCATATCAGGTGACATTGCAATAGTGGTCTATTCAGCCCTTGAACTCTATGGTTGAGGGCCATACAAATAAATGTGACTTGACATGACATTGCCCTTGATTGTTAAATTTCTTTTTCTGAAATATGATCTTTCCATTAGATTTTTTATTAACGTTGTTTTGAAATCTGACTTCATATTTTACTGTATTCTATCGACTGATAACTCTAAGAACTACAGCAGCTGGAACAAACGGGCATTAGTTGAACATAACTCAATTGAAAGACGACAATGAAAATAAAGCAAGAGTAAAACAAGATGAAATCTCATACTTATTTATTGTATTTTTTTCTGTAGATCTTTGTGGAGTCATTGCTGTGTTCCAGCCGCCTGGAGAATGTGCGTCTGGCTGGTCAGCTGATGCACTGTTCCAAGGTATTTCAGCGCACTTTTTTCGGACTCTTGTGTTTATTTATATTTTGGTTTAATTCATTCTCTAAAATTTAAGTCACCGTGAGTAAAAATAGTGGGATAATGAGAGAAAATGTAATGCCTTTTTGTATGTCATCTGTATCACTGGAGGTCTTCTGGTAAAGTGTCAGTGCTCTCACCACAGCAGTTCCATTTATGCAGCATACAATCATTTGCGATTTTTGGCAGCAATGTTTTTGGATTCGTCTATAATTTCAGAATTACGATGATGATGCACATGAGTAAATACCGTATGCAGTTTCAAAGGTAGTTTGCCTTTATTTTACCTATCCACTGTTTTTTGTGCATTGTATTTACAGTGCACCGGACTATAAGGTACACAAAGTTTTTGGCCAATTTTGAGTTTTTAGGTGCGCCTTATTATAGTCCCGAAAATATAGTAAATGAACCAAGTGACTCTGGCGTTGTCTGGTATCCCCTCTAATTCACCCTGGTCATCCTGAAAGGGGGATTACCACTTGTGAGCTCCCTTCTCAAGGTTTGAGTTGTCCCTTGCCCGCATGTTGGTTTAAGATCAGGTGATTGTGTCATTGTAATCCTGTGCAGTCCTTTGAGAATTTTTTTTGTGATTTAGGGCTATATAAATAAATGTGACTTGACTTGTCTTGACTCTTGTTGAAGAGTCGAGCCCTAAAATGTCAATCATGACGTTGGGTTTCTGGCCAGGCTTGTCTCTGGCTGACTTTTTCTTTTTAATTATCCACCTATTGTTGTTCTTTGTTTCTCTTTGTGTGTTACGGTGGAGGATTCGAGCGATGGATTCAGTCCATGCGGTTGGCAAGGTGCTCGGGCTTGATGCGCGAGAGGGGGACTGAATCGAACACTCGGATCCTCCACTTTGCAAAACAAAGATGAACTAAGAACAATGACTGGTGGATAATTAAAAAAAAATCAGCCCGGTAACCTTATCCCAGCCCTCTCAAATAAAATATGAAGATGTTTTTAGGCTCAGCACTTCAGATCAACTTAATTGGTTCAGGCTTGGGCTTGTCCTGGCTTTAATACCTGCGGGCCTTGGTTTTAGACCCGATCTTACACCAACTCTGTTGTTTTTCCAGGTCAGCCAGGACGTCCCCGTCAGTTTGTCGTTGCGTGGAAAAGGCTATGCTGGTAAAGTGGCCTACGACAGCAGCTTGGCGTTAGTGCTGGCTGCTGCCCGGGAGTACTTCAACTCTTCCAGCACGCTAACGGACCCCTGCATGGGCCTGGCCAAGTGAGAATTTTAAAATCCACTTTCAGTTGTTGATGTCCCGAAAATGCTTTGGATAAAATCAAGTATCATTGATTGCTCACCCCAAAAAGCTCTGAAGCTCAATGTTTTCCATCGTCATTATTTCCCCTCTTGTAATTTCCCCCCTATTCATGCTGTTTGCATAATTATGCGACAGAACGGCAAGGGAAACAAGAGCGTACAATTTGTGTACTAAGCGGAGCGAACTGGGAATGATATTTATTAGGGCGAAGCGTGCGAGTCACATTTATCTGAATAAGGTTTGATTTGGCCCTAATGAAGCTGCTCATTTGGCCCAGCTGCAAAACACTCTTCTAATCTCCACCTTTTCTTATCAGCACTGCAAAACTGGTAATCATACAGCGCTCCCTTGCCGTTCACTTGTTCAGCTCTTTCTCTTATTTGAGAAAAGCTACCAGTTTGTAATTGCCCGGGACCAGTGTTCCCTCTAAGCTGCGCGCGTGTGCAATCGCGCACTGCCCGCACAGGGCTCAAAATTACTAATTAAGAAGCGACTCAAGTCAAAGTTACAGTGCATGAAGGTAAAAATATACGGGTTCCCCTGACGTGTCCTAAATGCAGTATTTTGAAGTCGAGTCGAAGGAGAACGAAGTTGAGTAAAGTTAGTAGAGTTTGTCGGGAAACCGCCTTCTTCGGCTCGGCTCACTAAAAGGAACCGGCTCTTTCGTGTCCTAAACGGCTCCTCGGGTTGTTTTTGCTTCTTTCATCCCAACATGACCAAATATTATGAAAAATTATGCACAAAATGACTTAAAGGAAGGGGGGAATAGAACAAAGAAGAAAAAAATACCAAAATGAAAAAGTAGTGAAAAGCTGAGAAAAAAAGAAACAAAAGGAGGAGAAAAAAAGAAGGAAACATTTAGAAAAAAGCCAGAAAAAAAGAAAAGAAAGAAATGTAGGAAACAAAGTAAATAGAGAACAAAAAGAAAAAAGTAACAGCTCGGTTAAAATAAACACAATGTGATTTTTAAAGGAATTAAAAAAAAAAAAAGAGGAAAAAAAACACAGAAAAAAGAAGAAAAAGTTTGCTGCATTCAAATAATTTCCAATTATATCAAGTGAATCTTGTTGCCACCATTGTACTTCCACTACAAAAATGTGATTAAGTACAGTTCTGTATCTTACAACCGACTCAATAAGCCCCCGAAAATGTTATTATGCAACAAAATATATCAGGAAATAAAAAGAAATTGATCTCTTGTGAAAGAACTGTAAGAACAAACGACGTTTGTAGGCTGTACAACCTTTGCAATAGTACATGAGTCCATTCATTCAAAAGAGAAAAATTATTTTGCATTGTCGGAAACTTAGCAAAATGTAACTTGATGTCAAGTTTTGGACTTGTTTGATCATTAATTATCTTGCCACACTTGGGATTATGGTTGCTCACTGTTGTTTCAAGCGCTGCTCACTGACTTTATGTGAACGCTCAGACCCCTGGAAGATTAGAGGGAACATTGCCCGAGACGCTGCAAAAGATATCGGTATAGCATGAAAGTGAAGCTCCTCAACTCACTTTATCGCGACTTTTGTTTAAATGACAAATCAATTCAACACGGCACATTTTGGTCAAACATGCTTGCTTTTTTAGGTGCTTTGTTTTTGGTGTGTAGCGGTTGGTTTAAAGTTTACAACTGCTTTTACATCAATGCTAATTCCCCTTAGCTTTTTGATGGCAATTTTCTGACCACTTCAGGTTAAATCATGTATTATGGTTCAATATTTGAGTGTTTGAATTGGGGCTAGCAAATAAATTAAACACTATTTATGAACTTACCATTTTAGAAATCATTTATGTGAACTAACTAATATGTGAAACTGAAAAAAGGAATAATTTAGTGTTTGTATTGAACACTCAAGCTGGTCCTGAATGTTTCAAGCTTTGGCAGGGGTGTCGAACTCATTTTAGCTTGGGGCCACATGCTAGAAAAAAATCTCTCAGGGGCCGGACTAGTGGATTACAGTATAGAGAAAGAAAGAGGGTGAAAAAGGAAAAAAGAGAAGTAAAGACAAACAAATGAAAGGGAAAGAGAAATAAAGAGAGCACAATATAGAAAGGGAGAAAAAGGAGAAAGAATGATACAAAAAGAGTTAAGATCTAGAAAAGGAGAAAGCGAGACAAAGGGAGAGAGAAAGCAAATAAAAGAATGGGAGAAGAGAAGGAGAAAGAGACAGGGAAAATGAGCTAGTGTGAGATACTGAGAGAGAGGGAGAGAGAGAGACATAGAAAGAGAGAGAGACATAGAGAAAGAGACATAGAGAGAGAGAGAGAATGTGAAAGAAAGGGTGAAAGAGAGAGAGAGAAAGAGAGGAAGTGAAAGAAAGGGTGAAAGAGAGAGAGAGAGAAAGAGAGGATGTGAAAGAAAGGGTGAAAGAGAGAGAAAGAGTGGATGTGAAAGAAAGGGTGAAAGAGAGAGAGAGTAAAAGAGAGGATGTGAAAGAGTGAAAGAGAGAGAGAGAGAGAGAGAGAGAGAGAGCGAGAGAGAGAGTAAGAGAGGATGTGAAAGAAAGGGTGAAAGAGAGAGAAAGAGTGGATGTGAAAGAAAGGGTGAAAGAGAGAGAGAGTAAAAGAGAGGATGTGAAAGAGTGAAAGAGAGCGAGAGAGAGAGTAAAAGAGAGGATGTGAAAGGTAGGATGTGAAAGAGAGAGAGTAAAAGAGAGGATGTGAAAGGTAGGATGTGAAAGAGAGAGTAAAAGAGAGGATGTGAAAGAGAGGATGTGAAAGAAAGTGAAAGAGAGGATGTGAAAGAAAGTGAAAGAGAGGATGTGAAAGAAGGAGTGAAAGAAAGAGTGAAAGCAAGACAGAGAGAGATAGAACAAGAGAGTGAGAAGAAAATAAGAGAACGTGAGAAAGACATAAAATGAGAGGAAGAAAGAGAGAGGTCGCTACAGTTGTTTAGTGAGTGGCATTTTAGATATGGAGTCTGAATGAATGTAAATATGCAGATTTTGTGGATGGCGAGCTGGCATAAAATACAATTTGTAAAAAAGTGACATAGGTATACTTTGCCTGTTTTGTATGAAGTATTAAAAATAGTCATAGGTGGTGTATATCAACAGATGTTGACTTTATAACTTATTAACGTATTTAATGGTTAAAGTGTTTCCATTATTGCTAATTTGATGTTGTCAATTATAACAACTTTTTGGATACGCTTCTGTTAATCTATTAGTAGTGTTAAGTTTGCAGTGTCAGACACTGTGGGAAATTTCTGAAATCTTGCAAACCCATGTTTTATGCTTCTTTTGAATGTATCCGCGGTGTGTTAAATGTGGGTGCTGTGGCCCCCAGGGCTTGCCTGCAGCTTATCAGTGACTGCCCGCCGGCAATCCAAGAGGAGCTGGACCTCATCGATGCCCTCAGCCAGCTGCAGGACTTTGGCGTCAACATCTTGCCGCTGCAAGGTAAATGCCTCCTGCTGTATTGAGATGTTTACAAAAGGCTTAATTTAAGTCCATCCACTCATGGTGTGGCTTCAATAAGAGGCCCAAACTTTTCAGAAAGCGGGCCAGATTTGGTAAGGTGAAAATGTGTGAGAGGAGACTATTCAGCCAGGCATTCTTGGAACAGTATTTAATATATTCACCCTCAGTGTTCTCGTTTGCCGGCGTCCCTGCGTCTTAGACGCATGATTTTTGCTGTGGACGCATAGTCTCAAATCAACTTTTTTTTGAAACAAAATTGTCATTATTACCCGATTACAGATCCGGCAGATGTTGTTTTGGTCTCGCGGTTCGAGTTTTTGTCTGCACACCGATCTCGAGTTGTGTTATGAAAAGTCCGTCTCTTTTTAGAGAACCGTCTTTTTCGGCTCAACTCATTCAAGAGAGCCGGCTCTCAAACGGCTCACTTGCTTTGATGCATGATATTACGAATTATGATTATTATTGTTTGATGCAGAAAATGAATTAATAATTTGATGTTTAAAACTGAATGAATATATAGATTTTTATTATATATGTGTCACCGATTTACAATTTCAACCTCGATAACAATAAATTTTGGGGAGCCATAGATCTCTTTTGGGACCCATAGATTTTTGAGCATGCGAAACCCCGGCACCCATCACTTTTCACAGCTAAAATGATCACTGCACCCTTTGTGGGTTAGCAGTGCTTGACAATCAGTGTTGCAAGCCCTTCGTAGCATTTTCATTTAACCCGCAGGGTCTTGTGAAAAAATGCTTCTGTGCTGTTGAAACAGCTTCCAGTTGCTTCACCCTTTCACAGCTTCGTTTCCAGTAAGCTTTTTGTAGTCTGCACGTTTTGTCTGGCAGTGCCTCTTGATATTCTATTCTTTGAAAACAACCATAGTCTCTTGGCAAATTAGATAAACGCAGTTGTTTCGGATTTCAGTGAAAAATAATCAAATTTCCACTTGTTGGAAATGGGGTAGGCTAGAATTCTCACGGAAATCCAAAGGGAAGGTGGCCAAATGGCTACTGCAATCATCTGATGAAATGGGGATTAGTTTATTTTTTTTTTTTTTATAAATAAACATTTTATACCCGGGTCAACGGTACTGGCGGGCCACGTATTATTTCTTAATTGACAGAGTGGGCGGGCTAGTAAAAATTCTATCACTGGCCTTAACTAGTCCCCAAGCCAGACTTTGGACATACCTGGGCTGTGGGCTACTTCATTTTTTGTTTTCAGTGGATTGTAAGAAATATTGAAGCGTATCAAAAACTGTTTCGTTATTGCACTTTTGATGATTTTTCAGGGGAGTTCTTGAACACATTTCATTTCTGTGTGGTGCTTATGAAGAGCAGCCAAAGAAATAATTGTATGGCTTTATAATTTCTGGGTATATTCTTTCTTACTAATCGTGATGTTTCTGTGATGAGTACATTTTGAAATGGTCAGCATATCAATATATGCGGCATGACATGTTTCAGTGACTGTTGACATCGCTCTGTCTCGTATTTGATTCCCAACAGTTAAGTGGTTAAATCACGATCATGTTAAAATCCTTCAGGATCGAATACTGTTCGATCGACCTCCTATTTTATCTCAGAATGGATGCTCCAACTAGTACTTGAATGAAACGAGGACTTAATTATTCAATTACTTCAGTACCTGTTACGCTTGAAATGACACTATTTTAACGTTTGAAACTTCCATCTATCCATTATCTGCACCGCTTATCCTCAATAGGGTCGCGGGGGTGCTGGAGCACATCCCAGTTATCTCCGGGCAGTGGACAGGGGACACCCTGAACTGGTTGCCAGCCAGTCACAGGGCACACAGGGACAGACAATTCGCTCGCTCATTCACACATAGGGACACTTCTTGCAAAGACACTACCTTATACAGATGTAAAATTGTATTCATGCCTATGCTCACTTTGCACAATGTTGACTATTTTTGCACTTAACGCATATTGCACTAATACGATCCCAAAACTGTATTTAACATCCTACATGCCCACATTTCTTGTGTAAATATTGTGTAAATTATAACCTTATCTTCTTTGTTTTCCTCACTGTTAAATGTGAAACTGGAGTGCCACGCCCAATTTCGTTGTCACAAGATGTTTAACCCATTTATTCTATTCTATTCTAATTTGGACCGGCCAATCAACCTGACATGCATGTTTTTTGGAATGTGGGAGTAAACCGGAGTGCCCGGAGGAAACCCACGCAGGGAGAACATGCAGACTCCACACAGGAGGTTTGATCTCACGACCTCAGAACTGTGCCGCTCGCGCGCTAACCACTGCGCCGCCGTTCTGCCCCGTTTGAAACTTGATTATGATTATTTTGTAAAGCATGTGATAAAATAAATGCATTTCATAGTGAAAAACCTTTTTTTCCCAATTAACTGCTTATCTGAAAAAACAACCTATGAACAAAGCCGAACCTTTGAATCTTTTTCCTCTGACACCTCCCCTCATTTCATTTTTTTTTCTATCAAATGTGCCCTGGTGCAAAATAGTGGGACAAAAGCCAGACCAAAGAAAAGGTTGTTTGTGTACGGTTATTGTTTGACTTTCTTCATAGCTCAGGGCTGCGCCATTGTGCCGCCTGTCTTGTATTTCCTAGAAAGAAGGCACAGGCACGCTCACGAGATTTTCTTATATTGTTCTCATCAAAACACACACACGGGCTGCATGAAAGGTTTCGATAATGGAGAAGCCCTTTCAGCTTCAGGTGACATGTGCGGCACATTCCACGTAATTACCGGTCCGCTCCTGTGGTAGGCCCAAAACATTCAAGACTTCAGAGTAAGAATAATCACAACTTGAGAATAGTTTTTCGGTGACATAAGCTATAAATATGTATTCGAGAAAACTATTTGCAGAAAATGTATCCAGTTAGACCCACACGGTTTTGTTTTTATGTTCTCGGGGGAAGAAAATGACATTTATATTGGCAGCAGGAGTTGCCAGTAGTCTCAAATAAAACCAAATAAACAGTTTAGCATTGTATAGTATAGTGAAGTCTCGGTTATCGCGGTTATTGGGGACCGAGACCACCCGGGAAAACTGAAAATCTGCGAAGTAGCGGCGCCCCTTCAAAAATGCTTAAAAAAAACGTATACAGGTATACAGTATACCCCCCCTGTATACAGTACACCATATAGACACATCTAGAGGAGAAGAACACCCATGTGCGGATGCTGTTCCTGGACTTCAGTTCAGCATTCAACACCATCATCCCACAACATCTGGTAGACAAAATGAGACTCCTGGGTTTCAACACCCCCCTGCGGAACTGGCTGCTGGACTTCCTCTGTGACAGACCCCAATCAGTGCGGATAGGTCAGAACAGTTCAGATGTCATCTACCTCAGCACGGGCTCCCCCCAAGGCTGCGTCCTAAGCCCCTTGCTGTTCACCTTGATGACACACGACTGCGTCCCTAGGTCCGCCACAAACCACATCGTGAAGTATGCTGACGACACAACAGTGGTGGGCCTCATCAGGGATGACAACGACCTAGCCTACAGAGAGGAGGTGGAGCAGTTGGTGGGCTGGTGCAGGGACAACAGCCTGGTCCTGAATGTTGACAAAACTAAAGAGATCATTGTCGACTTTAGGAAAAACCAGCCCAACCATGCCCCACTTTGCATCAACAACAAGGCTGTGGAGGTTGTCAGCAGTATCAAGTTCCTAGGGGTGCACATTACAAACAAACTCACCTGGTCCGTGAACACTGCATCACTGGTTAAGAGGGCACAGCAGCGCCTGTACTTCCTGCGGAGGATGAGGAGAGCCCACCTGCCCCCACCCTCCCTCATCACATTCTACAGGGGCACCATAGAGAGTATCCTGACCAGCTGTATCTCTGTGTGGTGTGGAGGCTGCAGCGCTACCGACTGGGGTAGTGTGAGGAGGGTAACGAGGACAGCAGAGAAAATAATCGGGACTACACTTCCCTCCATTCAGGACATTGGCCAGAAGCGCTGCCTATCCCATGCTAAGAACATTACCGGGGACCCCTCTCACCCCCATCATGGACTGTTCACTCTGCTAGCCTCTGGGAAGAGGTTCTGCAGTGTGCGGTGCAGGACCACCAGGCTCCGCAATAGTCTAGTCCCCCTGGCCATTAGACTGTTAAATGGTCAATCTAACATATAGTTAACTTAAATCTAAACGGCTGCTAATCTGACTTTTTGCACTACTGGCAGTTTTTTATAGCTTGCCACTCATTGCACATTCCTCTCTGCACTATGGTAATTACAGCGTTATTGTTACAGTGTTAATGTTACTGTGTACCTGACTTGTTAACCTGACTGCCCATTTTGCACATCTGGTTAGCTACTCTTCTTGCACTATCGGCACTATGGTAAAATACTATACGTAGCCAATTACAATACAACTTTATTTATATCTGTACATTCAAGGAAACTGTGGGGGTCAGATGCATCGACATTTCGTTCTGTATACACGTGTACTAGAATGACAATAAAGTAGATCTGAATCTGAATCTGAATATAGAATACGGGTAGAGAGAGAGAGAGTGTGAAATTCATGTTATAACAAAAAAAAACTGTAAAATATGTTGTCTGTTTACAATAACAATTGAGGGTCTAGAACACTGTTCTACCGAACAATTTACTTACGAACACCCAATTATCGTTATCAGCTTTCGAAAAACAAGCAAACACTACAATTAGCTAACATAATTAGTCCGTCGTTTTGCGCAACAAATGAACATTTAAAATTTCTATTTCTGGGGGTTTAAGATTACAATACCGTAAATTCCGGACTATAAGCCGCTACTTTTTTCCCAAATGTTCAGCCCTGCGGCTTATTCAGTGAAGCGGCCAATTTATGGATTTTTTCTAACGGCCACCAGCGGCGCTGGAGTATAAAAGGTAAGATTAAGACCAGTAGTATATGTGCGCCAAGAAAGACTGCAACCTCTAAGTTTAAGCATACATTGTCTGTAAAGTTAAGGTACGTTCCGGCATTGAGGAAGACGCCCTTGATGGCGATAGTTGTGAGGAGGAAGTTGAGGACGATCTACCGAGAATTGCGGTTTGAACAAATTTATTGACACTAATAACAGCAAACAAACAATGTGAGGTTTGAACAACCCTTCTCGACAATCTTAACAGCAATCAAGCATATTCACAATTTCGTTATGTCTGGCAATATGACGTTTTAACATTTTTTTCTGACATTTTTAACATCTTTGTTAGTGTCAATAGATCTGTCCAGGCCAAAGTCCCGCGATTCACAATTACGGGATGCTTTTTTTTTTAAGAGGCACGTTTGATACATTGCGAGCGTGATCCTAACTAGCGTGTTGGTACCTTTCAAAGGCACGGTTTGGGATGGAAGTTATATCATTATTATTAAAGCTTTGAAAACTCTCGGTGTACCGTCTTTTTTTGTAAATATGTGTAACCCATGTATAATATGTATTTGCAACTGTATATTTTTGTAACGTATTTATTTGTATTTATTTTGGACACTTATCCTGATATGTTTTGGACGGGCGAATTAAAAATAAGGGGCGTAACAAACGCGGGCTGACGGGAAGTGGGGTGAGTGTTTGTGGACACGGCGGACAATAGTGGATATATATTTTTCCCACCCTTACCTTTGGAAATATACACTTTTTTCCCCTGGATTACTTTCAACGGGACCCGGACTTTGCCGGTCTGCATCAAACCTTAAGTACCGGTATCATTTTCCGTTCATTTTGCCGGGTGTGATTTTTGGATTCTGTACTTTAATGAAGGATATTCAGTTACAATCGGGGGCTTGAAGTCGGGTCTGGGTAAATTTTGTGTTTGTGTTACATTTTTTATTATGGGCGCATGTGGCTTATATACAGGTTAAATATACAAGTTAAATGTTTAAAATAACAGATTGTTTCCCCATGCTAAATCAAATATGTTCTGTCACAAAGGTAATGTGCTCGTATAATGAAAATACAATAATGTGCAATGATTCCACTTTGCATTTGCCTATTTACGTTTTTTTTTTTTTCCTTTACATTATTTTAAAATCTTTGCATTCCTGTCTGACAGTGCGTCTGCGCTCGGACCGACTTTCTCTGGTGGAAGAGAGCGTAACCCAGTGCTCTACCGCCTACAGGCAGTCTACCACTCTGCTAAGGATGGCCTATCTTCTGCGAGTGGCAGGTACTCTCCATACTACTCCACATTTGCAAAATCTTGAATTCTGGTATTTATTTGCCCAGCGAAAAACTTGACAATTACAAGACCAATCTATAATGGTCTATATGAGAGACAGAGAGGAGAATACAGGGATTCCATGATATGCGATGTCATACCTGTCAACCTATGCGGTTTTGCCGTAAGAAGTACGTTTATTATACATTTTAAGACGTGTACAAGAAAATCTGCATGGAAAAACGCAAATGGGTACCATCCGGTATACACCGACTATCACAAAACGGCAAATCAATCAAGTCAAACGAGTTCACCGCGGAAGCCTCTATCAATAGAACAAAAAATAAAATACCAAAATGGAAAAACTAGTGAAAAGCTGAGAAAAAAAAGAGAAAAAAGTAGGAAAAATTCAGAAAAAAGCCAGAAAAAAGAAAGTAAAAAGGGAAAAAAGTAAATAGAGAACAAAAAGAAAAAAAGTAACAGCTAGGAAAAATAAACACAATGAGATTCTTCTTAAAGGAATTTAAAAAAAAACAGAAAAAACAGGGAAAAAGAAGAAAAGGTTTGTGTTGCATTCAAATAATTTCCAATTCTACCAAGTCAATCTTGTTGCCAACATTGTAATTCCACAAAAAAAATGTGATTAAATACAGTTGTGTATCGTGCAACCGACTCAATAAGCCCCCAAAAATGTTAGTATGATGTGACAAAAGAGACCAGGAAAAAAAAGAAATGGAAATCTTGTGGAAGAATTGTTGTAAAAACAAATGACGTTTGTAGGCAATCGTAATAGCTTTGCAATCATACATGAGTCAATTCATTCAAAAGTGAAAAATAATTTTGCATTGCCGAAAACTCGGCAAAAAGTAACGTGATGTCAAGTTTTGGACATGTTTGATAATGATTTAGTTGCCACACTTGGGGTTGCCGTTGCTCACTGTTGTTTCAAGCGTTGCTCACCGACTTTGTGTCAACGCTCAGACCCGTAAGGAAACTGACAGAGAACATTGCTTACCAGAAGTCTTCAACCAACGTATGCAAAAATAACTGACGTTTTCAAGAGTGATACAGCTTTGCATCATAATGGAGGAAAAAAGATCCACTGGGGCTACTTAGGACCATCATTACAAAGCTTCCACTCAAATTGATGGGAGTTAGTGCATGATGATGATGATGATGGCCACTCTCATAGAAAAAACATTTTCTGAAGGCCCATTTGAAAATCCACGCCTGTTACATGAGGCAAGTAAACAAACCCTTCAGGATGCTGTTTAGTCACCTTGCAGTCCCTAAACCACGTATCCTTCAAAGGCAGCCGGTCCCCCGCCACCCCCCACACACTGTCGCGTTTTATTTATTGGAAAATGTGTTTATTCCACCTCTCATCTTTTGTTGCCTGTGGTTAGAAAGCTTGCTGATTGCACCAGAGGAGGACAAAAACGTCACAAGGCCGATTAGTGGGAGATCCTTTTTAGACTGTTTTGTCGGAGGTTGAAGTCTTTCAATATTTTGGGTTATTATCAATGTTCCCTGTAATTTTCCTTACGGGTCTGAGCGTTCACCAAAGTCGGTGAGCAACGCTTGAAACAACACTGAGCAACGGCAATCCCAAGTGTGGCAAGATAATTCATTATCAAACATGTCCAAAACTTGACAACAACTTACATTTTGCTGAGTTTCCGGCAATGCAAAAATGTATTTCATTTTTGAATGAATTGACTAATGTATTATTGCAAAGGTTGTACGGCTTAAAAACGTCTTTTGTTTTTACAAAAATTCTTGCACAAGATTTACATTATTTTTTCCTAGTATCTTTTGTCGCATAATACTAACATTTTTGGGGGCTTATTTCGTCGGGTGCGTGATACACAACTGTATATAATCACATTTTTTATTGGAAGTACAATGTTGGCAACAATATTGACTTGGCATTATTGGAAATTATTTGAATGCAACACTGCAAAACTTTTTCTTCTTTTTCCCTGTTTTTTTCTATATTTTTTTTAATTCCTTTAAAAAATCGCATTGTGTTTATTTCTTCCTATGTTTTCTTTTCTTTTTTTCTGGCTTTTTTCTGAATTTTTCCTTTCTGTTTCTCTTCCTTTTGTTTCTTTTTTTCTCAACTTTTCACAACTTTTTCATTTTGGTATTTTTTTTCTTTTTTGTTCTATTTCCCCGTCCTTTAAGTCATTTTGGCGTGATTTTACATAATATTTGGTCACATAGGGATGAAAGAAGCAAAAACAATCTAAAGAGCCGTTTGGGACCGAGCCGAAGAAGCCGGTTCTCGAAAAACTCTACTGACTTTACTCAACTTCGTTCTACTTCGACCTTGACTTCAACATACCACATTTAGAAGACAACGTCAGGGGAACCCTTGTATTTTTACCTTCATGCACTGTAACTTTGACTTCTTAATTAGCAATTTGGAGCCCTGATTTTTGTGAGCCGGCTAGATTTTCTTGTGCGCGGGAAAGCCCTGGGTAGTGCGCAATTGCGCACACACGCAGCTTAGAGGGAACATTGGTTACCATCATTCACTCAATCAGACATCTAACATTTGAAAAAAATGAGCTTCTTTCTATGTTTGGCATCAGTTTTCAATCAACAGGGAATTATGGGAAAAAAAGGTTTGGAAATAAAAACGGCAAGTAATAGATGCCGCCCTAGGCATCTGTTTGCTTGGCTACCAAACAGATTATTCTGTTTCCCTTCTATTACAACCTTGACACAGCATGATGTGATTGATGGTTGCGCTGCATTTACATAAGGTTCGATGCCCCTCAGGCAACTCGAATTTTTACACAGTTTGTTTATCGCCCGGTTCGGAGCAGACACCATCAATCCGAGACGTTTCTCAGAAATACGGCTTTGAGGAAATAAGGTATCGATAAAATATCTTCCTGAGAACTACCATATCCTCTCAGTTTCTTACAGACATAAGAAACAAATGTTAACTTCTGTAAAAGAAAGAAAAGTGTGTGACGAGAACATACACTAATATTAAATCTCATTGATTCAAATTTTGACTTCTACAAGACTCTTCAATAGATTAGAATAGAAGTCTTTATTGTCATTGATATCAACTTGTATGCAATGAGATTAGACATGTAATAAAGACCTTAAAGAGAAAAGGATGATAGAAAGACTGTTGAAATGAATAGGCAAACCATACTTACAACATACTGCTTAAAATGATATAATATAAGTTAGAATAATAATGCAATAAAATAATAGGGCACTGTAATAGCAGTGTCTAAAACTCATGACAAAAAGTTGCCTGCCCAGCCATAAAGTGTCCTGCCACATTTTTCACAACTTGAAACACAATAAGACGACTCATCGCAATAAATAAAAAACATTGTTGTAAAGTATTAAAGATTGATAATCAGAATATATAACAGAACAATCTATCTGCTATCTGGTAATCCTGGAAGGGGGATACCACATGTGCAGTCCCTTCTCAAGGTTTCTTCATTTTCCTCATGTTGAGGTTTTTTAGTTTTTCCTTGCCTTCATGTTGGTTCCAGATCAGGGGATGGTGTAATAATAGTCTGAAAAATAGTCTGTGTAATAACCTGTGAAGCCCTTTGAGACTCTTTGTGATCAAGGGCGTCACAGATAAAAATTACTTGACTTGACTAACTACACTTTAAAATTAAGTTTATTATAAATCTACTTATAACATTCATTGCATGTATATAACATCGCTGTTTTCTATCTGCCATCATTGTGTACCTGTATTACTCATCTTCATTCATGCAAAGTTTGAGTTGCGTCGTCTGTTACAAGCCACGTGAACGCCTCTTTCCACAATGCTTTTAATTTACGTTTTGTTGCGTCATAAATTTTGTCAGCTTCTTTTGAATCTTCTGGGGCTGAGATTTTGGCCTGATTCCTAACCACTTATCCATTTGTCTTGTGTTCTCTGTGCGTCTACTTTGAAAAACGATATGCAAATGTACGACCTTATAACGCTCTGGAAAATTCCGGAAGCAGGAAGTTTATCGATGCAGGCTTCTGATTGGCTGCCAAGTATGCAAATTGGCAAACGAACCGAAATTCCGAAATTTCCAAACCGGACGAAGCTTTCGAAATCAGAATAAGGAAACGTTTGATTTGAAAAAAAAAAAAATAAATCCTTTCTTTTTTTTTTCCCTTGAAAAAGTTGTAGGCAGAGACGTTTCGTAAGTTGTACGCCCGACGTAAAAGATGTACGCCCTGGGCGTGCGGGCAGACGTTGTTTCAGACACTGTATATATATATGTATGTGTTTCCTTCCTTATAAGGCTTTATAAAGCTTTCAATTTCTTGTGGCTCTTTTGACATTTTAGGTCGCCTACTGCTGACGTTACATGTGGACAGGGGTGTCAAACTGGTTTTATCTGGGGGCCACAAATGCTATAAAAAAAATCTCACGGGGGCCGGACTAGTAAGTTCAAGAGAGAGAGGGAGAAAGAGAAAGAGAGGGAGGGAAAGAGAGCGCGATAAACAGATGGGAACAAGGGAGACAGAGTAACAGTGAGAGAAAGAGAGCAGAATAGAGATATGAATGGAGAAGCGGGGAATGAATATAGAGAGAAAAAGAAAGTGAAAAAGGAGAAAGATAAAAAGAATAAGAGAAGTGAAATGACAGAAAGAAAAAGAGTCAGCAGGGTAGAGAGGGGGGAGAGGGAGGGAGAGAGAGAGAGAGGGAGAGGGGGAAAGAGAAAGTTAGAGAGTGAACAGTAAGAAATGGAGGGAGAAATAAATAAACAAGTAGTGAGTCAGAGAGAAATGGAGAAATTCTACCACCATTGTTTTGCAAGTGTTAACTGGCTTTGGTGACATCCAGTGGAACTATTGAAAACTACAGCTCATTTTCCTCTTGCGCTTCTCTCACTGTTGTCTTGGGGGGTGGATTTTAACCATTGGTGTGCCTGATCTGACCCGCGGTCCGCCTGTTTGACACCTGTGCACTAGAAGTATAAATCCATCTTAAACAAGAGTGAAATGTACTTTCTGTTGCTCCAAAAAGCTCAATACAAGGTTCCCATTTCATTATTACGTGCCATAAAATCAAATAGATGAACTCCATTGAATTATACTGGTGGTGTTTTTTTTTTTTAAAGTGCCACACTAGCTCTATTCTAGATAACCTAAATAAGTCTACATTGTAATTAAACTTTGTTAGTGTTTCAGTTACTGGCAAAGGAAAAACCTTTGTCTACACCAAGACAGACCTGCATAGATAGATAGATATAGATTGATAGATAGATACTTTATTCATCCCCGTAGGGAAATTCGCACTTCCAGCAGAATCCTTGTGTTGACAAATAAAACAATAATAGAAAAAGGAATATATTACATAAATACCCAATGTATCGTGTTGATATAGAGCACAGGTGTCAAACAGGCGGCCTGCGGGCCAGATCAGGCCCGCTAAGGGATTGAATCCGGCCCGCGAGACAAAAGAGCAAAAGAAGTTAAAATACACAGAGAGAGAAAGAGACAAAGAGCAACAAAGGCAGAGAAAGAGACACAGAGTGAAAGAGGGAGAGAGACAGAGAGTGGGGGAAAAGGGCTGGAAAAGAGAAAGAGAGAGAGAGAAAAAGATACAAGTACAGTGTCTTTGTTCGAGGCACCTGTCTTTGGCAACATCAAGTGGACATATTTCAACCTGCAGCTGTTTTTTCTCTTGCGCTTCTCTGAGTGTTGTCTCGCGGGCCGGATTCAATCCCTTAGCGGGCCTGATCTGGCCCGAGGGACGCCTGTTTGACACCTTTTTTTTCCCCGTCTCTAGGGTTATATCATTTATGGCAAAAAATAGACCGTAAACGCTTGGTGAATGCCAACACTAAAAAGCAATCCCGCCGACGCTGTGTACCGTAGCGACGATTCTCGCATTTGCGGCTTCTTCCTCCATATTTAATTTGCGGCCGGCGGAGATGAAGAGCCACCGCAGTAACCTCATTTACTGGGGCGGGCGGCCATTAATATGCCGCCTTGTCACGCCGACCCCCGCAAGAAGGAGTGAGATTTATTGCGACAGATGCTCGACGTGATGAGCAGGATTATGAGTTTAGCATGTTCAAGGAGATGAGAGGGGAATTTTTCAACCTTTTTTACAGGCAGGAACAATGTTCCTTCGAAGCTGCGTGTGTGCGCAGTCGCGCACTACCCAGAGCTTCTCCGCGCACAAGAAAATTGAGCCGGCTCGTAAAACTCAGGGCTCGAAATTGATAATTAAGAAGCGAATTAAGTCAAAGTTACGGTGCATGAAGGTAAAAATACACGGGTTCCCCTGACGCTGTCTTCTAAATGCGGTATTTTGAAGTCAAGGTCGAAGTAGAACGAAGTGGAGTCAAGTCAGTAGAGTTTTTCGAGAACCGGCTTCTTCGGCTCGGCTCACTAAAAGGAACCGGCTCTTTCGGGTCATAAACGGCTCTTCGGGTTGTTTTTGCTTCTTTCATCCCTATATGACTAAATATTATGTAAAATTATGCACAAAATGACTTAAAGGAAGGGGGAATGTTCCAAAAAAGAAAAAAAATACCAAAATGAAAAAGTAGTAAAAAGAAACATAGGGGAAGAGAAACAGGAAGGAAAAATTCAGAAAAAAGACAGAAAAAAGAAAAGAAAGAAACAAAGGAAAAAAAGTACATAAATTATGTAAAATTATGCACAAAATGACTTAAAGGCAAGGGGAATAGAACAAAAAAGAAAAAAATACCAAAAATTTTTGAAAAGCTGAGAAGAAACAAAAGGAGAGAAAAAGAAAAAAAAGAGCAGGAAAAATTCAGAAAAAAAGCCAGAAGATAAGAAATAAAGGAAAAAAGGTAATAGAGAACAAAATAGCAAGAAAAAAGTAACAGTTAGGAAAAAATAAACACATTGAGATTTAAAAAAAAAAAAAAGAATTTAAAAAAAAGGAGAAATAAACAGGGAAAAAGAGGAAAAAGTTTGTGTTGCATTCAAATAATTTCCAATTCTATCAAGTCAATCTTGCTGCCAACATTGTACTTCCACTACAAAATGTGATTAAATACAGTTGTGTATCGTGCAACCGACTCAATAAGCCCCAAAATGTTAGTATTATGCGACAAAAGATACCAGGAAAAAAAAGAAAAGGAAATCTTGTGAAAGAATTGTTAAAACAAATGACATTTGTAGGCCGTACAACCTTTGCAATAATACATGAGTCGATTCATTCAAAAGTGAAAAATAATTTTGGATTGCCGGAAACTCAGCAAAATGTAGGTTGCTGTCAAGTTTTGGACATGTTTGATAATGATTTAGTTGCCACACTTGGGATTATGGTTGCTCACTGTTGTTTCAAGCGTTGCTCACCGACTTTGTGTGAACGCTCACACCCGTAAGGAAAATGACAGGGAACATTGGGCAGAAATGATATGTTCTTGTGTGTGTTTGCGTGAAGGGAACGATGAGGCCACCCGCAAAGGCCAAGTGTTGACTCTGCTCGCTGAGCAAGCCCTGCAGTGTTTGGACTTCAAGGCTTCGTACATCCATTGTCAGGACCTCATGGCTCAAGGTGCGTTGAGGGGGAAAAGCTATCTTAAAGGGATACCGAAATTCGAAAACATAAAAAATGTGAGAAAATACTACATGTTTTTCGCATAATATCTGTATATATGTCATTGGTATATTCCAATAATCTTCAGGAAATATGTCTCATCTCTGACTTCCTGAGCTCAGACGTCATGTGAAAACACCAGCACCCTAGCAAGCCCATCACAATAGTTGTTTACATGTTAGTCCAAAAGTTTTTGAGCGTTTTAAGCCAAGTTTTGGTAGTTTTTGTGGAGATTGCCTAGGATTTGTGTCATAGGTGGGTGCAGCAATGGTACAACAAATGGCGAACAAACCAAAATGGGGCGAACTGGGAAAAATAGCACACTGATGGCTAGCAGGCTCAACTAGTTGGTACATGGCAGTCTAGGCGGCTGCTAAAAATGTCTAAACGAGCCCGATCGCTAGAAAAAGGGGAGGCTGGTCGAACAAACATGCAGTAAGCAGCCAGGATAACCGAGAGTCAACAACAACAACAAAAACGATGACGTCAATGAACAAAAAAACAGCCATAAATGTACCAAATGATCACAGCAGACTAGCCGGATACTATTGAGGGCAAAGCAGGACCTATTGGCAGAATAAAGAGGCTGTCTGATTAAAAACTTGCACTAAGCAGCCACGATAACTGGGAGCCAACAAACACAACCCCAGCGGTGGAAAAAACAATTGGCAAAGTAGGCTGGCCAGCTAGCTAACTGCTCACGGGGTTAACCTGGAAGCCTTCCGAGCCCGCACTCAAACCGGGGAGCTACCTGGACAATATTATGTTAATTGCAAGACACGCGTCAGAAAACGCGAAAGAAAAAGTCCTAATCACGTACCTAAAAGTTGGTGAAGGCAAAAAAGGAATGCACGCTGTACACGACGGCAGGTTAATTTAGAGTAATCTAAAAGTAATTGAAAGTAATCCAGTTAAAGTAACCCAACCCAACCCTGTTGGTGACACATTTTACAACACAAGCTGCCATAGAGATACAATTGCTTTTGAGGAAAAACTGAGTGGAGAGGAGATTTTCAAATCCGGCATATCCTACATTCATTGTTTTTTTTTTTGTTTTTTTTTTAGGGTCAATTTTTTATTGATGGTGCTGTAATTTTATGTAATTAGCCTGCTTGCATCCCGCTCAAGCAGTCCAATTCAAGGTCGACTGCGTTTGTGTACGCTCCACTCAGGAGAGCGATTACCAGCACATAATGTATCGCCGTGTGTAATGGTTCTCTGTGTGCTTCACACAATTAGCCTGCAGGGATTCAATGTGATTATGTTTTGTCTGGTCTTGCTTACCCAAAAAAAAAAGTTGTACAAAAGAAATTTGCTCCTGGGGAAATCGCTCTGAGGGATGTGGGAGTTGTTTTGAGAGAATCGGACATGCCTCTGTTCATTTTAAGCAGGGTTGGGTAGGGTTACTTTAACTTGATTACTTTCAATGACTTTTGGATGACTCCAATACCAAATATGCTAATAAATAAATAAAATAAAATGATGACTCACAACACGTGGTAAGCTTTCTCTCCTGGCTTTGATCTCTGTGATCTCCGGCAAAAAGAACATCAAATGCGACAGAAACTAAATGAAAATAAACAGCTTGCCAACATCATTTTTGCCGTTCCATGTATTCCGTTACTCCCCAAGCCTGCACAACATTTAGTCATTTTATTCATATTTAGTTTCTTTTGTACCGTATTTTCCGCACTATAAGGCGCACCTAAAAGCCTTTGATGTTTCTGTGATGAGTCTATTTTTAAACTAAATTAATTTCAAAGTGTTTATTGTCATATGCACAGTAAAGAACCCCGTTTCCCTGCACAATAAAATTCTTACTTTGCTGTCCACACAGTTGCCAGCAAAAAACAAAATGGAAACTAAGAAATTTGGTGACATCGTACGGATACCGCATCCGCACGTGTCTACGACACGTATTTGCAAGCTTTCGGAATGTTAAGGGAGTAGTAAGTTCGACTGAGCTATCTGACTGTTTTGTCGACGTTCCCATTGTAGCCCCTTATAATCCGGTGCGCCTTATGTATGGAAAATATAGGACCAAAAACTATTTTTTGGAGGTGCGCCCTATAACCCGGTGCACCTTATAGTGCGGAAACTACGGTATTTTATTAGCATATTTGGTATTGGAGTAATCTAAAAGTGATTGAAAGTAATCAAGTTAAAGTAACCCTACCCAACCCTGATTTTAAGGTTACAGTCCAGCCTGGGAGGTTTGCAGTCTGCTTGGCCAGTGCGAAGGTTTCGCCGACATGGAAGCAAGACGGCAGCTGTTGGCTTTTTCGCTCACGCATTGTCCACCGGATAACATTCACGCCCTACTGGCTGCTTCCAGTGATCTGCAAACTCAGGTTTTTTCCTCATCAATGTTTTTCGTAGTTGAGCTGTCAGTAGTTTGTTGTAACTATTAGAAAAACATATGAAGCCGGTAACAGTAAGGCGCACGAGAAGGTGTCCTACCCCAAACCTTTTTGTTTTTGTTTTCTCTAATGCAGGGGTTGGGAACCTTTTTGACTCAGCCATAAAAGCAAAATATATTAATTTTCTTTTGGGAAAGAGCCACAGCATATATTATGAGACAAATCTACTAAATTGCTAAACCTGCGCTCCAGACAAAAGCTTAGTCTTCAGCATATTTATTTTTGATGATTTGATCAAAATGATTAAAAGAGAATAATGGCAGAGCCTGTGTCCCAAAATCAACAAACATACCACTTTAAACTTGTCTCTTTCCTGCAATGACTCAAGATCGTTTTTTTTTTGCATACATATTGGTTTCAAAACCAGATGCAAGCAGTGTTGTGTTGTTGTTTGACACCTGTGCCTTATACATTGTTTTCGCTTCACGTTTGAAATCTGGAACTCAATGTTGCAAAAACCACTGTGAAACCAACAATGTTTTTAAAAAAATAAAATAATAAAATTATGAGGTTGCAGGCGCCGCCATTTTTATGAGGCAGTTGTTCGTTGGTCTTTTTCATTTTCAATTGTATCACGGCACAAATATAGATATATGATTCGTTTACATGTCTGTTTATTTATTAATGTGGGGTCAAACCTTTGCCTGAGTACATTTTTTTGCCAATACCTATTTACAGTTACAGTGGAACCTCGGTTCTCAACCATAATTCGTTCCAGAACCCTGTTCGAAAACCGATTTGTTCGATCACCGAAATCATTTTTCCCATTAAAAATCATGTAAATCGTTTTAATCCGTTCCAACACCCTGAATGTTTACCTTGAATGTTTAACGTAAACATGAAGCTAACCCAGGCTAATGGTACGTTCGCGTTATCGTAATCTTCCGTACGAAAGATTACGCTAACATGAACGTGTAAAAATAAAAAAAAGTATAAAGAAAATAATTATGAATAGGATTTCTTACCTTTGTGGTGGTCAGCAGAAGGCGCAGGTGGACAGTGCGGTATTCCCTCGCAAGATCAGACACTCGCACACCTCCTTCATATTTTGCTATTATTTCTTTCTTAAATGCAATAGTTGTACGCACTACTTTTCTTTTTTCACCTGTAGCAACTTTGCTGCTTGCACTGACTTTCTTCTGAGGCATAATTAGGGGCTAAAACACCCGTACGCCGCTCAGCATGGCACCCTAGCGTACGCACTCACGCATTACCGGCGTTCGAACTCCGATTTTTTGACCGAACAGCAAAGCAAGAATTTTGGTCGGACTCCCATTTGTTCGAACTGAGAGGCGTTCGAAAACCGAGGTTCCACTGTATTTAAAATTTCCACTGTGGTCCTTGTCATTGAAAGCGCTTCAACACATTATGTCTCCTAATGATGAGCTGTTTAATTGACCAAAACAAATGTTAAAGTCTGCGCAATAGAAAGACATTCTTGCGTCAAACTCTTGTATTCTCAGTATAAAGATTAACCGTCATCTGTTTGTGACTGCTTCCCGGGTGCCACAGGTGTTGTACCAGGCAGTCAACTACCAAATGGAGCCAGAGACTCTTGAGGATGTGAGAGAAGCAGATGAGAGCAACTCATCCAAGGTGTGTTTATGTCCATTTGCTTCATTTGTTCTACCGTGCCTCCATCGCAGTCTTCTTTCTCTCTCTCTCTCTCTGTCTCTGTCTCTCTATGTCTCTCTGTCTATGTCTTTGTCTCTCTCTATATGTCTCTCTGTCTATGTCTCTTTTTCTCTGTCTCTCTCTCTGTCTCTTTCTCTGTCTCTCTCGGTCTCTCTCTCTCGGTCTCTCTCTCTGTCTCTGTCTCTCTCTCTGTGTCTCTGTCTCTCTGTGTCTCTCTTTCTCTCTGTGTCTCTATCTCTCTGTGCCTCTGTCTCTCTGTGTCTCTGTCTCTCTGTGTCTCTGTCTCTCTCTCTGTCTCTCTCTCTGTCTCTCTCTCAGATTCAGATTCAGATCTACTTTATTGTCATTCTAGTACACGTGTATACAGAACGAAATGTCGATGCATCTGACCCCCACAGTTTCTTTGAATGTACAGATATAAATAAAGTTGTATTGTATTTTGGCTACGTATAGTATTTTACCATAGTGCCGATAGTGCAAGAAGAGTAGCTAACCAGATGTGCAAAATGGGCAGTCAGGTTAACAAGTCAGGTACACAGTAACATTAACACTGTAACAATAACGCTGTAATTACAGTAGTGCAGAGAGCAATGTGCAAGGAGTGGCAAGCTATAAAAAAACTGCCAGTAGTGCAAAAAGTCAGATTAGCAGCCGTTTAGATTTAAGTTAACTATATGTTAGATTGACCATTTAACAGTCTAATGGCCAGGGGGACTAGACTATTGCGGAGCCTGGTGGTCCTGCACCGCACACTGCAGTACCTCTTCCCAGAGGCTAGCAGAGTGAACAGTCCATGATGGGGGTGAGAGGGGTCCCCGGTAATGTTCTTAGCATGGGATAGGCAGCGCTTCTGGCCAATGTCCTGAATGGAGGGAAGTGTAGTCCCGATTATTTTCTCTGCTGTCCTCGTTACCCTCCTCACACTACCCCAGTCGGTAGCGCTGCAGCCTCCACACCACACAGAGATACAGCTGGTCAGGATACTCTCTATGGTGCCCCTGTAGAATGTGATGAGGGAGGGTGGGGGCAGGTGGCCTCTCCTCATCCTCCGCAGGAAGTACAGGCGCTGCTGTGCCCTCTTAACCAGTGATGCAGTGTTCACGGACCAGGTGAGTTTGTTGGTAATGTGCACCCCTAGGAACTTGATACTGCTGACAACCTCCACAGCCTTGTTGTTGATGCAAAGTGGGGCATGGTTGGGCTGGTTTTTCCTAAAGTCGACAATGATCTCTTTAGTTTTGTCAACATTCAGGACCAGGCTGTTGTCCCTGCACCAGCCCACCAACTGCTCCACCTCCTCTCTTTAGGCCAGGTTGTTGTCATCCCTGATGAGGCCCACCACTGTTGTGTCGTCAGCATACTTCACGATGTGGTTTGTGGCGGACCTAGGGACGCAGTCGTGTGTCATCAAGGTGAACAGCAAGGGGCTTAGGACGCAGCCTTGGGGGGAGCCCGTGCTGAGGTAGATGGCATCTGAACTGTTCTGACCTATCCGCACTGATTGGGGTCTGTCACAGAGGAAGTCCAGCAGCCAGTTCCGCAGGGGGGTGTTGAAACCCAGGAGTCTCATTTTGTCTACCAGATGTTGTGGGATGATGGTGTTCTGTCTCTCTCTCTGTCTCTATATATCTCTGTCTCTCTCTCTCTCTCTCTCTCTGTCTCTCTGTCTCTCTATGTCTCTCTCTGTCCATGTCTCTCTCTCTCTCTCTCTCTGTCTCTCTATGTCTGCCTATGTCTCTCTATTTCTCTATCTCTGTCTATGTCTCTCTCTCTCTCTCTCTCTCTGCCTATGTCTCTCTCTGCCTATGTCTCTGTCTCTGTCTGTCTGTCCCTCGCTCTCGCTCTCTCCTCTCTGTCTATGTCTCTCGCGCTCTCGCTCTCGCTCACTCTCTCTCGCTCTCTCTCTCTCTTTCACACTCTCTCTCTCTCTTACACCCCTCCGCTCTCTCACACTAGTCGATTACCTTATTGTCTACGCTTTTTAACAACCGACTTTGTGTGATTTCCTGCAGCCATCCTGCATATTTAATGAGGTGTAAATCCGGTGTTAAGGTTGCTGGGTTCTTTTGGATTATTTATGCTTCTTTTCCCCTCTCTCTTCAGACGGGCCAGCTTAGACATTGAGTGGGCATTTAATGTTGTCTCCTTTTGTGTATGGATGGCTACTCATCTGAAGCTATCTGTTGTCATTTTGTTGTGTCTTGGTCCTCACCTTTGAAGACGCCGGCGCCCTCCAGACATCTTGTGGGGCGCCTGCGCTTTTTTTTTTTTCTTCGTAAAAACAAACAACTTGAGTGAGTGAGTGTTTAAAGAATTGATGACACATCCAGCTGCCAGCCCACTTGCCCTCCAAATGTGACTTTTGAAATACTTCTCCATTGTTGTGGGAAAAGACAATTAACTTATTCACTGCCAAGAATTCCACCAATGCAGTGTTCTCGTTTGCTGGCGTCCCTGCGTCCTAGACGCATGATTTTTGGTTGGGACGCATTGTCTCAAGTCATCGTGCGTCCCCGGACGCAACTTTTTTGCCCCAAAATTGTCATTATTAGCCGATTACTTTTTTTAACAAAGATTTACCGCACTCCAAACTTTTCGTCAGGTAGATCCGTCATTGTTGTTTTGGTCTCGTGGTTCGAGTTTCCGTCCGCACGCCGATCTCGGCAAACGAGATCTCGTTTCTTCGAGATGACGTCATTGTTGTGGTGCTTGTCGTTGAGTGAAGGCTAAGTATGCCTCCAAAAAAACGGTTAGTATTAGGTGAAAATCAACGCAAAATTGGTAATTTCTTCAGTAATAAGTCGAAACAAAATGCAGAAAGTGCTAACAACGGCAATAATTCCGGCACAAAAAAACGGCGGAGACATTCATACCCGTCAACCTGTACGTTTTTGCCGTACAAAGAACGGTTCTTATGCATTTTAAGACGTGTACGACGTACAAGAAAATCTGTATGGAAAAACGCAAATTTGTCAATTATATGGGTACCATCCGGTATACACAGACTATCACGAAAACGGCAAATCAATCAAGTCAAACGAGTTGTGTAGTGAAAGGAAGTCCGTCTTATTTTAGAGAACCGGCTTTTTCGGCTCAACTCATTCAAGAGAGCCGGCTCTCCAACGGCTCACTTGCTTTGATGCATTATATTACGAATTATTATGTTGTATAAAGAAGTTAGGAAAAAAAGGAAGTATAAAAGGAGAAAATTAAGAAAAGACAGGTTTGTGGTTATCCCTTTAATCGGTATATTACCAACAATAATTTGATGCAGAAAATGAATTCATAATTTGATGATTAAAACTGAATGAATATATAGATTTAAATGATATATTTGTCACCGATTTACAATTTCAACCTGGATAAGACTCAATTTCGGGGAGCCATAGATTTTTGAGCACGCGAGTCCACGGGACCCATCACTTTTCACAGCTAAAATGAACACTGCCAATGTAACCCTGTAGATGGCAATGTGGAGTCACTTTGGATATGGATATTGTCACTTATTTTGAGGGGAAGATAACGATTAGGTGTTCAACCCTAGCCTGTCAGGTTATTTATGTGGTAAAGAAATTCAACACGTAGAAAGTCCATCAAGTATAAACACTTGATAATCGTAACGATTGCTGTTTTCCTGACTATATCTGTAGAGCTCATCCTTTTATCAGTCGTGCCCACCTTTTTTCATATATCATCGTTCTCACAGGATTATGCACTGCAAATAAACAAAAAGATTATTCGTCGGTAAATGTTAATTTACATAAATATTTCAGCCAAGTTTTGTGCAGTGGCTCAATTTCGCTCCTGGTTGCAGATGGAATAAAGTAGAACTAATGGCTTTCAAATCATGAGCCGCATCAATCACATTTCTTCTTGTCCTCCAGCGTTGTGGTTCGAGCAGTCTCATTCTTTGCCAAAAGCTAGCGTCATATTCTTCTATGTTCGATAGAATTAAGCAGATTACTGTCTTGTCTTTAAGTGGAAAGCTCGCATCATTTTTAGGCTCATGTTTTTTGTTTTTTTTTTGTTAATCCTGAAAATGTTTATTAACTTGGCCCAAAACAAACATCAACACCTCAGCCCAGAATATTTGGTGTTTTCTCTAGCAGATAAAGCTTGCATCTTATTTTTCCATGCCAAAAGTCATGTTTTCGTCTCCGCCAAATAGCACCATTTTCTTTTTTTTTTTTCTTTTCTTTTTTTTTTTTTTTTGATAATCTTGTGTGTTCTAAAGCAATAAATAGCTGAGTTTTATTGGCCCTAAATTAGCACCATTATCAGCTTTGTCCAAGCTTGTGTCATTATAACTGGAAAAATAATTTGTCATAAAAAACAACTGTCTTTTCTTTGCCCCAAATTAGTATTTTGTTCTCTATTGAAATCTCGCATTGTCTTTTTCCATAGTTTTATATTTCTTTAATTAGTGTTATTTTCTCGTGGCAAAAGCTTGCTTCATCTTATTCTACAAAGAAGTTACTTTTTCTGCGCAAATAATAGCGCTGTGTTCGCTGCCCTAAATGAGAATTTTCTTAAACTTTGAAATCTGTTGGTCCTGTGTCGAAAACTTGTCGTCTCTTAAAGCTTAAAAATGCTGGGTTTTAATGTCCCAAATGAGCGTCATCTTATTCTAAAGTCTAGTCACATTTTTTTGTCTAACCTTTATTCACAGAGAGTTTCAAGGCTACAATAATGGTAGTTACAAATTCCCTAATCTCAAACCTATATGAAGGGAAAGAATAATTAAAAAAAAAAACACCAGCATGAGGAAAATTGAGAAACCTTGAAAAGGTACCTACCGCCCATTCAAGTTTCTGGGTACTTACTTGTCAGCTGACCTCACATGGACTGTCAATGCTATCGATATATTGAAGTCAGCCAGACAAAGGCTCTACTTTTTTCGTCAACTGAAATCATTCGGAGTCCGTCAATCCATTCTAGTCAATTTTCATTCATTGAATCCGTTTTAACTAGGTCAATCACAGTTTGGTTTGGTCGCGTCAATCAGAAAGAATTGTCAAAGATGGAATCAGTCGTGAGGACGGCAGAGGAAATAATAGGTACTGGCCTCCCGTCCCTGCAAAGTATCTACATCGATCGAACTAGAAAACGGACCCTAAAAATTATAGACGATCCCAGTCACCCTGCTCGCAGGTACTTTGATTACCTGCCGTCAGGTCGCCGTCTTCACTCCATTGTGAGCAAGACTACACGTCTTAAAGAGAGTTTTTACCCTTTTATCCTATGGGTCCAAAGCTTCCAGCAGTAGCGCTAAGGAAGAAACAAAAACATGATAAACATGGAAAGAAGCTTGCGATGCTCAAGGAAAACAAAGAAAGCACATGAATTACTGCGCTAATCTACACGTTCAAGAGCATTCTCTTATTTCTATATTTCATGTTGAGGATGTCTGTACAGCCCTATGAGACTTGATGACTGAAATTGTAAAAAAGTTCAAGACAGCAATCAGGGAGATTCTTATCTCAACCTAATGGGTGATGCAGAAGGTTTCAAGCACTGTTTAGTGCTAGTTAACTAAAGCATTATACCAATGCCTACAGGCTCACTCATCACCTGTGACCTTTCTAAAGAAAATGAGCGCCCTTTTTAACGCCAAATTATTCATCACCATCATGAGAAAAGATGATGTACGCAAACTGCCTTATTCCAACAGTGCATGAGTATCTCAATTGTATACCTAACTACCGTATTTTCTGCACTCGCAGGCGCACCGGATATAAGGTGTACCCGTCCAAAAATAGTATTTTGTCATACATTTGGAATACATAAGGTGCACTAGGCGAATTAAATTGAGAATACAGTAATAGCTTCTGTATGTACGGGTACATATTAATGCATTGCATTCGAAAGCGCCGCTAACTCAAGTCCAAAACAGTGTATGCAATGGGAATCGAACCTGGGTTGTGACTGAAAGCGCCCATATATATATATATATATATATATATATATATAAAACATCCACACCATATATTTTGAGACAATATTCAACAAAACCGCGGAACCCACTCTCTAGACAAAAGTTTAGTCTTCTCATTTTATTTCACTGAGTAACATTTGATTGTTTAATAAAATCTATGAAATAATAATGCCAGAGCCTTTGTCCCATATAAATACACTACCGTATTTTCCGCACTATAGGGCGCACCGGGTTATAGGGCGCACCCCCCAAAAATAGTTTTTGGTCCTATATCTTCCATAGATAAGGCGCACCGGATTATAAGGCGCTACAATGGGAACGTCGACAAAACAGTCAGATGGTTCAGTCCAACTTCTTACCCCCTTAACATTCCCAAAGCATGCAAAGAAGCAAATACGTGTCGTAGACACGTGCGGATGCGGTGTCCGTACGATGTCACTTAAATGCGTCATTTCAAATATCATTCAGAAGGTTAAAGTCTTGGGATTCAAGAAATGCCAACCATTCCTTAGTTTCTATTTTCTTTTTCGCTCGCAACTTTACTGTGCATATGACAATAAACACTTGGAATTGAGTTGAATTCACTCAACTCATCACAGCAACATCAAGATCGTTCTAAAACAAGATATTGGGAAAATATAAAGCCGCATAACTCACCTAAGTTCTCACGTTCAATAATGATACGCAATCATGGTCTTCTTACAACCGTGAGTGTAGTAAATCCAGGAGCGTAAAATGTTTTCAAATACAGACTAATGAAACATGTTTCTTTATGGCGAAGTTTAGCAAGCTTGCTATTCAGTCATCTTTTTCGGCCAATTGCAGGGTTTGTTTTGGCCCTCTAGCGTATCCGAGGCTCCGAATAACTTCAGCCAATAGCGATCGATTTAACGGATGATTGACACATCTTTTTCGGCCAATTGCAGGGTTTGTTTTGGCCCTCTAGCCAATCCGAGGCTCCGAATAACTTTAGCCAATAGCGATCGATTCAAATGATGATTGACACATTGGTTAGCCAATGAAACGCCGGTATATAAATCCCAGCATACACCGCGGACTACTCCACGTTCAGGGGAAAATCGAGTCGGCGGCAGTTGCGTAAGTTGCGAGACCTTGCGAATTTAATATTGAGCCATATATAAGGCGCACTGTATTATAAGGCGCATGGTCAGCTTTTGAAAAAAATTAAGACTTTTAGGTGCGCCTTATAGTGCGGAAAATACGGTTCTTAAAATGTGTTTCCTTCCCGCAGTTACTAAAGAGTGTTAAGGCTCATTTTGGCTGTCATTTTTGTCATAAACAATTGTTTTGTGGTTTGAGCAAAGTTCTTATGTAAAAATTACAGAAAGTTGTCCAAACCAGTATCCTGACGTATTTACTTTCGCCTTAGACGGTGAAGGCTAGGAGCTTGCGGTCTTTGCAGAGCTTTACTAGAGCTTCTAGGTATTTAAAAATAGTTATGTGGTTTTTCATCATTAAGTGTCGATAATGAACAGATTCCATAGCCATGGACAGACAAAACAATTTTTTGGGTGTGACACATTAACTGTAAACTGTAGTTAAAAATTTGCCCCATATATAATGGACAGTATTGTTGGCAATCTCAGCTTTGGTTTGATTTGCCTGCACTAAAATACGCTTCGCTCACGCAAATAAGGAACAACATTTTAATGGGATAAATTTGTCTCCGAGCCATATGTACTCATGAAAAGAGCCCAATATGGCTCAAAAGTCTTAGGTTCCTGGCCCCTGCTCTAGACCATCAGATGACATTTGAAAAGGAATTTTAGCTTATCTCATCATCACACTGTTTTTTTCAGAGCGCCACAACACTGATTTGCCTAGTGCATTCAGTCTCTTCACTTTTTCTCCTGTGCGTCTCTTGAAGTCTAGAGACCTTTTCCAAATCTGAATGCATTATGCACATCTGAGAAGTTTAGCGATTGTTTAACCTATCCAAATGCACTAGAGCAAATCTTTACCAATGAATATTAGAGAATGTTGAAAACAGAAAGTCTTATAACAAAACACTAGACACGCTCTTCTATGTATGCATACATATTGAACTGAGAGGTAATTGACGTTCAGGTGAAGACATGGAGAGACTGTTTGACCTATCGGAAGGCACTGTGCAAATCATTGTTGTGTGTAAGTAAAAATAGTGTGCTGATGAGACTGTCCATTATTTTTTCAAATTTCATTTGTACCCCTGGTGGTTTAGTGCCACTCAGGTTTGATTCCCTTTGCATGCAATGTTTTGCAATTTATTAAACTGACAGGTTATTGACACACAGGTGAAGAAGTGGAGACTGTTAAACCTAACATAAAACACTATGCAAATAAATGTTGTGGCACTGTGAGTAGAAATATCAAATCAAATTCATTTCTAAAACATTTTTCGGGATAAAAATTGCCACTCAAAGTGCTGTCTAAAAGCCTCTACCCTAGGAGCTCAGGGAGAGCTAAAATAATAAAAGCAAATCAGACGGATAGAATTGCCCAAGACTATTAAGACATTTGAATTGATCCTGAAACGCACACAGAGCCAAAAGAGCAATTTTAAAACTGGTGAAATGTCATCCCTCCCCCCCAGTCCCTGTAAGCACCCGTACTTGCTGAGTTTTGTAATAGCTGCAAGCTAGCAATACTCTTTTTTGGGGGGAATACCAGAGAGCAGGGCTTTACAATAATCTAAACGAGAATATATAAAAGCATGCATTACTACCTCCTTGCCTGCCTGAGAAATGGGCGGACTCTGGCTGTATTTTTGATATGACAACAATTTGTTATATTTTTGATATGTGGAATAAAGTTTAGCTCAGAGTCGAAAATAATGACCACATTTTAATGCAATCTAACGATCTAAAATCTTGTAGGTTTGGTAAAAGTTTCTCTCTATGACTTTCAAGAACAATGAGTATAACATCTGTTTTGTCCTGGTTGATATTTAGGAAGTTCTCTGCCATCCATGACTTAATATCTGAAATTTATTTAAAAACGGAATCTATAGGACTTGTCATCAGGGAAGACGGCTATGTACAGCTGGGTGTCGTCAGCATAACCTACAAAGTAGACTCTGATGATATCCCCAACAGGAAACATATACAGATTAAAAAATACTGGGCCTAAAATTGAACCTTGGGGAACCCAAGATGTAATTTCATGGAGGAACCTGCATAAAAAATGTCGGTCTGTAAGCTAGAAAAAAAAGGTTAAAAACAGTATGAGATGCCCACCAGGTTCCCTAGTCTAATAAAATATGGTGATCTACTTTGTGAAAGGCAGCACTGAGATCCAGTAGCACCCGAACTGTGTGTTTATTAAAATCTTTATTATACCTGATATAATTTAACAATTTTAAAAGGGAAGTTTCTGTACTCTGGTTGATTCTAAAACCAGATTGAATTTTCCCTAAAATACTGTTTTCTTTTAAATAAAATAATTCAGCTGAATAAAAAACAATTTTTATGAAACTTTGCCTGAAAACAGTAGGTTGGACACTGGACGGTAATTATTAAAAATGCCTTAAGTCTAATTTGTTCCTGCTGTTTTAAAGGAGTTAGGGTAAAACGCCCGTCTGGATAGAGCAATTGACTATATTTAAAATTTGTCCCTCAAAGACTCCATTGAATGTATTTAAAGGGGATGTGTGAATTGAGAGAAAACTCGACCTCGTGTCCTTGCATCAACCAAAGCAAAACCTTCCAGTGTATTTTCAGGTCAAATCCATTGTCCAGCTATTCTAGATCTTCTATTCTGATGGGCTAAAGGGCTGGACGTGATGCTAGTAATTTTACTTTCGAAGTGATCTGCAAAGTCCTCACAAAAAGAATTTGTCGGTTCCAGTCCATACTTGACCATCAAGAGTTTGTCCTCTGTTGTAAGTCGGTAAAGTGACGTGATGTGTAAGATTGAGGTAGTTCAAAAGGTTTAAAGATATTCTGGACGGTGTGTCAGAGGTGTTGTCTACATGTATATTAAAATCACTAGCTACTGAAATTTGATCATAGTTACAGTGTTCATTTGAGCTGTGAAAGTGATGGGTCCCGGGGACTCGCATGCTCAAAAATCTATGGGTCCCAACAGAGATCTATGGCTCCCCAAAATTTAGTCTTATCCAGGTTGAAATTGTTAATCGCCGACAAATATATAATATAAATCTATATATTCATTCAGTTTTAATCATTATTGGTAATACAAATCAGTTATCTCTTCAAGATTTTTCCGTTCACAATATTGTACATTATACAAAATACTGAAAGTACTGCCATCCACTTAACTATCTTTAGCAGTAAAAGCATGGTCAAGTCTTCTTTTTGATGTCGTATCCGTTCATACTTGCCTCTCTCTTCCTGCAGCAACAGAATTTCCATAGCTAATTTGTGGTTTTCATTGTGCCGATCCAATGTGCTCTTCTGAAAGTTCGTATTGCGAAATGATTTATGCAATACAGTTTTTTGTCACGCTGGGTACACGCATCACAGAACATGTAGCCTCCATTATCATCCTCCTCATAGCGTCACCAGGAATATAATTGAGTCCATTTTGGCAGTAAAGTCCTTTTCTTGCTAGGAGTATTCTTTTGTTTATTTCTCTCGTCGAATCGTTCGCTTCAAAACACGTGTTTTCCTCGCCTTCGCGGTCTTCCGAAGAATTTCTCCGCCGTTTTTTCGTGCCGGAATTATTGCCGTTATCATTTTCGGCATTATGTTTCTACTTATTACTGACACTGAAGAAATTACCAATTTTTTGTTGATATGCTCCTAATACCAACTGTTTTTAGGGAGGCATACTTCTCTTTCACTCGACAACCGCCAAAACAATGACGTCATCTCAAAACAACGAGATCTCGTTTGCCGAGATCGGCGCGAAACCAAATCAACAATGGCGGATCTGCCTGACGAAAAGTTTGGAGTGCGGTAAATCCTTGTTGAAAAAAAGTAATCTGGTAATAATGACAATTTTGGGTTCGAAAAAGTTGCGTCCTGGGGACGCACGTTGATTTGAGACTATGCGTCCCCAGCAAAAATGATGCGTCTAGGACGCAGGGACGCCGGCAAACCAGAAGACTGTAGTTAGAGTGTAAATTTGTCAAACACTCTTCAAATTCACTGAAAGTGTGGGGAGGTCCGTAAAGAGTAATGCAGAGAATGGCGGGACAGCTTAACAAAAATGTGTGGTGCTCAAAGATGAGGAGGCATTAAAAAATGATTTATTTTGTTTTTAAGAAGGTTTTAAAAATTGATGCAGTCCCGCCTCCTCTCCTTTCCTCCCTTGTCGAAAATAAGAAGCTAAAATTTGGTGGGCAGTGAAATAATGGGGGCATCTGTACCAAGGCATGTTTCTGTTAAAATAAACCCTTTTCTGCAGGTATCTACAATGAAATCATTAATGATCAACAATTTACTTAAAAGGGAGCTCACGTTCAACACAGCTACAGTTTTGAACGCATGCTGAAAAATCTATGGGTCCCCAAAATTTAGTCTTATCGAAGTTGAAATTGTAAATCGGTGACAAATATATAATAAAAATCTATATATTCATTCAGTTTTAATCATCAAATTATGAATTCATTTCCTGCATCAAATTATTGTTGGTAATATACCGATTAAAGGGATAACCACAAACCTGTCTTTTTTTCATTTTCTTCTTTTATACGTCCTTTTTTTCTTAACTTCTTTATACAACATCATAATTCGTAATATAATGCATCAAAAAAAGTGAGCCGTTGGAGAGCCGGCTCTCTTTAATGAGTTGAACCGAAAAAGCCAGTTCTCTAAAAAGAGACGGACTTTTCACCACACAACTCGAGATCGGCGTGCAGACAAAAACTCGAACCGCGAGACCAAAACAACATCTGCCGGATCTGCCTAACGAAAAGTTTGGAGTGCGGTAAATCTCAGTTTAAAAAAAAAATGTAATCGTGTAATTATGACAATTTTTTTTCAAAAGAGTTGCGTCCCCGGGACGCACGTTGATTTGAGACGATGCGTCCCCAGCAAAAATGATGAACTGGCCAGTCCAAATTGTCCCTAGGTGTGAATGAGCGAGCGAGTTGTCTGTCCCTGTGTGCCTTATAGTCCAGAAAATATGACGTGATAGTTTGTCATAAATATATAAAAACTCCTTTTAATTTGGAGTGTAATTATGCATCCAACACGCTTTCTTTGTTCATTTTTTTCCAGGTGATGGGCCACCAAGCAGTGACGGCAGGTGATCTCCTCCACAGGACAACGGCCAAGACCATGGAGGTGCTGGCAACGACTGGCGTAACCACTAAAGCTGTGCTAAGCGCCGTTGGTGATCACCGCTGGTGGAAGCAGTCGCTCAACTACCTGCGCCCGTTACACGTAAGTAATATACCTTATATAACCTTTTTAGTCATAAACGCAATTTGGATTCAGGCCCAAGACACACCACAGTAAATGTTGCTCCTAAAACCCTAGTGGTGAAGCGCCCGTCATTCCCCCCGCCACCTACACACACCTCTGCTTACATGCTAGCCCTTGAAAATTCTCCTGTGTGAAGTGTTCATTTTACCTGTGAAAAGTGATGGGTCCCTTGGACTCGCATGCTCAAAAATCTATGGGTCCCAACTGAGATCTATGGCTCCCCAAAATTTTGTGTTATCGAAGTTGAAACTGTAAATCGGCGACAAATAAATAAATAAATCTATATATTCATTCACTTTTAATCATCACAGTTAATTGGTAATACAAAGCAGTTATCACTTCAGATTTTTCAGTTCACAAAAATATTGTACATTATACAAAATAATATTGCTGAAATATTAGTCTATATATTTATGCAGTTGTAATCACTTCAGATTTTTCAGTTCATATATTCTTGGTGGTTTGCTGTCCCGCCACAGTTGTAATGCCTTCTCAAGGTCCAATTGCAGCAACGGAATTTCCATAGCTAATTAGTGGTTTTCATTGTCGTTGTGCCGATCCAATGTGCTTTTCTGAAAGTTTGTATTGCGAAATGATTTATGCAATCCAGTTTTTTTGTCACGCTGGGTGCACGCATCACAGAACATGTAGCCTCCATTATCATCCTCCTCATAGCATAACTAGGAATGTAATTGAGTCCATTTTGGCAGAAAAGTCCTTATCTTGCTAGGAGTATTCTTTTGTTTATATTTCGTCGCATCGTTCGCTTCAACACACGTGTTTTCTTTGCCTTCGCGGTCTTCTGAAGAATTTCTCCACCATTTTTTCGTGCCGGAATTATTGCCGTTGTTACCACTTTCTGTATTATGTTTCGACTTATTGCCGACACTGAAGAAATGACCAATTTTTGGTTGATTTGCACCTAATACCAACTGTTTTTACGAAGGCATACTTCTCTTTCACTCGACAACCAAAACAATGACGTCATCTCGAAGCAACGAGATCTTGTTTGCCGAGATTGGCGCGAGACCAAAACAACAATGGCGGATCTGCCTGACGAAAAGTTTGGAGTGCGGTAAATTTTTGTTCAAAAAAAAGAAAGTAATCGGGTAAAAATGACAATTTTGTGTCAAAAGAGTTGCGTCCCCAGCAAAAACGATGCGTCTAGGACGCAGGGACGCCGGCAAACCAGAACACTGGTATGAGAGCAACCAATAAGACTTGTTGACAGCCTTTCTCTTGAATATTTTAACGTCTGGCTATTTACTGGCGGCTAAACTTGCCCTGCAGAATATTGGTTGAGATTGATAGCGACTCCTGCCCTTGGTGCTGATATTTATGAGCAGACTCGCTGACTATATCTAAGTTAAACGAAGTCGATCTGAAATTTGTTTTTTTTTTCAGGGTCAAGAAGATGCCGCTGTTAGCAAGGAGGCCTCGTGTGAAAATTCTAAACTTGAGCGCCAAGGATGTAGCGCTTTCTATCAGGATCTCATTGAAGTTCCTTATGTAGACCCGGTGAGTGAGTAAATTAGACCTGTTTAACTTGTGTCTCACACTGGTAATGTTTTAGGAACATGACTAACATGACTAAGGTTTATTTGTTAGGGCTTAATAAAAATGTTATTTATTTAGAATGGGCTATATCACTATTGATTCTCTAAAGCAGGGGTGTCAAACTCATTTGAACTCGGGGGCTAAACGATAGAACAAACATTCTGTCGGGGGCCGGACTACTAGATTAAAGAGAAAGAAAGAAATAAGAGAAAGAGGGAGGGAAAAGGAGAGAGGGCGGGACAAAGAAAGAAAAAGAGGGGGGAGAGCGCGAGAAACAAAAGATAAAAAGTCGTGAGAGAGGGGCAAAAGAAAGGGAGAGGAACAAAGGAATCCAAAGAGAAATAGAAAGACAGAAGGAGGGAAAAGAGAAAAGAAAGGGTAAAGGGTAGGAAGAGAGAAAGAGAAAAGAGAGAAAAGGAAAATAGGTAGTTGGAGCAAAAGAAGTTAAAAAGACACCGAGAGAGAAAGAGACAAAGAGCAACAAAGGAAGAGAAAAAGAGAGACACAGAGAGTGAAAGAGACCGGGTGGAAAAGAGAAAGAGAGAGAGAGAGAGAGAGAGACAGAGAGAGAGAGAAATACAAGTACAGTGTCTTTGCGAGAGGCACCTGGCTTTGGCAACATCAAGTTGACCTATTTCAACCTGCAGCTTGTTTTTCTCTTGCGCTTCTCTGAGTGTTGTCTCCCGGGCCGGATTCAATTTCTTAGCGGGCCTGTTCTGGCCCGCGGGCCGCCTGTTTGACACCTGTGCTCTAAAGTAATACCAACACCAAAACTTTTTATTTTCAATACCAATTTAGGCAAACAAAATTAGACTTTTCATTTAATACATATTTTTAAAGACGGGAACATGTATAGCTTTTGAGCAACATGGCCTTGTTTATATTAGCTTCCCTGTAGTAAAGTGTATAAAATGTGAACTATATAATTTGTCTTATGAGTAATGTTAGAGAATGTATTCCAAAAAAGGCGATCTAATCCAGTATGTATGAACATTTCTTCTTGGGGTAGTTCAAAAATTAAACTTAAATTCACTTTAGATAGCCCAAATAACGGACAAAAAGGTTAATTGGACAAGCAAGTTTACATATCATAATCAGTGTTCATTCGTCCTCTGACAAGTGACGTTCACTGTAGAAGGAAAAAATACATGCAAATATACTTAAGTCGAATAATACATTTTCTTATTCAAATTATGAATTCATTTTCTGCATTAATTTATTATTGGTAATATACTGATTGAAAGGGATCACCACAAACCTGTCTTTTTTTCATTCTCTCCTTTTATACTTCCTTTTTTTTCTTAACTTTATACAACATAATCATTCGTAAAATAATGCATTAAAGCAAGTGAGCCGTTGGAGAGCTGGCTCTCTTTAATGAGTTGAGCCAAAAAATCCGGTTCTCTAAAAAGAAACTGACTTTCACTACACAACTCGAACCGCGAGACCAAAACAACAATGGCTGATCTGCCTAACGAAAAGTTTGGAATGCGGTAAATCGTTGTTAAAAAATGATAATGACAATTTGGTGTCAAAAAAGTTGCGTCCTGAGGACGCATGTTGATTTGAGACGATGCGTCCCCCAGCAAAAATCATGCGTCTAGGATGCAGGGACGCGGGCAAACCAGAACACTGCATGACTAACGGGGGCGGCAGTAGCTCAGGAGGTAGAGCGCTCGTCTTGGGATCAAGGGATCCCAGTTCAAATCCCGGCTCGTCCGTGTTGCATGTCGAAGTGTCCTTGGGTAAGACACTGAACCCCTAATACCCCCAATAAGCAGGTTAGCGTCTTCATTCGTCCATTTCATTTCATTTTAACACTGTTTATCAAATGCTAGCTTTTGACTTTGCGTTGACTACGTCTGTTGTATGCTGTAAAATCCTGAATACAAATATTTACTTAATAATTTTAATTTATACGAGTTTTGCAAAAACCTTGACGAAGAGAATGACAAATATATGTCAAATTGATTCTCATGAATTGGATAACTCGATAAGTCTACGTAAAAGTCTTTATTACAAGCTTGCCTAAACATGCAATATCATAAACAATTAGTTGATGCCTGCAGGGATACACTGCACTTCTTTCTTTGCATTCTCGTTGCGCTTATTATTACCCAGTCTCGCCTAGGGCAACTCTCTTAAATTACAACAAATATGCCTGAGTGGGTCTTTGACTTGAGGCGTTTAATTAGATTTTCTTCCTCCTCTCCAAGACTTCAAAAGCTTCAAAATAAAAAAAAAATAAACAAGGCTGGAAATGAATTAATATTGATTTCGCTAAGTCATTTTAATGCCAAAAGCAATTTTGAGAGTTGTCGGCGTTAGAGAAAGAGGAGCAACGGCGTATCATCTAACACGACTTGACATGTTGTGAAGGGGAAAAAAACAAAGGCGCTTAGAGCGGGGTGCAAAAACAGAGATAACTGTCAAGGAAGGAAGATAAGGAAGTATTAAAAAAAATGTACCGTAAATTCCGGACTATAGAGCCCACCTGATTATAAGCCGCACCCACCGCATTTTGAGAGGAAAACCGATTTTGTACTTACACAAGCCGCACCTGTATATAAGCCGCATGCGCCCACATTAAAAAAATGTAACACAAAATTAACCTAAACCCGACTTTTAGTCCCACGATTGAAACTGAACGTCCTTCTTAAAAGTACACAGTGCAAAAATCACAGCCGGCAAAATGAACAGAAAATGATACCGGTACTTGAGGTTAGATGCAGACCTGCAGAGTCCAAGTACCCGTTGAAAGTAATCCAAGGAAAAAAGTGTATATTTCCAAAGGTAAGGGTGGGAAAAATATATATCCACTATTGTCCGCCGCGTCCACAAACACTCACCTCTACCGGTCCCCACGTTTTCGCCCCTTCTTTTTTATTCGCCCGTGCAAAACATATCAGATTAAGTGTCTGAAATAAATACATTACAAAAATATACATTTGCAAATACATATTATACATGGTTACACATATTTACAAAGAAAGACGGTACACCGAGGGGGTTTTCAAAGCTTTAATAATATAACGTGCTTCGTTTTGCTTTCGCTTTTAATATAGGTGTACAAAGTGTTTTAGCCTTTTTTTTTATTTTTACACGTTCATGTTAGCGTAATCTTTCGTACGGAAGATTACGATAACGCGAACGTACGATTAGCCTGGGTTAGCTTTATGTTTACGTTAAACATTCAAGGTAAACATTCAGGGTGTTTGATGGATTAAAATGATATACATTATTTTTAATGGGAAAAATGATTTCGGCGATCGAACAAATCGGTTTTCGAACAGGGTTCTGGAACCGATTATGGTCGAGAATCGAGGTTCCACTGTATGCACAAGCCAAGAAGTTGCAGTCTTCCTCGGCGCAATATTCCACCGGTCTAAATCTTACCTTTTGTAATTGAGCGCCGCTGGCGGACGTTAGAAAAATTACATCAATTGGCCACATCACTGAATAAGCCGCAGGGTTGACCGTTTGGGGAAAAAAGTAGCGGTTTATAGTCCGGAATTTACGGTAAATAAAAGAGTAGATTCACCTTTAAATCTAAGGAGAAGGATCACCTATTTTTTATTTTCGAGGCAAAAACCCTGTGCACCGTTGTCTGAAAATAGTTGACTTTGGGTTAAACTGAGCAAGCTGGTACTTTTCTAGAATCCTACTGCTCTTCCTGACCTGTCTTTCTTCTCTGTTGTGTTTCTTAGAGTCAAGATATATTTTCGTCATATAAGGATATTCCTCCCGAGAACTTTGCCCAAGTGCTGCTAAGGACTGGAAAACTGGCAGAGGCCAAAACGGAAGGGGCCACTTTGTTTCCCGCGACAGAAGGTAAACATTACTGACATCCGCTACAAAGTGCAAAAAGTCTTTTTTCCAACAAAAATGTCAACAAAATTTGGAAAATAGTCGTTCTGCTGTTTGACTTAAAGCTTTGTCTCTGAAGTTAATGCGTTAATGCAGGGGTCAGGAACCTTTTTGACCCAAAGAGCCAATAAAGCAAAACATGTTTGAAAAAGAAATTGAGAGAGCCACATTCTATATTTTCAGACAAAATTGAAAAAACTGCCAAACACGCTCTCTAGACAAAAGCTAATCCTTCAGCACATTTTATTTAACCGTGTGTCATTTGATGATTTCATCAAATGTATGAAATGATAATAATGCCAAATCCTGTGTCCCAAATCAATGTCAATATGCCACAATTTGTCTTCCACCTTCACTTAAGAGTGAATTTTCTTCCATGAAATGTGTCCTTAATAACGGTTTCAAAACAATGTGCATGCAAAGTTATTTTGTAAAAATGTCACCAATGACTGCAAACCATAAGCATATCATCATATTCACTTTTGGTGAAGACTGCACTGAGAGAGAGAGAGAGAAGGAAGTGCATGGATCCGCCCACCTGTACTGCTCACCCAATCAAAGTCGTTTGCCAGCGTTTTTAGTTATCAGTTAAAATGGTTTCTTATTAAACTTCTGCATGAAATTGCTTTGGCTTTATACGGACCAAAATCGGGGTGAAATCACTTGACTTTGGAACGCCACAGAGAGATGTGCAATAGTTACATTTTATTTCGGAGCCATACGTACTCATGAAACGAGCCATATATGGCTCCCGAGCCATAGGTTCCCTTACCCTGTGTTAATGAAATAGAATAGAATAGAAATTGTCCCTAGGTGTGAATGAGCGAGCGAGTTGTCTGTCCCTGTCTGCCCTGCGATTGGCTGGCATCCAGTTCAGGGTGTCTCCTGCCCACTGCCCGATGATTGCTGGGATGGGCTCCAGCACCCCCGCGACCCTACTGAGGATAAGTGGTGCAGCTAATGAGATGAGAATAGAAAGAATAGTCGTTCATTGACATCAATGTTGAGAAACATTGTATGCAACAAGAAGAGGAATGGCACTCCAGAGTAAACATGTAATAAAGGCTTTAAAGACTAAATAAGTCTTGAAATCTTGAGTCAAGTCAAGTCGTGTTTAATTGTATAGCCCTTAATCACAAAGAGTCTCAAAGGGCTGCACAGATCAAAGACTATTGCAAACTACAGACTATTATGACACCATCCCCTGATATTGTCAACATAAATATACGTTTTTCATATCCTATAGAATATAAGTGTGTTTTAAGCTTGATATCATTGGAAATCATTTGAATACAACACAAACTTTTTCCTTTTTCCCCTGTTTTTAAAAAAAAAATGTAATTCCTTTAAAATAAAATCTCATTGTGTTTAATTTTCCTAACTGTTACTTTTTATTTTTCTTCTCCATTTACTTTTTTTCCTTTGTTTCTTTCTTTTCTTTTTTCAGTTTTTTTTTCCTGAATTTTTCCTTTTTTCATTTTTGTTTCTTTTGTTCTCAGCTTTTCACTACTTTTTCATTTTGGTATTTTTTTCTTTTTTGTTCTATTCCCCCCTTCCTTTAAGTCATTTTGTGCATAACTTTACATAATATTTGGTCATGTTGGGATTAAAGAAGAAAAAACAACCCGAAGAGCCTTTTAGGACCCGGAAGAGCCGGTTCTTGAAAAACTCTGACTTTACTCAACTTGGTTCTACTTCGACCTTGACTTCAAAATACCGCATTTAGAACACAGCGTCAGGGGAACCCTTGCATTTTTACCTATGCTCTCTTTGCACTGTAACTTTGACTTAATTCGCTTCTTGATTAGCAATTTCGAGCCCTGATTTTTGTGAGCTGGCTAGATTTTTTTTGTGCGCGGAAAAGCTCTGGGTAGTGCGCAATCGCGCACTGCCCACAGCTTAGAGGGAACATTGCACTTAAATAGTTAAAACCAAAGTTGATGTTGGCTATAGCAAAAAAAATCACCACACTTTTGTAAATACTGAATATGCAATGCTTCCTTTGCAATACTATTTCAAAAATTGTCCTTGTCTGTGATCTCATGTTTTGAAGAAAGCTTTATTTTGCTACTAGTAAGTGACTTCTTTCTACCTTGGCAAATAGATATAGCTGAGAAAATCCGTCACCATGTCTCCTCCCAGAAAAGAAAATGTGTATCATTACAGGGTGATTGCATCTTTGTCACGTAAGTCAGCAAAGTTACACTTTTTCCCCATCGTTGTCCGCAGTGTTCCTTCTAAGCTGCGCGCGTGCTCATCTGCGCTCTGCTCGCACATTCTCAGCGCACAAGAAAGTCTAGCCAGCGCACAAAAATGAGGGCTCCAAATTGCTAATTAAGAAGCGACTCAAGTCTAAGTTACAATGCATGAAGGTAAATATACACAGGTTCCCCTGACGTTGTGTCCTAAATGCGGTATTTTGAAGTCGAGTCGAAGTAGAACGAAGTTGAGTAAAGTTAGAAGAGTTTGTCGAGAACCGGCTTCTTCGGCTCGGCTCACTAAAAGGAACCGGCTCTTTCGGGTCCTAAATGGCTCTTCGGTTTTTTTTTTTGCTTCTTTAATCCCAACATGACCAAATATTATGTAAAATTATGCACAAAATGACTTAAAGGAAGGGGGGAATAGAACAAAAAAGAAAAAAAATACCAAAATGAAAAAGTAGTGAAAAGCTGAGAAAAAAAAGAAACAAAAGAAAGAGAAAAAAAAGAAGGAAAAATTTAGAAAAAAGCCAGAAAAAAAAGAAAAAGAAATGTAGGAAAAAAAGTAAATGAAGAACAAAAAGAAAAAGTAACAGCTCGGAAAAAATAAACACAATGAGATTTTTTTAAAGGAATTTAATAAAAAGTAGAAAAAAACAAAGGAAAAAGAAGAAAAAGTTTGTGTTGCATTCAAATAATTTCAAATTATACCAAGTGAATCTTGTTGCCAACACTACTTCAACTAAACAATGTGATTAAGTACAGTTCTGTATCTTACAACCGACTCAATAAGCCCCCAAAAATGTTAGTATTATGTGACAAAAGATACCAGGAAAAAAAAAGAAATGGAAATCCTGTGAAAAAATTGTTAAAACAAATGACGTTTGTAGGCCCTGCAACCTTTGCAATCGTACATGAGTCAATTCCTTCAAAAGTGAAAAATAATTTTGCATTGCCGGAAAATCAGCATAATGTAACTTGATGTCAAGTTTTGGACATGTTTGCTAATGACTTAGTTGCCACACTTGGGATTGCTGTCGCTCACTGTTGTTTCAAGCGTTGCTCACCGACTTTGTGTGAACGCTCAGACCCCTGGAAAATGACAGGGAACATTGCTTGTCATTATGGTGTATTTTTCATTGCTCTCCTGCCTTTCTACCAGTTCGCTTGACAAACGTAGATGCTAATGTGCAAAAATCTTGGTGACAACCGAACACAGTCGCCCCATTTCGAGATTCCTTTTTTTTGTTTTCAAGCTGAAATAGCATAGGCTTTAAAGTCTGAGTAGTCTATTGGATGGGTGTGTGTTTATCCCTCTGGTAATCCCTGTCCCGATGGTATCGCTAGATTTAGAGAGGCGTGTAATCAGCTCATTGGGAGGTGTAGCTCGTAAAAATCCGCAGGGGCCGGCGCACCAAGGACAAGTAAGCAGAGAAAGCGTGGCGGTTTTTTTAGAAAGCGGTCTATTGCTCTCCCTATGAGCTTGATGCTAACCTGCCTGCTGGTCAATCACGTTCCTGTGGGGTAACATTTTTGGCAATTGTACCTCTGTTTACGATTACCTCTAAACACTAAAAAATTCAGGATATAGTTTTTATTTAAAAGAAAAAAATCTTGCTCGCTAACCAAAAGAAAATCAGAGCAGTCTTGGGGGCAACCACTAGAGCAGGGGTCGGGAACCTATGGCTCGCGAGTGTAAAGTTGGCTGTTTTCGGTTGTGTATTTCTCAGACTTCCATGCTATGAAATTAACCTATTTTATATTCCTAAATATAAAAACAATCATCAACACACACACACATAGTCACGTATCAAAGATCAGTCTAATTCCATTTTTTGTAAATACCTTTCTCAATTTTATTTCATTTTAATGTGGGAGGTCAAACCTCAATAAGTGTTTTTATCTGAATAATTCTGCCAACATAGAGTTTATATACTAGATATCTCTCACAGTGAGCCATATATGGCTCTTTCTTTGAGTACCAATGGCTCAGAGAAGAATTTGATTGCATGCAAATTTTCTCCACCTCATTCAAAACATGAGCAAAGCCAAACCGAAACTGAATCCAACACTAGTACTTTGCAGAATATATAGGGCGCGTTTTTGACTACAATTTACAGTCAAGGTGTCACACCAAAAAAAACTCGTTTTGGCTGTAAAGAATCCTTTTGTATAAAAGCTCCCTATATAATCTGTGTTCAGTGATCAGATACCTTATGATGAATCCACAGAACAAACTGTAAATACGTCCAAATACCTGAAAGAGAATTTAAAGTTATTTGATTGGATGAGTGGGAGGGATGGGTGGAGCTATGCAAAAGGTGAAAGCACTCCCTCCCATCTCTCGCCCTACGTCGTCTGCGCCAAAGGTAAGCACATCAGGCTCCCTGTTTGCAGAATGTTGTGACGTTTTTACAAAATAGCTGCTTGCATCTGGTTTTGAAACCAATATAAAAAAAAGGTCTAAATGAGTTTAACCGATCTTGAGTCATTGCAATAAAGAGACACGTTTAAAGTGGTATGTTTGTTGATTTTGGGACACAGGCTCTGCCATTATTCTCTTTTAATCATTTTTATCAAATCATCAAAAATAAATGTGCTGAATACTAAGCTTTTGTCTGGGGCGCGGGTTAAGCAATTTAGTAAATTTGTCTCATAATATATGGTGTGGCTCTTTCCAAAAAGAAAATTCATATATTTTGCTTTTATGGCTCTTTGAGTCAAAACGGTTCCCGACCCCTGCACCAGAGACCTCTCCCTGCCAGCATCAACTTTTCCAGTATGGGCATGCAAACTACTACATGCAAAAAAGTGAAAACTAGTACTGTAAATTTATATTGTGTGTAATTCCATTTAAAGTTACAGTAGCTTTAATGTAAGTGTACAGTAAGTGCTTACGTATTACCAATTTTTTGATTTTATACATGTGAACATCTGCCAATTTCTTCGCTTACTAATTATTGCGCATCCTTGTTTTTTGATAAACCTTACGAACACAACGTGGCATCCATCCACTCCTAGCAACAATATCAGCAATATACGATATTGTTGTCGACTGCTACCAGTGACCAACACGATCCATATTTTAAAAAATGACATGTTCTGAGTTGCAGAGTTTCCATGTTCTCCCTGTGCTGTTAACAATGTACCCTCTAATCTGCCTGTGTCCGCAATTGCGCACTACCTCGAGCTTTTCCGCGCACAAGGAAATTGAGCCGGCTCGTAAAACTCAGGGCTCAAAATTACTAATTGAGAAGCGACTTAAGTCAAAGTTACAGTGCATGAAGGTAAAAATACACGGGTTCCCCTGACGTTGTGTCCTAAATGCGGTATTTTGAAGTCAAGGTCGAAGTAGAACGAAGTTGAGTAAAGTCAGTCGAGTTTTTCGAGAACCGGCTTCTTCGGCTCGGCCCACTAAAAAGAACCGTCTCTTTCGGGTCCCAAACGGCTCTTCAGGTTGTTTTTGCTTCTTTCATCCCTACACAACCAAATATTATGTAAAATTGTGCACAAAATGACTTAAAAATCACATTTAGAACACAGCGTCAGGGGAACCCGTGTATTTTTACCTTCATGCACTGTACCTTTGACTTAATTCGCTTCTTAATTAATGATTTTTGTGAGCCGGCTAGATTTTCTTGCGCGCATAAAAGCTCTGGGTAGTGCGCAATTGCGCACACACGCAGCTTAGAGAAAACATTGATCACGTGCAGCTAAAATTGCAACATTAGAAAGGATATAAGCCCGTCAGTTTGTGCTTCCTGAAATGGGAATTCAACCTCACTTCCTAATTACCGACTTGTAATTTCCAACACTTTTTCCCCCCATCACTCTATTTTATTTTGGCACTTTTTTTCCTGGTGTGATTAGCACCTCTGGTTAGGTTAATGACTCACTCCACTTCCCAATCGAACCCCTATTGAATTATTTTAATTATACCACCAAACGTATGAACATACTGAAATAAATCAGAAAAGCTCATTATATTTTTTGCCCGATCATTATAAGTATGCTGCAAATGACATTTTTTTTCCCACAATGTAATGCACAAAGAAGTCTCCAACTAATTGCAAGCGGTGATGGAATTGCTTGAGGCCACGTTCGCCTCCGCTTTTTTCTCCGTCTTGTCATTTCCTAAGTGGATTTGCACTTTTGTGTATTCATTCATGTTACAACAAGTTGAGTAAATTTCCACGGTGTCCCCACTCCAAAAATAAATGTATGGCTATCACCCGTACTTAATGAAATGTAGAAGCCTTGGTATAATTGTGGCGCTTTGATGTGGAGGACCAAAAATACAATCATAAATACATGAATTAAATGTTTCAAACCAGGAATGAAATGCATACTTTAAAAATGTACTATTACCGTAAATTCTGGCCTATAGAGCGCACCTGATTATAAGCCGCACCCACCACATTTCGGGAGTAAAACCGATTTTGTACATACCCAAGCCGCACGTGTATATAAGCTGCATGTGGCCACATTGAAAAAACGCAATTCTAACACGAAAAGTCCAAAAAACACAGCCGGCAAAATGAACGGAAAATGATACCGGTACTTAAAATTTAATGCAGACTTGCATAGTCCGGGTGCCGTTGAAAGTAATCCAAGAAAAAAAGTGTATGTTTCCAAAGGTAAGCGTGGTAAAAATATATGTCCACTATTGTCGGCCGCGTCCAAAAACACGTCTCACCTTTACTCCACTTCCCGTCAGCCCGCGTTTGCCCCACCCCTTCTTTCTCATTTGCTCGTACAAAACATATCAGAATAAGTGTCTGAAATAAATACATTACAAAAATATACAGTTGTAAATACATATTATACATGGTCACACATAGTTACAAAGAAAGACGGTACACCGAGAGAGTTTTCAAAGCTTTAATAATAATATTATAACTTTCATCCCAAACCGGGCCTGTGAAGGGTAGCAAAACGCTACTAGCAACACGCTCGCAACCCAGTAAACCGGTCTGTTAAAAAAAAAAACATATCGTAGTTGTAGAAATCACGGTAAACCGTCCTCATCTTTCTCCTTATAACTGACATCATACCAGCTCAGTAGCCTAGATGGTAAGGCGCCCGCTTTGAGACTGGGAGGTCGGTGGTTCGCGCCCCGGCCGAGTCATTCCTAAGACTTAGAAAGTGGTCGGCGGCGCCCTCTGTTGGCTGCGGCTGCATCGGCTCGCTACAACGGGTCAGGTGCAATCGACATTTCGTTCTGTGTACATTGTTACACAGAATGACAATACAAGGAAATTATTATTATTATTATTATTATCAAAGTCGTCTTCCCCGGTACTTTGTCATATAGACGTCGCCCCATGCTCCCTTATTCAAAACCACGTTAGCATCACGCTCGCAAATTAAAGTTTACGTGCAGTAGCTCTGTTTCTTAACACAGTAAACAGCTCTGTTAAAAAACTTACCGTACTTGTAATAAGCACGGTAAACCATCCTTATCTTCCTCCTTATGACTGACGTAATCAGAATCGTCTTCCTTCAGTATGTGACAAACACTTTGTCATCCCACGCTCCCTTATTCAAAGAAACGCTAGCATCACGCTCGCAAAGTTCAGTGTCCGTGCGGTAGATCTGTTTCCTTCTACAAAAGTCAATTCCATTGAAGTTGGGAAAAAGTTTAAAATGTCAGTAAAATTAGAATAGAATGACTTGCAAACCTTTTCTAACCCATATTTAAATGAATACACAACAAAGACAAGATTATCCATGTTCAAACTCATAAACTTTATTTCCATAAGCAAATAATGATAAACTTAGAATTTTATAATTGCAACAAGTGCCAAAGTAGTTGGGAAAGGGGCTTCTTCACCATTGTGTTACATCACCTTTCCTTTTAATAACACTCAATAAACGTTTAGGAAGTGAGGAGACTAGTTGTTGAATCGTTGATAGTGGAATCCTTTCCCATTCTTGCTTTATGTACAGCTTCAGCTGTTCAACAGTCCGGGGTCTCCTTTGTCTTATTCTGCGCTTTATAATGCGCCACACATTTTCAATGGGAGACAGGTCAGGACTGCAGGCAGGCCAGTCAAGCACCCGCACCCTCTTACTACGAAGCCACGCTGTCGTGAGACGTGCAGTGTGTGGCTTGGCATTATCCTGCTGGAAGAAGCAAGGGCGCCCATGGTAAAGATTCTGTTTGGATGGCAACATACTTTGTTCCAAAACCTGAATGTACTTTTCTGCATTAATGGTGCCTTCACAGATGTGCAGGTTACCCATTCCTTGGCCACTCATGCACCCCCATACCATCACAGATGCTGGCTTTTGCACTTTGCGTGCATAACAGTCTGGGTGGTTCTGTTCTTCTTTGGACCGGAGGACACGACGTCCACAATTTCCAAACACAATTTGGAAAACTGACTCATCAGACCACAGAACACTTTTCCACTTTGTATCAGTCCATTTTAGATGGGCTCGGGCCCAGAGAACCCTGCGGCGTTTCTGGATGTTGTTGATGAATGGCTTACGCTTTGCAACATAAAGTTTTAACCCACACTTACGGATATAGCGTCGAACTGTATTGACTGACAGTGGTTTTCCAAAGTGTTCCTGAGCCCATGTGGTGATGTCCTTTACACATTGATGTCGGTTCTTAATGCAGTACCGCTTGAGGGCTCGGAGGTCACGGGCATTCAATAATGGTTTACGGCCATGCCGTTTACGCACAGTGATTTCTCCAGATTCCCTGAACCTTTTCACAATATTATGGACTGTAGATGATGATATCCCTAAATTCCTTGCAATTGTACTTTGAGGAATGTTGTTTTTAAACTGTTCAACAATTTGCTCACGCAGTTGTTCACAAAGAGGTGAACCTCGCCCCATCCTTGCATGTGAATGACTTAGCTTGTTCGGGTCTCCCTTTTTTATACCCAGTAACAACTCTCACCTGTTGCTAATTCATCTGTTCACCTGCAAATAGTTGGTTGATTTCCATTCATCCACTTTCTGAGTAGTTATTGACACCTGTCCCAACTATTTTGGCACGTGTTGCTGTCATCAAATTACAGAGTTGATGATTTTCTCCCAAAACAATAAAGTTTATGAGTGAAGACAATAAATATGTTGTCTTTGCTGTGCATTCATTTAAATATGGGTTGAAAAGAATTTGCAATTTACTTGGATCAATTTTTATTTGCAATTAACACACTTTCCCAACTTCATTGGAATTGAGTTTTGTATATCGGACTGCTCGATTGCGTTTAGCTTGAAAGTTGCGTCATGTGCCTTTTTTTGCAATTTGCATGATGAGGATATGTCTACGCTAATTTAATTTGTGCACAAGCTAAGAAGTTGCAGTCTAAATCTTACCTTTGGTACTCGAGCGCCGCTGGCGGCCGTTAGAAAAATGACATCAATTGGCCGCATCACTGAATAAGCCGCAGAGTTGAAAGCAGCTTATAGTCCGGAATTTACGGTATATAAAAGCAAGATTGAATACCAAGAAATTCAATATGAAAAATTATGTAGAAGAAAAATGAAATGAACAAAATTGAACATCAATCAATAAAATGCTCAGTTCCCATATTTTTTTATCCAACTCGAATGTCTTGAATTACTTAAAATACCAAGTTTAAAAAAAAAAAAAAAAGTTTTATTCGCTTAAAAACTTAGCCAATGCCGCCCATCGTATAGCGCAGGGGTCAGGAACCTTTTTGAGCCAAAGAGCCATAAGCGCAAAAAAAGTTTTCAAAAGAAATTGAGAGCGCCACATCCTATATTTTCAGACAAAATTGAAAAATCTGCCAAACACGCTCTCCAGACAAAAGCTAATTCTTCAGCACATTTGATTTCACTGTGTGTCATTTGATGATTGAAAGAAGTGAGAAAAGAGAAAAGAAAGCACGAAGGGTAGGAAGAGAAAAAAAGAGAGAAAAAGAAAAAATGAAGTTAGAGCAAAAGAAGTTAAAAAGACACAGAGAAAGAGACAAAGAGCAACAAATGAAGAGAAAAAGAGAGACAGAGAGTGAAAGAGACAGAGAGTGGGAGAAAAGAGGTGGGAGAGAGGCAGAGAGAGAAATAAATACAGGTACAGTGTCTTTGTTTGAGGCACCTGGCTTTGGCAAGTGGACATATTTCAACCTGCAGCTTGTTTTTCTCTTGCGCTTCTCTGAGTGTTGCCTCGCGGGTCGGATTCAATCCCTTCAATCCCGCGGGCCGCCTGTTTGACACCTGTGATCTAAACAATGTTTATCATACACAAAGGCACTTTGCTTGTAAAACACTGAACTTATGCATCAGTGATTCATGAACTTTGCAAGAACTTTTCAGCTGCAGATTTTTCCAGTAAAGTGATTAGATGATGATAATCACCATGACTATCATGTTCGTGTGGACATACACGAAACGTCATCCCTCCCCGCTTCGACGATGACTAAGGGACTTTGTCATCTTTTTTTTGTAAGAAAAAAAAACTCTGTTGAGGCGTTACCATAGCTTCACTACAACTACTAGTCATATGGGGCAGCCTACACACTCTTATTTGCTGGATACTGGAAGCAACACTAAGAAGTGGGGGCTTCCTCTACGTGTGGACAAAGGTCTGATCAAAGCCACTCACGGTGATTTCTCATCTTATCTCATCTCATTAGCTGCACCGCTTATCCTCAGTAGGGTCGCGGGGGTGCTGGAGCCCATCACAGCAATCATCGGGCAGTGGGCAGGGGGACACCCTGAACTGGTTGCCAGCCAATCGCAGGGCACACAGGGACAGACAACTCGCTCGCTCATTCACACCTAGGGACAATTTGGACCGGCCAATCCACCTGAAATGCATGTCTTTGGAACGTGGGAGGAAATCCACGCAAGCACGGGGAGAACATACAAACTCTGCACAGGAAGTCCAATGGCTGAATTTGAACCCACACAGAAGGTTCCCAAGACCTTAGAACTGTGCCACACACGCGCTCACCACTGCGCCGCCGTGCTGCCCCTAACTGTGATTTATCATACTGAAATCATTCAAAGAGGCGTGATACTTATAGATAAGCAGCAACGATCCATTTATTATAAATAGATTTTTAATTAAGCAGGAAAAAACTATTTTTACGTTTTGGCACTCCAAGACAATGCTTCTGAAAATATTTTGAAAAATTAATGATGAAACTCGCCTATTTTTTGGTTCTCCTACCATCCACTTCTCCGACTGTCGTCTGTATTTAGCCAACACAAGATGAGTCTCATGTCGGTTGTTAATCCATCTCTCAATCCTCGTTCTCAGTGTTGCTGCAGCTTGCCAACGACGCATTTCCCCGAGACACAACGCTGGCTCTGGCCTACTTATTGGCGCTGCCTCAGGTAGGTAAACGCCAAGTGCAGCACCGACAGCCCAATTCCATTGGAAGCTCAGTTCCCAAGAGCTTCTGTCTGTAGCTAATAGATACTATTCAGTGTTCTGGTTTGCTCACGTCCTAGACGCATCATTTTTGCTGGGGACGCATTGGGTCAAATCAACGTTTTTGACACCAAATTGTCATTATTACCCGATTACTTTTTTTTTTTTTAAACAAAGATTTACCACACTCCAAACTTTACGTCAGGCAGATCCGCCATTGTTGTTTTGGTCTCGCGGTTCGAGTCTGGTCCGCACGCCGATCTCGGCCAACGAGATCTCGTTGCTTCGAGATGACGTCATTGTTGGGGTGGTTGGCGTCGAGGGAAGGTGAAGGTTAAGTATGCCTCCGAAAAAACAGTATTAGGTGAAAATCAACACAAAATTGGTCATTTCTTTAGGGTCAGTAATAAGTCGAAACATAATGCAGAAAGTGATAACAACAGCAATAATTCCGGCACGAAAAAACGTCAGAGAAATTCTTCGGAAGATCGCGGAGGCAAGGAAAACACGTGTGTTGAAGCGAACGATTCGACAAACGAAAATAAACAAAAGAAAACTAGCAAGAAAAGGACTTTTCTGCCCAAATGGACTCAATTATATTCCTGGTGACGCTATGAGGAGGATGGATTGGACCTTGAGAAGGCATTACAACTGTGGCGGGACAGCAAACCACGAAGAATATATGAACTGAAAAATCCGAAGTGATAACTGCTTTGTATTACCAATTAACTGTGATGATTAAAACGGAATGAAAATATAGATTAATATAACTATTTCAGCAATAATATTTTGTATAATGTACAATATTGTTGTGAACTGAAATTTCTTTAAGTGATAACTAATTTGTATTACCAATAAACTGTGATGATTAAAACTGAATGAATATATAGATTGATATTATATATTTGTCGCCGATTTACGATTTCAACCTCGATAACACAAAATTTTGGGGACCGCTAAAGGTGAGGGACGGACAAGGAAAGAAGAGGGGGTAAAAAGTTGCTTAAAGAAAAAGTTGCGTGAGTAAATGTGTTCATCTGATATATTTTTCCCACCTTTACCTTTGGAAATATACACTTTTTTCCTTGGATTACTTTCAACGGGACCCGGACTCTGCAGGTCTGCATCAAACCTTAAGTACCGGTATCATTTTCCATTCATTTTGCTGGCTGTGATTTTTGGACTGTGGGCTTTAATGAAGGACATTTAGTTTCAGTCGCGGGACTTGAATTCGGGTTTGGGTTCATTTTGTGTTTGTGTTACATGTTTAAATGTGGGCGCAAGTGGCTTATATACAGGTGCGGCTTGTGTATGTACAAAATCGGTTTTCTTCTTAAAATGTGGTGGGTACGGCTTATAATCAGGTGCGCTCTATTGTCCGGAATTTACGGTATATAACATTAAATTGTCGAAATAGGTAGTGAAGCTAAAATGTAGATAAATAGTGGTTTAACGTAACATAATGGCTTAACTAGGACCCTATTTTTTAGCTGAGGTACCAAACCCTTAATCGAAGAACAACAGGTAAAAGAAACAAAAATCTCCTTTGTGTTTTTCCTGACAGGTTCTGGATGCCAACCAATGTTTCGAGCGGCAGTGCCATTCGGCCTTGTCACTCCAGCTGGCTGCTTACTATTATTCGCTGCAGATCTACAGCCGTCTGGTACCTTGCCTTAAGGACAAGAAACACACGCTCTACCAGGTCTGGCAAATCCTCAACTTTCAAAGCTGATGCAAAACTGTCACAATTTTGGCTCGATGATGTCATAAGACATGGCGAAATATTTCAAAAAGTGGATGAAACTTGAGTGGCGAGGCAAGGATAAGAAATTGCCTTGACCTTTTTTCTCAAGTGAGGGGGTGAGGGACAGACGGAGATGGCCGGATCCAGTGGGGGGCTATCGTCCGGCGAAATGTTTGATTTAAAGACGGGTTGGTGGAAAAAGAGGCCAGTCTGAGTGAGTAAGTGGGACGGCTAGCACTCTGGTCTTTGACTACCAACACTCAGTACCATTGATAGATAGATAGATAGATACTTTCTTCATCCCCGCAGGGAAATTCACACTTCCAGCAGTATCCTTGTTTTGAAAATAAAACAATAATAAAGTAAAAGGAATATAATACATAAATACCCAATGTGACGTGTTAATACCCAATGTAGTGTGTTATATAGAGTATCTAGATCAGGGATGTCAAACTCATTTGAACTCGGGGGGCCACACGATAGAACAAACATTCCCTCTGGGGCCTAACTAGTAGATTAGAGAGAAAGAAAAAGAGAGAGAAAGATATAAGAGAAAGAGAGGGTGGGACAAAGGGAGAGAGAGAGAGAATGTGAGAAACAAAAGAGATAAAATAGAAATAGTGAGAGAGGGAAAGAAAGAAATCTAAAGAGAAAGAAGGAGAGAAAGAGAGAAGGGAAATCAGAAGAGAGAAGGGGGAAGCAAGAGGGGGAGAGAGAAAAGAGAGAGAAGGGAAATCATAAGAACAGAAAGCAAGGAGGGGGAAGCAAGAGGGAGAGAGAGAAGAGAGAAAGGGACAGAGAGTGAGAGAATGTGAGAAACAAAAGAGATAAAATAGAAATAGTGAGAGTGGGAAAGAAAGAAATCCAAAGAGAAATAGAAAGAGAGAAGGAGGGAAAACAGAAGAGAAGGAGAGAAGGGGTAAGCAAGAGGTAGAGAGAGAGAAAAGGAAAAAAGGAAGAGAGAGCAAAAGAAGGTAAAAAGACAAGAGAAAGAAAAAGGGAGGAAGAGCGAGCGAGAGAGAGAGACAGAGAAATAACTACAACTACAGCGTCTTTGTTCGAGGCACCTTTCTTTGGCAACATCAAGTTGACATATTTCAACCTGCAGCTCATTTTTTCTCTTGCGCTTCCCTCAGCGTTGTCTCGCAAGCCGGATTCAATCCCTTAGTGGGCCTGATCCGGCCCGCGGGCCGCCTCATTGACGCCTGTGATCTAGATAGTGCTACACAGAATACACACTGCAATAAAAATACGCTAATATGCAATGTGGGGGGTGTGGTTTAATGTGGGCCTTTACTCTGCTGGGTGGAGTTAAAGAGCTTCGTGGCATGAGGACGAAAATATCTCAGTCCGTCCGTGGTACAAGACTGTGACAGCAGTCTGTCGCTGAAGCTGCTCTTCTGTCTGGAGATAATGCTGTGTAGTGGAAATGAATTGGTCAGTTGTTACCAACCTAAATCAATCCAGATCTGATTTAGAGTGAAATGTTTGTTCGTAAGTTAAGAATTTAGATCAAATCCTAATGCCCAACTCCACTTCAAGGAAAATGTGTTTAATGTAACCTTGTCCTTTGTGCATGAATAACACTAGCATGAACAGACCTTCATGGCAAGGCAAGTTTATTTGTATAGCACAATTCATACACAAGCAAGTTAAGTCAAATGTATTTATGACGCCCTTAATCACAAAAATGTCTCAAAGGACTAAACAGGATTTCAATGACACAATGACCTGATCTGAAACCAACATGCGGGCAAGGAACAACTCAAAACATCAGCGTGAGGAAAAAGAGAAACCTTGAGAAGGGACCTCACAAGTGGTATCCCCCTTTCAGGATGACCAGGGTGAATCACATTTAGCATTACAGTAAACAAACATAGTAAACACTAGGTAAGATGTTGAAAAAATTTCCGGAAAGTGCATGACAGCAGCGACGCCCCCAGGCTGTAAACTAATCCAGAAAGTCTATGACGGCCACGAAGCAGCTTCCCATCTCTGCCAGCTGGTCCATGCAGGCGTTCACATGCTTCAGGTCAAACGCTGGTCCGCTGACTCATCTCAAATCGTCCTCCTTCGTATCACCACCAAGCAGGCAGTCGGAAAAAGACAGGACAATACAGAATGCAATTCAAAGAGACAGGCTAAAAACACACAATTATAGTTAAAACATTGAAGAAAAGAAATGTGGTTTTTAAAATGCATTAAAACCACAGATAAAACCTAATAAAATTAATGCATTAAAATCAAGTAAAAGTGAAGAGTGCAGATAGAACCCTTTCAGTTGTATGCACAGTTGAACAGAGCTGTTTTCAGCCTGGACACCGTCAGAGTAGACGCCTGTCTGACGTCATCAGGAAGACTATTCCAGGGTTTAGCTGCATGGAACTGAAACGTAGCTTCACCCTGTTTAGTCCTGGCTCTGGGCACCAGCAGAAGGCCTGTCCCTGAGGTTCTCAGGGTCCGAGATGGTTCATATGGGACCAACGTGTCACAGATGTACTTTGGTGCTAGACCATTAAGAGACTTATACACCAGGAGGGCTGTTTTAAAGTCTATTCTCTGAGCGATAGGAAGCCAGTGCAGAGACCTGAGCACAGGACTAATATAGTCGTACTTCCTGGTTCTAGTCAGGACCTGAGCAGCAGCGTTCTGGATGTTCTGCAGCTGTCTTACAGCTCCTTTAGAAAGTCCATGGGCACCAGCAGAAGGCCTGTCCCTGCGGTTCTCAGGGTCCGAGATGGTTCATATGGGACCAAAGCAGATTCATATTTTTCTGTCGTGTGTTTTGGAGTAAATATTTTACACGGTTGGATTCTTTGGATTGTGCTTGATGTAACGAAGCCATTTTTGCAGCATTCAAAATATTTGAAGACGGCCAGTGGACGTACTGGTGAGTTATGCAGGCTTTATAGTTTTTGGGTATCGTGTTTCAGACTGATGCGAATGTTCCTCTTAATATATTTTGAAACGGTCATCATATCTTGAATCCCAAGAGTCTAAGCTTCCCAAGGATATGTGGCATGACGTATTTTAGTGACCGGTAACATCGTACAAACACATTTGTTTATCAAAAGTCCGGCAGCCCACTGACGGGCCGTCGGAACATTAAGGGGTTAGGGTACTGTATATTATTAAAACCTTCTGTGTACCGTCTTTCTTTGTAAATATCTCATGTATGAATATTGGCGCGTGCGGCTTATGTATGTACAAAGTATTTTTCTCATCTCATATCATTAGCCGTACCGCTTATCCTCATTAGGGTCGCGGGGGGGCTGGAGCCCATCCCAGCCATCTCCGGGCAGTGGGCAGGGGACACCCTCAACTGGTTGCCAGCCAATCACAGGGCACACAGGGACAGACAACTCGCTCGCTCATTCACACCTAGGGACAATTTGGACCGGCCAATCCACCTGAAATGCATGTTTTTGGAACGTGGGAGGAAACCAAAGTGCCCGGAGGAAACCCACGCAAGCACGGGGAGAACATACAAACTCTGCACAGGAAGTCTGGAGCTGGATTTGAACCCACGCAGGAGGTTCCCATGACATGAACTATGCCGCACAAGCGCTAACCACTGCGCCGCCGTGCTGCCCCACAAAGTATTTTTAGGATTAAGGGATCCCAGTTCGAATCCCGGCTTGTCCGTGTTACATGCCGAAGTGTCCTTGGGTAAGACACTGAACCCCCAATACCCCCAATAAGCAGGTTAGCAGCCTTACATGGCTGCACAGATCATGGCCGCTATTGGGAAATGTGAAGCACAATGTAAAGCGCTTTGGGAAGTCATTGACTTGAAAAGCGCTATATAAATGCAGATCATTTCATTTCATATTTTTTCCTTTTAAAATTTACTCAGGGCGACATATGATCAAGTGCGCCCAATAGTCCTAATTTTACGGTACTTTTTTCCAAGAAAACTTCTGAAAAAAACAGATTTTTGATAAAGGATGCATTTCAAGTAGAACCTTTATTGCGATGCTTTTTTTCTTTGCGTTTGTGATACTGTTAGGTTAACCCCAACACTTATAATAAAACCTGCACTCAAAGAAGACACAGAGACGTGAGTATAACTTTACTTGCAAGGAGAAATGACCAGAGACTGCTTTTACAGTCTACCGAAGTCACTCTGAAAAAGTCTCTTCCGTCCTTGCCTTTTTATTGTATTAGGAACGCCCTAGTTTACATAAGGTTTCTTCTGCTAAAGGGTGGGGGAGTGACAAAAAAACAGTTTTCACAACAACATGTTATCGTATCAACAATATTACTACTATTGGACTAGGCGAGAATGGCACACTAAGCAAGCATAGTATGCAACAGTAGAATAACATATTTACAGTTTAAATCCATCAGATACCTCTAATGCTTTTCATAAACACAAGGGCACTTTGCTTGCAAAATAACGACAACTCTGAACTGATGCATGAACGATGAATGAACTTTGAAGGAACTTCTCAGCGGTGACGTGATCACATGATTTCGGTCACCATGGCGATCGCTTCGCTGCAGTTGGCACAAAATATCCCTCTGTGACTAGGCGATGGGACTTTCTTTTTTTAAAGGGAATAAGCTCTGTTAAGGAGATAGCGGTCCAATACTATTTTTCCAAATGTCATTTTAAACACACTGCTTCAATACGCTTACTCGCCATATGGGGGCGCTTGAAAACGATGTAGGAATTGGCTTCTTCATTGTGTGGACAAAGATCTAATCAAAGCCACTCCTGCCATCTAATGATGATTTATCATTCTAATACTATTCACAGAAGCTTCATACTTACCATACTTCAATTAAAACAAACAGTTCTGTTTACATTGTGGCACTAAGGGACGATGTTTTTTGGAACTATACAGTGTTCATTTTAGCTGTGAAAAGTGATGGGTCCCGGGGACTCGCATGCTCAAAAATCTATGGCTCCCCAAAATTTAGTGTGCTCCATGCTCTTACAAACTGTCATATTTTCCCTTACAAAATACAAAAAAATCTTATTTTTTCAAACATGTTTATTTATGTAGTTTAACATGTTATATTGTACATGTGTTTCCTTATATCATATATATTGTTAATGAACATTTTGTCGTGAGACACTGAGTTGCTCGACATGAATGAGGTTTATTATAAAAAAAAGTTCAAAAATGAAGTCGCTTGGACGTTCACCGTAGAAGGAAAAAATACATGCAAATAGAATTAAGTAGAATAATACACATTCTTATTCAAATTATGAATTCATTTTCTGCATTAATTTATTATTGGTAATATACTGATTAAAAGGATCACCACAAACCTGTCTTTTTTCATTTTTTCCTTTTATACTTCCTTTGTTTCTTAACTTCTTTATACAACATCATCATTCGTAATATAATGCATCAAAGCAAGTGAGCCGTTTGAGAGCCGGCTCCCTTTAATGAGTTGAGCCGAAAAAGCCGGTTCTCTAAAAAGAAACCGACTTTCACTACACAACTCGAACTGGAGATCGGCGTGCAGACGAAAACTCGAACCGCGAGACCAAAACAACAATGGCGGATCTGCCTGACGAAAAGTTTGGAGTTCGGTAAATCTTTGTTTAAAAATGATAATGACAATTTCGTGTCAAAAAAGTTGCGTTCCGGGTACACACGTTGATTTGACACGATGCGTCCCCAGCAAAAATAATGCGTCTAGGACGCAGGGACGCCGGCAAACCAGAACATTGAATAATTGTAAAGGTTATGGCATGGAATTAGTCGAACTTTATCTGTTGAACATTGAGTGTAAGTTGAATTCAATCCCCATTTGATAGCATCGGCACTTTGAAAACAACCTGAATGAGGATAAAACCTTCCCTTCTTTAAGTCAATTCTTTTTTGCAGTAATGGGATTTCTTTTCCCCTTTGTGAATTTTAAGACCACTTTGGGCTGTTTGGCGCTTGAGGGACTTTTCTTACTTTGCGGGTTTGTTTGACTTTCGACCGGCGGCTCCGATCCTCCTTGAAGGGCTCGTGAAATCTTTTTGCACTGGGCGATTAGCTCGAGAGGGGAGAATCATTTCATGCTTCTCCATCTGTGGTTTGTTTCAGAGCCTCATTTTTGTTAGCCCGTCAGTTCACTTGGCATGGATTGCTTTCTACGTCCCCTTCTGTTATATTATTTTCAGACCGACTCTGATCCGTATGCTAGCTTGTTTCGCACTCCCCTATTCATACACAGTGTTCATTTTAGCTGTGAAAAGTGATGGGTCCTGGGGACTCGCATGCTCAAAAATCTATGGGTCCCATCAGAGATCTATGGCGCCCCAAAATTTAGTCTTATCGAGGTTGAAATCCAAAATCGGCGACAGATATATAATATAAATCTATATATTCATTCACTTTTAATCATCACAGTTAATTGGTGATACAAAGCAGTTATCACTTCAAATTTTTCAGTTCACAATATTGTAAATATTTTATGTATCTACGTTGGTCATATCCCTCAAGAGGGGTGACCGACAGCAAGACAAACACAAAAAATAACAAAGAAAATAAAAGGTAAAAAAATAGAAGAAAAAAAAAAAACACACACACACAAAATTTTTAGGACCATGGCCAACCCAATTGCCCAAACATCCAAACAAGTAAGGCACCTTGGCACCAAAGTTGATCACGCTTTCGTCCCTCCAGATGAAATGGGACATCAGAAAGCGGCCATGTCACTTTGATCAGGGTGACACAACACACTCTTTTGTTCAACAGCAGGGCCCGACAGCTTTTACTGGTTTACCCCTGCCGCATCATACAGGTGCCCAGCCCATCCTTAAGAACGCGTCCACAATCCCACTATCCTTTTCACAACACTTCTCCACTCCTTTCTATCACCAGCATTGTAAATTATACAAAACAATATTCCTGAAATATTAGTCCATATATTCATGCAGTTTTAATCATCACAGTTAATTGGTAATACAAAACAGTTTTTATTTCAGAATTTTCAGTTCATATATTCTTCGTGGTTTGCTGTCCCGCCACAGTTGTAATGCCTTCTCAAGGTCCAATCCATTATCATCCTTCGCATAGCGTCACCAGGAATAAAATTAAGTCCATTTTGGCTGAAAAGTCCTTATCTTGCTTAGAAGTATTATTTTGTTTATTTTCTTTTGTTGAGTCGTTCGCTTCAACACACGTGTTTTCCTAAAGGTGGTAAGGATTCATGTTGGCCTTGATGCCAGGTCCTTAGCTTGGCCTTTGCCATGATCTTTGATTTTTGCATTCCGGAGATGGAATAAGAGCTTGCTCTGTCCACTCCACGCATCGGCCCGGTATTGCAGTACCTCCGGGGACGGTGCATTCGCAATGATCGCAGCAAGGCTTTAGGGCTAGGACCTTAGCTTGGCCTTTTGGCTGAGAGTAAGTGTCCCGGCTCCTAGGCTTTGTAGCGTATTATGAACTGACCGATAACGGATAATGGATAATGAATAACGAAGATAGATCAATAACCCTTAAAACCCCCCCCCACACGTGTTTTCCTTGCCTTCGCGATCTTCCGAAGACTTTCTCCGCCGTTTTTTCATGCCGGAATGATTGCCGTTGTTATCACTTTCTGCATCATGTTTCGACTTATTACTGACACTGAAGAAATGACCAATTTTGTGTTGATTTTCACCTTAAATCGACGACAAACACCACAACAATGACGTCATCTCGAAGCAACGAGATGTCGTTGGCTGAGATCAGCGTGCGGACGAAAACTTGAACCGCGAGACCAAAACAACAATAGCGGATCTGCCTGACGAAAAGTTTGGAGTGCGGTAAATCTTTGTTAACAAAAAGTAATTGAGTAACAATGACAATTTTTTTGTCGAAAAAAGTTGCGTCCCGGGGACGCACATTGATTTGACACTATGCGTCCCCAGCAAAAATCATGCATCTAGGACGCAGGGACGCAAGCAAACCAGAACACTGCATACATGGTTTTGGATATGTTGTAGCAAAGACCTGAACAAATGATCAGCAGAAAATGTTCGGGAACAAATTTGTGGTATGCAAAGCTTGTTCCAAACCATTGTCCTTCTGCCATCCAACTCTTTAACTCTGTTTTTGCACACTTTCTTCTCACTCTATGTATTTTGCATACATTTCCGTGTTTAATACGTGTGTCCCAGTACATGTCAATTGCGCGTTAACCGTCCCGTTAAAATTATTTCGTCCCTACATCGCATCATTTCATAGCCGCCCCAATATGATCCCAAACACTCGAGACGCTGAAGTCATTTAGTTGCAAATCGCGGCGGGATTCTCTGAGGGCTGACTCGAGTTGTTTGATTTGTTTTTTTGTTTTTTTCTTCTTTATCGCCGCTTCAAAAATCAACAGCGTGTTTTCACGCTTCACTGCACATAAGGAGGTATTGAACATGACACTGAGAGCGTCAGACTGACTAAATTTTAGGAACACGTCTGATTGCAGTGTGTTGCATCCGTGGAAATTGCAACACAGAGGCAAAATGAGCAATGTTCCCTGTCATTTTGCAGGGGTCTGAGCGTTCACACAAAGTCGGTGAGCAACACTTGAAACAACAGTGAGCAACCGTAATCCCAAGTGTGGCATCTAAGTCATTATCAAACATGTCCAAAACTTGACATCAAGTTACATTTTACTGAGTTTCCGGCAATGCAAAATTATTTTTCTCTTTCGAATGAATTGACTCATGTACTATTGCAAAGGTCGTTTTCTTTCGCACGATATCCATTTTTTTCCTGATATATGTTGTCGCATAATATTAACATTTTTGGGGGCTTATTAAATTGGTTGTACGATACAGAACTGTACTTAATCACATTTTCTAGTGGAAGTACAATGTTGGCAACAAGATTGACTTGATATCATTGGAAATGATTTGAATGCAACACAAACTTTTTCTTCTTTTTTCTGTGTTTTTTTTCTACTTTTTTTTTTTAAATTCCTTTACAAAAAATCTCATTGTGTTTATTTTTTCCGAGCCGTTACTTTTTTCTTTTTGTTCTCTATTTACTTTTTTCCTACATTTCTTTTTTTTTTTCTGGCTTTTCTCTAAAAAATTTTTTCTTTTTTTCTCTTCCTTTTGTTTCTTTTTTTCTCAGCTTTTCACTCCTTTTTCATTTTGGTATTTTTTTCTTTTTTGTTCTATTCCCCCCTTCCTTTAAGTCATTTTGTGCATAATTTTACTTAATATTTGGTCATGTTGGGATAAGAGAAGCAAAACCAACCTGAAGAGCCGTTTAGGACCCGAAAGAGCCGGCCGGTTCGTTTTAGTGAGCCGAGCCGAAGAAGCCGCTTCTCAAAAAACTCTACTAACTTTACTCAACTTCGTTCGACTTCCAGATACCGCATTTAGAACACAACGTCAGGTGAACCCGCGTATTTTTACCTTCATGCACTGTAACTTTGACTTAAGTCGCTTCTTCATAAGTAATTTTGAGCCCTGATTTTTCTACGCTGGCTAGATTTTCTTGTGCGACGAGAATGTGCGAGCAGTGCGCAATTGCGCACGCGCGCAGCTTAGAGGGAGCACTGAAAATGAGCCTTTGTGATTTTTCTCCCTGTCTTTACTTTTTAATGCGGTGGCCTTAGCGCCGACTTTTCTCGTTTTAAGGCTGCCAAGGCGTAGGTTTAGCGATGCTTAAGCCGATTGCATCATGCCTGTGCTGCAAGGAGAGAACTTTCCTCACCTGGGCATTTATCTTTCAAGCGCTGACCATTGATCAGCAAGACTAATGGCGTACGGGTGAGAGAACACCATCACACAAATGAATCACCGGCATTGGCCGACTTCAACTCTCGGGGTCGTTTCTGGTTTAGCTGTGTTAAATGTAAAAGCAGTAGCGCTTCCCAAGGCCGGAGATGAATTTGAATCCTGTCATTTCGAATGTGTGCTGTTATGCAAACTGAATAGACAAAGCAGCATGTTTTCCGCCATTACTGTGACCTATAGCCTGTATGAAAATAAAATATTACTGATAAAGGAAGGGAAAAAAACGATTTTAAATAAATGAGCTCCATCTCACATTACTAGGGATTTTGCCATCTTTTAAATGACTATTCATTATCTTAGCACTTCTGTTAAATAGAAGGTAATGGACCTTTTCAGTATCCATTGACAAGAAAATATTCATATTCTGAGGGGAAAAAAAATTTGAATCTTACTTTGAATAAAGTGCACAGTAAAATGACGAGTCTTTAATGAGCAAATACCGTAAAATCCAGACTATAGAGTGCACCTGATTATAAGCCGCACCCACCACATTTTAAGAGAATAACCGCTTTTTGTACTTACACAAGCCGCACCTGAACATAAGCCGCATGCGCCCACATTAAACCATGTAACGCAATCACAAAATGAACCCAAATCCGACCCGCGATTGTAACTGAAAATAAAGTATACAGTCCAAAATCCACAGCCGGCAAAATAAACGGAAATTGATACCGGTACTTGAGGTTTGATGCAAACCTGCAGAGTCCGGGTCCCGTTGAAAATAATCCAAGGGAAAAAAATGTCTATTTCCAAAGGTAAGGGTGGGAAAAATAAATATCCACTATTGTTCGCTGCGTCCACAAACACGTCTCACCTTTACTCCACTTCCAATCAGCCCCCGTTTTTGAATCGCCCGTGGAAAACATATCAGAATAAGTCTCCAAAATAAATACATTAGAAAAATATACAGTTGCAAATACATATTATACATGGTTACACATATTTACAAAGAAAGACAGTACACGAGAGAGTTTTCAAAGCTTTAACAATAATATTATAACTTTCATCCCAAACCGTGCCTGTGAAGGGTAGCAAAACGCTACTAACAACACGCTCGCAACACAGTAAACGGGTCTGTTAAAAAAAATATACGGTACTTGTGGAAATCAAGGTAAACCGTCCTCATCTTCCTCCTTATAACTGACGTCATCAAAGTCGTCTTCCGCACTACGGGAAAGAGACTTTGTCATATAGATGTCATCCTACGCTCCCTTATTCAAAAACACGCTAGCAACACACTCGCAAAGCAAGGTTTACGTGCAGTAACTCTGTTTCCTTTTTTTATCGGACAGCTCGATTGCATTTAGCTTGAAAGCTGCGTCTTGTGCCATTCTTATTGCAATTTACATGGTGAGGATATGTCTACGCTAATTTAAATTGTGCACAAGCTAAGAAGTTGCAGTCTTCCTCGGCGCATATATTCCACCGGTCTAAATCTTACCTTTTGTACTCGAGCGCCGCTGGCGGCCGTTAGAAAAATGGCATAAATTGGCCGCATCACTGAATAAGCCGCAGGGTTGGATGTTTGGGGAAAAAGTAGCGGCTTATAGTCCGGAATTCACGGTACTCTATTGATCAAAAGTTGGAGTTTCTTAAAAATATTCCATTCTTTGAAGTTTGAGGGAATTTTTTTTCACATAAGTATCATTATTTTTAACCTTCTCAGTGTCTCAACTGTTTTTCTATTTATTTTGCAACTCCCTTGATTCATTAAAAAATATGACTTTTTTTTTTTAAAAGCATGCTATTGTTAAGGTGATCCCAAACTTTTGAACCGTATTGTTTTTTACTGTTGTAGGCTGCTGAAACAAGAACAGCAAACCTAAAATGGCCCAGTGGGTTCTCGTTTGGACACAACTAGCTTGATTAAACTTTAAAAACTGATACTACCCAGTTCATCTTGGTCATCCGATGGGATGAGGCATTCTCAGGCCACCCTCGAGACATACTCAGCCATATGTTTCAAAATGAATTGAAAACGATTATAAAAAAAAACCTATATGAAAACAAAAGAAAAAGAACCTCAATGCGAATCGTAAACTGCTTTGTATTTTGGTATGATGAAACAAGGTTAGGATGCAGAATATTTTGTGAGGTTTCGTTTTATCAGCCCACCCAGATGTAGAGGTTAAATACAAAATAGTTTTTCTCCCTTTCAGTAAAAAAGTTTTACCGTGAGCATTAAAATTCCATTCCGGGCAAAGATTAACGCATTAGCCCAATAGCAAGCGGATTGATTGAAACGAGCCGTTTGTTTACGTTTGGCATCGACTTTAGAGCGCTGCACCACTGGGCTGAGCCACCATTGTTGGAGCAGCGGCGCTATTAAGAGTCTTTATAGGAAAAACGCTACAACCCCAATGACTGCCAACATTTGACAAATTACGTCGCTCTTAAACTAGGATTTTTAGGGAGCCAATTTGTCACAAATCCACCTTAGGAACAAGGTTTACTTTGCTCAATTACCGTATTTTCCGCGCTATAAGGCGCACCAGGTTATAGGGCGCTCCCCCCAAAAATAGTTTTTGGTCCTATATTTTCCATACATAAGGCGCACCGGATGATAAGGCGCTACAATGGGAACGTCGACAACAGTCAGATGGTTCAGTCCAACTTATTACCCCCTTAACATTCCGAAAGCTTGCAAAGAAGCAAATACGTGTCTCAGACATGTACGGAAACAGTGTCTGTACGATGTCACCAATCACTCAAATGCATCGTTCTGAATATCATTCGGAAGGTTAAAGTCTTGGGATTCAAGAAATGCCAAACATTTCTTACTTTCCATTTTATTTTTTGCTGGCAACTGTGTGGACAGCAAAGTAAGAATTTGATTGTGCAGGGAAACGGGGTTCTTTACTGTGCATATGACAAGAAACACTTCGAATTGAATTGAGTTTAAAAATAGACTCATCACAGAAACATCAAGATCCTTCTAAAACAAGATACCGGGAAAATATAAAGCCGCATAGCTCACCTTAGTTCTCTTGCAGCCTTCACGTTCAATAATGATACGTAACCATGGTCTTCTTATGACCGTGAGTGTAGTAAATCCAGGAGAGTAAAATATTTACAAATACAGAACAGTAAAACATGTTTTCTCTAAGCCGTAATGCAACCCAACATGTGATTCACATTCATCTTTTTTGGCCAATCGCAGGCTTTGTTTCGCCCCTTTAGCCTATGCGAGCCTGTAAATGATAAAAAGGATCCGCCCCCTTTACCTCCGATTAACTTTAGCCAATAGTGACTGATTCAAATGATGATTGACACATTGGTTAGCCAATGAAACGCCGGTAAATAAATCCCAGCATACACCGCGTACTACTTGGCGTTCGGGGGAAAATCGAGTCGGCGGCTGCTTGCCTTAGTTGCAAGACTTTGCGACTTAATATTGATCCATATATAAGACGCACTGTATTATAAGGCGCATGGTCAGCTTTTGAAAATAAACGCTTTTAGGTGCGTCTTATAGTGCGGAAAATACGGTATCTTTTTTGTCTAAGTTGTGTTTGGCTGGGGTTTCTCTTACTTGCTCCCTATTTATGATCAGTCACTGTTTCTACTATTGGCACTAATGAGGGCACTGAGTGCTAACTACGACATAACTTCAACTCATTAAATTCATTACGAGCGTGCTCGCTCCCTGGAGAGTGCAACCACGCCATCTTTCCACTTCAAAAAAACACACGCAAGCTTGGATTTAAACTTGCTAGTTGCAGGAGGTTATAGTTTGTTGGATTACAAATAAATTATATATGTGTGGTAACCAATGTTCCCTGTAATTTTGCAGGGGTCTGAGCGTTCACACAAACTCTGTGAGCAACGCTTGAAACAACAGTGAGCAACAGCAACCCCAAGTGTGGCAACTAAATCATGATCAAACATGTCTAAAACGTTACATTTTGCTGAGTTTCCGGCAATGCAAAATTATTTTTCACTTTAGAATGAATTGACTCATGTACGATTGCAAGGGTTGCAGGGCCTACCAACGTCATTTGGTTTTACATTTCTTCACAAGATTTCCATTTCTTTTATCCCTGGTATCTTTTGTCGCATAATACTAACATTTTTAGCGGCTTATTGAGTCTGTTGCACGATACACAACTGTATTTAATTACATTTTTTTAGTGGAAGTACAATGTTGGCAACCTGATTAACTTGATATAATTGGAAATTATTTGAATGCAACACAAACTTTTTCCTCTTTTTCCCTGTTCTTTCTCCCTTTTTTAAAATTCCTTTTTTAAAAAAATCTCATTGTGTTTATTTTTTCCTAACTGTTACTTTTTTCTTGCTTTTTTGTTCTCTATTACTTTTTTTCCCTTTATTTGCTTCTTTCTTTTCTTCTGGCTTTTTTTCTGAAATTTTCCTGCTCTTTTTTTTCTCTTTTTTTTGTTCTCAGCTTTTCACTACTTTTTTATTTTACATAATATTTGGTCGTGTAGGGATTAAAGAAGCAAAAACAACCTGAAGAGCCATTTAGGACCCGAAAGAGCCGGTTCTTTTTAGTGAGCCGAGCGGAAGAAGCCGGTTCTCGAAAAACTCTACTGACTTTACTCAACTTCGTTCTACTTCGACCTTGACTTCAAAATAACGCATTTAGAAGAAAACGTCAGGGGAACCCTTGTATTTTGACCTTCATGCACTGTAACTTTCTTAATTCGCTTCTTAATTAGCAGTTTCGAACCCTGATTTTTGTGAGCTGGCTAGATTTTCATGTGCGCAGAAAAGCTCTGGGTAGTGCGCCATTGCGCACACACGCAGCTTAGAGGGAACATTGGTGGTCAGTCTTCAATTTAATGGGATGAAAGCTTAAAAAATGAAGCGCGACTGCTCAAAATAACAGTTGAACATTGCATAGTTTATTGAAAATGCTTTTTTTCTGAGAAAACAGAAGAAAAATGGCTTTTTGTGAAAGGATGCATAACAAGCACAACGTTCACTTCAGTGCTTTCATTTGCATTCGTGACACCTCCAATTTCGAAACAACGTTTTCCATAAACACTAGGGTACTTTGCTTGCAAAATAACATTTTATTGCAAGAATACTGAACTCTTGCATGAACTATGCATAAAGAATGCATGAACTATGTAAGAACTTTTCAGTGCCGATCTTTCCGGTAAAGTATCACATTTATTTGGTCGCGATCGCCTGTGCACAAAATGCCATTCCTCTCTGAGCAGAAGATGACAAAAGCTCTCTTAACGCTCTGTTGCTCATTTGTATATGCCTTGCGAGCAGGGTTGGGTAAGGTTACTTTAACTTGATTACTTTCAATTACTTTTGGATGACTCCAATACCAAATATGCTAATAAAAGACAAAATAAACTAAATATGAATAAAATTACTAAATTTTGTGCAGGCTTGGGGAGTAACAGAATACATGGAACGGCAAAAATGATGTTGTCAAGCTGTTTGGATTTATTTTCACTCGCATATCCCGGATAAATGAAGTTGGGGCTTCTTCGATGTGTGGACAAAGACCTGATACAAGCCACTTCTGCCTTATGGTGATTTTTAATACTAAAATCATCCCCAGTGAATTGATACTTACTGATAAGTGCCCCTGCACTCAGGGAACATGTTTATGAAAACGAATTTATACATTAAGAGAAGAGATCCGCAGGTTCGAGAGCGTTCTCCATGCGGCCCCCGGTGCTGTGGAATGCTCTTCCCCTTGAGATTCAATCTGCAACCTCAGAGGAAATGTTTAAATCCAAGCTTAAAACACACTACCATTCTATAGCATATGAATATATTTTATTTTGACAATATCTGTGTATTATTTGCCCTCATGTAGGTTTTAGATCAGGGGATGGTGTCATAATAGTCTGTGGTTTGCAATAATCTGTGTTCTATGCAGCCCTTTTTTACACTTCGTGATTAAGGACTATACAAATAAACATGACTCGACTGAGGTTTTTGAGTTTTTCCTTGCCCTTATGTAGGTTTTAGATCAGGGGGTGGTGTCATAATAGTCTGTGGTTTGCAATAATCTGTGTTCTGTGCAGCCCTTTTGACTCTTCGTGATTAAGGACTATACAAATAAACTTGACTTGACTGAGGTTTTTGAGTTTTTCCTTGCCCTCATGTAGGTTTTAGATCAGGGGATGGTGTCATGATAGTCTGTAGTTTGCAATAATCTGTGGTCTGTGCAGCCCTTTGAGACTCTTTGTGACTAAGGGCTATACAAATAAACATGACTTATCCTGAGGCTTTTGAGTTTTTCCTTGCCCTCATGTAGGTTTTAGATCAGGGGATGGTGTCATAGTAGTCTGTGGTTTGCAATAATCTGTTCTGTGCATCCCTTTTTGACTTTTCGTGATTAAGGGCTATACAAATAAACATAACTTGACATCATTGCACTGAATCGATTTAATCAATTTGTTGTTGCAGCCCTGAAATGGACTATTAGTTATTAAATACACACAGCAAAAATGCACGTCTCAGCGAATTGTTCATTTGCTCCCAAGAACGTATGACACAAGCTATGAAAATACCAAAACCGTAATCCTTCTCATATAGTATTAACAAACACATTATATGATTACATTGCTGTACAACATTGTATAATGGGAATAGTAGATATTTAAATGCTGATTCAAAATATAGTAGTCGGCCAACCAGACTAAACAAATGGAAATAATCATCTTCCTGACTTTTGAATAGTGATTTTATGAGAGCGTAAAACCGCAGAGGCCTCAATTTCCTGAACACACACACACACGCTCAGAAGTTGTTCATGCTATAATTATCTTATGCAAATACGACGAAGCAACAGCCCACCTCATCCGGCAGGCCGATGAGCTACCGCCTTAACGCGGGCCCCCGTGAATTAGAAGCTGATGCCATGTTCTCCCCGTCCAATTTCCCGCACCGGGTCTGAATCACTGCTCAGCAGTGTTCCCTCTTGCGCACTGCTCGCACATTCTCAGCGCACAAGAAAATCTAGCCAGCGCACAAAAATGAGGGCTCAAAATTACTAATTAAGAAGCAACTCAAGTCAAAGTTACAGTGCATGAAGGTCAAAATACACGGCTTCCCCTGACGTTGTGTCCTAAATGCGGTATTTTGAAGTCGAGTCGAAGTGGAATGAAGTTGAGTAGTCAGTAGAGTTTTTCGAGAACTGGCTTCTTCGGCTCGGCTCACTAAAAGGAACCGGCTCTTTCGGGTCCTAAATGGCTCTTTAGGTGGTTTTTGCCTCTTTAATCCCAACATGTCAAATATGATGTAAAATTATGCACAAAACGACTTAAAAGAAGGGGGAATAGAACAAAAAAAAAGAAAACAATACCAAAATGAAAAAGTAGTGAAAAGCTGAGAAAAAAAAACAAAAGAAAGAGAAAAAAAGAAGGAACAATTTAGAAAAAAGCCAGAAAAAAAGATGAGAAAGAGATGTAGGAAAAAAGAGAGAACAAAAAGAAAAATGTAACCGCTCGGAAAAAATAAACACAATGAGATTTTTTTTAAAGGAATTTTTTAAAAAGTAGAAAAAAAAACACAGAAAAAAGAATAAAAAGTTTGTGTTGCATTCAAATAATTTCCAATGATATCAAATGAATCTTGTTGCCAACATTTTACTTCCACTAAAAAATGTGATTAAGTACAGTTCTGTATCTTACAACCGACTCAATAAGCCCCCGAAAGTGTTAATATTATGCGACAAAATATATCAGGGAATAAAAAGAAATGGAAATCTTGTGAAAGAATTGTTGTAAAAACAAATGACGTTTGTAGGCAATCGTACATGAGTCAATTCATTCAAAAGAGAAAAATAATTTTGCATTGCCGGAAACTATGCAAAATGTAACATGATGTCAAGTTTTGGACATGTTTTCTAATGACTTCGTTGCCACACTTGGGATTGCCGTTGCTCACTGTTGTTTCAAGCGTTGCTCACCGACTTTGTGTGAACGCTCAGACCCCTGCAAAATGACAGGGAACATTGCTGCTCAGTAAAGCTGGGCCGTATTTTTCACCAGCGAGTTGCCGGGATTGAATTGCCTTCCGCCTCCGCATTTGATGCGTTCCTCCCGGCCAAATTGAAGAAGCCAGCCCTACAAGCCACGCTTCAGTCGCTCCGTGTCCCGACTTCCCCTGAAGCCATTTTAGGGGCAAAATAAAAGGAAAAAAAGAAAAATAGCCTCATTAGTTTTGCAGTGAAAAGCAGCGGGAAAGCAAGGGGGACGTGGCGCAATAGTGTGCGGTGTGACGATAAGCACTTTGTCCACAAATTGGTTACATACACCTTCTCCATCGTCAGTCCACGCCTTCATTTTTCTTTTGTCTTTGAACGAGAGCTTGGCACAATTGGTCTATATTTCTGCTTGGACACAAACGGTGAACAACACAACACGATATCTAAAATTGTTTTAACCTTAGTGAAACCGAGATCCGATTTCTTCTTTAGAAATGTATTGCCTTTGGGTTCTCCAGGGTTAAGGTGAAAACCTCTTATCACAGAAGCAATAGCATCACAAATACTAGAATATGGTATTAAGCAAATTACTGTACGATTAGTACCGTAATTCCCGGACTATAGAGGGCACTTGATTTTTAGTCGCACTAGTACGTTTGTGATAAAATCAATTTTGTACATATATAATGTGCCCCTGACCAATGTTCCTTGTAATTTTTCATGGGTCTGAGCGTTCACACAAAGTCGGTGAGCAACGCTTGAAACAACAGTGAGCAACAGCAATCCCAAGTGTGGAAACTAAATCAATAACTAACATCACGTTACATTTTGCTGAGTTTCCGGCAATGCAAAATGATTTTTCACTTTTGAATGAATTGATTAATGTACTATTGCAAAGGTTGTACGGCCGACAAACGTTGTTTGTTCTTACAATTCTTTCACAAGATATCCATTCCACTTATTTCCTGACATATTTCGTCGCATAATATTAACATTTTTGGGGGCTTATTTAGCCCGTTGTACGATACACAACTGTACTTAATTACATTTTTTAGTGGAAGTACAATGTTGGCAACAAGATTGACTTGATATCATTGGATATTATTGGAATGCAACACAAACTTTTTCTTCTTTTTTCCGTGTTTTTCTTCTACTTTTTTTTTTAAATTCCTTTAAAAAAATGTCATTGTGTTTATTTTTTCCGAGCTGTTACTTTTTTCTATTTGTTCTCTATTTACTTTTTTTCTTACATTTCATTTTCTTTTTTCCTGGCTTTTTTCTAAATTTTCCCTTCTTTTTTTCTCTTTCTTTAGTTTCTTTTTTTCTCAGCTTTTCATTAATTTTTTTTTTCTATTCCCCCTTCCTTTAAGTCATTTTGTGCATAATTTTACATAATATTTGGTCATGTTGGGATGAAAGAAGCAAAAACAACCCAAAGAGCCGTTTAGGACCCAAAAGAGACGGTTCCTTTTAGTGAGCCGAGCCGAAGAAGCCGGTTCTCGACAAACTCTTCTAACTTTACTCAACTTCGTTCTACTTCGACTCGACTTCCAAATACCGCATTTAGGACACAACGTCAGGGGAACCTGTGTATTTTTACCTTCATGCACTGTAACTTTGACTTAATTCGCTTCTTAATTAATGATTTTTGTGAGCCGGCTAAATTTTCTTGTGCGCGGAAAAGCTCTGGGTAGTGCGCAATTGCGCACACACGCAGCTTAGAAGGAACACTGCTAACAAGGATGGGGAAAGAGTGTAACTTTACTGACTGGCAACTAAATCAATATAAAACATGTTCAAAACTTGACATCACGTTACATTTTGCTGAGTTTCCGGCAATGCAAAATTATTTTTCACTTTTGAAGGAATTGACCTACAAACGTCATTTGTTTTTACAATTCTTTCACAAGATTTCGATTTATTTTATTCCTGTTATCTTTTGTGCATAATACTAACATTTTTGGGGGCTTATTGAGTCGGTTGCACGATACAGAACTGTATTTTATTACATTTTTTAGTGGAAGCACAATGTTGGGAACATGATTAACTTGATATAATTGGAAATTATTTGAATGCAACACAAACTTTTTCCCCCTTTTCTGTTTTTTTTTCTCCTTTTTTAAAAAATTCATTTTTTAAAGAATCTCATTGTGTTTATTTTTTCCTAGCTGTTCCTTTTTTTTTTTGCTTTATTTGCTTCTTTCTTTTTTTCTGGCTTTTTCTCTGAATTTTTCCTCTTTTTTCTCTCTAATACTTGGATTCAAGTGTCTTGAAAGAGTGAAAACAAAAATGTGCTCATCTCCCCCCCCTTTGGGGGCCTTCTGAGTAGTACTTTAATTTGATTAAGAAACAAAAGAAACGCACAATTTGGTTGGCAAAAGTTTGCTTTTTGATAGGTATGCCCGTCAGATTTTTTCTCAAACTAAACATTTTATGATCAGGAATAGTCTACATTTGCCTATCATGACATGAGAGCACACATATTTTTATTGAAATGGAAAAACTTGATATGGGCTTTCTGGTTTTGTTTGTTCCCGGTTGGCGCTTGTTGGTTTGCCCACCGTGTATTGTTTAGCCGATTAGCCTGGTTTTGCCGTGTCTCTTGGTTTATTCCATGCCGGTTTTGCGTTTATCGTTGTCGCCCTATTTCGTTGTTGTTTCCTGGTTAGCCTGGCTCTGACGTGGGCACTCTGGTCCACAAGGACCCGCCTGGTTTTTGAAGTCTCTCTGCTCCAATACAAGTGATTCCAAGCTCCTGCCAGCTTGCCAACAAGCTGATTATTTTAATCACCCCAGTTGAAGAAGAGAAACCTTCAACATCAAGCAGGACATGCAGCCCTCGACGACCACAGTGCCCGGGCTTGGCCTGGCTGCTTACTGCGTGTTTTATGGCTGGCCAACCTCACAATTTTCCGTCGAGGTTGCAGTCGCCTTTGTTGATTGGTTCAAGTTAGCCCCTGGTTGGCAGCTCTGTTTTTTTTTTTGCCAGCTAGCCCCATTTTTGCTGCTTGCCTTTTATTGTACCACACTGCATCCACTGACGACAAAACACCTAGTGTCGTGATTGCTGATTTGGAGTACCTGCGGCGGCTTGATTGGCGCCAACAGCCCGGACAGCTGATTGGTGGACACTCCCTTTTAAACCCCGGCTTCCTCTCAGTGACTGTCAGATCATTGCGAACTATTATGCAATGCCCTGCCTCCGGAGATAAGATCTGCAACCTCAATGGAAGTTTTTAAATCGAGGCTTAAGACACACTTCTATTCCAAAGCTTATGATTGATGCCCACCTCATATTCTGTATTGTCCTGTCTTTTTCCGACTGCCTGCCTGGTGGTGATACGAAGGAGAAGGACGATTTGGAGATGAATCGGCGGACCAGCGTTTGACCTGAAGCATGTGAACGCCTGCATGGACCAGCTGGCAGAGATGGGAAACTGCGTCATGGCCGTCATAGACTTTCTGGACTAGTTTATAGGCTGGGGTTGCCGCTGCTGTCATGCACTTTGCGGACAAATCTTCAACATGTTACCTAGTGTTTACTATGCTTGTGTATAGTAATGCTAATTGTGATTCACCCTGGTCATCCTGGAAGGGGGATTACCACTTGTGAGGTCCTTTCTCAAGCTTTCTCTTTTTCCTCACGCTGAGGTTTTTGAGTTGTTCCTTGCCCGCATGTTGGTTTAAGATCAGGTCATTGTGTCATTGCAATCCTGTGAAGTCCTTTGAGACATTCATGTGATTAAGGGCATCATGAATCAATTTCACTTGACTTGCATTCCGCTCAGTGAGCATTCTCGTCCGACTCCGTTTTTGCTAAGCCTTTTTCCTGCCTGATCTTTGTTACCGACCCGTTTCTGGACCTGACTTTGCCCGTTTGCCTGCCTGTTACCTGACCTGTTTTGCCCCGTTACCTGCCTGCCTCCTGCTACCGACCTCTCTTACGAACTCGACACCGCCTTTGATCTCCAGCCCCAGCCAAGGACTTTCTATTCCCGCCTGTCTTCGATCCTCCTCGCTCGACACCGAAGTGCCACTTCCGCGTTCCCGCCACCTGCTATCCGTGTTCGTCAATCCGCGGATCGTGCAAGCAAGCCTTCCTCCCTCTTTTACCAATAAAAACGGAGAAAACGAGCGCTATTGGGTCCCGTCTCCGTTCCTGGTTTGTGACACCTAGGCATACTCCAGAACAACTACCAAGACTGGTAACCTCTTCAAAAAATTCACAGGGAAACAAAAAAAATACATTATCTCGGACAATTACTGGATAATACCAATGGCATAAAAATGGATTTTATGCAATTATTATACATTTTAGATGGATAAATACTTTATTCATCCTTGGAGGGAAATTCACACTTCCACAGTATCCTTGTTTTGAAAATAAAACAATATTAAAGTAAAATGAATATAATACATAAATACCCAATGTAACGTGTTGATATAGAGTATTTGAATAGTGCTACATAAAATACACACTGTAACAAAAATAGGGTAATGTGCAATGAGGGGGTGTGGTTTAACGTTGGCTTTTACTCCCCCGGGTGGAGTTAAAGAGCCTCATGGCATGAGGAAGAAATGATCTCCTCAGTCAGTCCATGGTACAAGACTGTGACAGCAGTCTGTCGCTGAAGCTGCTCTTCCGTTTGGATGTGATGAATTGTCCATGATTGACCGCAGCCTTTTCAGTGCCCGTCTCTCAGCTACTGTTGTCAGGCTGTCCAGCTCTGTGCCCACAATAGAGCTCGCTTTCCTCACCAGTTTATTAAGACGAGAGGCATCCTTCTTGGCGCTGCCGCATAGAAGAGAGTGCGCTTGCCACAACAGTCTCATAGAACATTTGTAGGAGCTTTTTGCATGTTAACAGTTTTTAAATACCTTTGTCACTGATTAGTTCCAAGGGATGACATTTTTGTACTAATATTTGATTGTAATTGTTATTGTCATGACTATTTTATGACTAGTAAGACTCCCTTTCCTCCACTTGGTTAGGCTGACCCGAAGGAGTTGATCCACCTGGTCACCCAGCACGTTTCGGCGTACTCGGGCTGGCCCGAGGACCTGCAAAAGCTGATCGCTCAATTGCAATCCTACAACGAGCGTCTGAAGGATTTCACGCAGGCGCAAGTGCTGCAGGGCCTGGGCCGCGGCGTGGACGTGCAGCGCTTCAGTTCCGACCCGGACTACAAGAAGGAGACCATCCTCGGACTGGCCGAGTGAGTGATACCCAGTGTTCATTTTAGCTGTGAGAAGTGATGGGTCCGGGGGTCTCGCATGCTCAAAAATCTATGGGTCCCAACAGAGATCTATGGCTCCCCAAAATTTTGTGTTATCCAGGTTGAAATTGTAAATCGGCGACAAATATATAAATGTATATATTCATTCAGTTTTAATCATCACAGTTTATTGGTAATACAAAGCAGTTATCACTTCAGATTTTTCGGTTCACAACAATATTGTACATGACACAAAATATTATTGCTGAAATGTATATAAATCTATATTTTTATTCAGTTTTAATCATCACAGTTGATTGGTAATGCAAAGCAGTTATCACTTCAGATTTTTCAGTTCACAATAGTGTACACTATACAAAATAATATTGCTGAAATATTCATATATTCATGCAATTTTAATCATCACAGTTATTTGGTAATACAAAGCAAGTTATCACGTCAGATTTTTCAGTTCATATATTTTTCGTGGTTTTCTGTCCTGCCATAGTTATAATGCCCTCTCAAGGTCCAAACCATTATCATCCTCTTCATAGCGTCACCAGGAATATAGTATTTGGCAGAAAAGTCCTTTTCTTGCTAGGAGTATTCTTTTGTTTATTTTCTTTCGTCAAATCGTTGGCTTCAAAACACGTGTTTTCCTTACCTTCGCGGTCTTCTGAAGAAGTTCTCCGCCGTTTTTTCGTGCCGGAATTATTGCCGTTGTTACCACTTTCTGTGTTGTGTTTCGACTTATTGCCGACACTGAAGAAATGACCAATTTTGCGTTGATTTGCACCTAATACCAACTGTTTTTTCGGAGGGATACTTCCCTTTAACTAGACAACCGCCACAACAATGACGTCATCTCGAAGCAACGAAATCTCGTTTGCCGAGATCGGCGCGAGACCAAAACAAGAATGGCGGATCTGCCTGACGAAAAGTTTGGAGTGCGGTAAATATTTGATGGTTGTTTTCCCTTGCTGTGTCTTCTTAGGACCCTGGATGACACTGTGTACGGCATCTCTGTGTCGCTGGCAAAGCGCTACCGTGTTCCTCTGTGGGAGGTCTACATGACTCATCTGGAGTTCCTCTTCACAGACAGCGGGTTCGTACAAAGCACACACTGGCATGCATGCGGCGGATTTTTCTTTTCATCATTTTTAATGGCCAGCAAATTGTTCAGTTTCACAGCATCATAACCAGGGTTGGGTAGGGTTACTTTAACTGGATTACTTTCAATTACTTTTGGTCTTCTCCAATACCAAATATGCTAATAAAACACATAAAAAACTAAATATGAATAAAATGATGACTCACAAGATATGGTAAGCTTTCTCTCCTGGCTTTGATCTCTTTGATCTCCGGCAAAACGAACATCAAATGCCACAGAAACCAAATGAATATCAATCCAAACATCATTTTTGCCGTTCCCTGTATTCTGTTACTCCCCAAGCCTGCACAAAATTGAATCATTTTATTCCTATTTAGTTTCTTTTGTCTTTTATTAGCATATTTGGTATTGGAGTCATCCAAAAGTAATTGAAAGTAATCAAGTTAAAGTAACACTACCCAACCCTGATCATAACAAACGACACTCCACCTTCCCTAAATGCGACATCAAAGTGTATTTTCTTTTCACCCAATTCTGCCAAGTGACAATTATGAGTTGCATGTTGAGGGCCTTGTTGGTAATAATGTTTAGCCCGGTATTTGTTGCATAAGATCGATTCTCAAAGGTGGGGTGCGTCTTTTGAGGGCCTTAAAACATTGCAAGTTAAATATGTTCTGTATTAAGCATATGTTAACACAGGGGTGTCAAACTCATTTGAACTCGGGGGCCACACGATAGAACAAACGTTCTGTCGGGGGCCGAACTAGTAGATTAAAGAGAAACAAAAAAAGATAAAGAAATAAGAGAAAGAGGGAGGGAAAAGGAGAGAGGGCGGGACAAAGAAAGAAAAAGAGAGAGAGGGAGAGATAAAAAGTCGTGAGAGAGGGGGAAAAGAAAGGGAGAGGAAGAAAGAAATCCAAAGAGAAATAGAAAGACAGAAGGAGAGAAAAGCGCGAAAAGTAGGAAGAGAGAGAAAAGGAAAATAGGAAGTTAGAGCATACGAGGTTAAAAGAAGCACAGAAAGAAAGAGACAAAGAGCAACAAAGGAAGAGAAAAAGAGAGACACAGAGAGTGAAAGAGACAGAGTGGGAGAAAAGGGGTGAGAGAGAGAGAGAGCAACAAAGGAAAAGAAAAAGATACACAGAGAGTGAAAGAGACAGACAGAGTAGGAGAAAATGGGTGGAAAAGAAAGAGAGAGGGAGAGAGAGAGAGAGAAATTAATACAAGTACAGTGTCTTTGTTCGAGGCACCTGGCTTTGGCAACATCAAGTTGACATATTTCAACCTGCAGCTTGTTTTTCTCTTGCGCTTCTCTGAGTGTTGTCTCGCGGGCCGGATTCAATCCCTTAGCGGGCCTGATCTGGCCCGCAGACTGCCTGTTTGACACATGTGTGTTAACAATACCCAGATGAGTTCAAAGAGCCTTCATGCTCTATTTTCCACTGCACATTTTTGCTTTTATCTTACTTTTAGAAGAGCTGTTCAGGCCAAAACACCTTGGGTTCGCGGAATGGGGGCTTGGTGAGAGTGCAGGATAGTGTCATCATGCAGTTCGCCGAAGGTTGTTTATTGTATTTGTCATTTCCCATGTTGAGGTTTTTGAGTTTTTCCTTGCCCTCATGTAGGTTTTAGATCAGGGGATGGTGTCATAATAGTCTGTGGTCTGCAATAATCTGTGGTCAGCACTTTGAGACTCTTTGTGATCAAGGACTGGACAAATAAACATGACTAGCATGAAAATAGTGAAAGTAAGAAAAGAAACCGAATCCCCCCCAAACCATGTTTGTTCTTTTTATCTTTCATTGTTTTCAGACCCTCGAGACTTATTGTGATTAAGGGCTGTACAAATGAACATGACTTGACTTGTAATTTGTCTTTGAACCAAAAAGGTTGGATGTCTTAGGTTAGGGGTAAGCAACAAGCGGCTGTGGAGCCGCATGCAGCTTTTTGGCACTCCCTAGTGGTTCCTCGAAATTGTTTGAGAATGGAAAATGATATGGTTTCCATAGAGCAGGGGTAGGAAACCTATGGCTCGGGAGCCATATATGGCTCTTTTCATGAGTACGTATGGCTCTGAAATAAAATGCAACTATTGCACATCTCTCTGTGGCGTTCCAAAGTCAAGTGATTTCATCCTGATTTTGGTCCATATAAAGCCCAAGCAATTTCATGCAAGAAGAAACCATTTCAACTGATAAATAAAAACGCAGGCAAACGATTGGGTGAGCAGTAGAGGTGGGCGGGTTCCTGCACAAAGCGCAAGGCACTTCCTTCTCTCTCGCTCAGTGCATTCTACACTGGAAGTGAATATGACGATATGCTTATTGTTTGCAGAAGTTTGTGACATTTTTACTAAAGAACTTTGCATGCACATTGTTTTGAAACCGTTTTTAAGGACAAATTTCACGGAGAAAAAACAGTCTTAACTGAAGGTGGAAGTCAAATTGTAAATGGCATATTGACATTGATTTGGGACACAGGATTTGGCATTATTATCATTTCATACATTTGATTCAATCATCAAATGATGCGTCATCATTTGATGATGATAGTGAAATCAAATGTGCTGAAGAATTAGTTTTTATCTAGAGAGTGTGTTTGCCAGTTTTTTTTCCCATTTTGTCTGAAAATATATGATGTGGCTCTCTCAATTTCTTTTTAAAACATTTTTTGCTTTTATGGCTCTTTGGGTCAAAAAGGTTCCTGACCCCTGCTATAGAAGGATAAACATGACACATATTCTAAACATTTTCCAATAAATATATCCTGTGCGGAGTTTGTTTCTTCTCCCCGTGCTTGCGTGGGTTTCCTCCGGGCACTCCGGTTTCCTCCCACGTTCCAAAAACATGCATTTCAGGTGAATTGGCCGGTCCAAATTGTCCCTTGGTGTGAATGAGCTGTCTGTCCCTGTGTGCCCTGCGATTGGCTGGCAACCAGTTCCGGGTGTCCCCTGCCCAATGCCCGGAGATGGCTGGGATGGGCTCCAGCCCCCCCGCGACCCTAATGAGGATAAGCGGTACGGCTAATGAGATGAGATATTGGTCTAATTTGGCTCTTTCAACATTTTAGGTGACCTGGCCTCAGGTAATAGATGTTGGTGTACAGTGCCATATATGATATGTAAGAAGTGGGACTCATTCATTCAAATATGTGAATTTATTCCTTAAACAAGTCAATGCAAGCTTTTGTAGATGTATTTATTTTCCAGCTCATTGTGTTTCATATACAATGCGTGCATGTGCGTATTTGCGCACATGCGTGTGCATCAGTGATCCATTTTACCCCCTTGTCCTATCAAGATATGAGAAAATGCTTTATGGCTTCTATTTCTTGATAAATTGCAACTGATTGAAAGTGTGTGCTTGGGGCTTTTTGTGTGTTTTGGATAAATGCATGTGTGCATTTGTGTCTCTGTGCACGTGCGGTGCAGTATTGATTGAATGCACGGCTGAATGCTGTTCATATTTTAAATAGAGCGGGCTGAGGCTACCGTAAATTCCGGACTATAGAGCGCACTTGATTATAAGCCGCACCCACCACATTTGAAGAGGAAAAGCGATTTTGTACTTACACAAGCCGCACCTGTATATAAGCAGCATGCGCCAACATATTAACCCAAACCCGACTTTAAGTCTCGCGATTGAAACTGAATGTCCTTCATTAAAGTCCACAGTCCAAGAATCACAGCCGGCAAAATGAACGGAAAATGATATCGGTACTTAAGGTTTGATGCAGACCTGCAGAGTCCGGGTCCCGTTGAAAGTAATCCAAGGAAAAAAGTATATATTTCCAAAGGTAAGGGTGGGGAAAATATATATCCACTATTGTCCGCCGCGTCCACAAACACGTCTCACCTTTACTCCACTCCCCGTCAGCCCCCGTTTTTTTCACCCCCTCTTTTTGATTCGCCCGTGCAAAACATATCAGAATAAGTCTCTAAAATAAATACATTACAAAAATATACAGTTGCAAATACATATTATACATGGTTACACATATTTACAAAGAAAGACGGTACACCGAGAGAGTTTTCAAAGCTTTAATAATAATAATATAACTTTCATCCCAAACGGTGCCTGTGACAGGGCAGTTAATGGTAGCAACACGCTAGCAACACGCTCGCAACACAGTAAACGGGTCCGTTAAAAAAACATACCGTACTTGTAAAAATCACGGTAAACCGTCCTCATCTTCCTCCTTAGAACTGAAGCCATCAAAGTCGTCTTCCTCAGTGTCGGAAAGAAACTTTGTCATATAGACGTCGTCCCACGCTCGCGCAGCCTCACTCGCCCTGTCACTGTCGCTGGAACTTTCATCCACTCCTGATTCTGTGCCCTCCTCTCCGTCACGCAACAGCCTGGCTTTTCAGAACCCGTTGCTGATGGTGGATTTTTTGATGTGCCTTTCTTTTTGCATTTTGCATGATGAGGGTATGTTAACGCTAATTTAATTTGTGCACAAGCCAAGAAGTTGCAGTCTTCCTCGGCGCATATATTCCAGCAGTCTAAATCATACCTTTTGTACTAGAGCGCCGCTGTTAGAAAAATGACATCAATTGGCCGCATCACTGAATAAGCCGCAGGGTTGAAAGTTTGGGGAAGAAAGTAGCGGCTTATAGTCCGGAATTAACAGTAGTTGCAGAAGAGGCGTTAGCTTTGTCTCAAACGAAAGTGAAGGGAAGATAGATTCCACATTAATGGATGATACTGGGTGCACAAATCCAAATTTTACTATTTATAAGAGTAGTAATAATGATGCTTCCACAGTGGACGCCTGGTAAAATGCCAAATATGTAAACCACCCAATTTTCTGGATGACGATTTACCTTTCTATGCCAAGCTTTCATGCTGCAGCTTGATTTCACACCTGGTTGGAGAGGAGGGCTTTAAACTTCAAAGCCGAATCATAGATTTATGAATTTTTTTACTCGGCTTGAGTGTATGAAAAATAAAACAAGACGGTAATCCCTCGATTACCACGGTTAATGGGGACCAGATCCCTCCGCGAAAAGTGAAAATCCGCAAATTAGCCTCACCCCCGAGCGTCAAACTTACCTCGAGATGGTGTCCTTACCGTCACAGTATACGACTAACAAAATAACAATTCTAGAACTACAATTTAAAAACACAGAATTTCAGTTGAAAGAATGTTCTTTATTCTCATTATACAAAAGTAAAATAGAATAGAATATACCTTTATTGTCATTGTTACAAAATGGGTTGAACATATCGTGACAACGCAATTGGGCGTGGCACTCCAGTTTCACATTTAACAGTGAGGATAAAAGAAAACAAAGAAGATAAAGGAACAAAGGAGAAAAGGTTATAATTTACACAATATTTGCACAAGACATGTGGGCATGTAGGTTGTTACATACAGTTTTGGGATTGTATTAGTGCAATATGTGTTAAGTGCAAAAATAGTCAACATTGTGCAAAAAATAGTCAACAAAGTGAGCATAGGCATGAATACAATTTTACATCTGTATGAGGTAGTGTGTTTGTAAGAGTTTCAGTTTGTTGTGCGGTGTGTGTTAAGGGTGGTAATGGCTCTGGGGAAGAAACTCTCTGAGTCTGTTTGTTTTTGTTTTGTGTGACCTGTAGCGTCTGCCAGAAGGCAGCAGGTCAAAGAGGTGGTGGCCAGGGTGAGAAAAGTCCTTGATGATTTTTTTTCTGCTCTGCTGAGGTAGCGAGAGCAGGCAATGTCCTCCAGACCGGGTAGAGAGCAGCCAACGATTCTCTGGGCTGTGTTAATGACCCTCTGAAGCGTTTCCTGTCTGCTGCCGTGCACCCAGCATGCCACATCGTAATGCAGTATGTTAGAATGCTCTCCACAGTGGCTTTGTAAAAGGACACCAGCAGCTGCTGTTTCAGATGATTTTTCCTAAACACTCTCAGGAAATTGAGTCGCTGCTGGGCCTTCCCTACCAGGAGAGGTCATCGGAGATGTGCACACCCAGGAATTTGAAAGAGTGGACTCTCTACACAGTCTCCTTTTTAAATGAGTGGTGCTGGGTTCCTGTCTTTTCTCCTGAAGTCCAGTATGAGTTCTTTTGTTTTTGAGGTGGTTTTTCAAACACCACGCTGTCAGTGACTCCACCTCATCCCTGTACGCCACCTCGTCCCCTTCAGAGATAAGGCCGATCAAGGCGGTATTGTCGGCGTACTTATCAATTGTGTTCGTGAGGTGGGTCGGTGAGTAGTCGGAGGTGTAGAGGGTGAAAAGCAGGGGGCTCAGTACACAACCTTTGGGGGAGCCAAACACATATTGCACTAATACGATCCCAAAACTGGCATTATTATCATTTCATACATTTGATTCAATCATCAAATGACACACAGTGAAATCAAATGTGCTGAAGAATTAGCTTTTGTCTGGAGAGGGTGTTTGGCAGTTTTTTTCAATTTTGTCTGAAAATATAGGATGTGGCTCTCTCAATTTCTTTTTGAAACATTTTTTGCTTTTTTTGGCTCTTTGGGTCCAAAAGGTTCCTGACCCCTGCTGAAATGAAATGAAATGATCTGCATTTCTATAGCGCTTTTCAAGTCAATGACTTCCCAAAGCGCTTTACAGTGTGCTTCACATTTCCCAATAGCGGCCAAGATCTGTGCAGCCATGTAAGGCGCTAACCTGCTTATTGGGGGTTTTGGGGGTTCAGTGTCTTACCCAAGGACACTTCGGCATGTAACACGGACAAGCTGGGATTCAAACTGGGATCCCTTAATCCTAAAACGATCGCTCTACCTCCTAAGCTACTGCCGCCTCAAAATGGTGTAGGTTATGTGTGGTTCTCTTCTACAGGGTGAAAGGTGACAGGCTGGTGTGGATTAATTCAAAAGGTATAAGTCTGTTAAGTGTGGTGGGAAAGTTTTGGGCAGGATTTTGATTGGAAGAATAAGGAATAATACAGAAGGAGTCCTTAAGGAGGAACAGTGTGGGTTTAGAAAAGGAAGGGGATATACAGATCAGATTTTTGCAGTGAGACAATTCAGCGGAGTTTATAGCTAAAGGAAGAGGTGTACTTGGGCATTTAAGGATTTAGAGAAAGCATATGACAGGACGGATTGGGAGGCATTGTAGCAAGTAGTGAGGATATATTGGGTGGGTAGCGGTTTTGCAGTGTGCTGTGCAAAGCATGTATGGGGAAAATGGAACCTGTGTGAAGTGAGCGAGTGGTTCCCGGTAAGAGTGGGATTGAGGCAAGGGTGTGTCATCTCACCTTGGCTGTTTGATTTGTATACAGATGGAGCGGTGCGTGGAAGAGCAGGTATAGTGTGTGAGGGTGGGGTCGCATGCAAATCAGATGGTGTTTGCAGACGACACTGGTTTGCTGGCTGATTGCAGCAGGGCTGATATGAAATGATCTGCATTTATATAGCGCTTTTCAGGTCAATGACTTCCCAAAGCGCTCTACAGTGTGCTTCTGTCAGAGATCGACATTATTAAGACTATTTGGTGGCTAAATTTGCACGGATAAAATACATGTATATAGTTTAATTCTACATGATGATGGCAGAAAGAACTTACGTCCGTCCTGGATCGAGTCCAAACAGAGAGAGGGAGTGGTTTATTTTGCGTCAGAGAAATCAGTACACACAAGAACATGACTTCAAAATAAAAGAATACAAGATTGATAAACGTACAAGAGATATAATTACACTCATTGTTGAAACGTTACTTTATGTGGGTGTGTGTATGAGAAACATTGTTTTTATATTTAGTAATATAAAAACAAGCTAATTACCTTGAGACAGAAATTCAAGAGATTTACATTGAAAACCTGACAGCTTCACATTTCCCAATAGCGGCCTTGCAGCCATGTAAGATGCTTACCTGCTTATTGGGGGTATTAGGGGTTCAGTGTCTTACCCAAGGACACTTCGACATGTAACACGGACGAGCTGGGATTCGAACTGGGATCCCTTGATCCCAAGACGAGCGCTCTACCTCCTGAGCTACTGCCTCCCCCACTGAGTGCTTTGGTAGTTCAGTTTGATCGTGTGTAAAAGAAAGAAGCACACAAGAGTAAGGTAATGAGGTGTTCGTTAGGTGGATTAGCGATTATGTTGAAAAGTGTAAAGTTGCTCGAGGTAAATTGTTTTGAAAGAAGGTGGGTAAAGGGAGAATAGAATAGAATAGAATATGCCTTTATTGTCATTGTTACAACATGAGATATAGTGTGACAACGAAATTGTACGTGGCACTCCAGTACCACATTTTACAGTGAGGATATAAGGAAAACAAAGAGATAAAGGAACAAAGAAGATGTTTGTACTGTCCTTGTTGTATAGGCTTTGTTGCAATGGGTTGCTGAACAGATTGTTCAAATGTAGAGATTTGCAAATGGATGCAAAGCGAGGAATGAATGAAGGTGTGGTGGTACCAAAAGTGATGTATGGCTCAGATGCGTGGGGTTTTGATTAAATGAGCGGAATAGGTTAAATGTCTTTATAATTATATGTTTGCATAGTATGTGTTAAGTGACAAAACTTGATAGGTTAGGGATTAGCTAGCTAGATACTTTATTCATCCCTATAGGGAAATTCACACTTCCAGCAATATATTTGTGTTGAAAATAAAACAATAATAAAGTAAAAGAAATATAATACAGTGGAATCTCGGTTCTCGACCATAATCCGTACCAGAACCCTGTTCGAAAACCGATTTGTTCAATCACCGAAATCATTTTTCCCATTAAAAATAATGTAAATCGTTTTAATCCAACACCCTGAATGTTTACCATGAATGTTTAACGTAAACATGAAGCTAACCCAGGCTAATCGTACGTTCGCGTTATCGTAAACTTCCGTACGAAAGATTACGCTAACATGAACGTGTAAAAAAAAAAAAAAAATCAGGTCGTTTACAAGTCATTTAGCACCACAAGTGGCTAGCGCTTTATTGGAAAGGGGGCTCTGTTCCAACACCCTGAATGTTTACCTCGAATCATAAAGCTAACCCAGGCTAATCGTACGTTCGCGTTATCGTAATCTTCCGTACGAAAGATTACGCTAACACGAACGTGTAAAAAAAAAAAAAAAAAGATAAAGAAAAGAATTATGAATAGGATTTCTTACCTTTGTGGTGGTCAGCAGAAGGCGCATGCTGTATTTCCCCCTAGCAAGATCGGAGACTCGCACACCTCTTTCACATTTAGCTATTATGTCTTTCTTAAAGGCAATAGTTGTACGAACAACTTTTCTTTTTTCACCTGTCCTGCTTGCACCGACCTTCTTCGGAGGCATAGTTAGGGGCTAAAACACTCCGTTTATCGATATTAAAAGCGAAAGCAAGAGGCAAGTAGGCACGTGATAACAGTTGGTCACGAGGGGTGGGGGCAATCTACACGATCTACACCCGTACGCCGCTCAGCATGGCACCCTAGCGGACGCACTCACGCATTACCGGCGTTCGAACTCCGAATTTTTGACCGAACAGCGACGCAAGAATTTCTCGAAATTTTTGATCGAACACTGATTTGTTCGAACTGAGAGGCGTTCGAAAACTGAGGTTCCACTGTACATAAATACCCAATGTAACGTGTTGAAATAGATTATTTAAATAGTGCTACATAAATACACACTGTAATAAGAATAGGGTAATATGCAATGTGGAGGTGTGGTTTAATGTGGGTTTTTACTCCACCGGGTGGAGTTAAAGAGCCTCATGGCATGAGGTAGAAATGATCTCCTCAGTCTGTCCGTGGAACAAGACTGTGACAGCAGTCTGTCGCTGAAGCTGCTCTTCCGTTTGGAGTTGATGATTAGGAAGTAAGGAGAACTCGTGTGGCGAGAAACCTTGCTGAGAGGGTTGATGAAAAAGTTCTGAGATGGTTTTGACATATGGAAAGAATGAATGAATGCCGTTTGACTAAGAGAGTTTATAGTGCAGAAGAGGTGGGAAATAGAATGTAGAAAGACCCCAAAATGGTTGTATGGATGGCATGAAACGTGCTCTGTACGTGAGGTTGGTTAATATAATAGATGCAAGAGTTTTTGCTAGGAAATGTGAATGCCGAAGGATAGTTAAGAATGTCTGGTATCGACGCGGCTCGAACTGGCTAACCTGGGCTCCCGGGTGGCCTGTTCGGGCCAGCAGTGTAGGGGCCGAGGCGTGATCAATCATATGATGCGGAGGGGGTAACCGGTGTATGCTGTCGGGCCTCTGTGCTGATGAAATGTTGCATGGCACAGCAACTTACCCCTTGTTGTGCGGTGTTATGTTGGGGAATTAATTTTTGGGTTAATATGATTGTTTTCCTGACCCTGGCCACCTCCCACGAGGAGTACCGTAAATTCCGGACTATAAGCCGCTATTTTTTTCCCAAATGTTCAACCCTGCGGCTTATTCAGTAATGCCAATTTATGTATTTTTTTCTAACAGCCGCCAGCGGCGCTCGAGTACAAAAGGTAAGATTTAGACTGGTGGAATATATGCGAGTGTGTTGCTAGCGTGTTTTTGATTAAGAGAGCGTAGGACCACGTTTATATGACAAAGTCTCTTTCCCATACTGGGGAAGACTACTTTAATGATGTCAGTTATAAGGAGGAAGACGAGCACGGTTTACCATGATTTTTACAAGTACCGTATTTTTTTTTTTTTAACAGACCCGTTTTCCTGTGTTGCGAGCGTGTTCCTAGTAGCGTTTTGCTACCCTTCACCGACACTTTTTGGGATGAAAGTTATAATATTATTATTAAAGCTTTGGAAACTCTCTCGGTGTACCGTCTTTCTCTGTGAATATGTGTAACCATGTAAAATATGTATTTGCACCTGTATATTTTTGTAATGTATTTATTTTAGAGACTTATTCTGATATGTTTTCCACGTGCGAATCAAAAAGAAGGGGTGAATACAACGGGGGCTGATGGGAAGTGGAGTAAAGGTGAGACGTGTTTGTGGACGCGGCGGACAATAGTAGATATATTTTTTCCCACCCTTACCTTTGGAAATATACATTTTTTTCCCTTGGATTATTTTCAACGGGACCCGGACTCTGCAGGTCTGCATTAAATTTTAAGTACCGGTATCATTTTCCGTTCTTGTTATTTGGACTTCATCGGGTATGGGTTAATTTCGTGTTTGAATTGCGTTTTTTCAATGTGGCCACATGCAGCTTATATACACTTGCGGCTTGGGTATGTACAAAATCGTTTTTCCTCCCGAAATGTGGTGGGTGCGGCTTATAATCAGGTGCGCTCTATAGGACAGAATTTACGGTAATAGTACATTTTTAAAGTATGCATTTCATTCCTGGTTTGAAACATTTAATTCATGTATTTATGATTGTATTTTTGGTCCTCCACATCAAAGCGCCACAATTATACCAAGGCTTCTACATTTCAAGTACCGGTATCATTTTGCGTTCAATTTGCCGGCTGCTGTTTTTGGGCTGTGTACTTCTTATTCAGTTACAATTGCGGGACTCAAAGTCGGGTTTGGGTTATTTTCGTGATTGTGTTACATGTTTTAATGTGGGCGCATGCGGCTTATATACAGGTGCGGCTTGTGTACGTACAAAAGCGGTTATCCTCTTAAAATGTGGTGGGTGCGGCTTATAATCAGGTGCGCTCTATAGTCCGGAATTTACGGTATATGACTTTGGTATATAGATGGATAAATTGATGGATAAAGAAATCTTACAATCCGAGACTAAATGTAGTAAGTGACATATTTCAGTACTACAACAATACCATTACTAGACCCACGAAAAGATGAACTCCTTTCAACGAGAAACCTCCAGTTTTCTACTTTGGTTTAGAGAGGCTTACCTGTCTTCACTTTGGCCCATTCCAGATGTTTTCCCCAACAGTCAGTTTCACGTTGAAATCTCTATTCGTAGTTGAATTTGAGTAGACCCACAAAAAGGCCCCAATGATGTTAGTTATTTTTGCCTACACCCAGGTGGCCTTTCAAAGAATATATATCGTCCAGCTTTCCATTTTGTGCACTTAATGGAATGAAACATTTCAAGCAATTTAGCATGAGCACCTCCACAAACAGGTTTGACTTTTCAAAAAATAACATTGCAATTCTTCTATTTTGGTCTGTTTGATTTTAAATTCACGCCCTCCCAGAAGCCCCTAAAACCAATTAAGTCTGCCTCTCCCAGCTTCCACAGACAGTTTTTTCTGAAAATCAATAAGCATTAGAAAATCCCCCAAAATCTTTTAGGAACGTGTTCTTCAAAAGAAGCAGGAAGTATGCCGTTTTGACTTCAAGCACCCAAATTAGGTCAATTGCTCCCACCCAAGAATTCGGCTCCAAAAGCCAGTTTCGTTTGCGACACAGAAAAAAGTATCAAAGGTATTCTTGTCATTTTCATTTGAAGTAACCTAAATTTTGTTCATCTCTGCATTTTCAGAACATTCACAGAAAATCCAGAATCAAAGTGGATTGCTTTTAGCAAAATGATAGGTATTCAAATGTCATGGAGAGACCCACAAAAATTATAATTTAGTAGACGCTTAAAATAAAGAGAGAAGACATCGATAAATTTTGAAATTGTAAGAACAGGAGAGGACTATACAAATGCCCTCTATTTGCAAAAATTCCACTATGTTCTCAAGGTCTTATCCTGAGACCTTTCCTTATATTGAATCTAATGTAATTTAAAAAAAAAAACAGATCCGCCCCAAAGGGTGTGTGATTCCAAGAACGGGAATATGATTGGCATAGTACAAACAGTGCATAATACTCAAAATAACAAACAACAGTAAGCAATAATAGTCAAAATAGAATAGATTAGAATAAAATATACCTTTATTGTCAATGTTACAAAATGGGTTGAACATATTGTGACAACGAAATTGGGCGTGGCACTCAAGAGTCACATTTAACAGTGAGGATAAAAGAAAACAAAGAAGATAAAGGAACAAAGAAGATAAGGTTAAAATTTACACAATACTTACACAAGAAATGTGGGCATGTAGGATGTTACATACAGTTTTGGAATCGTATTAGTGCAATATGTGTTAAATGCAAAAATAGTCAACATTGTGCAAAGTGAGCATAGGCATGAATACAATTTGACATCTGTATGAGGTAGTGTGTTTGCAAGAGTTTCAGTTTGTTGTGCGGTGTGTGTTAAGGGTGGTAATGGCTCTGGGGAAGAAACTGTCTCTGAGTCTATTTGTTTTTGTTTTGTGTGACCTGTAGCGCTTGCCGGAAGGCAGTAGGTCAAAGAAGTGGTGGCCAGGGTAAAAAAGTCCTTGATGATGTTTTCTGCTCTGCTGAGGTAGCGAGAGCCGGCAATGTGCTCCAGACTGGGTAGAGAGCAACCAATGATTTTCTGGGCTGTGTTGATGACCCTCTGAAGCGTTTTCCTGTCTGCTGGCGTGCACCCAGCACGCCACACCGTAATGCAGTATGTTAGAAGGCTCTCCACTGTGGGTTTGTAAAAGGACTACAGCAGCTGCTGTTGCAGATGATTTTTCCTGAGCACTCTCAGGAAATGGAGTCGCTGCCGGGCCTTCCCTACCACCGCTCTGGTGTTTGCAGACCAGGGGAGGTCATCGGAGATGTGCACACCCAGGGATTTGAAAGAGTGGACTCTCTCTACACACTTTTAAAATGAGTGGTGCTGGGTTCCTGCCTTTCCTCCTGAAGTCCAGTATGAGTTATTTTGTTTTTGTGGTGTTCAGTATGAGGTTGTTTTTCGAACACCACGTTGTCAGTGACTCCACCTCATCCCTGTACGCCAAAATAACGAACAACACTGGCTTCTCATGCAATTTCCTTTGCCGGTGTCTAAAAGTAAAATCAGAACTACATTCTTTATGGTCAGCAAGCAGAATAAATGTGTGTGTTTATGTCATCCATTTACGATTTATTTTTCTTTTCCAGTCTTTCCACCAAGGATATCGAATCCCGCAGCGAGTCGCTGGGTCTGTTTGCCACCTTGAAGAGCGACCCGCAGGCATTTTACAGCCACATGAGCAAGTACGTCCTACCCAGCGTGGAGGGTAGCGACCTAGGCCGGCTACTCTATTACTACACCCTGCTAGATGCGGCCGGCTGTCGGCCACACATGCCCGAAACCGCCATTGTGCCCGCCAACCACGTCAAGCTCCTCAAGAAGCTCCGCGCAGTGGCTAATGGTAAGAATGTGGAAATTTTGAAGTTGGAGAAGTCGATCTGTACTTTGACATCATCGTAGCAATCTGTTGGGTAAAGAATACAAAGTCTTCTTCTGGTCATATGTCCAGCAAGGTCATTTGCGAGCAAGTTCCGCTCCAGAAAAGTTTACAGTCGAAGGGAGGGAAAAGCAGGGACTCGTCTCCGAGGACGTTGCGGGAAAGGTCAACTGGGTTTTTCACGCCTGACTTGCGCCTTCTGCTCCGTGATGACGGCGCAGCTTTCGACATCTGCGGCCGGTGTTATGCCGGGAACTGCATCCCTGCCGAGATCTGGCTACTATAACCACTTTTACCTCGTTTTATCTCGCTTTTATATCACTTTTCGGGAAATTAATGGCGAACATATACCCAAAACAACTTCGTCTTGCATTTGTTGGGAATGTAATACAACTTAAACCATTCCGTCTTCAGTGTTCATTTTAGCTGTGAAAAGTGATGGGTCCCGGGGACTCATATACTCCAAAATCTATGGCTCCCAACAGAGATCTATGGCTCCCCAAAATTTAGTGTTATCAAGGTTGACATTGTAAATCGGCGACAAATATCTAATATCAATCTATATATACATTCAGTTTTAATCATCACAGCTTATTGGTAATACAAATCACTCAAGAGTTTTCAGTTCACAACAATATTGTACATTATACAAAATAATTTTGCTGAAATAATTATATTAATCTATATTTTCAGTTTTAATCATCACAGTTAATTGGTAATACAAAGCAGTTATCATTTCAGATTTTTCAGTTCACAATATCTTACATTATACAAAATAATATTGCGGAAATATTGATCTATGTTTTCATTTAGTTTTAATCATCACAGTTAATTGGTAATACAAAGCAGTTATCACTTCAGAATTTTTCCGTACATTTATTCTTCGTGGTTTGCTGTCCCGCCACAGTTGTAATGCCTTCTCAAGGTCCAATCCATTATCGTCCTCCTCATAGCGTCACCAGGAATATAATTGAGTCCATTTTGGCAGAAAAGTCCTCTTCTTGCTAGGAGTATTCTTTTGTCTATTTTCTTTCGTCGAATCGTTCGCTTCAACACACGTGTTTTCCTTGCCTTAGCGATCTTCCGAAGAATTTCTCTGCCGTTTTTTAGTGCCAGAATTATTGCCGTTGCTATCACTTTCTGCATTATGTTTCGACTTATAATTGACACTGAAGAAATTACCGATTTTGTGTTGATTTTCACCTAATACTAACTGTTTTTTCGGAGGCATACTTAACCTTCACCTTCCCTCGACGACAAGCACCACAACAATGACATCATCTCGAAGCAACGAGATCTCGTTGGCCGAGATCGGCGTGCAGACGAAAACTCGAACCGCGAGACCAAAACAACAATAGCGGATCTGCCTGACGAAAAGTTTGGAGTGCGGTAAATCTTTGTTAAAAAAGAAGTAATCGGGTAATAATGACAATTTTGTGTCGAAAAAGTTGCGTCCCCAGCAAAAATCATGCGTCTAGGACGCAGGGACGCGGCCAAACCAGAACACTGCGTCTTTGTATTTGTTGTGAATGTAATCGAACAGTAATGCACACCGTATATAAATCACTTTTGAGCAGGTAACATGTTTATTTGGCCTTTTTCTACTCAAATCGCTCGTGTTAAAACTGTTATGCACTCTACCATGAAGCTTATTATGCTGAAAGAAGCTTTATGGTCGCGTGCATAACAATTTAAATACAAGCGATTTGAGTAGAAAAGGCTCAGAGTAGCTCAGTGTATCTGATCCCTGAACATTTCTCTTCTTTTTTTATGTCTGTAATCTTAACGCTTACCATTCCCGCATATTTTGGACTCCTAGCTGACTCAAGTAGTCAGGAAACTATCAGAGGTGAAAGGCAGATTTAGCAGGGTGATTCTTCCAGATTTCATTCTTATCAATTCAGCATTTTGAAAAAAAGCACAAAAATTGGGTTAAGGTGCTGGGTCTGGCATCCATAGTCTCCCGGTTTGTCAGTGCATGACAAAATTAAAAAGTGCTGTCGGTGCAAGAACATTTATGAGATCAATTACCCAGTTAAAAATAATACATCAAGCAAAAGACTTTAAAATGATTCATATCAAACCCCCAAAACAGAAGGAAATCATTTATTCATCCTCCTGAAAAAAATGCATTTTACAGTAGGTGTTTTTCACATGACACTGACTATTTGTATTGTATTTCATGGTCATCAAGTCAAGTCATTGTTATTTGTGACGCCCTTAATCACAAAGAGTCTCAAAGGGCTATTATTTCAGACTATTATGACTACATCCCCTGATCTGGAACCAACATGAGGGTAAGGAAAAACTCAAAAACATCATGAGGAAAATGAAGAAAGCTTGAGAAGGGACCACACATCTGGTATCCCCCTTTCAGGATGACCAGGCTGCAATGGATGTTGCAATTACAAATAGTACAGAGATGTGGTCAACAAAAATATAGGTTATTCATATGCTATAGCGTAGAAGTGTGTTTTAAGCATAGATTTAAAGAAGTTCCATTGAGGTTGCAGATCAAAGAGGGGGGGAAGAGCATTCCACAGCACCGGTGCCCAGATGGAGAACACTCTTGAACCTATGGATTTCTTCTTTGCTCTTGGGATCACTAGTAGACCAGCGCTTTCAGAACGAAGGCTCCGGACCGGAACATAGGGGGAAATCAAATCTGAAAGATATGAGGGAGCAGGTCCATGCATGATTTTCTATAATACCAAGAGAACCTTGAAATCACATTTTAGGCTAACAGGGAGCCAATGCAGTTTAGCTAAAATCGGTGTAATGTGATCGGACTTTCTTGTCCTTGTTAAAAGCCTTGCTGCAGCATTTTGTACCAGCTGAAGACTCTTGATTCTGGACTTCAGGAGACCGGAGAGTAGTGCATTACAGTCATCGAGATGGGAGGTAACAAACGTGTGAATTATAATCTCCGCCTCCGACTGAAGCAGCATAGAACGAATTTTAGCAATGTTGCAAAGATGGAAAAAAGCTGTTCTAGTAATATTCTTCACGTGTGTTTGAAAGGACAGATCGGGGTAAAATATGACACCTAAATTTTTAACTAAGTCACTTCATGAATCTAATTGTACAATAATCAATTGGCTATAGCAGGGGTGTCAAACTCATTTTAACTCAGGGGCCACAGGATAGAACAAACAATCTCTTTAGCAATGTTGCGAAGATGGAAAAAAGCTAAGTAATATTCTTATTGTGTGTTTGACAGGACAGATTACGCTAGTAAGTTTGACTAAATTGTTATGCAGAAAGAAACTAAGACAATCATTTAGTGTTCTAGTGACTATTACTGTTTTTACTTGTACTGTTTGACCAGTAAATCATGTATAGTGTTAGAAATTAATCTATATATCAAATGTCGCGCTTACCAAATTGTTCGGATTAGTTATCTGACTCCATTAACCAAACGCAAACTTTATTCTCCTAACAATGCGTGCTTTTTTTCTTGATATTATTGATATTCTTCACGTTTGTTTGATAGGACGGATCGGGGTCAAATGTGACACCTACATTTTTAACTTAGTCACTTTGAGTGATGTAACATTTGTCAATGTTCACAGCAGTTTTTGAGAATAAATCACGGATTTAGATGGACCAATAACTCTAAAATTTCTGTCTTTTTTTGAGTTGAGCCGCAAAAAATGGAGCGACATCCACTCTTTTATCTCAGTGAGGCAAGCCTCCAAACAACCGAGCATAGCCGCACCAATTATTTTTCCCAGCACCGTCTCACGTCCGATTGGCCGCTTGTTGCTAAGCAGATTCCGTCACCCTCCTCCTCCAGCAATCTGCCCTACCTGCTCGTCATTAAAAATGTATCCACGGGCGTACTAATATGTTTGAATTGCGAGATGACGACACCCTGCAGATGGGTACGCGGGAAGTATCCATAAAAAATCGATACTATGCAACGGCAAGGAAGCGTACATTGAATGCCATCTGTGTGTGCAATTTTGCTCGCAGTATGATACGGACGACCAGTTGAGTGCTTTGTGTGGGCGGGAGAGTGAACGCAGGATGAGTGCTCCCACTATTTTTCTTTGTAGCTGGAGTGTCTGTCTGAGCCTGTCTGGAACGGTGTGTGCGTTTGTGTCACGGTTTGATGTGTGCATCTGCATCCCATGGGCAGGTTTCTGTTGAATATTTGAAACTCACATAGGCATCCACACTAATGTGTCTGTCTGCTTTACAACCCGCAAAGACCAGAAGACGCTTTTATGTTTTGTGGCGGTATCATGCATGAAGTCTGATATTCTAAATCACATTTGCTGTTATAATTGCGTGTATTACATTTGGTTTCTTTTATATATAACATCCATTTTTAATTAAAGCGGCCGCTCTATAAACAACAGATTAATTTGATCGAGCTCATATCTAGAAGTTTTTTTATCACATAAAGTCGAACTCAAAGTTCGCGTTATACATGACGTTTTACAGTCGTAAATTACCGTATTTTTGCAATGGTTGATCATGTTGTGGGATGTGAATAATAACTAATGATAAGCTATGTTCCCTCTAAGCTGCGTGTGTGCGCATTTGCGCAAGCCCAGAGCTTTTCTCTGCTCAAGAAAATCTAGCCAGCTCACAAAAATAAGGGCTCGAAATTGCTGATTAAGAAGCGAATTAAGTCAAAGTTACAGTGCATGAAGGTCAAAATACACGGGTTCCCCTGACACTGTGTTCTAAATGGGGTATTTTGAAGTCAAGGTCGAAATAGAACAAAGTTGAGTAAAGTCAGTAGAGTTTTTCGAGAACCGGCTTCTTCGGCTCGGCTCACTAAAGGAAACCGACTCTTTCAAGTCCTAAACGGTTCTTCAGGTTGTTTTTGCTTCTCTTATCCCTACACAACCAAATATTATGTAAAATTATGCACAAAATGACTTAAAGGAAGGGGGGGGAATCGAACAAAAAAAATACCAAAATGAAAAAAGTAGGGAAAAGCAGAGAAAAAAAGGTGAGAAAAAGAGGGAAAAAAGAGCAGGAAAAATTCAGAAAAAAAAGCCAGAAGAAAAGAAAGCAGCAAATAAAGGGAAAAAATGTAATAGAGGACAAAAAAAGCAAGAAAAAAGTAACAGCTAGGAAAAATTAAACAGTGAGATTTTAAAAAAAGAAGAAAAAAGGGAAAAAGAGGAAAACTTTTGTGTAGCATTCAAATAATTTCCAATTATATCAAGTTAATCTTGTTGCCAATTGTACTTCCACTAAAAATGTAATTAAATACAGTTCTGTATCGTGAAATAAGCCCCCCAAAATGTTAGGATTATGCGACAAAAGATACCAGGAATAAAAGAAATGGAAATCTTGTGAAAGAAATGTAAAAACAAATGACGTTTGTAGGCAATCGTACATGAGTCAATTCATTCAAAAGTGAAAAATAATTTTGCATTGCCGGAAACTCAGCAAAATGTAACGTGTAACGTAAGTTTTGGACGTGTTTGATAATTACTTAGTTGCCACACTTGGGATTGCTGTTGCTCACTGTTGTTTCAAGCGTTGCTAACCGACTTTGTGTGAACGCTCACACCCGTAAGGAAAATGACAGGGAACATTGATGATAAGTATGTAGGCATCTGGTGAAGGTCGTGGGATGACATTGTTGCAAGAGGTCACAAGCTGATATGCTAAGGGAACCGGGGCGGACGACCTTCATGAGATATCTTAACTGAACACTATAAAGACCAGTGTTAAACGTCTGGAACTTTGAATGTGTCTTGAATCTAATAAACCGCGTTCCCTTTTTGTCATATCTCCTCTCTGCATATATTTTGGGGCAACACCCATCTACGTTCCCTCCAAAAATCAGTCGAAAAATTCTGCTGACCTAATCCCCAAACATTGGATGCAACTCAAGTTGAACCCGCGTTCTGGCAGTTGAAATTCCATTTCCTAACCACTATCCCACCAGTGAAATAGACGACATACAAAAAGGCATCACATTTTTAACAAAGAAAACACTGTCCTGACTACCGGGGGAAAAAGTTGTCCGATTTATTTTAAACCTCCCCAATCTATGTGAAGCAATTAAATACTTCAAAATGTTTACAGTTTTTGTTTTAAATTTATGATGTGTCCTCTACAGCGGACCCAATACAGGGAAACAGAACTTCTAGTAAAACAGTCCAACAAGAATATCATAAAGTCATTTTGACAAAGTGTTCATCATAGACATAATCGTCCATCATTGTTTAACTTTTGTTTACATTATGCTTATTTGGTATGAGACTTCAAAAAGCAATTCCCTTTCTTGGAAACACAAAGAAAAATCTTGCACTTGGGGCACATAACTTATGTCTTACTGTTGCAGCCCGATTGGCAACACCTAGATTTATTTGTGTTCATCCACCATCTCTGGAAGATGCACAGCTTTATAGTGTTTCAGAGTTGCATTTGGCTGTGGTTTCCATTTTTGACAAAGGGTAGTGTAGTCTTTACTGTGACTTGCTGCATGTCCGGTTAGGGTTCAAGGAATTAACCCTTCTCCATGGAGCAATTTGAAGTCAAGGTACTTGTGTTGTTTCCCTCCCCAGACACCGACAGTCAGTCTTATACTAAAGCCATGAGCAGTGTTCTGGTTTGCCCGCGCGGCTTGACGCATGATTTTTGCTGGGGACGCATCGTCTCAAATTATCGTGCGTCCCCGGGACGCAACCTTTTTGCCACAAAATTGTCATTGTTACCCAATTACTTTTTTTTTAACAAAGATTTACCGCACTACAAACTTTTCATCAGGCGGATCCGCCGTTGTTGTTTTGGTCTCGCGGTTCGAGTTTTCGTCCGCACGCCGATCTCGGCCAACTTTGATTACGAATTATGTTGTATTAAGAAGTTAAGAAAAAAAGTATAAAAGGAGAAAATAAAAAAAGTTTGTTCTGTGGATTTCATCATAAGGTATCTGAAAACTGAACACAGATCAGTGATCAGTGTATCAGTGTTCTCGTTTGCTCGCGTCCCTGCGTCCTAGACGCATTATTTTTGCTGGGAATGCACCGTGTCAAATCAACGTGCTTCCCCAGGACGCAACTTTTTTGACACAAAATTGTCCTTTTTACCCGATACTTTTTTTTTTTTTTTTTAACAAAGATTTACCGCACTCAACATTTCGTCAGGCAGATCCGCCATTGTTGTTTTGGTCTCCAATTCGAGTTTTTTGTCTGCACGCCGATCTCGGCCAACGAGATCTCGTTATGTAGGGAAAGGAAGTCTGTCTTTTTTTAGAGAACCGGCTTTTTCGGCTCAACTCATTAAAGAGCCGGCTCTCAAACGGCTCACTTGCTTTGATGCATTACATTACGAATAATGATGTATAAAGAAGTTAAGAAAAAAAGGAAGTATAAAAGGAGAAAATGAAAAAAGACAGTTTTGTGGTTATCCCTTTAATCGCTATATTACCAACAATACTTTAATGCAGAAAATGAATTCATAATTTGAATAAGAAAATGTATTATTCTACTTAATTATATTTGCATGTATTTTTTCCTTCTACAGTGAACGTCCAAGCGACTTCATTTTTGAACTTTTTTTTATAATAAACCTCATTCATGTCGAGCAACTCAGGATCTCACAACAAAATGTTCATTAACAATATATATGATATAAGGAAACACATGTACAATATAACATGTTAAACTCCATCAACACGTTTGAAAAAAAAAAATGGTGCAAGATTTTTTTGTATTTTGTAAGGGAAAATATGACAGTTTGTAAGTGCATAGAGCCGTGGAGGTTGACAGGTATGAGTATGCCTCCGAATTAGGTGAAATTGAACACAAAATTTGTAATTTCTTCAGTGTCAAAAATAAGTCGAAACATAATGCAGAAAGTGATAACAACGGCAATCATTCCGGCAAGAAAAAATGGCAGATAAATTCTTCGGAAGATCGCGGAGGCAAGGAAAACTAGAGTGTTGAAGGCAACGATTGGATGAAAGAAAATAAACAAAAGACTATAGAATAATATAATTATTTCAGCAATATTATTTGGTATAATGTAAAATATTGTTGTGAACTGAAAACTATTGAAGTGATAACTAATTTGATGATTAAAATTGAATGAATACCGTATTTTCCGCACTATAAGGCGCACCTAAAAGCCTTTATTTTTTTCAAAAGCTGACCATGCGCCTTATAATACAGTGCGCCTTATTTATGGAACAAAATTAATTCGTAAATTCTTGCAACTAACTTGAAGCCGCCGACTCGATTTTCCCCCGAAGGTGAAGTCGTCCGCGGTGTATGCTGGGATTTATATACCGGCGTTTCATTTCCTGACCAATGTGTCAATCATCATTTGAATCAGTCACTATTGGCTAAAGTTATTCGGAGGTCAAGGGGCGGATCCTTTTTATCATTTACAGGCTGGCATTGGCTTAAACGGCAAAACAAAGCCTGCAATTGGCCGAAAAAGATGAATGCGTATAGCACGTGGCTGATGGCATACAGTAAGCATTTTTTTACTATTTTGTATTTGTAAATATTTTATTCTCCTGGATTTACTAAACTCACGGATATAAGAGGACCACGGCTGCACATTATTATGAACACGACGACTTCGGTGAGCTACTCTGGCTATATATATTATCCCTGTATCTTGTTTCAGACTGAACTCGATGTTTCTGTGATAAGCGGTGCAGATAATGGATGGAATGGAGTGTCTATTTTTAAATTCAACTCAATTTGACTGTAAATTGTAGTCAAAAACGTGTCCTACATATTCTGCGAAGTACTAGTGTTGGATTCAGTTTTGGTTTGGCTTTGCGTGCATCTGAACAGGATTAATTGCTCAAGTTTTGAACGAGATGGAGAAAATTTGCGTGCGTTTAAATTTGTCTCTGAGCCACAGGTACTCCTAGAAAGAGCCATATATGGCTCGCGAGCTGTAGGTTCCCGACCCCTGCCATAGGCAGATGATGCCATGACCTCTGGCTTGTTGTCCAACCATTTTATGGCAGCTCGTTGATGTGTGATTCGTCCCGCCACCATTTCTGCTGACCATTTTTTTGTGATGAGCTCTTAGTCTATGGTCTTGCAGTCCATTAGAGCTTTGGTTCCAATCACTGTCATTTCTTTCATCATCAGGGTATCAAAGAGGCTGATTGTTGTAAAGTACCTGTCAAAGAGCAGTTGGGTGCCTCGGGGAATAGACTCTGTCAATTGATGTACAGCTTGTTCTCCGATGCCCTTTCCTCCTGTAGCTGTGAAAGTCATTTTGCCTCGGTAGACCACGAAATTCCAAACTAGACCAGTTGGTGCAACCAAGACAAATACCTTTAGTCCAGTTGGCCTTGTTATGCCAGGTGCTTACTGGCATGCTGGACATTAACCAGTAAAAGGAACCATATCAGGGTTCATTTGAGCTGTGAAAAGTGATGGGTCCCGGGGACTCGCATGCTCAAAAATCTATGGGTCCCCAACCAGTGTTCCCTCTAAGCTGCGCGCGTGCACAATTGCGCACTGCTCGCACATTCTCAGCGCACAAGAAACTCTAGCCAGCGCACAAAAATGAGGGCTCAAAATTACTAATTAAGAAGCGACTCAAGTCAAAGTTACAGTGCATGAAGGTAAAAATACAAGGGTTCCCCTGACATTGTGTCCTAAATGCAGTATTTTGAAGTCGAGTCGAAGGAGAACGAAGTTGAGTAAAGTTAGTAGAGTTTGTCGAGAACCGGCTTCTTCGGCTCAGCTCACTAAAAGGAACCGGCTCTTTCGGGTCCCAAACGGCTCTTCATGTTGTTTTTGCTTCTTTAATCCCTGCACGACAAAATATTATGTAAAATTATGCACAAAATGACTTAAAGGAAGGGGAAAATAGAACAAAAAAGAAAAAAAATACCAAAATGAAAAAGTAGTGAAAAGCTGAGGAAAAAAAGACACAAAAGGAAGATATAAAAAAGAAGGAAAAATTTAGAGAAAAGAAAAGAAAGAAATGTAGGAAAAAAGTAAATAGAGAACAAAAAGAAAAAAAGTAACAGCTCGGAAAAAAACAACACAATGGGATTTTTTTAAAAGAATTAAAAAAAATAAAACGGGGAAAAAGAAGAAAAAGTTTGTGTTGCATTCAAATAATTTCCAATGATATCAAGTGAATCTTGTTGCCAACATTGTACTTTCACACAACTGTATTTAATCACATTTTTTAGTATCGTGCAACCGACTAAATAAGCCCCCAAAAATGTTAATATTATGCGACAAAATATATCAGGAAATAAAAAGAAATCGATATCTTGTGAAAGAATTGTAAGAACAAACGACGTAGGCCGTACAAGCTTTGCAATCGTACATGAGTCAATTCATTCAAAAGAGAAAAATCATTTTGCATTGCCGGAAACTCAGCAAAATGTAAGTTGTTGTCAAGTTTTGGACATGTTTGATCATTAATTATCTTGCCACACTTGGGATTATGGTGGCTCACTGTTGTTTCAAGCGTTGCTCACCGACTTTGTGTGAACGCTCAGACCCGTAAGGAAAATGACAGGGAACATTAGTCCCAACAGAGATCTATGGGTCCCCAAAATTGAGTGTGCTCCATGCCCTTACAAACTGTCGTATTTTGCCTTACAAAATACAAAAAAATCTTCTTTTTTTCAAACCTGTTTCTTTATGTAGTTTAACATGTGATATTGTACATGTGTTTCCTTATATCATATAAGAGAGCCGGCTCTCTTGAATGAGTTGAGCCGAAAAAGCCGGTTCTCTAAAAAGAAACGGACTTACACGACACAACTCGAACCGGAGATCGGCGTGCGGACGAAAACTCGAACCGCGAGACCAAAACAACAATGGCGGATGTGCCTGACGAAAAGTTTGTTAAAAAATGATAATGACAATTTTGAGTCAAAGTTGCGTCCCGGGGACGCACGTTGATTTGACACGATGCGTCCCCAGCAAAAATAATGCGTCTAGGACGCAGGGACGCGGGAAAACCAGAACACTGCATATGCTCTTCAATGCACAATTTTCCTGTTCAGACTCGGACAGCCTTGCCTTACTTGAGGGGCCTTGAGATGACTGCTTTTTTTCTTCATCTGAAACATCAAGGTCGTTGACTATCTGGAGAGTTTCTATATTTGTAAAACCGATATCCGGTCATGGATTCCAACATTTTTTTTACTCTAGTACTTAAGGCTCAATACATTTGAGTATTTGGATTTAAAAGAGAAATGGATGGAGGATGGAGAAAACAGAAAGTCTTCAAGGTATAAACAAACTCTGAAAGCATGACAAGGGAAACGACTCTTTGGTGCTTCTGATGACGAATTGGACTTGATATATGAATGATATAAAATGATATAAAATAAATACCGTATTTTCCGCACTATAAGGCGCACCTAAAAGTTTTTCAAAAGCTGACCATGCGCCTTATAATACAGTGCGCCTTATATATGGATCAATATTAAATCGCAAAGTCTTCCAACTAACTTGCCGCCGCCGACTCGATTTTCCCCCGAACGCCAAGTAGTACGCCGTGTATGCTGGGATTTATTTACCGGCATTTCATTGGCTAACCAACGTGTCAATCATCAGTTGAATCGATCACTATTGGCTAAAGTTATTCGGAGGTCAAGGGGCGGATCCTTTTTATCATTTACAGGCTGGCATTGGCTTAAACGGCAAAACAAAGCCTGCAATTGGCCGAAAAAGATGAATGCGTATAGCACATGGTGGACGGCATACAGAAAGCATTTTTTTACTATTCTGTATTTGTAAATATTTTATTCTCCTGGATTTACTAAACTCACGGATATAAGAGGACCACGGCTGCACATTATTATTGAACACAACGACTTCAGTGAGCTACTTCGGCTATATATTTTCCCTGTATCTTGTTTCAGACTGAACTCAATGTTTCTGTGATAAGCGGTGCAGATAATGGATGGAATGGAGTGTCTATTTTTAAATTAAACTCAATTCCAAGTGTTTATTGTCATATGCACAGTAAAGTTGCGAACGAAAATAGAAACCAAGGAATGGTTGGCATTTCTTGAATCCCAAGACTTTAACCTTCCGAATGATATTTGAAATGATGCATTTGAGTGACATCGTACGGACACCGCATCCGCACGTGTTCTCGACACGTATTTGCGTCTTTGCAAGCTTTGGGAATGTTAAGGGGGTAAGAAGTTGGACTGAACTATCTGACTGTTTTGTCCACGTTCCCATTGTAGCGCCTTATAATCCGGTGCGTCTTATGTATGTCAAAAATAGGACCAAAAACTATTTTTTCGGGGTGCGCCCTATAACCCGGTGCGCCTTATAGTGCGGAAAATACGGTACATTGAAAACCTGCATACAAAAAGACACAGAGCATTGTGTATGGTTTTACTTACAAGGAAAGTGACAAGAAGATTGCTTCAGTTACAATCCTCCACTCACTCCGAAGCAGTCTTTCCTCTGCTTGCCTTTTATTTAGAAAGGAACGCCCTTGTTCCAAGGTCGTTTTAACTGCTAAGGGGAAGGGGTGCGGTTGAAGCCTAAATGTTCCAGTTGAAACCAGTTCTTGCACAACAACTTGTTATTTGCAATGTGACTGATTAACTCTTTTCAAGCTATCTTCAGGAAAGAACCTTGGCCTGCGGGTCGAATCTGTAACTGATTCACACTCTAGGGTGCAGTGGAAAACTTTATTGAGAACATCCTATTTTGTAAGCACAATATTTCAAGCAAACATATAACACACATAGATTATAGTAAAGTTGAATAACTTTATGTACATTATTCCAACATTACGATGATTTCAGGACCCTTGACTTTGATATAAGTGGTGTATATCATTCAGAATCTCCATCCTGATAACGTCAATCACCCCAAAATATCATTCCAGGCCTCAACTACCGCCAGCTGACGGATGAGTCCCAGGACCCTCTGACTGCTCTGGAACCTGTTCTGAACAGTCAGAACGTCTTGTCCATCTCGAAACTGGCTCACCTGCTGCCGAGCCCCGGCGCCCGTGGGAAGACCGCCACCTTGTCCCCTAGCGCCGTCCACGCTACCTGGCTGCGCAAGTTGTTTTGGAAGGGCGACGCCCAACTGCTCAAAAAACCCTTGCAAAGCGATCAGGACTACTTGCACGCATATGACATCTCCGCCAAGTACCTGGACAGGCTACTTCCTGTCCACATCGTCCGCTTTCTGGATGACGTGACCTTCTCAACAGAGGCTGTCTCTCGGGTGAGTGTTGATTTATTTATTTTTTTTCCTCTTCGGTGCCATTACAGGCGTCACCACTTCATTTTCCATTAAAGTCATGGGCAATGTTCCCTCTCATTTTCCTTACGGGTCTGAGCGTTCACACAAAGTCGGTGAGCAGCGCTTGAAACAACAGTGAGCAACGGCAATCCCAAGTGTGGCAACTAAGTCATTATCAAACATGTCCAAAACTTGACATCAAGTTACATTTTGCTGAGTTTCCGGCAATGCAAAATGATTTTTCACTTTTGAATGAATTGACTCATGTACGATTCTTTCACAAGATTTCCATTCCTTTTTTTTTCCTGGTATCTTTTGTCGCATAATACTCACATTTTTGGGGGCTTATTTCGTCGGTTGCACGATACACAACTGTATTTAATTACATTTTTGTAGTGGAAGTACAATGTTGGCAACAAGATTGACTTGATATGATTGGAAGTTATCTGAATGCACACTTTTTCCTCTTTTTCCCTGTTTTTTCTCCTTTCTTTTTTTTAATTCCTTTTTAAAAAATCACATTGTGTTTATTTTTTCCTAGCTGCTACTTTTTTCTTGCAGTTTTGTTCTCTGTTATCGTTTTTCCCTTTATTTGCTTCTTTTTCTTCTGGCTTTTTTTTCTGAAATTTTCCTGCTCTTTTTTTCTCTTTTCCTCTCCTTTTTTTTTTTTTTTTTTTCTTAGCTTTTCACTACTTTTTCGATAGAACAAACATTCTGTCGGAGGCCGAACTAGTAGATTAGAGAGAAAGAAATAAGAGAAAGAGGGAGGGAAAAGGAGAGAGGGCGGGACAAAGAAAGAAAAAGAGAGGGAGAGAGCGTGAGAAACGAGATAAAAAGTCGTGAGAGAGGGGGAAAAGAAAGGGAGAGGAAGAAAGAAATAGAAAGACAGAAGGAGAGAAAAGAGAAAAGAAAGCGTGAATGGTAGAAAGAAAAGGAAAAAAAGGAAGTTAGAGCAAAAGAGGTTAAAAGACAGAGAGAGAAAGAGACAAAGAGCAACAAAGGAAGAGAAAAAGAGAGACAGAGAGTGAAAGAGACAGAGACAGAGTGGGGGAAAAGGGGTGAGAGAGACAGAGTGAAAAAGAGAGAGAGCAACAAGGGAAAAGAAAGAGACAGAGAGTGGAAGAAAAGGGGTGGAAAAGAGGGAGGGAGAGAGAGAGAAATAGAGAAAATATAGAGAAAGAGACGAAGAGCAACAAAGGAAGAGAAAAATAGACACAGAGAGTGAAAGAGACGGACAGAGTAGGAGAAAAGGGGCGGAAAAGACAGAGAGAGAGAGAAATAAATACAAGTACTGTGACTTCGTTCGAGGCACCTGGCTTTGGTTGGTCAAGTTGACGTATTTCAACCTGCAGCTTGTTTTTCTCTTGCGCTTCTCTAAGTGTTGTCTCGCAGGCCGGATTCAATCCCTTAGCGGGCCTGATCCGGCCCCCGGGCCGCCTGTTTGGCACCTGTGACGTTCACTTTGCGTCTCAATAGTTTATATTCTTCCTCGTGCTTTCCGGCACTTGTTTTCGGTTGCACAACACTATCGCGACATCTAGTGGTCAAATAATACACACTGAACCTTTAACGTTCATAACGAGGCGCTTTCCCGCTGTTTCTTTTTACTCTTTCATCATTCTTTTTACCTTCTTTTTCATTGCTCCCTTCGGCTCCCCAGAGGGAGTTAATTTTCTCGTCTCCCCCTTTTGAGCGCCAATTAAAGCCGAGCACCCACCGTGTGCTCTTTAACACGTGCTTTATCTCCTTGAAACCTGCTGTCATGCTTTTTCTCCATCAACTCCGCCGAGAGAAAACCTTGACTCTCTTTCGCCCTCCCCCGATCCCGACACGTACTAACTGCCCACGCATGATGGACGGCACCCATTTCGCGCAGGGCCACAAGGCGAGGTCAGGACCGACCCGCCCACCGGACTTGAGAGCATCATGGGAGGTTTTTTTGTCGGAGAAGTGGCAGGAAATGCTGACTTTCTCTCGCCTTTTCCGGTGATTCATCACGCATTTTTAATGTTTATCTTTAAGATGGTGGTTACTCGTCCACTCGACACTTTTCGGACCGACGGGGATCGATTGATGTGTTGTTAGGGGGAAAACTATATTATAAATTTAGCGTTTACCAAATTGTTCGAATTAGATATCTGACTCCATTAACCAAACATAACATTCATTCTCCCAACAATGCATGCTCTTTGATTACCGTATTTTCCGCACTATAAGGCGCACCTAAAAGCCTTTATTTTTTTCAAAAGATGACCATGCGCCTTATAATACAGTGCGCCTTATTTATGGATCAATTTTAAAATTGCAAAGATTTCCAACTAACTTGCAGCCGCCGACTAGATTTTTCCCCCGAACGGCAAGTAGTCCGCGGTGTATGCTGGGATTTATTTACCAGCGTTTCATTGGCTAACCAATGTGTCAATCATCATTTGAATGGATCACTATTGGCTAAAGTTATTCGGAGGTCAAGGGCGGATCCTTTTTATCATTTACAGGCTGGCATAGGCTAAAGGGGCAAAACAAAGCCTGCAATTGGCCGAAAAAGATGTGTCAATCATCAGTTGAATCGATCACTATTGGCTAATTTATTCGGAGGTCAAGGGGCGGATCCTTTTTAGCATTTACAGGCTGGCATAGGCTTAAGCGGCAAAACAAAGCCTGCAATTGGCCGAAAAAGATGAATGTGTATAGCACGTGGCTGACGGCATAGAGAAAGCATTTTTTTCTATTCTGTATTTTAAAATATTTTATTCTCCTGGATTTACTACACTCACGGATATAAGAGGAACATGGCTGCACATTATTTTTGAACACAACGACTTCGGTGAGCTACTCCGGCTATATATTTTCCCTGTATCTTGTTTCAGACTGAACTCGATGTTTCTGTGATAAGCGGTGCAGATAATGGATGGAATGGAGTGTCTATTTTTAAATTCAACTCAATTCCAAGTGTTTATTGTCATATGCACAGTAAAGTTGCGAGTGAAAAAGAAAATAGAAACTAAGGAATGGTTGGCATTTCTTGAATCCCAAGACTTGAACCTTCCGAATGATGGAACGATGCATTTGAGTGACATCGTACGGACACCGCATCCGCACGTGTTCTCGACACGTATTTGCAAGCTTTGGGAATGTTAAGGGGGTAATCAGTTGGACTGAACCATCTGACTGTTTTGTCCACGTTCCCATAGTAGCGCCTTATAATCCGGTGCGTTTATAGTGCGGAAAATACTGTAATTCGGGGAAAATATTGATTGCATTTCCACACAGGGGCAGATTTTTTTTCTTAAAGTATTTAAGTGAATTCCATCGCATTTAGCCGAATGAGTTTAATTAGTATTGCTCTGTTTTCCTCTTTGTAGAAAAAGTTTGGACTGCACAAACCAGTCACGTGCTGGGAGCTTCGTGTTGCTAGGGAAAAAACTATATTAATTAGGTAGCGTTTACCAAATTGTTCAAATGAGTTCTCTGACTCCATTAACCAAACGCAAACTTTATCCTCCTAACAATGCATGCTTGTTTTCTTAATTTAGGGAAACATTGACAAAAGACCGGCTTTTCCACATGGGGGCAGATTTATTTTCTCAAGTGAATTCCATCGAATTTTGCCGAATTATCATCTAATTAGTCTTGTCGAGCCCCCGATCTTTTCGTCTCCGATCCTGTCTGTCTATTGTCCGCCTTCTTCCGTGTTCCGTCCTTTTGATACGTCGGGGCATCGCCCCCTCCCTCTTGGGCGGGCCAGGAACTCCTCACGTGGCTTCCACCCAGTCGCCGCCACCTCCTCGCCGGAAGACGCCGCCGTGTTTAGAGGGCTCACAACACGAAAGCTTATCAGCTCAAAGCAATGCTAGAAACAAGGCCTAATTCCCCCGCTATCAAAATTCCCCAGCCAAAACACTCTACACTTGGAACGGCGCGACCTTCAGCCTTCTGTGAAAAATCCCCACTGCATTCGACAAAATTTAATTTGTCTTATATGAAATCCCTTAAAATTAAATAAAATAAAAAAATCCTTCAGTGTATAATAAGCTACAGTGGCTTGCGAAACTATTTTTGCCACATTTTAGACTCCAAACATAAAGATAGAAAACTGTCATTTCTTGTGAAGCATCAACGATAAGTGGGACACAATTGTGAAGTGGAACTCACTCTATTGGACAGGTGTCAAACAGGCGGCCCGTGGGCTAGAGAAGCACAAGAGAAAAACAAGCTGCAGGTTGAAATATGCCAACTTGATGTTGCCAAAGCCAGGTCCCTCGAACAAAGACACTGTACTTGTATTTATTTTTTTCTCTCTCTCTCTCCCTTCTCCACCCCTTCTCTCTATCTCTCTCTCCCTCTCCCTTCTCCACCCCTTCTCTCTATCTCTCTCTCTCTCTCTCTCCGTTCTCCAACCCTTCTCTCTCTCTCTCTTTCTCTTTCTCTCTGTTCTCCACCGCTTCTCTCTCTCTGTCTTTCTCTCCCTTCTCCACCCCTTCTCTCTCTCTGTCTCTCTCTCTCACTTCTCCACCCTTTCTCTCTCTCTTTCTCTCTCTCTCACTCTCTGCCTCTTTATCCCTTCTCCACCCCTTCTCCCACTCTCTGTCTCTGTCACTTTCACTCTGTGTCTCTTTTTCTCTTCCTTTGTTGCTCTTTGTCTCTCTGTGTCTTTTAACTTCTTTTGCTCTAACCTTCTTTTTTCCTTTTATTTCTTTTCTCTTTCTCTCTTCCTACCCTTCGCGCTTTCTTTTCTCTTTTCTCTCCTTCTGTCTTTCTATTTCTCTTTGGATTTCTTTCTTCCTCTCCCTTTCTTTTCCCCCTCTCTCACAACTTCTTATCTTTTGTTTCTCACGCTCTCTCCCTTTTTTCTTTCTTTGTCCCGCCCTCTCTCCTTTTCCCTCCCTCTTTCTCTTATTTCTTTCTCTCTCTTTTTCTTTCTCTTTAATCTACTAGTCTAGTTTGACACCCCTGAATTACACCAATAGTGTCTTTTTCTTACAATTGAATGAAGTCTCCCAGCAGCCTGCTCTTTTCCTATTGACACTATCACAGCACATAGAATCAATCACACCCTGCTGATAGCTGACAACTGCGCACATGCATGAAGCTTGCTTCTAATAGCATTACTCACGTGTCTGATTCTACTGGCCACTTTAAAGGAGCTGTACGGAATTTGGAACTTTTTTTTAGTTGCGGCCGCCATCTCCTGGCTTGTGTCATCATTGCAGCCTCTGTTAGCTCGTTGATGATGCATGTGCAAGCATATAGGTCTACCTGTACTTACGAATTTGATTCATTTTGGGAGTAGCTTCGTAACCTGAAAACTTTGTTAGTAGAGACGCATTTTGTATGTAAATGCGCTAATCCGTTCCACCCCCCGCAAAAGTACAATACGATTTTTTTTTTTAATAAATTATAAAAGCATCAGAGCACAAAACAAAGACATGTTAGGATTGGATTACCACACAATAAACATAAAACAATGTAAAAACAAAAAGAGAATAAAGAAAACAATAAAAAATATTTATATTTTTGCCTCGCCTTACTTGAAAAACTGATCCAATAACGTCTGCTTTTACGTCTGCGTACATGCATGAAGCTTGCTTCTAATAGCATTGCTCACGTGTCTGATTCTACTGGCCACCTTAAAGGAGCTGTACGGAATTTGGAACTTTTTTTTTAGTTCCGTTCTGACCCCCGCAAAAGTACAATACAATTTTTTGGGGGATAAATCATAAATCAGAGCCCGAAGACATGTTGAGATTAGATTACCACACAATAAACATAGAACGAGAGGCTTATAATGTGAAACAAAAACGAGAATGAAGAAAATGATAAAAATATTTATATTTTTGCCTCGCGTTTCTTGAAAAACTGATCCAATGACGTCTGCTTTTACGTCCGCGCACATGCATGAAGTTTGCTTCTAATAACTGATTCTACTGGCCTCTTTAAAGGAGCTGTACGGAATTTGGAACCTTTTTTTTAGTTCCGTTCCGACCCCCGCAAAAGTACAATACGATACATTTTTAATAAATCATAAAAGCATCAGAGCACAAAACAGACATGTTGAGATTAGATTACCACACAATAAACATAAAACGAGAGGCTTATAATGTAAAACAAAAACGAGGGATAGAGAAAATTATAAAAATGTTTATATTTTTGCCCCACGTTTCTTGAAAAACGGATCCAATGACGTCTGCTTTTGTCGGATTTTGAGAATCTGTTGGAAATGCGCGAGGTGGATGTAGCAATAACCTGTCTTGTCAACACTTCTTGCGCGCAATTCCTTTCCACAAATACTTGGACATCATGGAATTTTGCTAAAATGTCTTTCATTGGGGCTGATTGAATGATGGCTGCGTTTCTCGCCTCCTATATTTCCGGAAACTCTCCTCTTCTTCGTTTCTAAACTGTGATGGTGACACGAAGAGCATGCTGGTAGCACACATGCACACTGGGTTCCCAGGCAGATTTGAAGTGATGGCCACTTTGTTTACTCGTCGTTTGTTCTTACAATTCTTTCACAAGATATCCATTTCTTTTTATTTCCTGATATATTTTGTCGCATACTATTAACATTTTTGGGGGCTTATTGAGTTAAGTGTAAGATACAGAACTGTACTTAATCACATTTTTTAGTGGAAGTACAATGTTGGCAACAAGATTCACTTGATATCATTGGAAGTTATTGGAATGCAACACAAACTTTTTCTTCCTTTTTCCGTGTTTTTTTCTCCTTTTTTTAAAATTCCTTTTAAAAAAAATCTCATTGTGTTGATTTTTTCCGAGCTGTTGCTTTTTTCTTTTTGTTTTCTATTTACTTTTTTCCTACATTTCTTTCTTTCTTTTCTGGCTTTTATCTACTTTTTTATTTTGGTATTTTTTTCTTTTTTGTTCTATTCCCCCCTTCCTTTAAGTCATTTTGTGCATCATTTGACATAATATTTGGTCATGTTGGGATTAAAGAAGCAAAAACAACCCGCAGAGCCGTTTAATTCCATCTAGTGAGCCGAGCCGAAGAAGCCGGTTCTCGACATACTCTACTAACTTAACTCAACTTCGTTCTACTTCGACTCGACTTCAAAATACCGCATTTAGGACACAACGCCAGGGGAACCCGTGTATATTTACCTTCATGCACTGTAACTTTGACTTAAGTTGCTTCTTCATAAGTAATTCTGAGCCCTCATTTTTGGACCCGAAGGAGCCGATTCCTTTTAGTGAGTTGAGCCGAAGAAGCCGTTTCTCGAAAAACTCTACTAACTGTACTCAACTTTTTTCTACTTCGACCTTGACTCCAAAATACCGCATTTAGGACACAACGTCAGGGGAACCCGTGTATTTTTACCTTCATTCGCAATACCTTTAAAAAAAATCTCATTGTTTATTTTTTCCCGAGCTGTTGCGCACTGCTCGCACTTAGAGGGAACACTGCCCGGCATATACCTTATGTATTCCATAAGGGCCGACTCATGAGAAAACAAAAAAACTGTCATATCACAGATTCAACCACACCCAAAATTGGAAAACGACATTTTTGCAATCATTTCAATGCTGTCTAACTCTCGTATCCATCTCATTGATCTCTAGCTGAGCATCCAGACCCGCTCCGAAGTGCTCCGGCGGGCAACCAGAACCGTTCGGCAGCTTGCCGAGAAGAGCAAGAAGCGCGGCGGCGGCGGCGGTGAAGCTGTCGGCGAGCGAGGAGGAGAGGACATGACTATGGATGAAGCGCTGGCCCACTTACACCAATCGCAGGCCCACCTGGAGACCCTGAGCCACCGTTTTATTGCGTCGCTCCAGGACAGCCAGCAGGTAAGCAGGGGTGTCAAAGTCATTTGAACTCGGGGGCCACACCATAGAACAAACATTCTGTCGGGGGCCGTAATAGTAGATTCAAGAGAAAGAAAAAGAGAGATTGAGAAATAAGAGAAAGAGGGAGGGAAAAGGAGAGAGGGCAGGACAAAGAAAGAAAGAGAGAGAGAGTGAGAGAGGGCGTGAGAAACAAAAGATAAAAAGTCGTGAGAGAGGGGGAAAAGAAAGGGTGAGGAAGAAAGAAATCCAAAGAGAAATAGAAAGACAGAAGGAGGAAAAAGAGAAAAGAAAGCGCGAATGAAGAGAAAAGAGAGAAAAGGAAAGGGAAGTTAGAGCAAAAGAAGTTAAAATGACACAGAAAGAGAAAGAGACAAAGCGCAACAAAGGAAGAGAAAAAGAGAGACACAGAGAGTGAAAGAGACAGAGAGTGGTTGAAAAGGGTTGAGAGAGAGAGAGAGAAAATCTAACCAGCTCACAAAAATCAGGGCTCAAAATTGCTAATTAAGAAGCCAATTAAGTCAAAGTTACAGTGCATGAAGGTCAAAATACACGGCTTCCCCTGACGCTGTGTTCTAAATGCGGTATTTGGAAGTCAATGTCGAAGTAGAACGAAGTTGAGTAAAGTCAGTAGAGTTTTTCGAGAACCGGCTTCTTCGGCTCGGCTCACTAAAAGGAACCGGTTCTTTCGGGTCCCAAACGGCTCTTCAGGTTGTTTTGGCTTCTTTTATCCCTACACGACAAAATATCATGTGAAATTGTGCACAAAATGACTTAAAGGAAGGGGGAGAAATAGAACAAAAAAGAAAAAAATACCAAAATTAAAAATTTGTGAAAAGCTGAGAAAAAAGAGCAGGAAAAAAATCAGAAAAAAGCCAGAAGAAAAGAAAGAAGCAAAGAAAGGGGGAAAAGGTAATAGAGAACAAAAAAGCAAGAAAAAAGTAACTGCTAGGAAAAAATAAACACAATGAGATTTTTTTTTAAAAGGAATTTTAAAAAAAGTAGAAAAAACACAGAAAAAAGAAGAAAAAGTTTGTGTTGCATTCAAATGATTTCCAATTATACCAATTCAATCTTGTTGCCAACATTGTACTTCCACTAAAAAAAAAGTGATTAAATACAGTTGTGTATCGTGCAACCGACTCAATAAGCCCCCCAAAATGTTAGTATTATGCGACAAAATATATCAGGAAAAAAAAGAAATGGATATCTTGTGAAAGAATTGTAAGAACAAACAACGTTTGTAGGCCGTACAACCTTAGAAATAGTACATGAGTCAATTCACTCAAAAGAGAAAAATCATTTTGCATTGCCGGAAAATCAGCAAAATGTAAGTTAATGTCAAGTTTCGGACATGTTTGATAATGATTTAGTTGCCACACTTGGGATTGCCGTTGCTCGCTGTTGTTTCAAGCGTTGCTTACCCACTTTGTGGGAACGCTCAGACCCCCCGTGGAAAATTACAGGGAACATTGCTGACCCTGTAGTTGATAAATGACAATTTATTGTTAGAATTGTCTTCATTGTCATTGATTACAACATCGTTTAAATTGCATACTAATTCATGAGAAAAAGGATTCAGATTTGAGTATTGGGTGTGGTCTAGAAACAAACAGAAACGGTTTATCGTCTTGACAGTTTTCCCCTCCCGCGCCATTTTGGATTTTTTTAGCTTTTCCACGCCGGGTGTGCCGGTCACGCTTTTTCTCATGAAGCAACTTTTCCCGCTGTCGCTTCCTTCATGTGTGTGCCCTAAAAAGAAGGGAGGTTAGGATTGGGCAAGTGTTGCTACGCAACGGTGAGAAACGGTGGAGAAACGGTCATTTCCGACCGGCGCGCCGCACACGGTGATCACATTAAAGCTCCGAATGTCTTAACGGTAATAAGTCGGTGGTTTCCATCTGCGCCCAATTCAAAGCCTTTTACCTCAAGAGCGGTGGAGACCAGATCAAAACTAACTCCTCACCGATTGTGCTCAGGGCCAAAACCAATGTTCCCTGTCATTTTCCACGGATGTCTGAGCGTTCACGCAAAATCGGTGAGCAACGCTTGAAACAACAGTGAGCAACGGCAATCCCAAGTGTGGCAACTAAGTCATTATCAAACATGGCCAAAAATTGACATTTTGCTGTGTTTTCGGCAATGCAAAAAATGTTTTCACTTTTGAATGAATTGACTCATGTACGATTGCAAAGGGGTTTTTTACAATTCTTTTACAAGATTTCCATTTCTTTTTTTTCCTGGTATCTTTTGTCGCATAATACTCACATTTTGGGGGGCTTATTGAGTCGGTTGCTCGATACACAACTGTATTTAATTACATTTTTTTAGTGGAAGTACAATGTTGGCAACAAGAGTGACTTTATATCATTGGAAATGATTTAAATGCAACACAAACGTTTTCTTCTTTTTCCCTGTTTTTTTTCTACTTTTTTTTTAAATTCCTTTTGTTTATTTTTTCCCAGCTGTTACTTTTTTCTTGCTTTTTGGTTCTCTATTTCCTTTTTGAAGTTTTCCTTTTTCCTTTTATTTATTTATTTTTCTTTTTTACTGAATTTTTCCTGCTCTTTTTTCTCTTTTTCTCTCCTCATGTATCTTTTTTCCCCAGCTCTTCACTACTTTTTCATTTTGGTATTTTTCCCCCCCTTCCTTGAAGTCATTTTGTGCACAATTTTACATAATATTTGGTCGTGTAGGGATAAGAAAAGCAAAAACAACCTGTTTGGGACTCGAAAGAGCCAGTCCTTTTTAGTGAGCTGAGCCAAAGAAGCCGGTTCTCGGAAAACTCTACTGACTTTACTCAACTTCGTTCTACCTCGACTCGACTTCAAAATATTGCGTTTAGGACACAACGTCAGGGGAACCCTTGTATTTTTACCTTCATGCACTGTAACTTTGACTTAATCCGCTTCTTAATTATCAATTTGGAGCCCTCATTTTTGCGAGCTGAATAGATTTTCTTGTGCGCGGAAAAGCTCTGGGTAGTACGCAATTGCGCGCACACGCACCTTAGAGGGAACATTGGCCAAAACGTCTTTTCATTTCGCCGCCGTCTGCCGCAACAATAGCTAATAATATGGCCTCTACGTTCCAGCCGGAGGTTTTGTCTACCGACCAATGTTTGTTTATCCCCTGAAGGGCTTCTATTGCGCTGCCTGCTTGATGGCCATCATCCGGCTAAGTGGAGCCCAGTGCATTGTGGGAAGGTCTTGTCGGAATACGCCGTGCTGCATAATAGCTTCTTCTTTTTGAAGTCGAGGATTCTAACTGCCGTTTTGGAGAGTGGTGACGCGGTAAAATGTGTGTCTGGACCTAACCAAACGCCCACATTTCTAAGCCTATCCATTTCCTGGATTTAGCCACTTAAGCATGTTGTTTGCTACTAAGCTAATAAGTAGTGTTGAGGACTGGCTTTTTTTTCCTCAGGTTGAAAACAGATCAGCAGTTCCTTTGACAGTTTTATATATAGAATATATTCTGGGCATAAATGAGCTAGCTGTAGCAATTCACCTGTGTAAAGACTGACGTGTTTTACCAACATTCAGTCCATAAGTTGACTGAAAATCTATTACCGTAAATTCTGGACTATAAGCCGCACCCACCACATTTTAAGAGGATAGCCGCTTTTGTACTTACGCAAGCCGCACCTGTATATAAGCCGCATGCGCCCACATTAAAACATGTAACATAATCATAAAATCAACCCAAACCCTACTTTGAGTCCCGCGATTTTAACTGAACATAAAGTACACAGTTAAAAAACCACAGCCGGCAAAAATGACGGAAAATGATTCCGGTTCTTGACATTGGGTGCAGACCTGCAGAGTCCGGGTCCCGTCAAAAGTAATCCAAGGAAAAAAAGTGTATATTTCCAAAGGTAAGGGTGGGAAAAATATATATCCACTATTGTCTGCCGTGTCCACAAACACTCACCTTTACCGGTCCCCACTTCCCGTCATCCCCCGCGTCTGTTACGCCCCCTCTTTTTAATTGGTCAGTGCAAGACTTATCAGAATAAGTGTCCAAAATAAATACAAAATACAAAAATATACAGTTGCAAATACATATTATACATGGTTACACATAATTATAAAGAAAGATGGTACACCGAGAGAGTTTTCAAAGCTTTAATAATAATATTATAACTTTCATCCCAAACCGTGCCTGTGAAGGGTAGCAAAACGCTACTAGCAACACGCTCGCAACACAAGGGAACGGGTCTGTTAAAAAAAAATACGGTACTTGTAAAAATCGCGGTAAACTGTCCTCATCTTCCTCCTTATAACTGACGTCATCAAAGTCGTCTTCCCCAGTATGGGCATGCGACTTTGTCCAATAGACGACGTCCCACGCTCCCTTAATCAAAAACACGCTAGCGACACGCTCGCAAAGTAAAGTTTACGTGCAGTAGCTTTATCGGACTGCTTGATTGCGTTTAGCTTGTAAGCTGCGTCATGTGCCTTAAACTCGAGCGCTGCTGGCGGCTGCTAGAAAAATGACATCACATGGCCGCATCACTGAATAAGCCGCAGGGTTGAAAGTTTGGGAAAATAGTAGCGGCTTATAGTCCGGAATTTACGGTACATTTGAATGTAACAGTTTCTTACCTCTAATGAGGAATCCATTTGTTAAAACGGACAAAAGCTGGATTTTAGTTAGTGCGATCTTCTCAGGAGCTTGCTTGTTTAAGCATTTCTTCATGAATGGGAATTGAGGTGTCCTGTCTTACCTTGTGTATTCCACCAAATATTTATGATATCATAAATAAAACGCCGCTGAAGTTTCGCAATTACGATTCAATAAATGAAGAAAGTACATCATCATATGGGCAGTAACACGTTTTAAGACTAGAACAGTATCGTTAAGTTGGATGCTTAGTGTTAGAGAAAAAACTATATCTCGAATTAGTTATCTGACTCCATTAACCAAACACAAACTTTATTCTCCTAACAATGCATGCTCTTTTTTTAATTTTAGGGGAAAAATATTGACAAGAGACAGGCATTTTCACACGGGGCAAATTTTTTTTTTTAAAGTATTTAGCTAAGTGAATTCCATCAAATTTTGCCGAATTATTGTCGAATTAGTCTAATTGGTTTTCGTCGAGCCTTGCTCCCGTTTGTCCCTGCTGTCTCTTCTGTGTTCCATCCTTTTGACACGTCGGGGCATCAGCCCCTCCCCCTTGGGCGGGCTGACTCCTCCCCTGGGAGTGCCAGGAACTCCTCACCTAGCCGACTCCTCATGTGGCTTCCACCCAGTCGCCACCTCCTCCTCGCCGGAAGACGCCGCCACGTCTGAAGGACTCACAACAAGAAAGCTTATCAGAAACCTCGTCTCCTTTTCCCACGTCACCCCTCGTTCTTGTTTTTCTGTAAACATAATTCTTGTCCAGGCCACACTGACCCCAAGCCTTCCCTGTGAAAAATCCCCACTGCATTCAGCAAAATTTAATTTGTATTATATGAAATCCCTTATAGTCAATTAAATAAAATAAGAAATCCTCCAATAGCTAGAATTGCCTTCAGCGTAACAGAGTAATAAACCTGTTAGTTGATTAGCTAGTCAAGTACTTTGCTGTCTTAAATTATTCAATTGGCAATCAAGCATCTCCAACAGATTGCCAGTAGTCATCTCAATCGTTCCTCACTTTTCAATTGTGATCCGTGCTGTGGTTCCTTCCCAGGAGCAGCTGCGGGGCTACAGTCGACTTTACGATTTATCGCGCTCGGAGAAGTCCAAGGTCCACCAATTGGCGGTGACCATGGCGACCGACGGCCAGCCCCTGCAGAGCATTCGCCAACTCCTGGACGTTGCTGTCGGACCCCTGGACCTCTCCGTTAAAAGTGTGCTGCAGGACGCTGTGGCCAGAGTGGTCGCTGAGCTCAGGTAGCTTATGAGGAAGTTAAATTTGAAAGTTAACGATTCAATTGTTTTGTTTTACTCGATTAGAAAACTAGCTACTCACAAAGATCAGGGCTCCAAGTTGCTAATTAAGAAGCCAATTAAGTCAAAGTGACAGTGCATGAAGGTAAAAATACGCGGGTTCCCCTGACGCTGTGTTCTAAATGCGGTATTTGGAAGTCAAGGTCGAAGTTGAGTAGTCAGTAGAGTTTTTCGAGAACCGGCTTCTTCGGCTCGGCTCACTAAAAGGAACCAGCTCTTTAGGGTCCTAAACGGCTCTTGGAAGTGTGAATTTCCCTACGGGGATGAATAAAGTATCCATCTCTCTATCTTTCTCTCTCTCTGTCTCTCTCTCTCTCTGTCTGTCTCTCTCTATCTCTATCTAAACATATACATTGCAACACAGAATTTATGTACATAGTATTTTCCCTTTTTGTATAATCATATTTAATTTCATTGACAAGAAAAACCATCTTCAATCTTAACACGGAATGCCATTTCCTATGTTATCTCTAACACCCGTGGTCTAGTGGTTAAGAATAGGCACTCACTGCTGCGATTTGGATTCGAATCCTGTTGTTGATAGTTCCTGACGCACTTGTGACTTACTATGCTTAGTTTTGAGCAGAGAATTGGAGTGACACAAAATGTTATACCAATTTTTCATCAAAAATTAGGGGGGTGCATTATACAACGCGTGTGCGTTATATCAGTGTCTAAAACTCATGAGAAAAAGTTGCAGGACACGCTGAAAAGTTGCCTGCCCAGCCATAAAGTGTCCTGCCCCATTTTTCACAACTTGAAACACAATAAGACGACGCATCGCAATAACACTCATAGTTGCAAAGTATTAAGGATTGATGATCAGAGTATATAACCGAACAAAACTTTAAAATTGAGTTTATTTTAAATCTACTTATAACATTCATTGCATGTATACGATATCGCTGTTTTCCATCTGCCCTCACTATGTACCTGTATTGACTCATCTTCATTCATGCAATGTTTGTGTTGCGTCGTCTGCTACAAGCCACGTGAACTCCTCTTTCCATCATGCTTTTAATTTACGTTCATGTTTTGTAGCGTCATAAATTGTGTTAGCTTCTTTTGAATATTTCTTCTGGGGCCGAGGTTTTCGCTTGATTTCTAGCGTTCTCTGCGCGTCTACTTCGGAAAATGATATGCAAATGCATGACCCTATAAGGCTTGGGAAAGTCCGGAAGCAGGAAGTTGTTCGAAGCAGGCTTCTGATTGGCTGCCGAGTATGCAAATTGCCAAACAAACTGAAATTTCCAAACCGAACAAAGATTTCGAAATCGGAATAAAGCAAACGTTTGATTTGATAGAAAAATCAGTTTTTTTTCTTGAAAAAGTCGTCGGCCACCCGGGCGGAGATTTTTGTAAGTTGTACGCCCGACGTAAAAGATGCACGCCCCGGGCGTCCGGGCGGACCTTATTTCAGACGCTGGTTATATGCAAATAAATATGACAAACAAATTAACAGGTTTTGATAGCAAATGGCTGCTTGTATGGCAAGATTTTGAAAGGTAACCAATTCCAACCTGATCATATTAAAAGTAAAACGCTTATAAATACAGAGGAGTTAAAAAAACACACATACATTCAGTGTTCTGGTTTGCCGGCGTCCCTGCGTCCTAGACGCATCATTTTTGCTGGGGACGCATCGGGTCAAGTCAACGTGCGTCCCCGGGACGCAACTTTTTCGACACCAAATTGTCATGATTACCCGATTACTTTTTTTAAGATTTACCGCGCTCCAAACTTTTCGTCAGGCAGATCCGCCATTGTTGTTTTGGTCTCGCGCCGATCTCGGCAAACGAGATCCTGTTGCTTCGTTTTGGTGGTTGTCATGTAAAAGTATGCCTCCGTAAAAAGTGTTGGTATTAGGTGCAAATCAACAAAAAATTGGTCATTTCTTCAGTGTCGGTAATAAGTCGAAACATAACACAGAAAGTGGTAACAACGGCAATCATTCCGCCACGAAAAAAACGGCGGAGAAATTCTTCGGAAGACCGCGAAGGCAAGGAAAACACGTGTGTCGAAGCGACCGATTCGACGAAAGAAAATAAACAAAAGAATACCCCTAGAAAGAAAAAATTCTGCCAAAATGAAATCAATTATACTCCTGGTGACGCTATGAGGAGGATGATAATGGATTGGACCTTGAGAAGGCAATACAACTGTGGCGGGACAGCAAACCACGAAGACTATATGAACTGAAAAATCTGAAGTGATAACTGCTTTGTATTACCAATGAACTGTGATGATTAAAACTGAATGAATACATAGATTTATATGATATATTTGTTGCCGATTTACAATGTCAACCTGGATAAGACTAAATTTTGGGGAGCCATAGATCTCTGTTGGGACCCATAGATTTTTGAGCATGCGAGTCGCCGGGACCCATCACTTTTCACAGCTAAAATGAACACTGTACATTTGCTTTCCAGGCATTTAACTCCATTCATTGTGTCCATGAAAGTATTGTTTTTTATTTCCTTTCCCAAGCGCTTGCATGTCTTCATTTGCACTTTTTATCTCCTTGAGCTCTTATGTAAGAATTTCCTTATCACTTTTCTGCAACGTGTATCGATATTTGTGTGTTTTCAGCACTGACCCCGACGTCTCGACAAAGCACACGGCAGCCCTCGGCATGCTTGAGGCCATTGTGACTACCGTCCACAGCAGTGTGCAGGCAGGGTAGGTCGTGCGCACCTTTATACACATACACACAAAGGATTCATAGACGGCAACAACTTCCCACCTGCTCCCTTTTTAACAGCGCTGGCTTAAAGGTGTTGACAGTGTTTATTTCCGGGATAGTCACCACTAAGCAGAGTGTAAGAGTTTTTTTTAGGATAGAATAGAATAGTTACAACATGGGTTGAATATATTGTGACAACGAAATTGGACGTGGCACTCCAAGTCCACGTTTTACTGTGAGGATAAGGAAAACAAAGAAGATGAAGGAACAAAGATGTTTGTACTGTCCTTGTTACAGGCTTTGTTTTGCCCCGGAGGGGGGTGTATGAGGGGGTGAGGGACAGACAGAGATGGCCGGATCCAACTCGATGTTTGATCTTGCTGTACACACGGTCCAGGGTTTTTTCCCTAATTGCTCAGTCCACATATTGAATGAATTTGGGAAGCAGAGTCCTTAAGCGTGCCTGATTAAAGTTGCCGGCGACGATAAAAGCTCCGTCGGGTGTACAAGCTGCTGTTTATTGATAGCAGCGGGCAAGAGATTTAGCGCTATGCTAATGATAGCATCCGGTGGACCGTAAAGGCAACCACAATGACCACAGTTAGCTCTTTCGGTAGATAGAAGGGTCTACACGATACTGCCAGAAACTCTATATCGAGTGAGCAGTGTGTATCAATGATTCGGCTGTTATTGCAGCGCATAGTCCCCCACCCCTGTTTTTACCAGAGTCTCGGTCGGGCCGGTGAAGCGTGCGTCCTGCTAGCTGGACTGCGGCGTTAGGGAAGCCAAGACTCCGTGATGACAAAGATACTGCCATTTCGGACGAAGCTGTTGGTGGCGATCCGCAGCTCAAATTCACTCATTTTTTGGACGATGGATCTGGCAGATCACCCAGGGAGATCCGGTGGTCTCTGTATATCCCTCGGGATGTTATTCTAGTTGTGAAAGGAGTCGAAGGGAAAATATGAGGGATAAAAGAACACTGAAAAACAAAAGACCAACTGGAGAGCCTGAAGTTGCTTGTTAGCTGGTGAGTTAGTTAGCTAGCTAGCTAGTGAGTTAACTAGCTAGTGAGCTACTACACATTATGGAATGTGACCAGTGGTTCTCCAATGTTCATGTAGGGATCTCTTAAATAAACTTAAAAATACAATTCTATAATTGAATATTTTGAAAATAATCATTAAAAGATGTCGTTATTACAGAAAAATGTATTTTCCTGACATAAAATGAATGTTAATTCAAAAGGCTATTCTAAAGGGACATTGTGTATTATTTAGGATGGGCGACACCAGGACGTACTTGCCCAAAGCACACCACAGAAAATTGTCCCCCTGACCAATGTTCGTGCGCGTGTGCCCAATTGCGCACTACCCAGAGCTTTTCCGCGCACAAGAAAATCTAGCCGGCTCACAAAAATTAGGGCTCGAAATTGCTAATTAAGAAGCCAATTAAGTCAAAGTTACAGTGCATGAAGGAAAAAATACACGGGTTCCCCTGACGCTGTGTTCTAAATGCCGTATTTTGAAGTCAATGTCGAAGTTGAATGAAGTTGAGTAAAGTCGGCTCGGCTCACTAAAAAGAACAGGCTCTTTCAGGTCCCAAACAACTCTTCAGGTTGTATTTGCTTCTTTAATCCCTACACGACCAAATATGATGGAAAATTGTGCACAAAAAGTCTTAAAGGAAGGGGGGGAATAGAACAAAAAAGAAAAAAAATACCAAAATGAAAAAGTAGTGAAAAGCTGAAAAAAAAACAAATAAAAAGATGAGAAAAAGAAGGAATATTTCAGAAACAGGCCAGAGAAAAAAGAAAAGAAACAAAGGAAAAAAAGTAAATAGAAAACAAAAAGAAAGAAGTAACAGCTAGGAAAAAATATTTTTTTCCTAAAAGGAATGGAAAAAAACAGGGAAAAAGAAGAAAAAGTTTGGGTTGCATTCAAATAATTTCCAATTATACCAAGTCAATCTTGTTGCCAACATTGTACTTCCACAAAAAAATGTAATTAAATACAGTTGTGTATCGTGCAACCGACTCAATAAGCCCCGACAAAAGATACCAGGAAAAAAAAGAAATGGAAATCTTGTGAAAGATTTGTAAAAACAAATGACGTTTGTAGGCAATCGTACATGAGTCAATTCTTTCAAAAGGGAAAAATAATTTTGCATTGCCGCAAACTCAGCAAAATGTAACGTGATGTCAGGTTTTGGACATGTTTGATAATGACTTCGTTGCCACACTTGGGATTGCCGTTGCTCACTGTTGTTTCAAGCGTTGCTCACCGACTTTGTGTGAACGCTCAGACCCCTGCAAAATTACAGGGAACATTGCTCCTGACTATTTTTTGTAAGTAAGGTGGCCAACTCTGGTGGTGGCAGACCTGCTTTGTTGTCACCGGTGCTGACGCTCACACCACCTGTCCCACCTTTTCCAGTGTCAGCACAGTGAGCTCGGACGACCTGCTGTCCTGGCTGCGTGTGTTCTGCGCCGACCCGGCCCTGCCTGTCGGTCCCCGCATTGCGGCCCTGCAGATCCTTGAGAGCAACTTCAGCATGCGTGACGCCGACGTGCGACTCCTGCTGCTCTACCGGACGCAAGCTGTCCTTAAACATACCCAGGTAACAAAATGCAGTCACAGTAAAACTCTATTCCTAAAGAAAATCCTTCTATTTCGAGGGTCTCTAACCTTTTTTAAATGACAACTTATAGAATAGAATAGAATATACCTTTACAGGGAGTGCAGAATTATTAGGCAAATGAGTATTTTGACCACATCATCCTCTTTATGCATGTTGTCTTACTCCAAGCTGTATAGGCTCGAAAGCCTACTACCAATTAAGCATATCAGGTGATGTGCATCTCTGTAATGAGAAGGGGTGTGGTCTAATGACATCAACACCCTATATCAGGTGTGCATAATTATTAGGCAACTTCCTTTCCTTTGGCAAAATGGGTCAGAAGAGGGACTTGACAGGCTCTGAAAAGTCAAAAATAGTGAGATATGACCATTTGCAGAGGGATGCAGCACTCTTAAAATTGCCAAGCTTCTGAAGCGTGATCATCGAACAATCAAGCGTTACATTCAAAATAGTCAACAGGGTCGCAAGAAGCGTGTAGAAAAACCAAGGCGCAAAATAACTGCCCGTGAACTGAGAAAAGTCAAGCGTACAGCTGCCAAGATGCCACTTGCCACCAGTTTTGCCATATTTCAGAGCTGCAACATCACTGGAGTGCCCAAAAGCACAAGGTGTGCAATACTCAGAGACATGGCCAAGGTAAGAAAGGCTGAAAAACGACCACCACTGAACAAGACACACAAGCTGAAACGTCAAGACTGGGCCAAGAAAAATCTCAAGACGGATTTTTCTAAGGTTTTATGGACTGATGAAATGAGAGTGAGTCTTGATGGGCCAGATGGATGGGCCCGTGGCTGGATCGGTAAAGGGCAGAGAGCTCCAGTCCGCCTCAGACGCCAGCAAGGTGGAGGTGGGGTACTGGTATGGGCTGGTATCATCAAAGATGAGCTTGTGGGGCCTTTTCGGGTTGAGGATGGACTCAAGCTCAACTCCCAGTCCTACTGCCAGTTTCTGGAAGACACCTTCTTCAAGCAGTGGTACAGGAAGAAGTCCGCATCCTTCAAGAAAAACATGATTTTCATGCAGGACAACGCTCCATCACACGCATCCAAGTACTCCACAGCGTGGCTGGCAAGAAAGGGTCTAAAAGAAGAAAAACTAATGACATGGCCTCCTTGTTCACCTGATCTGAACCCCATAGAGAACCTGTGGTCCCTCATCAAATGTGAGATTTACAAGGAGGGAAAACAGTACACCTCTCTGAACAGTGTCTGGGAGGCTGTGGTTGCTGCTGCACGCAATGTTGATCGTGAACAGATCAAAGCACTGACAGAATCCATGGATGGCAGGCTTTTGAGTGTCCTTGCAAAGAAAGGTGGCTATATTGGTCACTGATTTGTTTTTGTTTTGTTTTTGAATGTCAGAAATGTATATTTGTGAATGTTGAGCTGTTATATTGGTTTCCCTGATGAAAATAAATAATTGAAATGGGTATACATTTGTTTTTTGTTAAGTTGCCTAATAATTATGCACAGTAATAGTCACCTGCACACACAGATATCCTCCTAAAATAGCTAAAACTAAAAAAGCCCCACTCCAACTTCCAAAATATTCAGCTTTGATATTAATGAGACTTTTGGGTTCATTAAGAACATGGTTGTTGTTCAATAATAAAATTCATCCTCAAAAATACAACTTGCCTAATAATTCTGCACTCCCTGTATTGTCATTGTTACAAAATGGGTTAAATATATTGTGACAACAAAATTGGACGTGGCGCTCCAGATCCACGTCTTACAGTGAGGATAAAGAAAACATTCAAACCACAGCTGACAACATGGTTGGTTGGTTGGATCCCTTATCCACTAGAGGCGTAGGGGCACCATTTCTTGTGGTGTGTCTTGGGCAAGTGTAGTCTGGTGGTGTTGAGATTATTTTCGAGGTAAGTTTTTTTTGTGTATTATTTTTATCACAACATCCATTCTGGTCTGGTCATCATGGAAGGGGGTTTACCTCATGTGCAGTCCCTTCTTAAGGTTTTTTTCTTTTACCTCATGTTGAGGTTTTTGAGTTTTTCATTGCCCTCATGTTGGTTTCAGATCAGGGGATGGTGTCATAATAGTCCGTCATAATTGTCTGTAGTTTGCAATAGTCTGTGGTCCGTGCAGCGCTTTGACCCTCCTTGTGAATAAGGGTGTTACAAATAAACATGACTGAGGTTTTTGAGTTTTTCCTTGTCCTTATGTTGGTTTCAGATCAGGGGATGGTGTCATAATAGTCTGTGGTTTGCAATAATCTGTGCAGCCCTTTCAGACTCCTTGAGAATAAGAGTGTCACAAATAAACATGACTGAGGTTTTTGAGTTTTTCCTTGTCCTTATGTAGGTTTTAGATCATGGGATGGTGTCATAATAGTCTGTAATTTGCGATCGTCTGGTTTGTGCAGCCCTTTGACACTCCTTGTGATTAAGGGCGTCACAAATAAACATAACTGAGGTTTTTGAGTTTTTCCTTGCCCTCATGTGGGCTTTAGATCAGGGGATGGTGTCATAATAGTCTTTAGTTTGCAATTGTCTGCGGTCTCTGCAGCTCTTTGAGACTCCTTATGAATAAGGGCTATACAAATAAACATGACTGAGGTTTTTGAGTTTTTCCTTGTCCTTATGTAGGTTTCAGATCAGGGGATGGTGTCATAATAGTCTGTAGTTTGCAATAGTCTGTGGTCCGTGCAGCCCTTTGACACTCCTTGTGATTAAGGGTGTCACAAATATACATGACTGAGGTTTTTGAGTTTTTCCTTGTCCTTATGTAGGTTTTAGATCATGGGATGGTGTCATAATAGTCTGTAATTTGCGATAGTCTGTGGTCTGTGCAGCCCTTTGACACGCCTCGTGATTAAGGGCGTCACAAATAAACACGACTGAGGTTTTTGAGTTTTTCCTTGCCCTCATGTAGGTTTTAGATCAGGGGATGGTGTCAAAATAGTCTGTAGTTTGCAATAGACTCTGCAGCCCTTTGACACTTCTTGTGATTAAGGGCGTCACAAATAAACATGACTGAGGTTTTTGAGTTTTTCCTTATCCTCATGTACGTTTGAGATCAGGGGATGGTGTCATAATAGTCTGTAGTTTGCAATAGTCTATGGTCCGTGCAGCCATTTGACACTCCTTGTGAATAAGGGTGTCACGAATATACATGACTGAGGTTTTTGAGTTGTTCCTTGTCCTTATGTACGTTTGAGATCAGGGGAAGGTGTCATAATAGTCTGTAGTTTGCAATAGTCTGTGGTAACGAACTCTTGCCTTTTGCATTCGTAAAGCGTTTCAATCCAAAGCCCTGGCAACAATACTTCCTGGAATAAGCGTTGAAAATCTTGGCAATGGCGTCTCTTGATTGACCAATTAAAGGTCCGCTGGATTCATGCCTCCATGAGCTCTTGGCAGCAGTCTTGTGTGACTGCGCTCTTGTTCGCTTTAGCTGCCAGCACACAAATGCAGAGGAAGTGAACAGCCAAAGGAAGCAGTTAATTAATCTTTTTTTTTTTTTTCCTTTAAGGACTGACTTTTTGCACTTTCCCCTCGCTGCTTTTAAAGGTCTTTTTGTAGACAAGATTTCAAAGCTTTTAATGTATCGCATTTCTCCCTCTGCTCAGGAGCAGAGTTGGGACAAAGACGGCTTCAGGGATGTTCAGAAAGTCCCTTCATTGGTATCATTGTACTCGCTCAGCACATATTAGCAGGATTGGGCCATTAGTTGTCCGCTAGCCAAGTAGTTCCATAAAAAAAAAATCCATATTACCGGATTTAAGTTTGGAGGATTCCTTTTTGCAGTGTCAGGCGGATTAGAATTGTCATTGTTACAAAATGGGTTGAAAATACAGTAATCCCTCGGTTATCGCGGTTAATGGGGACCGAGACCACCCGCGAAAACTGAAAATCAGCGAAGTAGCGGCGCCCCTTCAAAAATGCTTTAAAAAACGTATACAGGTATACAGTATACCCCCCCCTGTATACAGTACAGCATATAGAATACGGGTAGAGAGAGAGAGAGAGAGAGAAATTCATGTTATAACAAAAAAAAAAAATGTAAAATATGTTACATACACGGAATAGGACTGCGGCGAAACCACTAGGAACCATTCAGTATGATTGTATTAACCGCTCTCAACCACATGCAGCCATCGCAGTTTTTTTGGCTTGTTAACACTACCGGTTACATATTGAAAATAAAAACAGTGAAATTGTGATATTTGATGAGTGTTTGTGAAGCGTTTTGGGAAACGACAGTTCAAAAAATGGTTCAATCATTTGAATGAAAGTGAAAGAGCTAGCTTCTGACAATAACAACATACTTTAGCTAGGGGCATCGAACAGCTTTTACAACAAATACACAAAACCGCACACAATTAGCGGTGTTTAGGTATTACAAACAACCGCTCGCTTTTGGTATAATAAAGTCAAACTTGAGATGAAATGTGACAGAAGAGAATATACTTATGTCGTGTCGCTGAGTTACTCCATGATAAACAGCGCCACATAAGAAGGGGGTGAGGTGGGAGGAGTTGAAGGAGAGGGGGGGTGAGCGAAGCGGCAATGACCAAGCATTGTGTCAGGGCCTCCCCCTCCCCTTCACAATAAGAGTGTCCACACCGTGTCCTCAGTTGACATAAGCTCGCGCTCAATGGTGTCAAGTCAATAAATGCTTTTATTGAGAAGGCAAGGTATATTTTTTAGACCCGCAAAATTGGAACCGCGAACTAGCGAGGTTCCACTGTATTGTGACAACGAAATTGGACGTGGCACTCCAGTCTCACATAAAACAGTGTGGCTAAAAGAAAACCTTGCTTAGGGAACACTGCTTACCACCCACCTCTGCCTTTACGTGTCATCGGGACGCGGACGCAGAGGGCTGCCTACATTTAGCATTTGGCTAGCAGCGAGGTGAAGCCTGGCATGGATTTTGTGACTTCATTCGAAATGATTAGTCATAAGCGGCATTCGTTAAAATGTCAGCTCTGTCAAGACTGGAGCGCGTTTTTATCTTGTGCGTCACGTGTGGCCTTTTGCTCTCGACACCATTGACTTTATTTGTTTGTGACATTTCGCCGACCGGGAATAAAGGGACATGAATGCAGATGTCTGCACCCGCTTGGGAGAATGGATTTGCATCATTACCTCCACCAGGGAGTTTAATTTCAGTTTGCCATTTTTGTTTGACAAGAAAAAGAACACTATCAGCAAAACTCTCTTTTGTATAGAACGATTACGATGGTGTGGAACATGCGGCCTGCGGGACGGATCAGGCCCCAAGGGTTTCATCCGGCCCGAGAGACAATGCCAAGAGAAGCGAAAGATAAAAATGAACTCCGGTTATAAACATGTCCACTGGGTGTCGCCAAAGTCAGGAGTTACTTCCAAAGAGACTGTGGCTGTATTTCTCTCTCTCTCTCTTTCTTTCTTTCTCTCCTTCTCTCTTAATCTTTTCCCTTTTTTGCCTCCTTGTCGCTCTCCCTTTGTTCCTTCCTCTCCCTTTGTCCCTTTCTTTTTTCTTCCTCACTCTTTTTATCTCATGTCCCTCTTTTTCCCGTCTCTTTTTCACTTTATCACTCCCTTTTTTTCCTCTTTAATCTACTAGTCTTTCCCCCTTTTTCTACCATGTGGCCCCCGAGCTAAAACGAGTTTGACACCCCTGACTCATAATATATACTGTAAATCCCTCTTTATAGCATGGCTTACTTTTTGCAGTTTTGGTACTTCACAGATATGCATGTTTTGCATTCAGAGTGTCTAACCCAGGGGTGTCAAACTCATTTGAACTCGGGGGGCCACACGATAGAACAAACATTTGGTCGGGGGCCGGAATAGTAGATGAAAGAAAAAGAGAGATAAAGAAATAAGAGAAAGAGGAAAAGAAGAGAGAGGGGGAAAGAAAGGGAGAGGAAGAAAGAAATCCAAAGAGAAATAGATAGACAGAAGAAGAGAAAAGAGAAAAGAAAGCGCGAAGGGTAGGAAGAGAGAAAGAGAAAAGAGAGAAAAGGAAAAAAAGGAAAATAGGTTAAAAGACACAGGTGACGAAGTGGAGAGACTGTTTCATTTATCAGAATGCATAAAGTAAATCAGTGTTTCTGGCACCATGAGTAAAATAAGATTAGCCTTCATTTGTATGTCGTCTGTACCACTAGTGGTCTTGTGATCAATCTTTGCATTAAAGTAGACCAAGCCCAACAGTTATGCACAAATGCACGCGGCAGTTCTTACGCAGTCTGAATTCCACCACCTTATAGTCTGGTGTGCCTATTGAAAAATATGACAAAGGAATATTTTTGGGGGGTGTGCCTTATAATACAGACTTATAATGTGGAAAATGGGGTCAAGGTTCCTTGTTTATCACGGGATTGACATTCCGAACAGAACCCATGATAGGGATCACTGTATTTAAGAAAGAACCTGAGTAAGTCGGAGGATTTTTTTCAAGGTTGAATAAATAATCAATGCGATGGCGGCAGGGTTGGGTAGGGTTACTGTAACTGGATTACTTTCAAGTACTTTTGGATGACTCCAATACCAAATATGCTCATAAAAGACAAAAGAAACTAAATATGAATACAATGACTAAATTTGGTGCAGGCTTGGGGAGTAACGGAATACATGGAATGGCAAAAAGCTGTTTGGATTGATTTTCATTTTGTTTCTGTCGCATTTGATGTTCGTTTTGCCAGAGATCAAAGAGATCAAAGCCAGGAGAGAAACCTTACCACGTGTTGTGAGTCATCTTTTTAATTCGTATTTAGTTTCTTTTGTCTTTTATTAGCATATTTGGTATTGGAGTCATCCAAAAGTCATTGAAAGTAATCCAGTTCAAGTAACCCTACCCAACCCTGTGTATTGGCATATTTGGTATTGGAGTCATCCAAAAGTCATTGAAAGTAATCCAGTTAAAGTAACCCTACCCAACCCTGTTTATTGGTATATTTGGTATTGGAGTAATCCAAAAGTCATTGAAAGTAATCCAGTTAAAGTAACCCTACCCAACCCTGGATGGCGGTGAGGCCACTCTCGGCAGGTCATAGGTCGCTCCTGTGATAGCTCGTCCCTAAACTGTCTCTCGGTTTATTTTTAGCAGTCCCTATCCACTATCCTCAGGGGACTTCTGCAGCCAACACTTTATTTCGTTTTTAAATCTCACAGCCTGGAGAGACGACCTCTTGTCATCTCGCCGGTGCCCCAATGTGGATGATTGAGTCTGCAGAATAAAAAAAAAAAAAAAACGGGTGGAGGAAGGAGGAGGCGCAGTAAAACGAGCGCAGACTGATAAGGATTGGAAGTCAGGCGAAAACGACGGCCTGAGGACGAGTTGAACTCATCCGTGTGGGAAGTGAGATGAGTTCGGGAGTGGCTTGCTTGTAAACAACGTTGTCAACTCCATCGGCCGAGCTCTGACGATTGCGTTTGTACTCGACACGGGACAGGCCGTCCCAGGCGATGTTCCCTCTAAGCTGCGCGTGTGCGCAATTGCGCACTACCCAGAGCTTTACCGTGCACAAGAAAATCTAGCTAGCTCACAAAAATCAGGGCTCCAAGTTGCTCATTAAGAAGCCAATTAAGTCAAAGTTACAGTGCATGATGGTAAAAATACACGGGTTCCCCTGACGCTGTGTTCTAAATGCGGTATTTTGAAGTCAAGGTCGAAGTAGAACAAAGTTGAGTAAAGTCAGTAGAGTTTTTCTAGAACCGGCTTCTTCGGCTCGGCTCACTAAAAGGAACCGGCTCTTTCGGGTCCCAAACGGCTCTTCAGGTTGTTTTGCTTCTTTAATCCCAACACGACCAAATATTATGCACAAAACGACTTAAAGGAAGGGGGAATAGAACAAAATAGAAAAAAATACCAAAATGGAAAAAGTAGTGAAAAGCTGAGAAAAAAACAAACAAAAGGAAGAGTAAAAAGAAGGAAAAATCAGAAAAAAGCCAGAAAAAAAGAAACAATGGAAACAAATAAATAGAGAACAAAAAGAAAAAGGTAACAGCTAGGAAAAAATAAACACAATGAGATTTGTTTAAAGGAATTTTTAAAAAAGTAGAAAAAAACAGGGAAAAAAAAGAAACGGACCAAATATGTAAAATTATGCACTAAATGACTTAAAGGAAGGGGGAATAGAACAAAAAAGAAAAAGAATACCAAAATGAAAAAGTAGTGAAAAGCTGAGAAAAAAAACAAACAAGAGGAAGAGAAAAAAGAAGGAAAAATCAGAAAAAAGCCAGAAAAAAAGGCAAGAAAGAAACAAAGGAAAAAAAGTAAGTAGAGAACACAAAGAAAAATGTGACAGCTAGGAAAAAATAAACACAATGAGATTTTTTTTGAAGGAATTGAAAAAAAAAAACTGGGAAAAAGAGGAAAAAGTTTGTATTGCATTCAAATAATTTCCAATAATATCAAGTGAATCTTTTTGCCAACATTGTACTTCCACTAAAAAAAATGATTAAGTACAGTTCTGTATCTTACAACTGACCAATTAAGCCCCCCAAAATGTTAATATTATGTGAAAAAATTTATCAGGAAAAAAAAAGAAATAGAAATCTTGTCAAAGAATTGTAAAAACAAATGACGTTTGTGAGCCTGTAACCTTTGCAATCGTACATGAGTCAATTCCTTCAAAATGAAAAATAATTTTGCATTGCCGGAAACTCAGCAAAATGTAACGTGATGTCAAGTTTTGGACATGTTTGTTAATGATTTAGTTGCCACACTTGGGATCGCCGTCGCTCACTGTTGTTTCAAGCGTTGCTCACCGACTTTGTGTGAACGCTCAGACCCGTAAGGAAAATGACAGGGAACATTGGTCCCAGGCAACTTTTTTCACTTCTAGACAAGTTGTACATGCTGTGGAACTATGTTATCATCCGTCTCTTTCTCATAATTGAACAGGTGATATTATCTAGGCAAACTTTTCACTTTCACCACCTGACTGTCTATCAACTCATCCAGCCATCTGTCCGTCCGTCTGTCCATCCGACTGTCCATATACTCACCTACCCACTCATTTAGCCATCATCCACGTTTTTATCCATCTGCTCATTCGTCCGTCCGCCCGTCTATCCTTTTCTCAATCCCCTCGCGCACTCGGTCATCCGTCCATCAGCAAAACTGTTGATTTTTTTTCCCCACTCTCAGGAATGGCATTTATTCGTTCTGAGATTCTTTCAGAGAGGTTGTTATTTTTTATGAGTATGCATTACAACAGGGGTGTCCAACTCATTTGAACTCGGGGGCCACACGATAGAACTCACGTTTGGTCGGGGGCCGTACTAGTAGAATAAAGAGAAAGTAAAAGAGATAAAAAAATAAGAGAAAGAGGGAGGGAAAAGGAGAGAAGGTGGGACAAAGAAAGAAAAAGAGAGAGAGGGAGAGAGCGTGAGAAACAAAAGATAAAAAGTCGTGAGAGAGGGGGAAAAGAAACAGAGGAAGAAAGAAATCCAAAATGAAATAGAAAGACAGAAGGAGAGAAAAAAGAAAAGAAAGCGCAAAGGGTAGGAAGAGAGAAAGAGAAGAGAGAAAAGGAAAAAAGAAAGTTAGAGCAAAAGAGGTTAAAAGACACAGAGAGAGAGAGAGAAAGAGACGGAGTGAGAGAAAAGGAGTGCAAAACAAAGAGAGGGAGAAAGAGAGAGAGAAATAAATCCAAGTACAGTGTCTTTGTTCGAGACACCTGGCTTTGGCAACATCAAGTGGACATATTTCAACCTGCAGCTTGTTTTTCTCTTGCGCTTCTCTGAGTGCTGTCTCGGGGCCGGATTCAATCCCTTAGCGGGCCTGATTTGGCCCGCGGGCCGCCTGTTCGGCACCTGTGCATTACAAGTAGTGCAAAGCTTCCTGATTGTTGTCAAACAATTTCTCAAAACAAAGACATGTTCAAAATAAAAGTGAGTAAGATACATAAACCACAAAACAAAGGAAAAGAAAACAAAGACGTATTCAGAAAGGGGCGAGCAGAAGCATAGCCCCTAAAAAAGAAAAAAAAAAAAGAAAATATATATATATATATATATATATATACACACATACATATACTCAATTACACGCACCAACCTACCTGCTAAAATACATACATACTGTACATCTAGGACTCTCCGCCTCTCGTGACTTTCACGGTTGCCATGGCGCCCAATTGGCCCCACCCGTGTGGCGCCAGCTGCAGTTTGTTGACAGATTGGCTTGCCATCTATTTAAGCTCAGTGCTCTCACTCTTCCTTTGTCAGTCCGTCAACGAACCTCTGCCCCGCAAGACGTGGGTTTCGACTCGGTCCTGTTTCCTGTTGGTATTTCCTGTCCGGTATTGTTTCCGTTTATTTTGTCCTGTTTAATATTGGTTTTCAGTTTCGTTCCCGTCTAGTTTGTCCTGTTAAATTTTGATATCCTGTTTTGATATCAATCCGGTCCGTCCCTTTAATATCGGTTTCCAGTTTCGTTCGCATTTAGTTTGTCCTGTTTTATTTGATATTCTGTTTTGATATCAATCGGGTTGTTTCGTTGTTTAATATCCGCTTCCAGTTTCGTTCTCCTTTAGTTTGTCCTGTTTAATTTGATATTCTGTTTTGATATCAATCCGGTCCATCCTGTTGTTTAATATCAGTTTCCAGTTTTGTTCCTGTCTAGTTTGTCCTGTTTATTTTCGATATCCTGTTTTGATATCAATCCAGTCTGTCCTGTTGTTTAATATCAGTTTCCAGTTTTGTTCCTGTCGAGTTTGACCTGTTTATTTTCGATATCCTGTTTTGATATCAATCCTGCCTGTCCCATCCTGTCCAGTATCGACACCATTTGCCTGATATCTGCTTGGGCAATCGGTATTGATTTTGTTGATATCCTGTTTTGATATCAATATGGTTTGTCCCGTTCTTTAATATCGGTTTCCAGTTTCGTTCCTGTCTAGTTTGTCCTGTTTATTTTCGATATCCTGTTTTGATATCAATCTGGTCCGTCCCGTTGTTTAATATCGGTTTCCAGTTTTGTTCCCATCTAGTTTGTCCTCTTTAATTTCGATATCCTGTTTGGATATCAATCCGGTCCGTCCTGTTGTTTAATATCAGTTTCCAGTTTCGTTCCCGTCTAGTTTGTCCTGTTTAATTGTGATATTAATCCTGTCTGTCCCATCCTGTCCAGTATCGACCCCATCTTTCCAATATGCTCGGGCAATTGGTATCGATCTCGTCGGCCTCTGACTTCCTATCATTCCACGCCAGACTGCTGCCTAACGTGCATGACTCCCCATTTCCCGTAAAACATAAGTCTTGGGCGAGAAACGTCACGCATTTGGGTCCTGATCCTGTTCCGGTTCTTGACGTTTACTGTGCCATATCAATAAATGAGTCAAATTCACCAGTAATTATAAGGTTTTTTAACATTCAACAATGTTGACCTCGTCGTTGCTCATGAGTTAATTGTGCATGTTTGCGCTCATTTGTGGAGGCTGGGGGGCGCTCCCTTTTTTCTCTTTGACCTTTTTCTGGCTAATGGAATATTCATGGGATCTTTTCCCCCCCTACCCCAATGCCCGCATGCCCGATGAAGGACAGCGCAGAGTCAGTCTGGCTGCAAATGGGCATGCTAATAAAATACACTCTGTGTGTTTAAAATGGAGATTTGGGGGATTTTCATGTCAGGATAGTGTGTTTTTGTGTGTGTGAGAAGGTTTTTTTTTTGCCTTCTCATTAGGCTAACCTTGAAGTCCACAATTGAGCTATGGCTAAGCCCCGCCCCCTTAACTCACTCGGACAAACATTCAACATTCTCTTTAAAGCAAAACGATTGAAGCTTTTGGCCCCAAAAAGATTACATATGTTCCTCCGAAGCTGCGCGTGTACGCAATCGCGCACTTCCAGAGCTTTTCGGCGCACAAGAAAAACTAGCCAGCTCACAAAAATCAGGGCTGCAAATTGCTGATCAAGAAGTGAATTAGGTCACAGTTACAGTGCATGGAGGTAAAAATATATGGGTTCTCCTAATGCTGTGTTCTAAATGCGATATTTTGAAGTCAAGGTCGAAGTAGAACGAAGTTGAGTAAAGTTAGTAGAGTTTGTCGAGAACCGGCTTCTTTGGCTCGGCTCACTAAAAAGAACCGGCTCTTTTGGGTCCCAAACGGCTCTTCAGGTTGTTTTTGCTTCATGCATCCCTATATGACCAAATATTATGTAAAATTGTGCACAAAATGACTTAAAGGAAGGGGGGGAAATAGAAGCAAAAAGAAAAAAATAACAAAATGAAAAAGTAGTGAAAAGCTGAGAAAAAAAGGAAACAAAAGGAAGAGAAAAACGAAGGAAAAATCAGAAAAAAAAAGCCAGGAAAAAAAAAAGAAACAAAGGAAAAAAAGTAAATGGAGAACAAAAAGAAAAAAGTAACAGCTAGGAAAAAATAAACACATAGATTTTTTTAAAGGAATTTAAAAAAATTTAAAAAACAGGGAAAAAGAAGAAAAAGTTTGTGTTGCATTCAAATAATTTCCAATTGTATCAAGTCAATCTTGTTGCCAACATTGTACTTCCACTCAAAAATGTAATTAAATACAGTTGTGTATCGTGCAACGGATTCAATAAGCCCCCCAAAATTGTTAGTAATATGCGACAAAAGATACCTGGAAAAAAAAGAAATGTAAAACAAAATGACGTTTGTAGGCAATCGTACATGAGTCGATTCATTCAAAAGTGTAAAATAATTTTGCATTGCCGGAAACTCAGCAGGTGATGTCAAGTTTTGGACATGTTTGATAATGATGCTCCTTTTTTCCTTTTCTCTCTCTTCCTACCCTTTGCGCTTTCTTTTCTCTTTTCACTCCTTCTGTCTTTCTATTTCTCTTCGGATTTCTTTCTTCCTCTCCCTTTCTTTTCCCCCTCTCTCACAACTTTTTATCTTTCTTACGCTCTCTCCCTCTCTCTTTTTCTTTCTTTGTCCTGCCCTCTCTCCTTTTCCCTCCCTCTTTCTCTTATTTCTTCATCTCTCTTTTTCTTTCTCTCTCATCTACTAGTCCGGCCCCCAACAGAATGTTTGTTCTATGGTGTGGCCCCCGAGTTCAAATGACTTTGACACCCCTGCAGTAGAGCTTGTCCGAGTCAGCAATGCTCACTGTGATTGGCTTATCTCATTTGAGGGCGGAGCTTAGCCATAGGTCATTTACTAACCTTTTTACCTGCGCACATATAGCAGCGTCTTTTGGGGCAATGTGAGCGCCAAACCTGTGGAAAGAAAGCAAAATATAATGCTTTTAATGTTTGGTTACTTTACATGCACACAATGTTATCACGTACGTGTTTTCTTCTACACTCTTCGCTGATAAACCACCGGAACGCAACACCCTCGCTAGCCCCCGAAGCGTTTTCGCCCTTTTCCTTGTTTGCTTCTCATTTTGTCTCTTATCGCTTCTTTTTTTCACGCCTCTTCTTTGAATCCTCGACATTGCTCTTTCCCTCCTCCCGCCCGTCGTCTTTCTCTCGTGCCAAGAGCGTGACCTCTACAACTTCATTCCCGGCCGCCGCTCGGGACATTAGACGCAGCGGGTCGATGAATATTGATGAGCCGGTGGAAAGGCCCGAGGCAACGGTGCCGCCCGGCCCGAGATGCTCTGACAAGACCCCGATGCTGCCTCTTTGCGCCGATGCCCACTTGGGTCAAGGACGAGGAAATGACTGTGGCGAGATGATTGAGGTAGACTAGTCAAGTCATTTTTATTCGTATAGCCCTTAATAACAAAGAGCCTCAAAGGGCTGCACAGGTTATTGCACAGACTATTAATTAATTTATTATTATTATTATTACACCATCCCCTGATCTGAAACCTACATGAGGGCAAGGAAAATTTGAAAACTTCAGTCAAGTCATGTTTATTTGTGACACCCTTAATCACAAGGAGTCTCAAAGGGCTGCACAGACCACAGACTATTACAAACTATTATTTCACCATCCCCTGATCTAAAACCTACATGAGGGCAAGGAAAAACCCAAAAATCTCAGTCAAGTCAGGCCATTTCATGTTTATTTGTGACGCCCTTAATCACAAAGAGTCTCAAAGGGCTGCACAGGTTATTGTACAGACTATTATTTCAGACTATTATGACACCATCCCCTGATCTGAAACCAACATGAGGGCAAGGAAAAACTCAAAAACCTCAACATGAGGAAAATGAAGAAACCTTGAGAAGGGACCGCACAAGAGGTATCCCCCTTTCAGGATGACCCGGCAAAGGATTCTGCAATTACAAATAATACAGTTATTGTCCACAAAAAATATAGGTTATTCATATGCTATAGAGTAGAAGTGTGTTTTAAGCTTAGATGTAAACATTTCCACTGAGGTTGCAGATCGCATCTTAGGGGTAAGAGCGTTCCACAGCACCGGTGCCCAGATGGAGAACACTTTGGAACCTGCGAATTTCTTCTTGGTTCTTGGGATCACTCGTAGACCACAGTTTTCAGAACGAAGGCTCTGGACCAGAACATAGGGGGAAATTTAATCAGAAAGATATGAGGGACCAAGTCCTTGCATGATTTTTCTATATGAAAAATCTATCACAGACTATTTTTGGGGTATGGGTCTGTGCACCTTAATAGTACAGAAAGTACGGTCATAAAAAATTATGATACTGGTTCTTGGCGTTATTAATGGATTATTGCTAACATTTTCAGCCCTTATCGAAAATGTTGTAGTAAATTTGTCCAGAACCGGAACTGGATCAGGACCCAAATGCGTGACGTTTCTCAGACAAGCTTTTTATTTTACGGGAAGTGGGGAGTCATGCACGTAAGGCAGCAGTCTGGCGTGGAATGATAGGAAGCCGACGAGATCGATACCAATTGCCTGTGCAGATATCGGACGGATGGGGTCGATACCGGAGAAGACGGGACAGACAGGATTGATATTAAAACAGGATATCGGAATTAAACAGGACAAACTAGACGGGAACAAAACTGGAAACCGATATTAAACAACGGAACAGACAGAATTGATATCAAAACAGGATATCAAAATTAAACAGGACAAACTAGACGGGAACAAAACTGGAAACTGATATTAAAAAAAATAAACTGTAACAATACCGGACAGGAAATACCAACAGGAAACAGGACTGAGTCAAAACCCACGTCTTGTGGGGCAGAGGTTCGTTGATGGACTGACAAAAGGTGATTGAGAGCACTGAGTTCAAATCTGTCAACGAGCTGCAGCTGGCGCCACACAGGCGGGGCCAATTGGGCGCCATGGCAACCGTGACAAAATTGGGGGAAATGCAAAATTAGATAGAGAAAAAAAATCACAGAAACTAGCATTGGAGTATATACATCACATTTTTTGTGTGTGACAAAAAGACGGCTGCGCTTATTTTCAGCACATAACAAGCAAATTTAATATAGAGCACAGGCCAACCTATCGACAAGAGCAACGCGGTTACAAACACCGCATGCATTTCGCAAAAAGTAGAATTAATCCTTTTTTTTTTCATACTTATCGTGAACATTCAGGCAAAGATGGCCAATTATTTGGAGTAATGACACATAATGACACGCTAGCAATCATTTCCCCTTAGACGCGTAATTAAGCCATTATTTATACGAATTGGCTGTGGATAACTATCATAAATTCCTTAAGCGTGGTTTTTATTTGTCCTGACTACACCTCAAACAATAAAACTCCTGATTCAGTATTCATCCTTTGAATTCCAGCACTCACCTTATTAGCATGCAAGCTTTCATTCCGCTTTGCTCGTTTGACATTGCTCGATGCTACGTGTCCTCGGGGTGCACGCCAAATTAGCCCTCGGACTGAGAAAAAAAAAAGAATAAAGGGCAACAAGACACTGAATCTTTTGTTAATCTTCTCTCCTCAGCACCATTAAGTGCATTATTATGCGTTTAAATAAGACGAACTGTGCATTTTCTCCCAGCATGTTTCCCGTGTGGGGATTGTTTAGGCAACCGTTTGAGAGGGAATGAAATTACTGGGGCTACTTTATTAGGAACTCTTTTGTTTTAGGTTTATGTATCAGTCGGATAAGTTAATACAGTAATCCCTCGGTTATCGCGGTTAATGGGGACCGAGACCACCCGCGTAAACTGAAAATCCGCGAAGTAGCGGCACCCCTTCAAAAATGCTTCAAAAAACCTATACAGGTGTACAGTATACCCCCCTGTATACAGTACACCATATAGATTACGAGTAGGGAGAGAGAGAGTGAAATTCATGTTAACAAAAAAAGAAACCTGTAAAATATGTTGTATGTACACGGAATAGGACTGCGGCGAAACCACTAGGAACCATTCAGTATGATTTTACTTTTGAGCATAGCAGTAACTCACCATGACTAAGCATTGTGTCAGGGCCTCCCCCTCCCCTTCGCAATAAGAGTGTCCACACCGTGTCCTCAGTTGACATAAGCTCGCGCTTGCTCAAGTCAATAAATGCTTTTATGGAGAAGGTAAGGTATATTTTTTAGACCCGCGAAGCTCTGAACCCACAAAAGGGGAACCGGGAACTAGCGAGGTTCCACTGTATGTACCATATTTTCCGCACTACAAGGCGCACTGGACTACGAGGCACATTAAACGGGACTACAATAAGAGCTACCCTGTTTAAGTATAAAAAACAGCTTGTTGGGCTCTTAATACAACGGTATATAACAATGATCAGTCCAAGCATGTCCGGGGGCCAGTTACGGCCCGTGATAAAATTTTTACTGGCCTGCCAGTAATGTTGACCAGAGTATAAGACAGATTTGTACCCATAAAAATAGAAAAATAATATCACTATTTCACCAAATGACGACAGTCGCCCTTTAGCCACCTTGCCCTTAGCCTTACGTGTGAATTTAAACTGTAAATACAAAAAGGAAAGTTGACTGTGAACGCTGCCGCTTCCAGGACGAATGGAAATTGGAGTATTATTTCACCAAATTGTTAAAAAACTGCGTCTAATTTGTCAGGGATGGTGGCTGATTACAAAGAATAGAATGAAAAAAGAGGCACTACCAGACGAAACATGACGACTACAAATAGCTAACTAGAAACGAACGCTGTGAAAAGGTGAAGCAACTGGATCGCCAAGCACTGCGGAGGGTGAATTTATTTTCTGCCGCGTCCACAAAACACTCACCTTTAGTGGTCCCCCACTTCCCGTCAGCCCACGTTTTTTTCGCCCCTTTTTTATTCGCCCGTGGGAAACATATCATGGGGCGGCAGTAGCTCAGGAGGTAGAGCGATCGTTTTAGGATTAAGGGATCCCAGTTCGAATCCCGGCTTGTCCGTGTTACATGTCGAAGTGTCCTTGGGTAAGACATTGAACCCCCAATTACCCCCAATAAGCAGGTTAGCGCCTTACATGGCTGCACAGATCACGGCCGCTATTGGGAAATGTGAAGCACAATGTAAAGCGCTTTGGGAAGTCATTGACTTGAAAAGCGCTATAGAAATGCAGATCATTTCAGATCATTTCAGAATAAGTGTCTGAAATAAAGACATTACAAAAATATACAGTTGCAAATACATATTATACATGGTTACACATATTTACAAAGAAAGACGGTACACTGAGAGTTTTCAAAGCTTTAATAATAATATAACTTTCCTCCCAAACGGTGCCTGTGACAGGGCAGTTAATGGTAGCAACACGCTCGCAACACCGTAAACGGGTCTGGTAAAAAAAACATACCGTACTTGTAAAAATCACGGGACCGTCCTCATCTTCCTCACATGCTGCGTTATGTGCCTTTCTTTTTGCAATTTGCATGATGAGGATATGTCTACGCTAATTTAATTTGTGCACAAGCCAAGAAGTTGCAGTCTTCCTCGGCGCATATATTCCACCTTTTGTACTCGAGCGCCGCTGGCGGCCGTTAGAAGAATGACATCAATTGGCCGCATCACTGAATAAGCCGCAGGGTTGAACGTTTGGGGAAAAAGGTAGCGGCTTATAGTCCGGAATTTACGGTAATTACAAATAACTTTCCAATACTCTGAATAGCCAAAGCAATCCACAGGAAGCCTCATTAGCTTGTTAGCGGTTAGCACGTGACATTCTAAACATTTTGAATGCAACTGCCAAGCCTTGATGTATACGTTGGCATTTCGCCCCACAGCATGATATATCTTTCATTGAAGTTTTTAAACAAGCTTTTTTTTTGTCCACGTGTTTCATTTCCAAAGATGAAAAGGAAGTGTTTAAACGTTTTACGCGCCAAAGGCAAATTTCAAAGCGAGCTGGCAGCTTGCATGACACAGTTATCCAGTAATGCGTTTCTGCCTTGGGGGAGGTAGTCAAGGTGACATATGGAAGAAGTCGTTCAGTTGGAGTTTATGGAAGCTGCGCGCGTCAGTGATGGTTTTTGGATTGTCTGTGTCCATTTCTACAAGCTTGAGGAGCTGTATTTTCACGGCTTTATATAATAAAAAAAATAAAAATTGATTTGATCAATTTCTTGTGAAATGAAATGATCTGCATTTATATAGCGCTTTTCAAGTCAAGACTTTCCAAAGCGCTTTACAATGCGCTTCACATTTCCCAATAGCGGCCTTGCAGCCATGTAAGGCGCTAACCTGCTTATTGGGGGTATTGGGGGTTCAGTGTCTTACCCAAGGAGACTGTTTACCTGACTTGTTTACCTGACTGCCCATTTTGCACATCTGGTTAGCTGCTCCTCTTGCACTATTTGCGCTACTGTAAAATACTATATATAGCCATAATTATTTAGTATATTATTAGTACTCAATACTCCAACTCAATACCACATTTTATTTATATCTGTACATTCAAGGAAACTGTGCGGGTCAGATGTATCGACATTTCGTTCTGTATACACGTGTACTAGAATGACAATAAAGTAGATCTGAATCTGGAATCTGAAACACGCAGGAGTCGGGATTCGAACTGCGATCTCTTGATCCCAAGACGAGCGCTCTACCTCCTGAGCCTCTGCCGCCCCTTGTGTATCAGAAAAAAATAAGTGGGGGAATGTCTAGTACAGAGAAGTAACACATTGTGCTGCAATTAAGATACTTGTTTGCCGACTGTGTCCCCGGTTGTCAAACCCAATCATCTAACTCAGAGTCTATTGACCTTACCACGTGGCGACACCATGACGGACGGTAGAAAACCGTAGTAAACAGTGGACGAAGCCGGTAAATGGTAAACGACAACAACAAAAAAACGCTATACAGATTACGCTAACATGAACGTGTAAAAATAAAAAAAAGGATAAAGAAAAGAATTATGAATAGGATTTCTTACCTTTGTGTGGTGGTCAGCAGAAGGCGCAGGTGGATGGTGGAGCTATTATTTCTTTCTTAAATGCAATAGTTGTACGCACTACTTTTCCTTTTTCACCTGTAGCAACTTTGCTGCTTGCACTGACTTTCTTCGAAGGCGTAAATAGAGGCTAAAACACCCGTACGCCGCTCAGCATGGCACCCTAGCGTACGCACTCACGCATTACTGGCGTTCGAACTCCGATTTTTTGACCGAACAGCATAGCAAGAATTTCTCGAAATTTTTGGTCGGGCTCCGATTTGTTCGAACTGAGAGGCGTTCGAAAACCGAGGTTCCACTGTAATTTGAGGGTTGTGAGTGCCTCAGTTTGATTTGCAGATAAAGATCGTCGTCTTCTGTCATTAAAACAAATACGATAAAACTCCATATCGAGTCCAGAAGTTTGCCAGTTGGCACAGCCCAACGGAAAGCAATGAATCACCATTGTAAAAAGTTCTGGTTTTATTTTTCTGTTGTTGTCATTTTTCTTTGTTTTAACACCAACTGCCCATTCGACTGCTATTTTCAAAGGTGCTCTTGCCTTCTTTGTTACACTCAAGGCAAACACATCAATCTTCCTTTTAGTCATCCTCCTTCCGATCTCTTTCTTCCACTCAGTCGCTTTACTTCCACATCCTCTCACATTTAGTGACCCTATAACTAGGGTTTGCGAGACCTTTCGGTCTCCCGCCCCCCTTTCTTTGCCTTGCTGTCTCTTAGGGAGTAAAGATAGAGAGGAGAGGATCCCCAGTCCCCTCGCTCCCTCCACTTTAGTCGCCTCTTACGACACGCAGCGGACCACAGTGGGAGAATTCTCTTACCTCGAATGAGGAGAGGGCCCCTCACCACAGGGACATTTTGTTGGTGATAGGAAGGAATGGAGAGGTGTTGTGAAAGGATAGTGGGATTGTGGACGCGTTCTTAAGGATGGGCTGGGCACCCGAATGATGCGGCAGGGGTAAACCAGCGAAAGTTGTCGGGCCCCTGCTGTTGAGCAAAAGAGTGTGTTGTTTCACCCTGACCCGAGTGACATGGCCGCTTTCTGGTGTCCCATTTCATCTGGAGGGACGAAAGCATGACCAATTTTGGTGCTGAGGTTCCTAACTTGTTTGGGTGATTGGGCAATTAGGTTGGCCATGGCCCCCAAAATTTTGTGTGTGTTTTTTGCTATTTTGTTTTCCCTTTATCATTTTGTTTTTATTTTATTTTCTTTGTTATTGTATGTGTTTGTCTTGCTGTCGGTCACCCCTCTTGAAGGGATATGACCAGGGTTGGGTAGGGTTACTTTAACTGGATTACTTTAAATTACTTTAGGATTACTCCAATACCAAATATGCTAATAAAAGACAAAAGAAACTAAATATGAATTAAATGACTAAATTTAGTGCAGGCTTGGGGAGTAACGGCAAAAATGATGTTTGGATTGATTTTCATTTAGTTTCTGTCGCATTTGATGTTCGTTTTGTCGGAGATCAAAGAGATCAAAGCCAGGAGAGAAAGCTTACCACGTGTTGTGAGTCATCATTTTATTCATATTTAGTTTATTTTGTCTTTTATTCGCATATTTGGTATTGGAGTAATCCAAAAGTAATTGAAAGTAATCCAGTTAAAGTAACCCTACCCAACCCTGGATATGACCAAGGTAGATAAGATAGCTTCTGCCATGGAAGTGCTTCACTTTGACATTCAGAGCACTGAGCAGAAATCGGGTAATCACCCGCCGTGCGCCCTCCCTATGCTTTGTTTTAATAAGCCACATCATATTATAAGATGCAGTGTTAAAAACGTGGGAAAAAAGTAGCGGCCTGTTATCTGTAATTGACGGTATTTGAGAAGTTATACAGATGCCGGGGGATACATATCCCTAGGCTTAGCCATACTATTTGTCGTTTACTGCATAAATGGCAGAAGCCGGCCGTTACCCGGCGTCCAATCTCCATTCTTCTTTCCCTCCAAAAGAAGACAAAGCGGCGTGACGCTAAACGGGCAGCATTAAAGACTGCGGCCGGACTGACGAGGCGTTAATTATCCATTAGAGTAGCGTGCGGTCCGGAGGAACACCATTAGCCATGAAGGAAGCGCACCGCATTTCCCCCCCTTAGCGTTAAGTAAAGATAAATGATGGTGCACTTCAAGAAAGGGGAAGCACTTTTTGCTAATAAACTCTTTGATGAATAGACTAGCATATCCATTTACCTCCTAATGTTTAGCTTTCCAAAATATGTGGGACTTTGAAAGGTATCAAACCAGTGTTCCCTCTAAGCTGCGCGCGTGCGCAATCGCGCACTGCTCGCACATTCTCGGCGCACAAGAAAATCTAGCCAGCGCACAAAAATCAGGGCTCCAAATTACGAATTAAGAAGCGACTTAAGTCAAAGTTACAGTGCATGAAGGTAAAAAAACACGGGTTCCCCTCACGTTGTGTCATAAATGCGGTATTTTGAAGTCGAGTCGGAGTAGAACGAAGTTGAGTAAAGTTAGTAGAGTCGGTCGAGAACCGGCTTCTTCGGCTCGGCTCACTAAAAAGGGTCCTAAATGGCTCTTCACGTTGTTTTTGCTTCTTTAATCCCAACATGACCAAATATTATGTAAAATTATGCACGAAATGACTTAAAGGAAGGGGGAATAGAACGAAAAAGAAAAAAATACCAAAAAAATTTAGAAAAAAGCCAGAAAAAAAGAAATGTAGGAAACAAGTAAATAGAGAACAAAAAGAAAAAAAGACAAGCTTGGAAAAAATAAACACAATGATCACACAAACGCTCTTCTTTTTCCCTGTTTTTTTCTATTTTTTTTTTTTAATTCTTTTTTAAAAAAATTGTCATTGTGTTTATCGTTTACTAGCTGTTACTTTTTTCTATTTGTTCTCTATTTACCTTTTTCCTTTGTTTATTTCTTTTCTTTTTTCTGGCTTTTTTCTGAATTTTTCCTTCTTTTTTCTCTTCCTTTTGTTTCTTTCTTTTCTTAGCTTTTCACTCCTTTTTCATTTTGGTATTTTTTTCTTTTTTGTTCTATTCCCCCTTCCTTTAAGTCATTTTGTGCATCATTTTACATAATATTCGATCATATTGGGATTAATGAAGCAAAAACAACCTGAAGAGCCGTTCGGGACCCGAAAGAGCTGGTTCCTTTAAGTGAGCTGAGCCGAGGAAGCCGGTTCTCGAAAAACTCTACTGACTTTGCTCAACTTCGTTCTACTTCGACCTTGACTTCAAAATACCACATTTATAACACAGTGTCAGGGGAACCCGTTTATTTTGACCTTCATGCACTATAATTTTGACTTAATTGGCTTCTTAATTAGCAATTTTGAGCCCTGATTTTCGTGAGCCGGCTCGATTTTCTTGTGTGCGGAAAAGCTCTGGGCAGTGCGCAATTGCCACACAACACAATTTTCTCCAACGATCAGCCAAAATGCAGATAAAAGCTTGCAATGTGGGACTGTTCTTCTTAAAGGTCTGCCATCAATTATTTAATCACACACGGAAGCCTGATGGAGCCCAGGCAACCTGTGCAAGGATACACTTAGCCACTTATTCATTTTCTTCTCCCAAAGAAATCATGCCGTGAACTATGAAACGGCAGCAGAAGCCAATATTTAAGAAGATGGTAATTAAGGGCTGCGCTCACATCTTCTCCCGCTTTCACTTTTGTCGCTATTCAAACTCTCCCTTCTCATAATGTCACCTCATGAATAGCTTTTGCCAGACGGGCGTAGGTTTTATTGATAAAAGTATCGGAACACCTGGCCATTACTCGCACCGTGAAGCGAATCCTAATCATTCGGATGGGTTTTATATTTTGGGCCGGATCGCGTGGAGTTTTTCGTTCCGAAAGCAATGGAAATGCCGTCTTTTGTGTTCTGACGGAAGGTGGTAAAGTAATCGACCGCAGGTCACAATAGTCTCGACTCACGTCATGGTTCTCTGTGAATATTACTATTTTGGGTGGCTTATCGGTCCTGTTATGTTCTCACCAGAACAATGACTAGTATCAATGAGACTTGAGAAAGTGAGAAGACATTCAATATGTTGTAGTTCCAATACAGGGTTGCTATACATTCATGTTTATATGTATATATATATATATATATATATATACCGTATTTTCCGCACTATAAGGCGCACCGGGTTATAGGGCGCACCCCGAAAAAATAGTTTTTGGTCCTATATTTGACATACATAAGACGCACCGGATTATAAGGCGCTACAATGGGAACGTGGACAAAACAGTCAGATGGTTCAGTCCAACTGATTACCCCCTTAACATTCCAAAAGCTTGCAAAGACGCAAATACGTGTCGAGAACACGTGCGGATGCGGTGTCCGTACGATGTCACTCAAATGCATCGTTCCATCATTCGGAAGGTTAAAGTCTTGGGATTCAAGAAATGCCAACCATTCCTTACTGTGCATATGACAATAAACACTTGGAATTGAGTTGAATTTAAAAATAGACACTCCATTCCATCCATTATCTGCACCGCTTATCACAGAAACATCGAGTTCAGTCTGAAACAAGATACAGGGAAAATATAAAGCCGAAGTAGCTCACCGAAGTCGTTGTGTTCAGTAATAATGTGCAGCCATGGTCCTCTTATATCCGTGAGTTTAGTAAATCCAGGAGAATAAAATATTTAAAAATACAGAATAGTAAAACATGTTTTATCTATGCTGTAGACAACCAAACTTGCTATTCACATTCATCTTTTTCGGCCAATTGCAGGCTTTGTTTTGCCGCTTAAGCCTATGCCAGCCTGTAAATGATAAAAAGGATCCGCCCTTTGACCTCCGAATAACTTTAGCCAATAGTGATCGAGTCAACTGATGATTGACACATTGGTTAGCCAATGAAACGCCGGTAAATAAATCCCAGCATACACCGCGGACTACTTGGCGTTCGGGGGGAAATCTAGTCGGCGGCTGCAAGTTAGTTGGAAGACTTTGCGATTTAATATTGATCCATAAATAAGGCGCACTGTAATATAAGGCGCATGGTCAGCTTTTGAAAAAAATGAAGACTTTTAGGTGCGCCTTATAGTGCGGAAAATACGGTGTGTGTACATATATATATATATATATATATATATATATATAAAGAGGAAGGCCGCGATTGACGTGGATGGATGGTGTTATGAGTGCACTGCAGGAAAGAGGTCGAAATATAATGGAAGCTAAAGCTCTTGTTGGTGATAGGAATGAGTGGAGATGTGTTGTGAAAGGATAGTAGGACGTTTGGACGCGTTCTAAGGGATGGGCAGGGCACCTGTGTGATGCGGCAGGGGTAAACCAGTGAAAACTGTCGCGCTCTAATGTTGAACAGAACAGTGTCTTGTGTCACCCTGACCCGAGTGTCATGGCCGCTTTCTGGTGTCCCATTTCATCTGGAGGGTGTTTGGGCAATTGGGTTGGCCATGGTCCAAAAAATTTCACGTGTGTTTTTTTTTCCCCTTTTATTTTCTTTGTTATTGTATGTGTTTGTCTTGGTTTCTTGAGGGATATGACCACGGTAGATAGATAGTGTTTTATTTGCTACTTTTTCCCTTTTTTATTTTATTTGATGTTTTTATTTTATTTTTATTTTATTTTTTTTAATTTTATTTTTTTGTATGTGTTTGTCTTGCTATCAGTCATCCGTCTCGAGGGATATGACCAGGATAGATAGTTATAATTCCATGCGCCTTGTAGTCCAATGTGCTTTATATGTGAAAAATGTTTCACAAAAACTATTTTTGGGGGGTGCAATGTGTTCCATTATGCGGAAAATAACTAACTAATAAATATTTAATTATTAATAGTGTAATTAGTTTCCCTGTACTACCTCATGAGCAGATAATTCGTATATAATAAGAAAAACAAGTACTTGCCTGATCACTGGAATGTTTTTTTTTTGTTTTGTTTTTTTGCAAATATAAAATTGGGAAATTTCCTACAGCACACGAGTTGAAAACACTGCCCTAACCCTCGATTTTATACTGTGGGACCTCGCTACTTCGCGGTTCCAGGTTCGCGGGTTCAGAGCTTCGCGGGTCTAACTAATAATGATAATCAAAAAATAAAATAATAATTTAAAAAAGCATTTTTGAAGGGGCGTCGCTACTTGGCGGATTTTTAGTTTTTTAATTAACCGCGATAACCGAGGGATTACTGTAGTTTTGAATGTTCTTTAACCTGAGTTAGTGTGTTTAGCTCTCTTTCTTCGTAAAAACCTTAAAGCTTTGACTTGCCGATTATAAAATTGAAGTGTGCCTCCCTGGGCTTCTAGAAAGCAAGCAACGTAACCCGATCCCCTGCCTGCTGCTCCTCCAGGTGCAGATAGAAGAGGTGGAGAACGAGGAGAAGCGCTACAAGCTCTTCCTGGAGCTTTTGGAGGCGTCGCGCCAATGGGAAGACTTCCAGACGCTCATCTTGCTCCTGCAAGCGTGGCCGCCCATGATGCAAGAGGACGTGTAAGATGAGTTAATCGCTTCTCGCGTGGTTGCGACCGACACCGGGCGGCTATGTTCTTAAATCCGGCTTACAAGCTGTTTGCATTCCCCACTTCCTCTATAGCAGGGGTCGGGAGCATTTTTGACCCAAAGAGCCATAAAAGCAAAAATAAATTGAGAGAGCTACATCCTATATTTTCAGACAAAATTGAAAAAACTGCCAAACACGCTTTCTAGACAAAAGCTAATTCTTCAGCACATTTGATTTCACTGTTTCATTTGATGATTTCATCAAATGTATGAAATGATAATCATGCCAAATCCTGTGTCCCAAATCAATGTCAATAACCCATTTACAATTTGTCTTCCACCTTCAGTTAAGAGTGTTGAGGCCATTTTTTCATGACGTTTGTCCTTAACGGTTTCAAAATAATGTGCATGCAGAGTTCTTTTGTAAAAATGTCACAAATGACTGCAAACCATAAGCATGTCGTCATATTAACTGCACTAAGCGAGAGAGAGAGAGAGAGAAGGAAGTGCCTTGCGCTGTGTGCAGGGATCCGCCCACCTGTACTGCTCACCCAATCAAAGTCGTTTGCCAGCGTTTTTATTACAGTTCAAATGGTTTCTTATCGAACTTCTGCATTAAGTTGCTTCTGCTTTATATGGAACAAAACCGGGATGAAATCACTTGACTTTGGAACGCCACAGAGAGATGTGGAATACCCTAAATTCAGGACTATAGAGCGCACCTGATTATAAGCCGCACCCACCACATTTCGGGAGGAAAACCGACTTTGTACATACACAAGCCGCACCTGTATATAGGCCGCATGCGCCCACATTGAAAAACGCAATTCAAACACAAAATTTACCAATACCCGATTAAGTCCGAAAAACACAGCCCGCAGATTGAACGGAAAATGATACCGGTAGTTAAGATGTAATGCAGACCTGAAGAGTCCAGGTGCCTGTTGAAAGTAATCCAAGGAAAAAAGTGTATATTTCCAAAGGTAAGGGTGGGAAAAATGTATATCCACTATTGTCAGCCGCGTCCACAAACACGTCTCACCTTTACTCCACTTCCCGTTAGCCCGCGTTTGCCCCGCCCCTTCTTTCTCATTTGCTCGTGCAGAACATATCAGAATAAGTTTCTAAAATAAATACATTACAAAAATGTACAGTTGCAAATACATGTTATACATGGTTATACATATTTACGAAAAAAGACACCGAGAGTTTTCAAAGCTTTAATAATAATATTATAACTTTCATCCCAAACCGTGCCTGTGAAGGGTAGCAAAACGCTACTAGCAACACACTCTCAACACAGTAAACAGATCTGTTAAAAAAACATTGCGCTCGCAAAGTAAATGTTGGACTGCACGATTGCATGTAACTTGAAAGTTGCGTCATGTGTCTTTTTTTTTTGCATTTTGCATGATGAGGATATGTCTACACTTATTTAATTTGTGTACAAGCTAAGAAGTTGCAGTCTAAATCTTACCTTTGGTACTCGAGCGCCGCTGGCGGCCGTTAGAAAAATGACATAAATTGGCCGCATCACTGACTAAGCCGCAGGGTTGAAAGTTTGGGGAAAAAAGTAGCGTCTTATAGTCCGGAATTTACGGTAGATTTTTTTCGGAGCCATACGTACTCATGAAAAGAGCCATATATGGCTCCCGAGCCATAGGTTCCCTACCCCTGCTCTATAGACTCTATGAAGTGTTATTTCGTCCTGCTTAGGGGCAGCATACGATTCGGGAACCCAGCTGGTACAAAGTTTCACTTGAGAAATGAGTCGGTGTAGCATCTGGCATGTCTCAGCGGTGTTCGCTGGCGTTGGAAATGACGTCACGTCTCCGACACGGCTGAGGACTCGAACGTGAGATTTGATCCCTGCGGCGTGGTCACAGCACGCGCAACGCCAAAATCTTGATGAGAATTCAGGTGGACGTTTATCCACTATGGAAAGGGTAGCGAGTGGATAAGATAAGCGTGATTGATGTTTATTATTTCACCATGATCTGTTAGGGACTAGAAATAGTGCTAGGTGCATTATAATAAGCGGAGAGAATTACACTTCGGTGTTTCAGTGGCTTGCGAAACTATTTGACCCCCTTGAACTTTGACCTTTTGCAGACTTCAAACATAATGATATAAAATTGTAATTTCTTGTGAAGAATCAACAATAAATGGGACACAATCATGAAGTTCATCTTTTACTTGTGAGGAGTAAGGGGTAGGAGGGGTGTTTTTGGCTGACTCTGCCCCCTGCTGCACGCCTGTTTCCCAGAGTCCGAGCACGCTAATGAGCGCGGATCGCATTAATTTTCCACAAGGGATAATAAAATGCATGAAGGTAAATAATAATAAAAAAAAATCAGCAGGGAGGGGGGAAGCCCGACTTGGCCCGAACCCTAATGTAATGATTGACAATTTGGGCTCGGCTTAAGATTTTACCTCTAGTCGATAACGCGTAAAGTGGTAGTGTTGGTAAGTATTACTTCATCTCGCTTTATAATAAAGCAGTCGTAAACTTAATTACTAGTCCCAAGTCAAGATTTGTTGTTGTTGGAACTGGAAAAAGCAGAAGATTTTTTTTTTTTAAATACCGTAAATTCCGGACTATAGAGAGCACCTGATTATAAGCCGCACCCACCACATTTTAAGAGGAAAACCGATTTTGTACATACACAAGCCGCGCACGCGCCCACATTTAGACATGTAACACAAACACAAAATTAACCCAAACCCGACTTCAAGTCCCGCGATTGAAACTGAATGTCCTTCATTAAGGTCCACAGTCCCAAAATCACAGCCGGCGAAATGAACGGAAAATGATACCGGTACTAAAGGTTTGATGCAGACCTGCAGAGTCCGGGTCCCGTTGAAAGTAATCCAAGGAAAAAAGTGTATATTTCCAAAGGTAAGTGTGGGAAAAATATATAAGATGAGCATATTTACTCACGCAACTCCTTTTTCTTTAACCAACTTTTTACCCCCTCTTCTTTCCTTCTCCGTCTCTCACCTTTAGCGGTCCCCACTTAAACTCGGCACCCCGCGTTTGTTCCGCCCCTCATTTTTTGTTCACCCGTGCAAAACATATCAGAATAAGTGTCTAAAAGAAATACATTACAGTTGCAAATACATATTATACATGGGTTACACATATTTACAAAGAAAGAAAGACGGTACACCGAGAGAGTTTTCAAAGCTTTAATAATAATAATAATAATGATATAGCTTTGACAGGGCAGTTAATGGTAGCAACACTCGAGCGCCGCTAGCGGCCGTTAGAAAAATGACATCAATTGGCCGCATCACTGAATAAGCCGCAGGGTTGAAAGTTAGGGAAAAAAGTAGCGGCTTACAGTCCGGAATTTACAGTAGTTAGGCATTTTTAAGTCTAACACATAAAACAGTAGTGTTGGTGAGAATGCTTTTTTGGTCCCCCAAAGAAATCTTAATGCCCGGAGGTCTGAAGTTAATAATAATTGCATTAGAGATGACACTTTTGGTAAATTCAGCATAAAAGGAATAATTGCGAGTTTTTTTTCGCCTCTGGCTTTTGTTTTGTGTCCTGAAGTCCTTAGCTTGACACAAGGACACTTGAGTGTTCCCTTTTCTGCATCTTCACGCGAGTCCTGGAATGCTTAATAAAACACGACGATGCTCCTCCATCTCTTAATCCTCCTTGCACACTCTGAGGAGATTTTCTCCGAGCACCTCCAGAGGCTACGTTATTCTCCCCCCCCCCCTTTTGATTTGAGTATCGCCTTGTCTTTTTTTGCACGTTCAGGCTCCCTGACTGTTAGTTTGGTTAGCTTGTTAGCTCGCTAATAATGTATGTAATAGTGTATCCGTAAAATAGTGGCTTCTCCCTCGGTGTTAAATGAGTTTTTCTCGCAGCTACCTTTTATTCCAATTTGCCTATAAAATTTAATGACTCCTTCCTCAATCCCCCAAGGGGTTTTATGGAAATCATTTTGTTAGATTTCATATTGTCCCGCTCACAAACAATTGGCAATAAAAAAAAATAATAGAATCTCTCTGTTCCTCCTGCTTAATTAGGTCTGGCTTTGCCGAAGTAGGGTGACATTAGCTTGGAAATGACTTCGCGATAAATCTTCCCCATTGCTGTGAGACACACTGGAGCAGGTTTCTATGAGAGGCGGTTCGTGTGGCAAATCGTACTTGCTCTCACGTATAACATCAAACTCACACCTGCAAAACTATGCTCTCATATAGAAACGGTCACGCCCACGCACACACTACTATACCATAAATTCTGGACTATAAGCCGCTACTTTTTTCCCCAACTTTCAACCCTGCGGCTTATTCAGTGATTCTTCTCCATCTCTTAATCCTATATTATTATTATTAAAGCTTTGAAAACTCTCTCGGTGTACCGTCTTTCTTTGTAAATATGTGTAACCCATGTATAATATGTATTTGCAACTGTATACTTTTGTAATGTATTTATTTGTATTTATTTTAGACACTTATTCTGATGTGTTTTGCACGTGGGATCGAAAAATGAGGGGCGGAACAAACGCGGGGTGCCGAGTTTAAGTGGGGACCGCTAAAGGTGAGGGACGGACAAGGAAAGAAGAGGGGGTAAAAATTTGGTTAAAGAAAAAGGAGTTGCGTGAGTAAATGTGTTCATCATATTTTTCCCACCCTTACCTTTGGAAATATACACTTTTTTCCTTGGATTACTTTCAACGGGACCCGGACTCTGCAGGTCTGCATCAAACCTTTAAGTACCGGTATCATTTTCCGTTCATTTTGCCGGCTGTGATTTTTGGACGGTGAACTTTAATGAAGGACATTTAGTTTCAATCGTGGGACTCGAAGTTGGGTTTGGGTTAATTATGTGTTTGTGTTACATGTTTAAATGTGGGCGCTTGCGGCTTATATACTAATGCGGCTTGTGTATGTACAAAATCGGTTTTCCTCTTTAAATGTGGTGGGTGCGGCTTATAATCAGGTGCGCTCTGTAGTCCGGAATTTACGGTATACTTGCTCTCACGTGCTAATTTTCTCATGCTTTTACACACATTACTTCACTATCTCACGCAAACACTATTATACTCTCTTACACACCTACTATTCTTTTGGAGTTTTCACTTCACCTCTCAATGTTGTTTTACTTCAGGTACTTTTGGTAACCATGGCAATGCACACTGACCTGTGTGTATATGTTGTACAGTTTGACGTCAAATTAAAGTTGCTCCCAGTATGTGCGAGGCAGTATAGTAGTGAGTATACGAGATTAAAGTAATATGTGCACGACCGTATAGTAGTGTTTGAATAAGAGTAGCGGGATGTGTGAGAGTATAGTAGTATGTGCAAGAGTGTATAGTTATAACATAAGATAAATAGTAGTAAGTGCGAGAGTGTATAGTAGTGTGTTTATGCGATTATAGTAATGTGTGACAAAGTATAGTAAAATGTGCAACACGCTAGTGCGCATGAGAGTGTGAGAGTAGTAGTATATGTAAGAGAGTATAGTATAGGAGTGTGTACGAGTACAGTCGTGTGTATGAGAGTATAGGAGTGTGTATAAGAGAATATAGTAGTATGGGTGAGTAAAGCTGGACGTGAGAGAGTACAGTAGTGTGCGAGTGTATGACTGTCTATATGAGAGGATTGTGCAAGTGTGAGAGCAAGTACGATTTACTTCTCAATCGGCCTCTCGCAAGGTTTAAGCTACGCTAATCACACGTGCGAGTGTAAACATCGCACCAACTCAAAATGGGTTTCCTTCCCCCTTGTACTTGTATAATGAGGTCGGGCTATCACGCTAACGTCACTATTAGCTAGCTGTCGGCTCCCCTGCTGCGCTAACGATAGTGCCGCAGCTAAAAGCAGCGTCTGTGAATCAAACACTACATGTTTTTTTGATGTCGTCTCGTCATCTGCAGAAAATCGGTTTTAAAATGTAGGTAGAGGCAGGGTAAAAAAAATAAGTCAAGTACGCGGCACATAAAACATAATACAGTGGAACTTCGCTAGTTCGCGGTTCCACTTTTGCGGGTCCAGAGCTTCGCGGGTGTAAAAAATAGACCTTACCTTCTCAATAAAAGCATTTATTGACTTGACGCCATTGAGCGCGAGCTTATGTCAACTGAGGACACGGTGTGGACACTCTTATTGTGAAGGGGAGGGGGAGGCCCTGACACAATGCTTAGTCATTGCCGCTTCGCTCACCCCCCCTCTCCTTCAACTCCTCCCACCTCACCCCCTTCTTATGTGGCGCTGTTTATCATGGAGTAACTCGGCAACACGACGTAAGTATATTCTCTTCCGTCACATTTCATCTCAAGTTTGACTTTATTACAAGGAGTGCAGAATTATTAGGCAAGTTGTATTTTTGAGGATTAATTTTATTATTGAACAACAACCATGTTCTTAATGAACCCAAAAGTCTCATTGATATCAAAGCTGAATATTTTGGAAGTTGGAGTGGGGCTTTTTTAGTTTTAGCTATTTTAGGAGGATATGTGTGTGTGCAGGTGACTATTACTGTGCATAATTATTAGGCAACTTAACAAAAAACAAATGTATACCCATTTCAATTATTTATTTTCATCAGGGAAACCAATATAACAGCTCAACATTCACAAATATACATTTCTGACATTCAAAAACAAAACAAAAACAAATCAGTGACCAATATAGCCACCTTTCTTTGCAAGGACACTCAAAAGCCTGCCATCCATGGATTCTGTCAGTGCTTTGATCTGTTCACGATCAACATTGCGTGCAGCAGCAACCACAGCCTCCCAGACACTGTTCAGAGAGGTGTACTGTTTTCCCTCCTTGTAAATCTCACATTTGATGAGGGACCACAGGTTCTCTATGGGGTCCAGATCAGGTGAACAAGGAGGCCATGTCATTAGTTTTTCTTCTTTTAGACCCTTTCTTGCCAGCCACGCTGTGGAGTACTTGGATGCGTGTGACGGAGCGTTGTCCTGCATGAAAATCATGTTTTTCTTGAAGGATGCGGACTTCTTCCTGTACCACTGCTTGAAGAAGGTGTCTTCCAGAAACTGGCAGTAGGACTGGGAGTTGAGCTTGAGTCCATCCTCAACCCGAAAAGGCCCCACAAGCTCATCTTTGATGATACCAGCCCATACCAGTACCCCACCTCCACCTTGCTGGCGTCTGAGGCAGACTGGAGCTCTCTGCCCTTTACCGATCCAGCCACGGGCCCATCCATCTGGCCCATCAAGACTCACTCTCATTTCATCAGTCCATAAAACCTTAGAAAAATCCGTCTTGAGATTTTTCTTGGCCCAGTCTTGACGTTTCAGCTTGTGTGTCTTGTTCAGTGGTGGCCGTTTTTCAGCCTTTCTTACCTTGGCCATGTCTCTGAGTATTGCACACCTTGTGCTTTTGGGCACTCCAGTGATGTTGCAGCTCTGAAATATGGCAAAACTGGTGGCAAGTGGCATCTTGGTAGCTGTACGCTTGACTTTTCTCAGTTCACGGGCAGTTATTTTGCGCCTTGGTTTTTCTACACGCTTCTTGCGACCCTGTTGACTATTTTGAATGTAACGCTTGATTGTTCGATGATCACGCTTCAGAAGCTTGGCAATTTTAAGAGTGCTGCATCCCTCTGCAAGATATCTCACTATTTTTGACTTTTCAGAGCCTGTCAAGTCCCTCTTCTGACCCATTTTGCCAAAGGAAAGGAAGTTGCCTAATAATTATGCACACCTGATATAGGGTGTTGATGTCATTAGACCACACCCCTTCTCATTACAGAGATGCACATCACCTGATATGCTTAATTGGTAGTAGGCTTTCGAGCCTATACAGCTTGGAGTAAGACAACATGCATAAAGAGGATGATGTGGTCAAAATACTCATTTGCCTAATAATTCTGCACTCCCTGTATACCAAAAGCGAGCGGTTGTTTGTACTACCTAAACGCGGCTAATCGTGTGTGGTTTCGTGTATTTGTCGTAAAAGCTGTTCGATGCCCCTAGCTAAAGTATGTTGTTATTGTCAGAAGGTAGCTCTTTCACTTTCATTAAAATGAACACAGACCATTTTTTTGAACTGTTGTTTCCCAAAACGCTTCACCAACACTCATCAAATATCACATTTTCACTGTTTTTATTTTCAATATGTAACCGGTAGTGTTAACAAGCCAAATAAACTGCGATGGCTGCATTTTTTTTGGTTTTTTTGTTATAACATGAATTTCTCTCTCTACCCATATTCTATATGGTGTACAGTATACAGGGGGGGTATACTGTATACTTGTATAGGTTTTTTTAAGCATTTTTGAAGGGGCGCCGCTACTTCGCGGATTTTCCGTCTTAGCGGGTGGTCTTGGTCCCCATTAACCGCGATAACCCAGGGATTACTATAGTGTGTTTTTTTACAAAATTGTATTCTGTGTTAATATAGAACTGTCCTTGGTAGTCATGTTTCTTTTAGCTGGTATTGACTGGCCTTGACAGAGGAAGAAATCAAGGTAGAAAGGTCCAAAAGAGATCAATTTGTACTCACCTCTGCTGGCCCCTTTGTCGAGACGTGGTCGAAATCCAATAGGCGAAGTCGGCAGAGATGATAAAAACACTTTTTCGGTCAGTTGCTTGAGCCAGCTATCTCAGTAGATTTGTGTTTTTTTTTTCATATTCTGTGGATTCAAGTATACGATTAGATCTTGCTAATTTGTGGATGGCTAAATCTTGATATTAAGGTGTCCAAACTACAACCCGAGGGCCGATTGGGTCCCAATGGCCAAAGTTTAGCGCGCCCGGCATATACTCTAATCTTATTCAAATAAATGTGTTCGTGTGGGTTTCAGATCAGGGGGTGTCAAAATAGTCGGTCCAGCCCTTTGAGACTTTAGTGATTATAGGCTATACAAATAAACATGACGACTACATGGCCCTCAGTGGGAAAAAAGGTAAATACTGATCAAATTAGCCCTAGGCAGGTGCTAGCTATCAACCTTTCCAGTGTGTTGTCTGACTCTCATTATGTTCCTCACATGCAGCAATTATCGTAAATTCCGGACTATAGAGCACACCTGATTATAAGCCGCACCCACCACATTTTAAGAGGAAAACCGATTTTGTACACACACAAGCCGCACCTGAACATAAGCCGCATGCGCCCACATTTTTAACATGTAACACAAACACAAAATTAACCCAAACCCGACTTCAAGTCCCGCGATTGAAACTAAATGTCCTTCATTAAAGTACACAGTCCAAAAATCACAGCAGGCAAAATGAACGGAAAATGATACCGGTACTTAAGGTTTGATGCAGACTTGCAGAGTCCGGGTCCCGTTGAAAAGAATCCATGGAAAAAAGTGTATATTTCCAAAGGTAAGGGTGGGAAAAATATATATTCACTAAATATAAATCTCCTGACGGACAGATATTTTCGTTTCATAAATCTAAGACGGTCCTCCTTTGAAATCTGGAATTTTCTTTTCGGTGGCGTTTGTTTTTGCTTTCAATCTGATCTGCACAGTCGAAACACCTCGGCCATCTGCTCTCTTTGTGTTCACCCAGTCTTCTAGAAGGTTTTCCAGTTCGGGCCACCTAGTTTTATTACCTCGGAAAGCTTTTTTTCGCCTTTTTACATTTCTCCAGTTCTTCCTGCTGCTGTTTCCAGCGTCTCACCATCGATTCGTTTATGCCAAGTTTACGTGCAGTAGCTGTTTCCTTCTTTATGGGACTGCTCGATTGCTTTTAGCTTGAAAGCTGCGTCATGTGCCTTTCTTTTTGCATTTTGCATGATGAGGGTATGTTTACGCTAATTTACTTTGTGCACAAAGAAGTTGCAGTCTTCCTTGGCGCATATATTTCACCGGTCTAAATCTTACCTTTTGTACTCGAGCGCCGCTGGCGGCCGTTAGAAAAATGACATCAATTGGCCGCATCACTGAATAAGCCGCAGGGTTGAATGTTTGGGAAAAAAGTAGCGGCTTATAGTCCGGAATTTACGGTAATCCAAAGTTGTCAGAACGCAGTGGACGATAATGCAAGACTTCGCTTTCTTTCCCCAGGGCCTTCTCCGAGCGCAACCCCTGGGTTATGCTAACGTCAGCCATGCTGACCCGGTGCAATGACCCCGAGTTGGAATTGGACGTCGGTGACCGGGTACTTACCATGGTACGAGACCTCTACAACACCAAACACAAGCTCCCGGCACAGGTAAAACAAAAAAAACATTGATTGGACGCTTGTTGCTAGGTGGTTTTAGCTGGGTCTGGAATGCCCCAAATGAGCTAGCTGTCAGTTTCTCTAACCCAAAATAACCGCGATGTACCTGTCCCACCAAATATCCACATTCACGCTGGACTGGATGATGAGGTTTTATTACAGTTTCTGCAGATGAAATGAACATTAGCTTCTCTGCTGGATTTGATCTCTTTGATCTCGTTGGCAGCTCGCTCTGTAGACTGCCCAAAGCATATCAAAGAGCTTTCTTTTCAATTTACATAAAATACATTTTAGAATATCACAATATATTTTTACATCCATTTTAACAAGATACTTTTAACAAGAGATCGTATAGTGTTTTTTTTTAACGTTTACAATGAATTTAACATATTTTACTTTAGTCTGAATTTTAACCACCATCATCCTTTTTATATACATGAGAAAATAGAAATAAGAACAATAATGAGTATAAAACCGGATACAATTTACCTGCAGATGAAATGAGTCACAACATTAGCTTCTCTGCTGGCTTTGATCGCTACAAGGGGAATTAACATTTTAGTACAACAGAAAGAAAACGAAAATAAATCCAAACAGCTTGACAACATCAATCACATTACTTTGCATGTTGAGAGATTTGTCAGCTGTTGTTATAATGTTTAAAACTAAATATCCCATGCTGTAACAATGACAATAAAGGTATATTCTATTCTATCCTATGTGATGCCCTCTAGTGTATCCAGTGTTGGGCGCGTTATTGGGGGAAAAAAAGTTATTACTTAAACTTACTAGTTAGTTATTTCATTTAAAGAGTATTTTCATTTGGCCCGACAAACGAAAAGGTTCAGATATGTCAGTATAAAAAATAGTAAATAAAATACTGCTAATTAAAACTATTTTTGGGTGTCCCCATTGTCTCAGTACAACAAAAACACTACTGCAAAAATACTACAAAATGACTAAAAAACAAAATAACACATTTTGTGCTTATAAACAAGGACCTAGTATATCATTTGGCTTTTATTCAGGAAAAAGCCCTAAAACAATACAACAGAAATATTACTATACTAAATACTAAATGACAGAAAACTACAACACACATATTTCTAAATAAATGCAACAAAAATCCTACTGTGGAAATATTACAAAAAAAAAATACTTACGAGATACTACAAATAATACTACTATGAAATCCTTCAAAAAATGCCACTACAGTATTACCGTAAAACAAAAGTACTACTACAGAAATATTATGACAGGAATAGTACAAAAATACAACTACAGTAATACAGTAAAACATACACTACATACATTTTACAATGGAAATACTACAAAGGTACTACAGAAATACTTCAAAAATAAAACTGCACACAACTCAATTTCAAATTCAATGTTCGAAACAGCGACCTACTACATTGCTTTAATTAAACCGATTTGACTCATCTATTTAAAAAAATATATAAAGAAATACAATATGCAGAAGGCAGCATGGCGGCGCAGTTCTTAGGTCTTGGGAACCTCCTGCGTGGGTTCAAATCCAGCTCCAGACTTCCTGTGCGGAGTTTGTATGTTCTCCCCGTGCTTGCGTGGGTTCCCTCTGGGCACTCCAGTTTCCTTCCACATTCCAAAAACATGCATTTCAGGTGGATTGGCCGGTCCAAATTGTCCCTAGGTGTGACTGAGCGAGGGAGTTGTCTGTCCCTGTGTGCCCTGCGATTGGCTGGCAACCAGTTCAGGGTTTCCCCTGCCCACTGCCCGATGATTGCTGGGATGGGCTCCAGCACCCCCGCGACCCTACTGAGGATAAGCGGTGCAGCGAATGAGATGAGATGAGACAATATGCAGATGTCTGCATGTAAATTAATTCCTTAATACAGACATGTCTTCCGGATTGGCGCCTTGGCCCACCACTCCAAATAGTCGCCCACCCCTTGCAGTATTTTATAATGATGCGTTACGGCGCTCGTTACCGAGAAAAGTAGTTGCGAGCCTTTGTAACCCGTTCGTCCCAACGCCGATGCCCTCCCCCAGCAATAATACAGTGTTCATTTGAGCTGTGAAAAGTGATGGGTCCCGGGGACTCGCATGCTCCAAAATCTATGGGTCCCAACAGAGATCTATGGCTCCCAAAAATTGAGTCTTATCGCGGTTGAAATTGTAAATCGGCGACAAATATATAATATAAATCTATATATTCATTCAGTTTTAATCATCAGTTTATTAGTAATACAAATCAGTTATCACTTCAGATTTTTCAGTTCACAATATTGTACACTATACAAAATAATATTGCTGAACTATTTATATATTCTTGCCTTTTTAATCATTACAATTAATTGGTAATACAAAGCAGTTATCACTTAAAATTTTTCATTTCATATATTCTTCGTGGTTTGCTGTCCTGCCATAGTTGTAATGCCTTCTCAAAGTCCAATCCATTATCATCCCCTCATAGCGTCACCAGGAGTAGAATTTAGTCCATTTTGGCAGAAAAGTCCTTTTCTTGCTTGTATTCTTCTGTTAATTTTCTTTCGTCGAATCGTTCGCTTCAAAACACATGTTTTCCTTGCCTTCGCGGTCTTTTGAAGAATGTCTCCGCTGTTTTTTCGTGCCGGAATTATCGCCGTTGTTATCACTTTCTGCGTTATGTTTCGACTTATTACCGACACTGAAGAAATGACCAATTTTTTGTTGATTTGCACCTTATACTAACTGTTTTTTCGGAGGCATGCTTCTCTTTCACTCGACAACCGCTACAACAATGACGTCATCTCGAAGCAACAAGATCTCGTTTGCCGAGATCAGCGCGAGACCAAAACAACAATGGCAGGTCTGCCTGACGAAACGTTTGGAGTGCGGTAAATCTTTATTAATAAAAAAAAAAAAAGGAATCGGGGAATAGTGAGAATTTGGTGTCAAAAAAAAGTTGCGTCCTGGAGACGCACGTTGATTTGACCCGATGCATCCCCAGCAAAAATGATGCGTCTAGGATGCAAGGACGCAGGCAAACCAGAACACTGATAATATCCACGGCCCTGGGAGCCAAACGCCGATTTCTCCATTCTAGCGCCCAGCTCGCTGCAATATTAGTTTAGCGCTTATGCTATTCAGCTCCAAAAGGCGACCGTCTGCTGAGTGGCCGTGCAATATCGTCGTCGGAAATGTGTCCGGGTGCGAAGAGGAGGGGGTCGTCGTTTGACTGCGTTCCACTTTAATTTGAATGCGGCAGAATGAAACCAGCAGAGCAAAGGAGTCAGGTTGCATTGTAATAGCCATATATTACTTGCAACGGCGGCACACTGTGTGCTCGGGTGCACACCAGACCTTCTTAAAGGCGACTTCGCCGTGCATTTTCTTTAGCGTCCTTTTAATGAGATTTCCCCTGTGTTTGCCACATTTTTTCGTACCACCCACAGCTGTTATTAGATTATTTCAGCCGGAGAAAATAATTAAAACCGTGCCATTATTTGGGGAATTGGAGTAGGCAGGTAGTTGGATACTTAATTAGCTTGATGGGAAGTGAAGTAGCTAGGCAGCTAACTTATTAGAGAGACAGGTACGTAGGTGAGAAAGCAGCTAGCTCATTAAGATGATACATAATTAGACAGTGCCGGTGGGATTTTCCCACATTAATTCAACAAGAAATAGTACCCTTTTCAAACAAAAAACACAATATAGTACAGTGTTATTGTTTGCCCGCGTCCTAGACTCATCATTTTTGCTGGGGACGCAACGTGAGTCAACGTGCGTCCCCGGGACGCAACTTTTTTGACACAAAATTGACATTATTACCCGATTACTTTTTTTTAATAAAGATTTATCACACTCCAATCTTTTCGTCAGGCAGATTCGCCATTGTTGTTTTGGTCTCGCGGTTCGAGATTTCGTCCGCACGCCGATCTTGGCAAACTGGTCATTTATCAGTGTCAGTAATAAGTCGAAACATAATGCAGAGAGTGATAACAATGGCAAAAATTCCGGCAAGGAAAGCACGTGTGTTGAAGTAAACGATTCAACAAAAGAAAAGAAAAAAAAGAATACTTCTAGCAAGAAAAGGACTTTTTTGCCAAAATGGACTCAATTATATTCCTGGTGACGCTATGAGGAGGATGATAATGGAGGCTACATGTTCTGTGATGCGTGTACCCAGCGTGACAAAAAAACTGCATTGCATAGACCATTTCGCATTACGAACTTTCAGAAAAGCACATTGGATCGGCACAACGACAATGAAAACCACAAATTAGCTATGGAAATTCTGTTGCTGCAATTGTATTATCAATAAACGGTGATAATTAAAACGGAATGTATATATAGATTTAGATTATATATTTTTCGCCGATTTACAATTTCAATATAACACAAAATTTTGGGGAGCCATAGATCTCTGTTGGGACCCATAGATTTTTGAACATGCGAGTCCCCCGGACCCATCACTTTTCACAGCTCAAATGAACACTGATAGTATGTGAAGTATAATACATGGGTGTAACAGCTGTTTTTGAGGGTGCTCAAGCATCCACCAAATTCAACCCAAGCACCTTCAAAAATTATAGCATTTGTAAAACTCCCTTGTCCTTAATAAAGGACAGGATCTGTGAGATTTTTGTAGTATTTCTGTAGAATGTATTTAGTATTACTTTAGGTGTATTTTTGTAGAAATTCTGTACTCATACCATAGTGGTATTTTTGTAGTGTTACTACGTGTAAATGCAGTGTTTCTATTTTTGTAAAAATTCTGATTCTTTTGTCTTATGTTTGTCACAGACATTTTTAGACATACTACAGAAATACTAGAACAAAAAATACTACTACAGTAATAGAACAGAAAAATACAGAAATATTACAACACAAATACTACAAAAAAAATATACAACTACAGTAATAATACAAAACCTGCAGAGTCCAGGTCCCGTTGAAAGTAATCCAAGGAAAAAAGTGTATATTTCCAAAGGTAAGGGTGGAAAGAATATATACCCTCTATTGTCCGCCGCGTCCACAAACACTCACCTTTACCCCCACTTCCCGTCAGCCCGCGTTTTTTCCGCCCCTTCTTTTCTATCCGCTTCTTTTTTATATATCAGATGAAGACATTTACTCACGCAACTCCTTTTTCTTGAACCAACTTTTTACCCCCTCTTCTTTCCTTGTCCGTCCCTCACCTTTAGCGGTCCCCACTTAAACTCGGCACCCCGCGTTTGTTCCGCCCCTCACTTTTCGTTCACCCGTGCAAAACATATCAGAATAAGTGTCTAAAATAAATACAAATAAATACATGACAAAAATATACAGTTGCATATACATATTATACATGGGTTACACATCTACAAAGAAAGATCGTACACCGAGAGAGTTTTAAAAGCTTTAATAATAATAATATAGCTTTGACAGAGCAGTTAATGGTAGCAACACTCGAGCGCCGCTAACGGTCGTTAGAAAAATGACATCAATTGGCCGCATCACAGAATAAGCCGCAGGGTTGAAAGTTAGGGAAAAAAGTAGCGGCGTATAGTCCGGAATTTACGGTAAGTTAATTATGAAGGTATTCCAGTTGGTAAAGGTTACTTTTCTGGGACTACTCTCAAATTCAATATCCTTCTCCCCCTTTTTTTTATTCAGGCAGACTTCTGCAGTTCAATACTCTGTAATTGAGTTGCAATGCTCGCTTTCACACTATAGCTTTATTTTGTTTTCCTCAATTTGAACTCTCTACTTTATCGGCTCCCCTCTCTATTTCGGAACCTTCATCCACTTTTCCGTCTCGGTGTGTCTTTTAGTGCATCCGACGCGTTGCGGAATTGCTGCAGCCCCGCCTGCAGCGTCCGGCCCTCAAGCTAATGGCGGAAAGTGGCGACACCGAGCTGCTGAAGCTAACTCTGGATCTCGTCAACGGCATGACCGAGGTAAGCATGGATTAGCCGCAAAGACGTGAAAGCTCTACGTGCTCGCATATTTTAACATTTTAATTTTACCGCTATTGGGTGCAATGACTCCATTTTTCGAGCAGCGCTATACTAGGTTTTTGGTGATATTTTCAGGTTTCGTACCAGTGCTTAAAATGCTTGAATTTTAGTGTTGTTTTCAAGGATTGGAGAGTACTTGAGTTTTGGGTAAAATAAATAGAAATGCTTAAAAGGGTTGCCATGCCCATAATATATATAGAGCGCTTGTCTTGGGACCAAATTGTCGCAGGTTCGATTCCTGGGTCCTGCGAGGTAAATAATGAAGTGTCCTTAGGCAAGACATTGAACCCCTAATGCCCCCATAAGCAGGTAGGCGCCTTGCATGGCTGTTGCCGCTATCAGTGTGTGTGTGAATGGGTAAGTGTGAGGCGTATTGTTAAGCGCTTTGGGAGGTCTTCAGTGACTTGAAAATATAAATGCAGACCATTTACCATTACCATTTTTCTTAACAAGTCTGCCTAAAATGGATACCAACATTGCACTCTGGTGCTTGCTCTGCCATGGCATTTCTTCTCCCCTTGTAACAGCAGCTGGCATTATTATGTATGGCATTGTCCAATGAAGCGTCATCAACCCCTATGGATTCAGTCTAAAAGGAACAGGTGCATGTTACACCTAAACAGGGCACTATCAAATGTGTTTTAGTGCAAAAATTACTTTACATTTATAATGGACCACTCAATAAATTAAGGTAGTGTTCCACTTAAGTTTCTGCTACTGGAAATTGAGCTATGTCTTACTATACAGTAGGACCTCGCTACTTTGCGGGTCTAAAAAATAACAATAATAAAATAAAATAATAAGCATTTTTGAAGATGCATCGCTATTTCGCAGATTTTCACTTTTCGCGGGTGGTTTTGGTCCCCATTAACTGGGTCTAAAAAATAAAAATAATAAAATGAAAAATGAAAAAATAAAATAAAATTGTGGTCCCCATTAACCGAGGGATTACTGTACTATCATTTTTACCCAATACCTATATGGAGAGAGATTTGTCTCAAAAACATTTCAAGTCAAGTCACATTTATTTATGACACCCTTAATCACAAAAATGTCTCAAAGGACTGCACAGGATTACAATTACACCATCGCCTGATCTTAAACCAACATGTGGGCTAGGAAAAAAGAAACCTTGAGAAGGGGCCTCACAAGTGGTAATCCCCCTTCCAGGATGACCAGGGTGGAATAGATTTAGCATTGAGTCACAGTATACAAACATAGTAAACATCAATAAAAGAGAAGACTAGGTGACTTGTTGAAATTTGTCTGGAAAGTGCATGACAGCAACGACGCCTCTAGCCTGTAAACTAGTCCAAAATGTCCATAACAGCCATAACAGTTTGTACGCGTATTGTTCAGGTCCACAAATCTTTTTGCAATTTACACAAAATCTAAAATTCATGTCATAATAAATGTACTCATGAGATTAAAAATTGCAATGAATAAACTGATGACTCACAACACGTGGTAAGCTATCTCTCCTGGCTTTGATCTCTTTGACCTCCGGCTAAACGAACATAAAATGCAACAGAAACAAAATGAAAATAAATCCAAACAGCTTGCCAACATCATTTTCGCCGTTCCATGTATTCCGTTACTCCCCAAGCCTTCACAAAATTTAGTCATTTTAGCATATTTGGTATTGGAGTAATCCAAAAGTAATTGAAAGTAATCAAGTTAAAGTAACCCTACCCAACCCTGAATATAACTATTCAAGACAACAGAGAAACAAGTCACAAAAAAAACAACTTAATGGGGACAAACTTGTCTACCTGGCACACTCGACACAGGCGCTCTCCTTTTGCTTATCTGTTATGCTAATCAGCGGCGGCTCGTCACACCACTCGGCTGTTTCCCGATCTGATAAGGAACCGTCGGCGAATAGGGGCCCGCTCGGGCCCTCGTTTTTGCGCTGCTATCTTATCAAAGTCTTGCGACAGCAGGAAACCTACATTAACTTTAATGAAAGTGCAATTTTGGGGGCGCATAATCAGATTGTGCGTATTGGAATCAGTGAAGCAGCAAGTTTCTAATTGCGCATGTGTGCTTTCTCATAATGCGCCATTGTGGGTTTGAAACAGGGGTGTCAAACTCATTTGAGCTCAGGGGCCACATGCTGGAAAAAGCACTCTCACTGGGGCCAGGGTAAGTACATGAGAGAAAGAAAGAGAGAGGGCGAAAAAGAGCTACAGAGAAAGAGAAACAAAGAATGAAAGCTAGAGACACAGAGAGAGGAAGCGAGAGAGAGACACACACACACAGTGAAATAGAAAAGAGGAGAAAGATTAATGAAAGGGTAAAAAAAGAGACTGAGATTAAGCAAGAAAAAATAATGTAATAGAGAGAGAAGGAGGTAGGGAGAAAGGGGAAATTGAGAAAAAAAAGGAAAAAAATGTGGATGGAAAGAAAAGGAGAAAATAGAGAGGGAAAGGGAAAGAGAGACAGAAAAAGACAGACACAGAGTAAAAGAAAAAGATACCTGCAGTAAGAGAGATGGGACAGAAGAGAGGATAGCAAAAGACAAAGAGAAGGAAATACAGCTCCATTTGCCTTGTGCCTGGCTTTGGCGACATCAATAGAATAGATATACCTTTATTGTCATTGTTACAACGAAATTGGGCATGACACTCCAGTTTCACACATTCACAGTGAGGTAAAAAAGCCAAGAAGATAGAGGAACAGATAAGATAAGGTTATATAACAAGGAGGATAAGGTTATAGTTATAATTTACACAAAATTTACCCAAGAATTGTCGGCATATAGGATATCAAACTGCACTCTTTTTATCCTCCTGTACGTCTCTCAGTGGTTTCGCGGGCAAGATAAAACCCTCTGCCGGCCCGCGGGCCACACGTTTGGCACCTCTGGTTTGAACTTTCTCAATCAGGCGCCACCTCATTGCGCTTTTGTTTAAACGTGGCCGCAACAATCATGCCAATTAGCCTAGACGCCGCTACATGTCACTCTTAATTCAGCGTATCTGCATAAACAAGCCCCCGGGGTGTCGTACCTTTCCCAAAACACGGGGTCACCCGCCGTGACTGACGCGCTTTACGGTCGCCCCGATAATTGCACCTTCGCTTTTCCGTACACAAAGCGATGCCCTGCTCTTAAAATGACGCTCCTACCAAGTTACATTTCAGATAAGACCGTCACTTAAGCGGCTCTCTTGACACTCTGATTTGCCTGGCTGAGGAGAGGGAGATCTGAACAATGGAACATGTGATTAGCATAGTATCACCATGTACCTTTGTGTGTCCCCTACAAAAAAATTGCAGATTTAAATATCTAATGTCCTGCTTAAAACACGGATACTACAGTAATACTACAGTGGAACCTCGGTTCTCGACCATGATCCGTTCCAGAACCCTATTCGAAAACCAATTTGTTCGATCACCGAAATCATTTTTCCCATTAAAAATAATGTAAATTGTTTTAATCCGTTCCAACCCCCTGAATGTTTACCATAAACATTAAGCTAACCCGGGCTAATCGTACGTCCGCGTTATCGTAATGTTCCGTAAAAATAAAAAAAGGTCGTTTTCAAGTCATTTAGCACCCGGGTCTCCACAACAAGTGGTGAGCGGTTCATTGGAAAGGGGGCTCCGTTCCAACATCCTGAATGTTTACCTTGAATGTTCAACGTAAACATAAAGCTAACCCAGGCTAATCGTATGTTCGCGTTATTGTAATCTTCTGTACGAAAAATTACGCTAACATGAACGTGTAAAAATAAAAAAAAGGATAAAGAAAAGAATTATGAATATGATTTCTTACCTTTGTGGTGGTCAGCAGAAGGCGCAGGTGGACAATGGGGTATTCCCGAGCAAGATCAGACTCGCACACCTCCTTCATATTTGGCTATTATTTCTTTCTTAAATGCAATAGTTGTACGCACTACTTTTCTTTTTTCACCTGTAGCAACTTTGCTGCTTGCACTGACTTTCTTGGGAGGCATAATAAGGGGCTAAAACACCCGTACGCCGTTCAGCATCGCACCCTAGTGTACGCACTCACGCATTAGCAGCGTTCGAACTCCGATTTTTTGACCCAACAGCGAAGCAAGAATTTCTCGAAATTTTTGGTCGGACTCCGATTTGTTCCAACTGAGAGGCGTTCGAAAACCGAGGTTGCACTGTATTACATAACTAAATATCAAAATTTTGCACTCATTCTGAAAAAGACTACAAAATCGCCCCTTCCTCTCCCTAAAAATACTCCCAATTGTTTTTTTCCCTTTAAACCAGAAAAAAAGAAATACTTTAAAAAACAGATCCAACATGGTGCCCGCAGGCACCAGAGTGTCCCCTAAGTTGAGGTGCCTGCAGACCTGTTCTGAAAATAGCTCACCAGTGCTGGGTGATTTTCTAGTAAAATATGTTTTATTAGTTGGTTGAGTCTTTGTAACCCTATTTTTTAATAATTAAGCTAGTAATGACCTGTTAATAACATATGTTGATATTTTAGAAATCTAAATGAATAAATTCCAGTTCATGGGCTTCACAGGCAATAGAAATAATTTAATAATAATAATAATTTCCTTTGTATTGTCATTCTTTGTAACAATGTACACAGAACGAAATGTCGATACACCTGACCCGTTGTAGCGAGCCGATGCAGCCGCAGCCATCAGAGGGCGCCGCCATTTTACCAATGTTATAAGTCTTAGGTATGACTAAGTATAGATAATTATTGTTTAGCAATGGAGAGAATTGTATAGATTCTAAATGGAAGCTGCACATGATTTGCTCATTCTTGTTTTGAAATTGATAAACAGAATTAGAAAATTTTTTTTTGCCAATGCTGATCTGTCAAATTCCCAAATATTAATACCGATAATCAGTCGACCTCTAATATTGAGTTAATTTACCGTAAATTCCGGACTATAGAGCGCACCTGATTATAAGCCGCACCCACCACATTTTAAGAGGAAAACCGATTTTGTACATACACCAGCGCCCACATTATAAAAATGTAACACAAACACAAAATTAACCCAAACCCGACTTCAAGTCCTGCGATTGAAACTGAATGTCCTTCATAAAAGTACACAGTCCAAAAATCACAGCCGGCAAAATGATACCGGTACTTAAGGTTTGATGCAGACCTGCAGAGTCCAGGTCCCGTTGAAAGTAATCCAAGGAAAAAAAGTGTATATTTCCAAAGGTAAGGGTGGGGAAAATATATCAGATGAACACATTTACTCACGGAACTCCTTTTTCTTTAACCAACTTTTTACCCCCTCTTCTTTCCTTCTCCGTCTCTCACCTTTAGCGGTCCCCACTTAAACTCGGCACCCCGCGTTTGTTCCGCCCCTCATTTTTCGATCACCCTTGCAAAACATATCAGAATAAGTGTCTAAAATAAATACATTACAAAAATATACAGTTGCAAATACATATTATAGCTGGTTACACATATTTACAAAGAAAGACGGTACACCGAGAGAGTTTTCAAAGCTTTAATAATGATAATATAGCTTTGACAGGGCAGTTAATGGTAGCAGCACTCGAGCGCCGCTGGCGGCCGTTAGAAAAATGACATCAATTGGCCGCATCACTGAATAAGCCGCAGGGTTGAACGTTTGGGAAAAAAGTAGCGGCTTATAGTCCGGAATTTACGGTAACTGAATCCATGTTCTTAGCAGACAGTTCATGTATATTTGATTGTTATTTAAATTTAAGTTGTTTTTTACCAGTAAAAAGAGCCAAATAATACACAATGTCCCAAGTATTTAACGGTCTGTGTACTAAGATTTCATGTTACAGCTCGGTTATTGTGCTGCTCCTTGTTGTCTGCCTAAAATGGGGTTAGTGTAATACCGTAGTCATGCATATGCAAACAAAGGATAGACAGTGTTACCACTCTATAATTTGCTTGCAAATAAATAGTGTCAATATTCATTAAGGATAAAACGTGAATAAATGCAGTCCCTTAACATGTTATTGGCATTTCGCTTTTGTTCTTAGCATTATGCTAACTACTCCCTACACGTGAGCTGAGCGATGCATGTGGTGGTTTCGTGTTTGTGTGTTAGCGCATAAAATTGGCAAGTGAAATGGTTAAAAAGACGGGGGGTGCATCCATTATATATTGGCTCGCCGTTCATGCAGCAGTAATTCAAATCAGGCTCTTCCTCCCCGACAAGACAGTGAAAAGAGAGGCGACGGAACCATAAACAACCGCTGAAATATTGACCGGCCGTGTTAGCATTGGAAATGTGTTGTTTTCGTCACACAGAAGCGGTTAGGGCACGGGATTAAGGAGGCAATAAACAAACCCCTGCGAGGGCTCAAATTATCGCAAATGTTTGAAAAAAAGTTGCAGTGTTTCCCATCCATCCATTATCTGCACCGCTTATCCTCAGTAGGGTCGCAGGGGTGCTGGAGCCCATCCCAGCTATCTTCAGGCAGTGGGCAGGGGACACCCTGAACTGGTTGCCAGCCAATCACAGGGCACAGAGGGACGGACAACTCACTCGCTCATTCACACCTAGGGACAATTTGGTTAGGCCAATCAACCTGACATCCATGTATTTGGAATATGGGAGGAAACCCACGCAAGCACGGGGAGAACATGCAAACTCCACACAGGAGGTTCGATCTCATGACCTCAGAATTGTGCCATACACGCACTAACCACTGCCCCGCCGTGTTTCCCATGCAGTATAAAACCCGAACTATACAACATAAACAACCATAACTAGAGGTCAAACAACTAATAGTCTAATCAACGACTAATCTATCATCAAATGAATCATTTAAACCATAAATCATACTAATACATTAATACTATATTACAAAAATACTACAACAGTAATACTACGACAGAAATATTACAAAAATACTACAAAAAAGTCTTATTAGTCCGCGCCAGGGTCTCAAATTTGTATTGCTCTTCACTAACTTCTGGTTGATTGGTTATTATGAGTTTTTTAGTTGTTGAACTGAGTAGAGAAGGAAGAGGGGAGCAGCACATTGAGCACATGGTTCAAGAGCGATTCCAATACGGAGGCGAAAAGGGACATTGAAAAAAAAAATCAGTCAAAGCAGGGGACAGCATTGCGGATCGAACCTTCCTGTGTGGAGTTTGCATGTTCTCCCTAAGCTTGCGTGGGTTTACTCCAGGCACTCCAGTTTTCTCCCATTCCAAGAACATGCATGTCAGGTAAATTGGCCGGTTCAAATAGTCTCTGTGTGACCTGCGACCGGCTGGCAACCAGTTCAGGTTGTCCACTGCCTGGACTGGGATGGGCTCCAGAACCCCCGCGACCCTATTGAGGATAAGCGGAGGCAAAGCGGGAAAATGATCGTTATATCATTTTAACTATATTAATGGCTCCAAGACATTGTGCTTTGTCAATCACTGGCAGATGAATCCGAATCACTCCCTCAAATTGTTTCTGAATGCTAATATTCAGTAGAGGATGATATTTATGTTTTCAATATTGTGGTTTTATATTTTTTTGTGTTTTTCAGAGATTTATTGTTGTTTCAGTCAACATTAGCTCGAAGTTAAATTTGTAAATAATTAAAAGTTCTTGTATTTAGTTTGTTTTATACCACCGAAGAGTTAATATTACACATTTGTATTTTGTTAAGTTTGTTTTTTAGGGATTCTGTGTTGCCTGACTTTAAAATTGCTTAATATCAAAAAGTTTAAATTAGTTCGAAGTTCACTGTTGAGTAAAAAAAAAATGTATAATGTTCTAGTATAATACATTATTATTGGTAGCGCATCGGTTAAAGCACCCAAACAATCTGAAGAGCCTGTTCTCCAATAACAACAATTCCCATTACTGATGGGTTGCGCTTTACAATAACATAGCCGACAATGTATTTGTTTTTCCAATATTTTAAACATTTTTGATCATTTCATATTGTGTATGCCGAGGAGGGGAGGGTATTGGGCAATGCAAGGGGGGTACACCCCGGACCCTCTTAGACTGTCCACCGATCGGGGTCTCACAAAATTCTATGGGAAACATTAAGTTGTCAACAGAAACATGCGATGGGAAATTTCAAAGACAAACTTAACAAATCCTGACTAGTGTATGTGGCATTTTGCTAATGTTTTAAGAATATGCATACTAAAGTGCTATCACATACTACAAATTAGAAAATTTCACATTTTTGGGGAAAATTACGAAAATTAAGTTAAAAACAACACAAAACAAGCAATGCTCATTTTTGTATTGACAATGTTAATTGTTCCTTGGTTATTCATGGTGCATTAATGCCATCTGCTGGACACTTGTTGTAACAGGTTTTAATGTGCGGTTTCCTTTTAAGTCCAAACCTAAAATTTGTACTCTTGAATTTTACTATTAAAAAATTCTAAAACAGAATTATATTTATCCATTTGGATATATGTTCAATGTTTGGCAGCTTTGATACTAGCCACTTGTACAATTTGAGTGAATTTTGAAATCCAAAACCTTTGGAGAAAATGTCCACTTAAATGCCTCTATTTTGCTGAAGTCTATCATTAATTTAATATACTTAGGTGTAGTTTGAAGCACTTTCTTGACTTAAAATTCCAGGATTAATTAGATTTGTTTTAATCATTTAATGACATTCTTTAAAGGCTATTCTATGAATATAATTTCATTTGGAATTGTTGAAGGATGGTAGTGTGTTTTAATTTGAGGTGATGAGATTCTTGCTGTAATCAGAGGCTAGGGATAACCTTTTTATGGAGGGTTTAATTGCAGAATATTCTGGACACAATTGTGTTATAGGCAAAGGCTACATTCTGACAAAAGCGTGTCTAAGTAACATTTTAGTAAAGCTTTTACAGTTTTACTAAGGCATTGCTTACGAGCTACAGAACGGAAGCAAAACTGCTCCAGTTCATTTATTTCAGGTTATAACTCAAGTACACCCCAGCACAGCTGTGGTCTTGCAATCTGTTGAACTCTCTGTCATGACTTCCCTTCACGAGGTGCTGTTACAGTTTGCATGGTTAGTTACATCTTGTGGCAGTTTGTACAGTTAGCAGAACATCTTGTCAAGGGCATTTTGTTTGTCGAGAGGTACCTCGCAGTTTGCAAAAAATATCCATATGTGGCTAAAGCTGATACACTTCTAGTACAGTACGGTATTCAGAATGTATTGTTTGTATCTGGTCACGGATATAAGAGATGACTAATCGATTTATAAAATGTTTATCCAGCACTCTTCTGAAAAAAATATATTACCGTAAATTCCGGACTATAAGCCGCTACTTTTTTCCCTAACTTTCAACCCTGCGGCTTATTCAGTGATTTGTCATTTTTATAACGGCGCTCGAGTGTTGCTACCATTAACTGCCCTGTCAAAGCTATATTATTATTATTAAAGCTTTAAAAACTCTCTCGGCGTTCTTTGTAAAAAGGGTCAACCCATGTATAATATGTATTTGCAACTGTATAGTTTTGTAATGTATTTATTTGTATTTATTTTAAACACTTATTCTGATATGTTTTGCACAGGTGAACGAAAAATGAGGGGCGGAACAAACGCGGGGTGCCAAGTTTAAGTGGGGACCGCTAAAGGTGAGGGACAAAAAGGGAAAGAAGAGGGGGTAAAAAGTTGGTTAAAGAAAAAGGAGTTGCGTGAGTAAATGTGTTCATCTGATATTTTTTTTCCCACCCTTACCTTTGGAAATATATACTTTTTTCCTTGGATTGCTTTCAACGGGACCCGGACTCTGCATCGAACCTAAAGTACCGGTATCATTTTCCGTTCATTTTGCCGGCTGTGATTTTTTGACTGTGGACTTTAATGAAGGACATTTAGTTTCAATCGCAGGACTTGAAGTCGGGTTTGGGTTAATTTTGTGTTACATGTTTAAATGTGGGCAGGCGGGTTTGTGTATGTACTGCATATAATCAGGTGCGCTCTATAGTCCGGAATTTACGGTAGTCACGGATATGAAATGACTGTATTGGAATAAATGAATTAAATAACTTTTCAAAAAATTGCCATGGACTGAACACGAATCGAAGCGAAACGATTTAAAAAAATATCCAGTACTCTTCTGACAAAAATCTATTATTGCTAATGTTTACTTCCTGAATTGAGATGGATTGTTTAACATAAAACCAAAACAAACCCATGAAATAGACAGTAAAAAAAGGGCGTGGCCTACCCTGTTTTGACTTTTTTAATTCAGTCTTAGCGTTTGTGGGCCCTCTTCTTTATAAGAGCGAGTGTTCCAGAGACTCCTCATTGGCTTCTCCTTAGGGCGGCAAAGTCGTTCCCTATCGCTAAGCCCGGGAAAAAAAAGTGACAGGTCTTCATGTAATACAAAGGACGGCAGCACTCTGATATCGCAAAAGCACCGCCTTCCTCCCAAAAGCGCCCAACGTAGCCCTATCTCCATTCCGCATGCTGTGTCACATCTATTTCCTCTTGGCCCGTCAATTCTGCCGTCTCCTGGCTTCAAATCTTCCATCTCTTCCCTCTCTCACGTCAAACTGTAATCGCCTGGGAGGTGTGTGAGGCTGACTGATTGAGAAGCTGCCTACTACTCAAGTACCTGCTGCTTTTCCATAAGTGGACAAAAAAAAGCCTCGAGAATTTAGCCGGCCGGTCGTGAGAATGAACTTTTACATTTCATGTGATAGTTGGGGAAAAGGGCTGAATATTTAAATTAGGGAAAATTGAAGTGTTAGGATTACTACTTTTGAAAAAAAGGCTGTAAAAATGTCATTACCAAATATTGTGCGTGAGTGAGAAAGTGAAAACGTGTTAGTCTGCGTGTGTGAGTGTGCAAGTGAGAATTTAAATTAGTGTGAGGAGTGAGCCAGAGAAAGAGTAAGAAATTCCGACTTGTTTTCTCTGCCATTTGCATATCTTCTTAAATTAATATATCTTAACTCACCTTGTTTCATCTTAACTTATCTTTATCATATCCAGACTCTCCCAAAATCTAACTACCGTATATTCCGGACTATAGAGCGCACCTAATTATAAGCCGCATCCACCACATTTTAAGAGGAAAAACGATTTTGTACTTGCACAAGCCGCACCTGTATATAAGCCACATTCAAAAATGTAACACAAACACAAAATCAACCCAAACCCGACTTCAAGTCCCACGATTGAAACTGAATGTCCTTCATAAAAGTATACAGTCCAAAAATCACAGCCGGGAAAATGATACCGGTACTTAAGGTTTGATGCAGAGTCCGAGTCCCATTGAAAGTAATCCAAGGAAAAAAGTGTATATTTCAGAAGGTAAGGGTGGGAAGAAAATATATTCACTATTGTCCGCCGCGTCCACAAACACTCACCTTTACCGGTCCTCACTTCCCGTCAGTCCGCATTTTTTCCATCCCTTCTTTTTTATTCGCCCGTGCAAAACATATCAGAATAAGTGTCTGAAATAAATACATTCCAAAAATATACAGTTGCATATACATATTATACATGGTTACACATATCCACAAGTTTTCAAAGCTTTAATAATAATAATAATATAACGTGCTTCGTTTTGCTTTCGCTTTTAATATAGGTGTACGAAGTGTTTTAGCCCTTTTTTATTTTTACACATTCATGTTAGCGTAATCTTTCGTACGGAAGATTACGATAACGTGAACGTACGATTAGCCTGGGTTAGCTTTATGTTTACGTTAAACATTCAGGGTGTTGGAACAGATTTACATTATTCTTAATGGGAAAAATGATTTCGGTGATCGAACAAATTGGTTTTTGAACAGGGTTCTGGAACGGATTATGGTCGAGAACCGAGGTTCCACTGTATGCACAAGCCAAGAAGTTGCAGTCTTCCTCGGCGCATATATTCCACCGCTCTAAATTTTACCTTTTGTACTCGAGCGCCGCTGGCGGCCGTTAGAAAGATAACATAAATTGGCCGCATCACTGAATAAGCCGCAGGGTTGAACGTTTGGGTAAAAAAGTACCGGCTTAAAGTCCGGAATTTACGGTAGGTTCATCGTAACTGAGCTTAACGTAAATCAACCTAACTTTCCCTAGGTCGTTTTATGATTACGATTTGTTATTTTTTTCAGTCTCACCTTGGCTCATCTTAATTTATCATCCATCCATTATCTGCAAGGCTTATTCCCAGTAGGGTCGCAGGGGTGCTGGAGCCCATCTCAGCCATCTTCGGGCAGTGGACAGGAGAGACCCTGCATGTATTTGGAATGTGGGAGGAAACCTACGCAAGCACGGGGAGAATATGCAAACTCCACACAGGAGGTTCGATCTCATGACCTGAGACCTCAGAACTTAATGTAAATGGTCGGCATTTATATAGCATTTTTCAAGTCAATGAAGACCTCCCCAAAGCGCTTTAAAACTTGCTTCACACTTACCATTTCACATACAGATAGCAGCGTCAACCATGCAAGGTAACTAGCAGCTTGTCTGGGACATAAGGGATTCAGTGTCTTCCTGCCCCGAACCAATTTTAAGTAACTTGATTTAGCTAAACTTAATTCAGCTTTTTCATGTCCTAATTCAAGCACTTTTCAGGACTGTAAAAGCCAATTCTTCTAGTACCATCTAAAGAAAAAAAATCCAGTGTGAATCATGTATTTCGCATAGCCACAAATCTATCTGAAATTTTCAAATGCAGTTTTCAATATTGCGTCTGCATTTACCAAGACATGAGATTTTTATATTTTAAGTAAATCGCCAATAGATTTGTTCTTTGGACGAATTTCTACCTGTTTAGATGCAAAGTAATATGTGTATGTCGATTCTCGGCTCCTCCGTGTTATATGTCGAAGTGTCCTTGGCCAAGACACTGAATCCCTAATGCCCCCAATAAGCAGGTAGGCGCCTTACATGGTTGACTCCCTATTGGTGTGTGTGTGTGTGAATGGGTAAAATGTGAAGCGCTTTGGGAGGTCTTCATTGACTTGAAAAGCGATATATATAAATACAGAACATTTACCATGACTTAAAATAAAAAGGAGGGGAGGAGCGAGTGCGAGAATAATTCCGCTTCAAAGCAAAACTCTCGCCAGTTTTAATATATTTATTCAGCTGGTCGAATTATTAAAAAGCCAATACCGATATCTGTCAAATTCCCAAATATCAGTCCCAACAATCGGTTAACCTTTAACTAATATACATTAATCATTTCATAATGTCTTACTTAAGTGTAGTAAACAGCATAAAATAGAAACAAAACACAGAGTTAAGCTAGTTATATTCATGACTTACCTTTCATTGACTTGAGAGAGGTAACTCTCTGGTTTTTGAATACTTCTCTCCACAGTGGGTGGATTTATTCCACATTTCAGCTATTGTTTTTATAAATCCTTGAAAAAAAATGCAGTATTATGTGATTACACAATGTCGATGAGATTTGGGTCAATTGTGCAGCCCCAACATTTGGCATTGAGAGGTTGGAAGTACAAAAATGGAAATATCATAGCATTGTCAAGGCGTAGGCATTCCATGGTCAAAATACCTTAAATGTGTACATAAAGGTATTACCAACCCCAAGGGTTAAATCAGTCTTGTTTTGTTTTTGATATTTAACGCCATGTTTCTCGGCAGTCTGACCACGCATTCATTTCTAGCATTTACAATTTGTAAACCTTGAAAACGCAACAATAAAATTGCAGGCTGAGTAGGCCAAGCTTGTTGAAAAGGGGACCTGCACTGCAAGACTCGCTTTAACTTAGGAGCGTTCACTCTCTCTGGTTCTGCTTTAAAATATTAACCTTACGCTAAAAATATTGATGTTTGAACTCAGCCTTCTCTTTTAGTCTATCTTTCAAGCTAGAATTGTTCCTGAAGAGGTCGGAGAGTGAGTCGCGGTAGGGTTGCACCGGCATTCATAATTAAGCGGCCTCAACTCCAGAAATACCACTACTGGGACGTTGGTGCGCATTTCAGCAAGCCCAAAAGCTGCCGTGACGTGGCCGAGCAGGAGAGTGGATGAAAACACGACACGGGCCATTGTTTGTGCCTGTGTGAACACATGTTTGTTTATTTGCCACGAGCGGCTGCACAAGCAGCGCTCAGAACGGTTTCTCTTTTGAGTCGATCCCGCCAGGAGCAACGCGAAAGCTTCGTTAGAATTCAGAATGGAGCTTGTGGCAGAAACACAGATCACTGCTTTATTTACATCATGTGTGGATCAGTGCAGATGAGAATGAAAAAAAAAGTGCATCTATGTCTATGTGATTGCATTCACTGCCATAAGTTCACTCCTTTTCTAACAAATATTTATACGTAGGCTATGAGATCCCAGTGAATATCACCAAGGAACGGCGAGAAATCCTACAAAAAACATAGATCTGTATTGCGGAGTGCAACCAAAGATAAATGCTACAAAGCACAAGGATGATTACAAACTACGGAGTATCTTTGTTGAAACCGAATTCTTTGTTTTTGCGCACCCTTAGATGCAAAATATCTGACAATTATGTCAGCTCTCCCTAAGTGAGCCTTCATGTTATGTCAAATGAATGTAAAATCATCCGCCTACGAGTATTTAAAAAAATGCACGTTTGTATAATAGTTTATGTACATGTACTATTTACTTTTTTAACCATTAGGTGGTACTAAATAATACACACTGTCTCTTTAATAAAATCTGGAATTGAAATGTTGAAAGTATTTTTTTATTTATATTTATCTATCAAGTCAGTTTTTTTGCAAAGAAAAGAAAATGTTAAATATATATTAGTAGTACAGGTAAGATGTCAGGCCAGTTGGGCTTCTATCAACGTTCTTTTTTCCCTTCATGGAGGATATACACAGCAAGCACTTACTTTTACTCAAGAAATTATTTGTGGTGAGGGGTCCTCTCCCGCTGGAAAGTGTGAGAATTCTCCCACCGAAGTCCGCTGCGTGTCATAAGAGGTGACTAAAGTGGAGGGAGCGAGGGGACTGGGGATCTTCTCCTCTCTTCTCCCTAAGAGACAGCAAGGCAAATGAAAGGGCACAGGAGATCGAAAGGTCTCGCAAACCCTTGGTATAGGGTCACTAAATGTGAGAGGATGTGGAAGTAAAGTGACCGAGTGGAAGTAAGACGACTAAAAGAAAGGTTGATGTGTTAGCTTTGAGTGAAACAAAGATGAAAGGAAAGGGTGAAATACAGCTTGGAGGTATGTATGGTAGAAAGTCTGGAGTTATACGTGGACATGCTAGAGAAGGAGTGGCTATGCTTGTGAGTGAGAAAGACTGGTAGAGTGGACAGAGATATCTTCCGGATTGAAGTGGGTGTAGAAGTATGGATGCCTATAAATGCATATTGACCTGGTTCAGAAAGAAGAGCTGAGGAGAGAGAGGAGTTCTGGAAGCATTTGTCCGAATCTGTGGCAAGTGGTAATACTAGATGACCTGAATGCTAGAGCGGGTGATGGAATGGTTGAAAATGTGGTTGGTAGATATGGAGTACCAGGAAGCAATGAGAGTGGAGGGAAATTGATTGAGTTATGAGTGGAAAATACATTGTTTAAAAAGAGGGACTAGAATAAGTATCCTTTTGTCAGATTGGATGGTGTTGAGATGGTGGACAATGCACTGATGGATTATGTAGTGGTTAGGAAAGGGATGTTAAGTCGATTGTTGGATGTGGTATGTCTAATCATTTTTATGTGGAAGAAAAACTGAGAATAGGTGAAAATATCAGAGTTGAATAAGACACCATACATGAAAAATATATGACAGAAGACTATTCTTGGGGGTGTGTGCTTAATGAGTATAAAACAATAAGTGCTGAAGCATTACAGACTGTCGATTGCCTGGACCGAAAAGAAAAATAATTACCGTATTCTTTCGTTTTCTTAGGAGGAGGTGGGGACGACTTTCGACGATGAACTCCTGTCGGTGCTGCTGGACGTGGGACTACTCGCGGGCTGCGCCTCGTCGGCCGCTTACCCGCTTCTCGTGGCCCACGCGCTAGCCCGCCGGCAAGCTTGCGGCCGGTACGCCGATGAAGCAGTAGGCCAACTGCTGGCAGAGGGCCGGCGGGCCGAGGCGGGCACCCTGCTGTTGGCCCACCGTGGGGCCAACCCGGCACAATTCACCTTTAACTCGGCACTTGCTGTCCTCAAGAAGTGGCTGTGAAAAGGGATAGAAAAGTAGTTTAGAAGCCCACCACAGAGAAGAAAAATCATGATTAAACAGGCAAGCTGTTTATACACAAACATGTCCCATTGTGTGTGATGTATTTGGCAAATGACTTCCAAGTTTTATTAGTTTCACCAATCTTTTCCTTTCAAGTCCCGCTGTTGTCATAATACAGTCAAATTAATTCCCGTGCGTATTTTAGCTTCAAGCTGTGTCGTACATGAGCTAACAAACAAACGACACGCATCACAGGGGTAGAATTCTAATCTGCCGCTTCTTGAAGGGACTTAGTGTGAATTTATTTACAACATGTCAGGAAATATTCGTAGAAATGCCCCCAAAAATTGTCAAACAACTAAGATTAGTTTTCCAGAACGAAAGTATTGCATTACTGTATTTATTCATATCTAACGCTCACCCCTATTTTTTTCTTAGAAATCTGAATAAAATGCATTTCACTTTTTTCAGCTCAATCATTGCCGATTAATGCAAAGGAAACCAAACCTGTGTCGGGGCGGTGAGAGCACCGATCACCAATGATATAGAAGACATACGAAAAGGCATTGGGTTTTGTCACGGTACCAGAGAAGAATATTAATTTTGATGTGCATTTCACATGTTACACTAGTAATAAATCTTATTTGAAGCAAAAGTGAGTAACTGACCATTTTTGGGCCATGTGAAACGCACAACGAAATTAATATTAGTCTCTGGTACTGTGACTAAAGATGGTGTGATAATGAGAGAAAACCCAATGCCTTTTTGTATGTCATCTATATCACTGGTGGTTCAGTGGGTATTCTCACCACTGCATTACAACCAATGTTTTGCGATACTACGGTAAAACGTTGTTTTGGAACACACACCCAAACTTTGCCTTTTTTTTTTTAACCTAAAATAGAACTTAAAGGTTGACACATTATTAACATGGTGTTTCAAAATTCTAGAAAAGGTATCTAAAAGACCGCAATCTTATTTATTGACGAAATCATCACATATTTTAGCAATTTACGTCGACAAAATAGATTTTGAAGAAATAATTCAGAAAATAAATCATGATGAAAAAGAAGCCCTAGAAAAAAATACAGTGTGCACAAACCACAAATGCTCATGAATTCAAATATCATTCTTAGATAAACGCATTTTGACAGTGTTTGATTATCATATTCAAATCAGATTAATAAAAGGGAAAATACATCAGTAAAAAATAGCCTTCATAAACACACATCCTCAATTTTGTGAAAAATCATAAGGTTCAGATTTGTTTTAACAATGTATTCTGTGTCTTTCTCTCTCCTTGAATGTGTACACAAATAAAAGCCAAGTTATCTTCTCAGTGATTTGTCGTTTAATTTAATTTAATTTTTTCTTTGTCGCTAAGGCTAGGAGTCCAATTAACGTGTCAGTGACCCGCTAGCGCTAATCTTGCACAGCCTGAACAACATAATTCCCCTTTTTGACCTAAACATTCTTTTCCTGTTTGAAAGGCTTAACGGTGTTTGTTATTTTTTAATTGTGTTGGAATCGTAGCGATCAATTTGATTTACTGGATGCAGTCAACACACTCATTGATGACAAAGTAAGATAAATATATATAAATGTCACACAATTTTACTCACAGAAATTCATTAATTTTTGTGTGAGGACGACAATGCTAACCTTGGAACACTAATTCTTGTCATAAAGGATGCCACTATAGTGCAGAAGAAGCTGTTTTTTGTTGTAGAAGACAACACCATTTTTAGTGACAAAGCTAGTTTTTCAATGCACAAAAGACATTCATTTTCAGTTTGGAAAAAAGCTAGTTTTTGGTGGAGAAGATGACACTAGGTCAAAAAGAAGTAAAAACCGTTTTTGGGGGAAATAAGCTAATTTTGAGCAGGCATTGGTAGTAGTTTTCAGCGTAGAAGATGAAACTATTTTTGGAAGACTCCAAATTTTCGATTTAGAATAAGACAGTGCTCGTTTAGTGACAAGACAAAAACAATAATTTTGAAAGACAAATAAATGACTCTTAAAGTTACTTCAGAATGCATGTTGCAGAAACACCCAACCTATAAAAAAGTACCTCTCACATTTCTGCAGAGATTTCATCATCATGTTTACTTAAACAACACTGAAGAAATATTGCTGTGGGACAGTAAAGGGTAGTCTGTAAAGCTTATACAGAAGTGTAAATGTATTTTTCCCCACAAAAAACCTCCAAATATATCCATAAGTAGCTAAACCCCCAGTAACAAAAGTGAGTACACCCTTAAGTAAAAGTTCTTGAAATTCAATAGTTCGTGAGGCTACCATGATTTTGCAGAATCGCTGAAATCCTCCTGGCCAGGGATATTACCATGCCAGTGGAAAAATCCTCCATGACAACATGACTGAGGTGGGGATGTTCAAGATCTCGTGCGTTTCACCTTTCGCTTGCGGATGCCCCAAAGATGTTCTATTGGATTTAGATCTGGGGACAGGCTTGGCCAGTCCATCCCCTCTACCCTGAATCCCTTTAGAAAAGCCTTGGTCGTCTTAGAAATGTAGTTGGGGCATTGTCAGGCTAGAACATTGACCTGCGATACAGTTTCTGGAGGAAGGGGATTGTTCTCTGCTCCAGTATTTCACAGTACATACTTGAGTTCATGTTTTCCTTAATGAAATGCAACTCCTTAACTCCAGTTGCACTCATGCAGCCCCAAACCATGACATTCCCAACACCATGCTTTACTTAAGGCACGACACAAACATGATTATCGCCACACATGCTTCATACCACCTGAGCCAAATAAATTCATCTTTGTCTAATCAGACCAAAGGCTATCTTTCCAGTGTGTGAATGGTTAGGTGTGAAGCACATTGTAAAGCGCTTTTGGATGTTTTCATTGACTTGAAAAGTGCTAAATAATGCAGACTATTTACCATTTAAGCCATGGCCTTTGTTGACAGACTTTTCAATTATGTCAAAGCGATGTTTCTTCAGTGATGTTCTATTAAACATTAATATGAAATCTCTGCAGAAATGTGAGGGGTGTACTCACTTTTGTGAAATACTGTACAGAAAGGAAATACCTATTTTTGAATGGCTCCATTGTAAATCTTTTTTGTTTGCTTTGGTTATGATTCCCCATGACCATCGCCCACACCCTCACATAAAATAATCGTCCCAGTTTGTAAAAGTCAGTGGAAATCAAATCTGGTCTTTTTTCTTTGCACCAACTTGAAAATCACATTCAAATTTGCTTTTGAAAGCACTTTCACTTTGATTACAGGTGCTTATCACACTGCTGATTTTGTCAGTTATTTGGTGCCTCAAGTCATAATTTAGGGACCTTGAAATGACTTTTTGGAATGAAAATGTTGGAGCTTTGGCTATAGATCAATTCAGCCAATTTGAATGAGAAATGTGCACTCTAATCACATGGGTTTTTACATCCATTCAATAAATTCAGGTATTTTAGAAAATGTTCTACTTATCTTATTTTATGTATTTGATGGACTGCCTGGAGTGCAACAGATGTTCCCCGGTGAGGAACGGGGTCTTGGAAATCTGGGCATGTCACTTTACCAGCGGTGCCGCTTGAAGAAAGTAAAAAGTAAAAAAAAGAAAAGTTCAGACGACCAGCAATTACCATAAATTCCGGACTATAAGCCGTTACTTTTTCCCCAAACTTTCAACCATGCGGCTTATTCAGTGATGCGGCCAATTGTGTTGCTACCATATGTAAATTTCCCTGCGGGGATGAATAAATTATCTATCTATCTATCTATCTATCGTTAACTGCCCTGTCAAAGCTATATTATTATTATTAAAGCTTTGAAAACTCTCTCGGTGTACCGTCTTTCTTTGTAAATAACCCATATATAATATGTATTTGCAACTGTATATTTTTGTAATGTATTTATTTGAGACACTTATTTTGATATGTTTTGCGAATTAAAAAAGAGGGGCGGAGCAAACGCGGGATGACGGGAAGTGGGGTAAAGTTGAGTGAGACCCGTTTGTTGTCGCGGCGGACAATAGTGGATATATTTTTTTTTCCCACCCTTACCTTTGGAAATATAGGTTTTTTTCCTTCGATTACTTTCAACGGGTACCCGGACTCTGCAGGTCTGCATCAAACCTTAAGTACCGGTATCATTTTCCGTTCATTTTGCCGGCTGTGATTACTGGACTGAGTACTTCAATGAAGGACATTTGGTTTCAACCGCGGGACTTAGTCGGGTTTGGGTTAATTTTGTGTTTGTGTTACATTTTTTAATGTGGGCGCATGCGGCTTATATACAGGTGAGACTTGTGTAAGTACAAAATCGGTTTTCCTCTTAAAATGTGGTGCGGCTTATAATCAGGTGCGCTCTATAGTCCGGAATTTACGGTACTTTTATAATGTCATTTCAACAGCAAAAACACACTTCCAACGGCACGAGTGTGCCACGCTGTCTGCTACTGATACAGTTACTCTACGGAAAAACGACTGAAATGTGTCACTGCCAATATCAAGTCATGATTGTATCATATGGGCAGCACGGCGACGCAGTGGTTAGCGCGTGTGCGGCACAGTTCTGAGGTCATGAGATCGAACCTCCTGTGCGGAGTTTGTATGTTCTCCCCGTGCTTGGGTGGGTTTCCTCCGGGCACTCTGGGTCCTCCCACATTTCAAAAACATGCATGAAATGTTTTTTTAATGTACAAAACAATAGAGGTTACTTATACATACTTATATAAACCTTAAACATACAAAATATTGCACTGAAGCAACTTATGAACAAATTCAACTTTTGAAGGATCGTCCGGCACCTTGTTCGTAAGTAGGGCAACGTCTGTAAACCAAATTAAGCCCACTTGAGTACAACTAGTCGTGTTATCGCTTTAATGTTTTATTCACAACTATCAATTTTCCTTAATGAACACATTCAAAAGACTACGACTGGCACACGCGCTCTGCAAGAAGTGCAGCGCCGAGAAACAGAGTGCGCATTCACGAAAAGGGGAGTCCGATTTTGGAGCAACACCCAAGCATGCTCCTGGTCCTCTTGGGCTCCAGGCATGGAAGTGGGTGACCGTTTTGGGGCGAATCAAAACTGTCCGTTGTGGCCGAGCAGGACACCGGTGCGACAGATCTGGGACCTCAGCCTAGCGACCCTGTGATGGAAGCACGCGCCCGGCTTCTGCCCTTATCCCACCATGCCGGACGACGGCGCCACCGCTGTTATACTCTAAATCACTCAACTGGTTAAACCTTCACTTTCCCATTCCAAAGTTACTCTGACGACGAAAGCGGGTTAACATTGCATCTATCGGTCAGAGATCAATAATGTCAGAGAAAATAAACCGATTTCACGACACAATGTTCTATAACTTTGTTAGTTTAATCATTAGATAGATACTTTATTCATCCCCGCAGGGAAATTCACATTTCCAGCAGCATCCCTGCGCTGAGAACAAAACAATAATAAAGCAAAAAGAATACAATACACAAATACCCAATGTGATATGTTTATATAACACGCTACATTGGGTATTGAGTATCTAGATAGTTCTACACATAATACACATTGCAATAAAATACGGTAATATGCAATGTAGGGGGTGTGGTTTAGTGTGGGCCTTTACTCTGCCGGGTGGAGTTAAAGAGCCTCATGGCATGAGGAAGAAAAGATCTCTTCAGTCTGTCCGTGGTACAAGACAGTGACAGCAGTCTGTCGCTGAAGCTGCTCTTCTGTCTGGATATAATGCTGTGTAGTGGATGTGATGAATTGTCCATGATTGATCGCAGCTTTTTCAGTGCCCGTCTCTCAGCTACTGTTGTCAGGCTGTCCAGCTCTGTGCCCACAACAGTTATTTGCTCTATCAGGGGATATTTTAGACGAAATATAAGACCTTTTCACTGCCCTACTCAGTGAGATAATTTAATATTACAATGACATGTATTGCAATTGGAATTGTCTTTTGAGGCCCAAAGGCAAACTAGTACGTGCACTTAACGCTGGATTCAAAATAAAGAATGAGCAGAGTGACCTCCTGCCTTCCACAACACAAAAACGTTGTGTGCATGTGTGTGTAATTTGGAGCGTGATGGCGAGACGAGACCCGCCGAGGGCAACGGTCTGGAATCTTAACTAACACCATCGGCGGCAGCGTGCTGGGGAAGTGTTGAAAACAGACATCAGGGCTTTAAAGCTAATTAGAAATGAAGCTGCGCGCGTGTGTATGTGTGTTGTATGTTGACCTGCGTCTATTTGACGGTGAAAAACGCTAATAAGTAGAAGCTTCAGCTGAAAACGGATGTTACCTCGAAATAACAGTATGTATCTATAAGTGTGCTTGTAACAAAATGCCATATACCTTGTTGCTATGGTAACTCCAGATAACTTCTGGGTTTTGTGTTTTTAACTGGTTAATGTCGCTGTTTGGTGTCGTGCAACCAGAACCAGGCACACAAAGGAATATAAACTACAGAGACTCAAATTGACCAAACTGTAACATATTTCTTCTCCCCTTTTTTTAATACATTGTGATAATTGTGGTAAACTGGTGAGGAAAGCGGGCTCTGTTGTGGGCACAGAGCTGGACAGCCTGACAACAGTAGCTGAGGGACGGGCACTAAACAAGCTGCGGTCAATCGTGGACAATTCATTACATCCACTACACAGCATCATCTCCACACAGAAGCAAAGCAGCTTCAGCGACAGACTGCTGTCACAGTCTTGTTCCAATGACAGACTGAGGAGATCATTTCCTCCTCATGCCATGAGGCTCTTTAACTCCACCCGGGGGAGTAAAAGCCCACATTAAACCACACCCCCACATTGAATATTACCCCGTTTTTATGACAGTGTGTATTTTATGTAGCACTATTTAAATACTCTATATCAACACGTTACAATTGGGTATGTATGTTTTATATTCCTTTTACTTATTGTTGTTTTATTTTCAACATAAGGATACTGCTGGAAGTGTGAATTTCCCTACGGGGATGAATAAAGTATCTATCTATCTAACTAATTGATTGCATGCCAGACACAGAAAGTAAGGCCTAATGTACATGTTTAATTAGAAATGTCCACTTGGTTAGTGTCCACATTATTGCTTTTTTTCCGTTTTCATAAAACTACAAAAGCTCATTAGTACAGTATATTTCAACAAACACTCAACTTCTGTTTTGGTAAAAGTGGGACAACCACACAACATTATGGAAATACAAATGTATGAGCAAGTAGGAGATTGAAGTAAATAAGACCAATTTTTGATTCAGAAAAACAATGACATCATCCTGGATAACGCAATGGGATAGTGTGTATTGTTAACACGAGGTGGTGTATCCCTGGACACAAAGAAAAAGATTTCCATCTGCCGCAGGGATGTCGAACTTTTGGACCATCGTGTGACGTCATCCACTCCGCTACAAGCACCCCTAGGGCATCATGTTAATCTGTTAATAAACAACGGGGTAGACTGCTGGAAGTGTGAATTTCCCTACGGGGATGAATAAAGTATATCTATCTATCTATCTAAAACAACAGCTAACAATCACAAGGAATAAGACAAAGTACGCAGAATCAAAGTGAACTAAATGGCTAGCAAGATGGAGGACAATTATGTCAGCTCCCTTTATGTGAGGCTCATGTTATGAAAAATAAATGCACATTTCTCAATGTTAGGGCTATCGCTTTACATCTCTGTATAAATCACAGAGTGAGAGACCAGACACATTCATTTTAGCTCATGAGTAGATGTGATCAGCTCAAGTCCTGATACTCTTCTGACCCAAACCTCTGCAGCCTCCCTTCTTTATTGCAAACAGTCCAGTCTCAGGACTGGGGGAATGATAACCAACACTTCAAGGGGACACAACCGTAAAAAAGAGGAACATCAGACAGACTCCAGCATCACACTGACATGACAATGTAACTTGTGTCCTTAGGCAATTGGTTGATGAGATTTATATTGTGAATTACTCACCACTTTGAAGTAAGGGAAATACTTTACTAAACACTAATGTCTGTGTAATGTTTTCGAGACCGGGTGGAAACATATGTTGGCCTGAAAAGGGCTGGGCGCCACCAGGCTGTACTTGCCCAAGACACACCACAGGAAAATGGTGCCGCTGCGACCCGAAGGGATCCAAACAGATAAACACACAATGTTTAATGCAAATGCATTATACATTTACAATATTCTTATAACAAGACCTACGAGTATTCAAAAAAAGGCACATTTCTATGATTGTTTAAGTATTTTTGCTTATTGTTTATGCCGATATTGTTTTTTTAAATGACTTACCGTGAATTCCGGACTATAAGCCGCTACTTTTCCCCCCAAACTTTCAACCTCGTGGCTTATTCAGTGATGCGGCCAATTGATGTCATTTTTCTAACGGCCGCCAGCGGCGCTCGAGTACAAAAGGTAAGATTTAGACTGCAACTTCTTGGCTTGTGCACGAATTAAATTAGCGTAGACATATCCTCATCATGCAAATTGCAAAAGGAAAGGCACATGACGCAACTTTCAAGCTGAACGCAATCGGGCAGTCCGATATAGAAGGAAACAGAGCTACCGTACGTAAACTTTGCTTTGAGAGCGTGATGCTAGCGTGTTTTTGAATAAGGGAGCGTGGGACGATGTCTATATGACAAAGTCTCTTCCCCATCCTGAAGAAAGACGACTTTGATGACGTCAGTTATAAGGAGGAAAATGAGAAAGGTTTACCGTCCCTACTACGAGTACGGTATGTTTTTTTAACAGCTGTTTACTGTGTTGCGAGCGTGTTGCTAGTAGCCTTTTGCTACCCTTCACAGGCACGGTTTGGGATGAAAGTTATATTATTATTATTAAAGCTTTGAAAACTCTCTCGGTGTACCGTCTCTCTTTGTAAATATATGTAACCATGTATAATATGTATTTGCAACTGCATATTTTTGTAATGTATTTATTTTAGAAACGTATTCTGATGTTTTGCACGAGCAAATGAGAAAGAAGGGGCGGGGCATACGCGAGCTGACGGGAAGTGGAGTAAAGGTGAGACGTGTTTGTGGATGCGGTCGACAATAGTGGATATATATTTTTCCCACCCTTACCTTTGGAAATATACACTTTTTTCCTTGGATTACTTTCAACGGGCACCCGGACTCTGCAGGTCTGCATTAAATACCGGTATCATTTTCCGTTCATTTTACCGGCTGTGTATTTTGAACTGTACCGGGTATGGGTTAATTTCGTGTTTGTATTGCGTTTATTCAATGTGGGCGCATGCGGCCAATATACAGGTGCGGCTTGTGTATGTACAAAATCGGTTTCCCTCCAGAAATGTGGTGGGCGCGGCTTATAGTCAGGTGCGCTCTATAGTCCGGAATTTACGGTAAGTATTTTTAGAGGCGCTAAATAATACACTCACCATTTTTTTTCTTTTTGTCCCATTTAAAATGTTCGGTTTACAGAAAGTTTGCCTGTTTGTGTTCTATTGAGATGTGATGGAGAGCGTTCTCCATCCGGGCACCGGTGCTGTGGAATGCTCTTCCCCCTGAGATTCGATCTGCAACCTCAGTGGAAATGTTTAAATCTAAACTTAAAACTCACTTCTACTCCATTGCATATGAATAACCTACTCCTCTTGTCGGTTGAAAATAGTTTGTGTAATATAGTGTAACAATCTGTGAAGCCCTTTGAGACTCTTCGTGATACAGGGCTATACAAATAAAAATGACTTGACTTGACTTGACTTGATTTGGTTGCTGTTAAGTGTTATGGTATTTCAAGTATTTTTGTGTAATTTAAATCCATTTACTGCTAGGAAGCACTAAATCATACCCACTTCCCTTTAAGATAAAAACAAAACAGTACATTACCTATCAAATTAATTTAAACTAATATAAACAATCAAACTGATTTCAATCAACTCCCTGTGGCTCCTTCATGCTGGAGGTAAATTAAATTGCCAAAAAAGAAGAGTTTCACTACCACTCAAGATCATACACTTTATTTTTACTTTTTTTTTTATATGGTGTTTTGACTGCAAGCTAGCATTAAGCTAGCCCAGGACCAAGTTGTATGATTGTTTTTAGTGTTTCCCAAGTGTTCAAAACACAGAAAAATAATTTCACTTGGTAGCTCTTGCACCAGTGACTTGGGGGTCAGTAGTGGATCGAAAATGGCAGGCTGTCGCCACGGCAACCACACATCGCCACACCAAAGGTTGTTTGGCGGATTAGTTAGGTCGAGTCCCGATCTCCAAACAAGGTGATGAGTGTTTATGTTGTTGCCAAGGCAACCAAAGACAACAACAGGTTTGGCACTATGGTAATTGAGCTAGCTAGGGAACATCTTGAACTTGTAATAGGCAAAACCTAGACAAGTGGAAGCCCGTTGATAGCCCGGGTCACTGATTGGTCAAAGCTTCACTGGCACCTCTCGGGGTACTCACAGCCAATCATAGGCGGTTAACCTCCAATCAAAACAAAAAGCGGCCCACTTTGTTTCAACAAATGGAAGGAGGGGTGTCGGAGGGGGGTGACGTAATAAGATGCCGATTATGTTTGCTAGCTAATTAGATCAAGCAGATTAACACAGCACTCTGGAAACTAATTACGTGGATACACGGGCGCGCTTGCGTCGATTCGTCCTCGTCGGACGATTTCTTGTTGAGGTTTCGCAGCCCACTAATGAGAGGCCGACATTTGACAAGCACACCTACTCCTCCTTCGTCACAACTCTTTCCCGGTTGCCATGGTCATCAAAGGCGAGACAGTCGAAAATCTTCTATGGTTGGACTGGTTGGAATTCCTCGAAGGGGAATTGAAGCTGTGCTCGGGAAGAGGATGCTCAAAGTGGATGAGGCGGACACCAAATTAATCTCCAGAGATAGGGTTAATTGATTAATTGACGGTGGTGAAAACTTTGACAATTTGCTGTTGGTGGGTTCATAAGTTGAATTACAGTTGATTGTTTTAAAATGTGGCCATCTCTTTAATGACCATACAAAATATGAGAAAAGAGTATGTGTTTTTGCATAATATCTATCAATCATATTTTATATATGTATATATATATATATATATGGTTGCACAGACCACAGATTGTTGCAAACTACAAACTATTATTACACCATTCCCTGATCTAAAACCTACATGAGGGCAAGGAAAAACTTAAAATCCTCAACATGAAGGTAATTAAGAAGACTTGAGAAGGGACCGCACATGAGGTAACCTTCCCTTCCAGGATGACCAGGCTGCAATGGATAACAAATAATACACAGATATTGTCAACATGAAATATAAGTCATTCATAAGCTATAGAAGTGTGCAATTATTTTCTGAGATTATTCATTTGTCTCGTCTTTGACTTCCTAAGCTCTGACATCATGTAAAGAACACCAGCACCCTAGCAAGCCAATCGCCATATTGGTTTATAGGGGTAGTTGAAAAGGTTGAGTGTTTATGTTTTGCTAGTTTTTGTGGAGAATGCTTAGGCCATGTGTCGCAGATGGGTGCAGCAATGGTACAACCAATGGGGAGCAGCCAAAATGGGGCGAACTTGCAAAAACAACACAAAAAGAGTTTACAGGGGTAAAACCAGCCATGACGTTAAAAAAAGCGAACAGTGAACAATGGACAGAAAAACCGCCGAACAAGAGCATGCAGTGGGGAGCCAAGATACAATGAGCCAACAACAAAAAAACTACCATGGGAACAAACAAATATAAGTCTAAATGTACCAAATGATCACGGCAGGCTTGCCAGATGCTCTAGAGCCGTTCCGGGACCAATCAGTGAAAAGATAGGAGGCTGGCTGACTGAAAACATGCGGTAAGCAGCCAGAATAACGGCAAGCCCACAACAAAAAACTACCACGGCAACAAACACGAACCCAGCCGCGAGAAAATAAACATCTAGCATGGCAGGCTGGACAGCTGACCGACTGTTAACGGGGCTAACCTGGACCAAACAAAATTGGAAGCCTTTGGGAGCTCGCACGCTAACAGGCCATATTATAGTAGTTGCAAGACATGCAGCAAAAAACACAAAAGGAAATGTCACCATCACATACAGAAAAAGAGGAATGCATACTGTAAAAGATGGCAGGTAAACTTACCCCAAGCAGCTTTTTATGACCAAAAAACATAACTTGGGCGAAACAGTCTTAAGTCCCCCAGCAACATAGTAAGCACGGTTTCAATTACTCCAAGCAGAAATAAGCACATTACTAAAATCCATGTATTCTGGTGAGGTCACAGCTCCACGGGACATGAGGTCAAACTGTTTACTTTGATAATTAATTTCGAGACTCAAGCCGCTTGGAATATTTTGAAACATATCTGCATGATTATGAGGAGGAACACTACATGATCTGTGCCTGATTGAAAAAAAAAATGGTCCTTTGTAATCCCTTTTAGTCCCCTATAGTTGACTGACTGACTGATCAATTGATGGGTTTGATTCCTTAATAGTTGCATCTACTTTGGTCTGGTGACCTGATGATTAATTAGGTCCCCGATGTTTGTTTTTTTGAATGACTGGCATGTCTTTGAGAGTCAGAAACCAACCATGGCCTTGAGTGTTACCATAACAAAGCTGTTGGAACCGTTTGTATAAACCAGTCAATAGCATATTTCCACTCCAGCTTACACTTTTGGTTTTGTTTTGAGTGAGCTGTGGGACTTCCCTTTCAGCATAAGAGTTGTTGTCTACCATTTTCATGTTATGGGGTTTTAGCCCTTTAGAACCGCCTTTTTGATATAAAAGTGATGGTCAGCAGTAGTACCCACTTGTGAATTTTCTACAGCCATTTGTGCTCGGAATATTCCGTCATAAAACTTTGAAGAAACTGCTCATCTGACAGCTCTTTGCCAAACCTTCTATTTTACAACCCAGATTTAACACGACATGTAAAGGAAGATGAGTCTTTCATCAACAATTGCTTGGTTGATTGCTTCATTTGGGTTGTTGGTTGGTTAGTGGTTCGGTTGGTTGTTTGGTCAATTATTCCGATTCGGTACGGTTGTTTGGTATGTAAAGTGTTAATTTAATAGTTTAATTGCATCGCCTGATTGTTAGTGATCAGTTGACCTAAAGATCAACCTTTGCTGAGTCGTTGCTTTGGCTGATTGTTGTATTGAATAATTGATTGGCTTCTTGATTGACCAACGGCCTTTATGCTTAGATATTGATCGGCAGTAGCCTTCTAATGACAATCCATGTAAACCTCGCTAAAATATTCACTGTCTCGGTTATGGAAGCTGTTTTTAGCTCAGCATCAAGAACACAACACTGGAAGCACCCGACGCCAGTCAACATGGGAGGGAAAGCTTATCTTTGATTAATATGAGGCGCTGAAATTAATTCTGCCTATTGCAGTCACTCCGTCTGTTGTGTTTCAAGGGGAACATGATTAGAGTTCAGAGTGGAGGCGTGACCAGCGCACAAATCACAAATGTACCACCGCCGTCGTGTTGAGCACAACGCCAGCTATTTATCTGCCTCGTCCGCCAGAGTGAAAAATAATAACCGAGGCCTTTGCTGAGTTAGGAGTCACACAAATCCCCAGCGTGGCTCCATGGTGTCATTTTACACTTAAAACGAAGCGAGATTTCTTACCAGGGTGCCATATTTTTCTACAAGACTTTGCTTTTTCCGCTTCTTGTTCTTGATCACTGTTGGCGGCACTTAATAAGCTAGCCAAGCACCGAAGGCCGGATTCAACGGGAAAATGTGGTGCGTAGCGTCTGATTTTGTGCCCGATAGTTCCTCTCATGTGGGTCCCGGATGAGTTGGACCCAATCCTAAATGACACTAGTACAACTACTCACATTTGCACCTATGCACTATTCGGAGTATTCTCAGAACTTGAAAAAACCTCCAAGAACAAAATTTAACAGTTAACAATCAGACCTGAGATAACGGTCAAAGTCGAGGCCTCTTGACTGTGACAATGTGGATAAATGTACACACCATGAAAAACAATGTCTCAGAAAAATGACAAAAAATGAGATGACAGGGCACAGAGAAAGTCAAGTCCTGTTTATTTGTGCCGCCCTTAATCACAAGGAGTCTCAAAGGGCTGCACAGCCCACAGATTATTGCAAACTACAGACTCCCCTGATGCATTGGGAAAAAATACCCTTGTGGAAGCAATCTACCCATAGACGTCAGACCATCGCCCCAAACTAATGAATGTATTGTTCCTTAATTAATACGGTAGCAACACTAGTAACACTGTCGACATCCTTATTCTTCCTGGAAGTTAGTTGACATTCCACCCTGCACGCCTGGTTCTCCCACCTTTTACAGGAAGGAAACAATCCTAAATTGCTACCTTAACTAGTATCCCCATCTTTCCAGACCCGCCCGCAAATATATTCCAGAGGGCCAATTTCAGGCTGAAATTGCCTTTGGAATTGGAAATATCCGTTACGCCGGGAAGAAGTGGGACGGGACATGGTAGGTTTTTCTCGTTCGATTTCAGTTTGCGCGACTCATTTTACACATGTCGTCCTTATTTGCCAGTATTGGGCAGTGTATTTAAAAAAAAAGGGGGGGGGGCTTAGACGGCCAAAATCACCCTCTTGCAGATTCCTAACAAATGAAATATGAAAATTCAGGTTTGGCCCCTCATCAGGTTAATTTTTCGGGCTCAGGCCAGGCCAGGCTGTAATACATGCGGTCCGGCTGTTTTTTTTTTTTTTTACGTGCGGTGATGTTCGTGTCAGGTGAGGCGGGGATTCAAAAATAAATGAACCTGCATCGTATTTATCATTTGATTGGTAGATCAAGTAAGCAACAGTTGAACTGTAGGAATAGGAAAAAAAAACATTATCTTGCCTTAACTTAAAAATGGAGTCTATGCACTGCTCCTTTTAAAAGAAAGCATCAATAGATAGGTCAAAGTCCATGCAACGAAAAAAAGAAAAAAAAACCCTAATGGCTTGACCTCATGTTAATAGCTAGCCAATACTAACAATAATTCTATTATTCGAGGCAGAGGTGTGCACCAAATCAGAATCCTTGTTTTCACCGCCGCCCTCTGCCATGATGCAACGGAATTGCATGCCTCTATGCATCTGCAGATGCTCAGCACAGTTATATGTTACATACTGACTGTATTATTGATATTCCTGATATAATTCTGTGATACTGAAAAATAAAAAACTGATACTGGAAAGGAAGGAACTTTGACACGGAATAAATGTAACCATTCAAATAATGTTAATGTTATATTTCCATGATGACAGGTGAGGCTGTGCCTCACCTGCCTCTCTTGACAAGATGCCACTGCAGATTTAGTTGCGTGTTTTTTAAGGTTGAGAATTTTCTGTTCACTTGTCCAGGGTTCATTTTAGCTGTGAAAAGTGATGGGTCCCGGGGACTCGCATGCTCAAAAATCTATGGGTCCCAACAGAAAATTTAGTGTTATCGAGGTTGAAATTGTACATCGGTGACCACTATATAATGAAAATGTATATATTCATTCAGTTTTAATCATCAAATTATGAATTCATTTTCTGCATCAAATTATTGTTGGTAATATACCGATTAAAGGGATCACCACAAACCTGTCTTTTTTCATTTTCTCCTTTTAAACTTCCTTTTTTTTCTTAACTTCTTTATACAACATAATCATTCGTCATATAATGCATCAAAGCAAGTGAGCCGTTGGAGAGCCGGCTATCTTTAATGAGTTGAGCCGAAAAAGCCGGTTCTCTAAAAAGAGACGTTCTTTTCACTACACAACTCAAGAATGGCGTGCAGACAAAAACTCGAACCGCAAGACCAAAACAACATCTGCCGGATCTGCCTGACGAAAAGTTTGGAATGCGGTAAATCTTTGTTAAAAAAAATAATAATCGGGTAATAATGACAATTTTGTGTCAAAAAAGTTGCGTCCCAGGGACGCACGTTGATTTGAGACTATGCGTCCCCAGCAAAAATGATGCGTCTAGGACACAGGGACGCAGGCAACCGAGAACATTGCTTGTCACAACGGAGGCTTCATATTTTAAAAGGGGCCGTATGTAATATTTAGTGCTTCCTAGTGAAAACTTTTCAGCAAAAAAAAAACCAAAACATTGATTTGAATACTAGGCAAAAACACATGAACTATCATACCATTGTAATTTCATTTATTTATTTGTTAGTTTGAGAACATGGCACAGTTCTGAGATCATGGGGTTCAAATCCAGCTACCAGCTATCCTGTGCGGAGTTTACATGTTCTCCACGTGGTTGCGTGGGTTTTTCCCCGGGCATTTCGGTTTCCTCCCACATTCTAAAAACATGCATGTCTCTGTGTGCCCTGCGACTGGCTGGCAACCAGTTTAGGGTGTCGCCTGCCCACCTCTGGGATGGGCTGGGATGGGCTCCAACACCCCCGCGACCCTACTAAGGATAAGCGGTGACGATAATGGATAATGGATGGATAGTTCGAGAAATTTTTACTTATTTTACACAGTGCAATCCCCACTTAGTTCCCCCACCACAATGGATGCCACCACGCTGTGTGCCCGCTCTCACACCAGACAACTGAGTGGCATCTACTGCTCAAATATTACCCATTGCGGCTTTAAAGCTTTGGTGGGTGCTGCTGCTTTTCTTAGCAACATGGTTCAAGTGAGCGGAACGAGTTAACTCTTCAAGATCCGCTTGTGCAACAGAAAAGGATTGAGATGATTGCAGCCTTTTGTCGGTGGGTGTTTGTTGTCTTAATTGGATGAGTCAATAGACGACGGTGTCAGCCTCGGCAGGAGGGCCGCTTCCTTGACAATCTCGACACTTTCTCGCACGGAAAAAGAAAACCGGAATAATTAAAGCCGAGGACGGCCGCTAAACGGTCATTTTATCGTCTCTGACCTGACAAACTGTCAACCCCCGGCACCTCCTCCCCCATTCACACCCTCTGCCTCCGACAGCACAATGATAGGTAATTCCTAGGAGGCGTGTGTTTAGAGAGGGGAAAACTGGCGGCTGGAACAAGCATGGTGACACGGACGAATGAAGGCGAGGAAGCTTCATTATCAAGTCAAACCCGATTTAGTCTCAACATACATGCATACATACATATATACAATTTACAGTGGAACCTCGGTTTTCGACCCTCTCAGTTCGAACAAATCGGAGTCCGACCAAAAATTTCGAGAAATTCTTGCTCGCTGTTCGGTAAAAAAAATCGGAGTTCGAACACCGGTAATGCGTGTGTGCGTACGCTAGGGTGCGATGCTGAGCGGCGTACATCGCTCTTTTTCTGACCAACTGTTACCGCGTGCGGACGTGCTTCGTTTTGCTTTCGCTTTTAATGTAGGTGTACCAAGTGTTTTAGCCCCTAATTATGCCTCCGAAGAAAGTCAGTGCAAGCAGCAAAGTTGCTACAGGTCAAAAAAGAAAAGTAGTGCGTACAACTATTGCATTTAAGAAAGAAATAATAGCAAAATATGAAGGAGGTGTGCGAGTGTCTGATCTTGCTAGGGAATACCCCACTGTCTACCTGCGCCTTCTGCTGACCACCACAAAGGTAAGAAATCCTATTCGTAATTCTTTTCTTTATCCTTTTTTTTTTTATTTTTACACGTTCACGTTAGCGTATTCTTTCGTACGGAAGATTACGATAACGCGAACCCACAATTAATCTGGGTTAGCATTATGTTTGCGTTGAACATCCAGGTAAACATTCAGGGTGTTGGAACGGAGCCCAACTTTCAGGGTGTTGGAACGGAGCCCCCTTTCCAATGAACCTCTCACCACTTGTTGTGGAGACCCGGGTGCTAAATGACTTGTAAACGACCTGATTTTTTTATTTTTACAGGTTCATGTTAGCGTAATCTTTCGAACGGAAGATTACGATAACGCGAACGTACCATTAGCCTGGGTTAGCTTCATGTTTACAGGTAAACATTCAGGGTGTTGGAACGGAGCCCCCTTTCCAATGAACCGCTCACCACTTGTTGTGGAGACCCGGGTGCTAAATGACTTGTAAATGACCTGTTTTTTTTTATTTTTACACGATCATGTTAGCGTAATCTTTCGTACGGAAGACTAAGATAACGCGGACGTACGATTAGCCTGGGTTAGCTTTATGTTTACGTTAAACATTCAAGGTAAACATTCAGGGTGTTGGAACGGATTAAAACGATTTAAATCATTTTTAATGGGAAAAATTATTTCGGTTTTTATGCCATCAGTTAGGATCAATCCTGAAAGTCATCATTTGGAGCCGCACAAAGCTATACAACAGCAGTGTTTCTTAACCTTTTTTGAAACAAAGCACACCTTTTCCGAAAACCTTAAACCCTTCTAAAACAGTGTTTTATCAACCAGTCTGTCGATGAGACCTTGTCTAGAGTGCCACGGGAAATTGCCAAATTTTATCTTAGCAAAAAAGAATGGCATTCTTCAATATTTTTGCTTCCTCCGAAGGAAGAGCCAAGTAACTGTACTGTAATCATCCATACCAGTAGGCGGTAGCATTTTACTCGTAATTTTTTCTTTGTCTATACAGTATAGTAATTTTTGGCCTGTGAGGTAGTACGTGTATTTTTTCCGATGAAGCTGTTTAAGATTGCACTACAAAAATTATGAAAAAAATCAAAAAGTTACAACTCAGTCAACAAATTGTATTCCAAATGCAGATAGTTTTAGCTTATCATTAGTATTAGTATTTCTACAGAAAAAAATATGTTAAAAATATAGTAAAAAAAAATAAAAATTACAGCAAAATGAATAACATAAAATTATTATTTTCTGAGCCGCGGTGACCATAAAAATGTAGTAAAAATGTATTCCAGTTTCATACCAGTCCTTTCTCCAGACTGAATCCTGCAGGTGGTTTTATAATACTTAAAGCAATTCCCTCAAACAGTAGATCAGAACACCACTTAATACAATGTACAGACTGTATAACAACTACATAATTCGATAAGATTGTGGCGGAAAGTGAATACAACGATAATGTGAATAGGTAGATAACTACGATATAATAAATGACTAATCAATAAGATGATTTAATTACATTAACTTGATTAAAATATTGATGCGATGATTAAAAGAAAGAAAAGGATTTGCAGACATTTCATTATTACAACACTTGTTTTGCCAATGAAACAAAAAAGACCACTGATGTGGACATTGCATAGCTAATAGGTCCCCCGAAGGGTGCCCACGGGCACCAGTTAGCCCACTAAAATAACCAGAGTAGCTTGCAGACAGGTTTTGAAAATAGCTCACTAGGGATGGGTCATTGTGATTTTCTCGTAAATTTTATTTCGAATTGGCATGGTGTTTTAGTCGTAGGCTGAGCCTATTTTGAATCAATTTCTATTCATCACAACCTTTAAATAACATTGTAACAACATTGAAAAAACATTTTAGAAATGCATATCTAAAAGGTAGCCCTTCGTGCTAATCATTAACAAAAAGTAGCTCGAAGCTTCCGAAAGGTTGGTGACCCCTGGAATAGATCTTTTTACAACACCGCTAGCAGGGTTGGGTAGGGTTACTTTAACTAGATTACTTCCAATTACTTTTGGATGACTCCAATACTAAATATGCTAATAAGAGACAGAAGAAACTAAATATGAATAAAATGATGACTCACAACACGTGGTAAGCTTTCTCTCCTGGCTTTGATCGCTTTGATCTCCGGCAAAACTAACATCAAATGCGACAGAAACAAAATGAAATATCCAAACAGCTTGCCAACATCATTTTTGCCGGTCCATGTGTTCCGTTACTCCCCAAGCCTGCACAAAATTTAGTCATTTTATTCCTATTTAGTTTCTTTTGTCTTTTATTAGCATATTTGGTATTGGAGTAATCCAAAAGTAATTGAAAGTAATCAAGTTAAAGTAACCCTAACCAACCCTGACCGCTAGTATCTCAAAAGTGGATTATAGAGTCTTAGGAGCACTGTATTCCATATGATTAATTTCTGTTTTGTTAAGGACAAGCAAAGTCAAACGTGCTACTGACCAATTTATAAAACTGACCCAAAGTCAGCAGTGGAAAGTTCACTTGACTACTTTTAAGTTGTTTTTGTCCAGCTTGACAGATTTACCTCAGTTACCAAAGTGTTTGGTTGTGTGCGTGTGTGTGTGTGTGTGTGTGTGTGTATGGGGCTGCAGACATTCTATTAAATCTCAGACACTGCACACATACCAAAAAAATAAAAACCTGGAGGGTGCTGCCACAAGACCTCGGTTAATCATCCTCTCTGGCCAAAAGTCACAGAAGCCACAAATCAATGTTTAAACGTGCGTGAGCTGTATTAAGCAGACGATCGATGGCCCGCGCAAGCGCATTGGCTAGCTCAAGGTCCTCAGTGGTACTGGAGGAGGGCATCACGTGCCTGGACATGCCGAAACAAACTCGAGTCCACCTGATCCAGGCCGACAACGATGAACTCATTGGGACATTCCTTGTTTTTTTCATCCAGTTGACCTTCCCAGACACAGGGGCCAGTTTTCTTTCCAAATTCCAGTTGATCGAGCCCATTTAAAGTAAATATTAGTGATTTTAAAATCCACTAGCAGTGTTCTGGTTTGCCCGCGTCCCTGCGTCCTGGACACATCATTTTTGCTTGGGACGCATAGTGTCGAATCAACGTGCGTCCCAGGGACGCAACTTTTTCGACACAAAATTGTCATTATTACCCGATTACTTTTATTTTTAGCAAAGATTTACTGCACTCCTAGCTTTTCGTCAGGCAGATCTGCCATTGTTGTTTTGGTCTCGCAGTTTGAGTTTTCGTCTGCACGCCGATCTCGGCAAACGAGATCTCGTTTCTTCAAGATGACGTCATTGTTGTTGTGGTGGTCGTTGTCGTCGAGCGAAGGTTAAGTATGCATCCGAAAAAACAGTTAGTATTAGGTGAAAATCAACACAAAATTGGTAATTTCTTCAGTCTCAGTAATAAGTCGAAACATAATGCCGAAAGTGATAACAACGGCAATAATTCCGGCACGAAAAAATGGCGGAGAAATTCTTCGAAAGATCGCGGAGGCAAGGAAAACACGTGTGTTGAAGCGAACGATTCGACAAAAGAAAATAAACAAAAGAATACTCCTAAGCAAGATAAGGATTTTTCTGCCAAAATTGACTTAATTTTATTCCTGGTTACGATATGAGGATGATAATGGATTGGACCTTGAGAAGGCAATACAACTGTGGCGTGACAGCAAACCACCAAGAATATATGAACTGAAAAATAAGTGATAACTGCTTTGTATTACCAATTAAATGTGATGATTAAAACTGCATGAATATATAGACTAATATTTCAGCAATATTATTTTGTATAATTTACAATATTGTGAACTGAAAAATCTGAAGTGATAACTGCTCTGTATTACCAATTAACTGTGATGATTAAAACTGAATGAAAATATAGATTCATATAATTATTTCAGCAATATTATTTTGTATAATGTACAATATTGTTGTGAACTGAAAAATCTTGAAGTGATAACTGATTTGTATTACCAATAAACTGTGATGATTAAAACTGAATGAATGTATAGATTTATATTATATATTTGTCGCCGATTTACAATACAATTACAACACAAAATTTTGGGGACCCATAGATCTCTGTTGGGACCCATAGATTTTTGAGCATGCGAGTCCCCGGAACCCATCACTTTTCACAGGTCAAATGAAACACTGCACTACTTAAAAGTTTCATTCCAGAGGCTCTACTATGTTTAAATCAGAGGTCGAATTAGCGCAACAAGTCAATGACTTGACTTGACTTGTTTTTGGAGCTTGTCCTCAAAAATACAGTGAGAGAAACCCCCTGATAAGGAGATGTCTTCCAAATCGAAATTTCAAAGGAAAGTTAACTTTCCTCTACTCTCCGCCTTCTCTTTTTTTGCATGTAAAAGTCTGAAGTCATATTTAAGAACTTTTCTACCCGCACAGATACAGACTAGCACGAGAACAGCAAGCGGCCGGCATCCTGATGGAAAATGTCAAGCGGCTTTTAAGGCCCACAAAGAGAAGCCATTAAGCGGGTCGGCGTGACACAGCGCCGTTCTCGTACTCGTCCCCCGACCGAGCGCAAATGTCAGCTGCCGCCGCCGAAGACAATTACGATTCAACGTCACTTCCAGACATGCTTGTCATCTGCCACAGTGACACAAAACACTTCAACTGGTCGTGAAAATGAAAAAAAAATAGAGAATGCCGTACATGACGGACTATAAAGCGCATCTAAAAACACTGAATTCACCGAAAATTTGAAATCCGATGCTAAACTGTGATGATTAAAACTGAATGAATATATATATAGATTTATATTATGTATTTGTCGCCGATTTACAATTTCAACCTCGATAACACTAAATTTTGGGGACCCATAGAATTTTGAGCATGCGAGTCCCCGGGACCAATCACTTTACAGAGGTAAAATGAACACTGCCGCATGTGTGTAGCGTCTTTTAATTACTTGAATGAAGAATTCGGTTTATGGTAGGGTTTTGAACAAAATCACGTTCTCTTGTCTGAATTGTTGGTAGCTAAGCTTAGAATGTAGCTGTATAGGTATCAAGCTAACAGGACTTTTGTACTTTGCTTATAGTTTTCCTGCAATCCTTTGAGGGTAATGGCTGTGGCCATCGTCCGAAAAAAACAGTAACTAAATTAAAGAAGTCCTCTTATTAGGGATGTCATTCACTAGCAGTCAAGCTTACGAAATATGAAATACTTTGAAATGAGCACAGTAACCATTTATCAATAAATGAATTAACTTTAGTGGTGAAACCAGATGTAATTTAGTTTATGGTCCATGAAATAAATTGTTTTAATTTAAATGTATTTATTTTTTATGCAACCTAGCTCTTAATGTAGTTTTAATTTCATCTGCCTCATAGTCCAGTGTGCCTTATATATGAAAAATATAACACAAAAGATTATTTTGGGAGAAGAAAAAAACGCTACTTCAAACAGCTGTCGATACCGCTAAATGTATAGGTACCTAAAGACTAAAAACCTATAAAAAAAATAATTAAAAAAACAAAAGTTGTTTTAAAAATCAAGTTATAGAATTTAGTACTTAATGAAATTGTGTCAAGGTAAAAGTTTCTCATTCTGTTGGTAGACTAATTACTTAAATTTTAGTAATACATTCCTAATTTCCTCCTCATGCCATGAGGCTCTTTAACTCCACCCGGGGGAGTAAAAGCCACATTAAACCACACCCCCACATTGCACATTACCCTATTTTTATTACAGTGTGTATTTTACGTAGCACTATTTAAATACTCTATATCAACACGTTACATAGGTTATTTATATATTATATTCCTTTTACTTTATTACTGTTTCATTTTCAACACAAGGATACTGCTGGAAGTGTGAATATCCCTACGGGGATGAACAAAGTATCTATCTATCTATCTATCTATCTAATTTGACTTCACTGATTCTAATGCTTCCTTAATAAAAGGCATAAGGCACATTCAAATCTCTTCAGTCTTTATTCAACAAGAATTAAATATTTGCAATCCAGAATACAGGGTGTGTACAATTTTTTCATGGCCAAATACAATAATTTTTAAGGACTTTCAAAGTGAGTTTTCAATTTCTCTGGTACCATTAAAAGAAATCCGGTGTGAATCATGCATTCTGCACTTTCACAGCTATAGCTGTGATTCACCTTTGCGAATTTAAATCTTGCGGGTGCATTCATCAAAACATGCATTTTGGATCTTAAGTACAGTAAATTCCGGACTATAAGTCGCTACTTTTTTCCCAAACCTTCAACCCTGCGGCTTATTCAGTGATGTGGCCAATTTATGTCATTTTTTTTTAACAGCCGCCAGCGGCGCTCGAGTACAAAGGGTTATATTTAGACCGGTGGAATAAATGCGCCGAGGAAGACTGCAACTTCTTAGCTTGTGCACAAATTATATTAGCGTACAAATATCCTCATCATGCAAATTGCAAAACGAAAGGCACATGACGTAGCTTTCAAGCTAAAGGCAAACGAGCAGTCAGATGAAGAAGGAAACAGAGCTACTGCACGTAAACTTCACTTTGCGACCGTGTTTTTGAATATGTAAGCGTGGGACGACGTCTATGACAAAGTCTCTTTCCCATAATGGGCGAGATGACTTTGATGACGTCAGTTATAAGGAGGAAGATGTGGACGGTTTACCGTGGCTTCTACAAGTACGGTATGATTTTTTTACACAGGCCCGTTTACTGTGTTGCGAGCGTGTTGCTAGTAGCGTTTTGCTACCCTTCACAGGCACGGTTTGGGATGAAATTTATAATATTATAATTAAAGCTTTGAAAACTCTCTCGGTATACCGTCTGTCTTTGTAAATATGTGTAACCGATGTATAATATGTATTTGCACCTGTATATTTTTGTAATGTATTTATTTGAGACACTTATTCTGATATGTTTTGCGAATTAAAAAAGAGTGGCAGAGCAAACGCGGGCTGACAGGAAGTGGGGTAAAGGTGAGTGAGACAATAGTGGATATATATTTTTCCCACCATTTGGAAATATAGACTTTTGTAATGTATTTATTTTAGAAACTTATTCTGATATGTTTTGTACGAGCAAATGAGAAGGAAGGGGCGGGGCAAACGCGGGCTGAAGGGAAGTGGAGTAAAGGTGAGACGTGTTTGTGGACGCGGCCGACAATAGTGGATATGTATTTTTCCCACCCTTACCTTTGGAAATATACACTTTTTTTACCTTGGATTAGTTTCAACGGGTACCCGGACTCTGCAGGTCTGCATCAAACCTTAAGTGCCGGTATCATTTTCTGTTCATTTTGCCAGCTGTGGTTTTTGAACTGTGTACTTTATATTCAGTTACAATCGCAGGACTAATTCTGTGATTGTGTTACATGTTTTAATGTGGGCGCTTATATACAGGTGCGGCTTGTGTAAGTACAAAATGGGTTTTCCTCTTAAAATGTGGTGGGTGCGGCTTATAATCAGGTGCGCTCTATAGTCCAGAATTTACGGTAAATTGCAAATTTATTTGTGGATCTGAACAATACGCATGGAAATGTTTTTGAGACCAATCTCTCCCCATGTAAGTGTTGGATAAAATGACAGTAATTTGTAGCTTACATTTTCAGTTGTCGGGAGTTCTTCTATTTCATATTACTAATGGGAAACTCTGCCTTAATTTTTTTGCACGGACCATGATAAATGTACATAATTGATGCCCGATCCTTACAATAATACACATTTCATAGTGCCTAGTGTAGGTGCAGCATGCACCTGTCCGCTTGGGCATGACCCACAGGAAGCAATGACGCTTCAATGGACAATGCCATAAAAACTCATGCCAGCTGGAGTTTATTCTGTGGAATTTAAGCATTTGTACGAACCCTGAAAACCTTCATTTTGTAAATCCTTTATGCTGTTTTACATGGCAAATTTGAAAAAGAAGAATACCTTGTAACACTATGAAGAGATGAGGCTATGACAAGGCAAAGAAGCTAACGGACCCACTAAATCAGGGGTGTCAGACTCATTTTAACTTGGGGGCCACGCGATAGAACAAACATTCTGTCGGGGGCCGGACTAGTAGATTAAAGAAAAAGAAAGATAAAGAAATAAGAGCAAGAGGGAGGAAAAAGAATAGAGAGGGCGGGACAAAGAAAGAGAGAGATGGAGAGAGCGTGAGAAAAAAAAGAGATTAAAAGAGAAGTCATGAATGAGAGAGGGGGAAAGAAAGGGAGAGGAAAAAAGAGATCCAAAGAGAAATAGAAAGAAAGAAGGAGATAAAATAGAAGAGAACGCGCAAAGGGTAGGAAGAGAGAAAGAGAAAAGGAAAAAAGGAAGTTAGAGCAAAAGAAGTTAAAAAGACACACGGAGAGAAAGAGACAAAGAGCAACAAAGGAAGAGAAAAAGGGAGACACAGAGAGTGAAAGATACAGAGACAGAGAGAGAGACAGAGAGAGAGACAGAGAGAGAGACAGAGAGACATGCGAGAGAGAAAGAGACAAGTGATAGATAAATAAATACAAGTACAGTGTCTGTGCGAGGCACCTGGCTTTGGCAACATCAAGTTGACATATTTCAACCTGCAGCTTGTTTTTCTCTTGCGCTTCTCTGAGTGTTGTCTCGCAGGCCGGATTCAATCCCTTAGCGGGCCTGATCTGGCCCGCGGGCCGCCTGTTTGATAGCTGTGCACTAAATGCACGCCAGTGACGTTTTACTTTGCTCCGGCCAAATACAAACCCGATCACTTAGCATTGGCCACAGCTTAACTGCAGCCGGTCTCTCTGCGACCTTGGATTGTTCTGGCGACGACATTGATGAAGCGCCCGTTGGATTTTTGTTGTCTCTCTCCCTTTTAACAGCCGCGGCCCGCGACACGATCCTTCATTAAGCCGGCCGCGGGGGATCGCGCCGCTCGCAGCGTCAACAAAGTCAGGTACGGTAAATAAATAAGCAAGCCAAACTCGCTCTGGCAACACTCCGAACGTTCCTCCATTAGCATTCGACATTGGTTCCGGGCTTCCCGTTTCCTTGTTGGATTATTACACATGCAAAGCTTCAGACTGGTTCAAGCCTTGCGTTGAACTCATTTATTACTGGAAGTCAAGTCATGTTTATTTGTATAGCCCTTAATTACAAAGAATCTCACAGGGCTGCACAGGTTATTGCAAACCACAGACTATTATTACACCATACCCTGATCTAAAACCTACATGAGGGCAAGGAAAAACCCAAAAACCTCAGTCAAGTCAGGTCATTTCATGTTTATTTGTGACGCCCTTAATCACAAGGAGTCTAAAAGGGCTGCACAGTCACCAGACTATTGCAAACTACAGACTTATTACACCAACCCCTGATATAAAACCGACATGAGGGCAAGGAAAAACCCAAAAACCTCAACATGAGGAAAATAAAGAAACCTTGAGAAGGGAGCGCGCGCATGTGGTAATCCCCCTTCCAGGATGACCCGGCTGCAATGGATGTTGCAATAACAAATAATACACAGATACTCTTCTTGGCTCTTGGGATCACCAGTAGACCAGCGTTTTCAGAACGAAGGCTCCGGACCGGAACATAGGGGGAAATTAAATCTGAAAGATATCAGGGAGCAAGTCCATGTATGATTTTGTATAATACCAAGCTGTTAGCTGACACAATACATTTAAAAAGTATTTTTTTCATTGCTAAAATAGAAATACAGTTCAGTTTCTATGGTCAGGAATTTCAGTGTACGAGGACACGGTATTTAGAATAGAATAGAATAGAATATACCTTTATTTGTCATTGTTACAACATGGGATATATTGTGACAACGAAATTGGACGTGGCACTCCAGTTCCACATTTTACAGTGATGATATGAGGAAAACAAAAGATAAAGGAACAAAGAAGATGTTTGTACTGTCCTTGTTGTAATGGCTTTGTTTTCCTCCGGAGGGGGTGTGTATGAGGGGGTGAGGGACAGACAGATATGGGCGGATCCAACCAGATATTTGCATGATACGCAAGGATATATTCATAGCATCCTACTAGCTCAATGCTAACACAAATAGGACAACGCCACAAATATCCTAGCAATTGTTGAAGTTTGAAAATCGCAAATTTGACAAATTTTCTGGACTGAAAAGGTGCACTCAAAATACTAAAATTTGCAAGAAATTCTAAAGTGAGCCTTGTACTAGAGGGAAATACGATTAAAATTTTTATTTTAAAAATAGAATAAAATTGGAAATGCAAAAGCCCTCTACATCGTAAGAGCAAATTCCAAGAACGTGTTGAAAATGGGTTTATTGCCTTCTGCAAATCTGTTCTATCATCTTCCACACTTTCTATTTCGCCAACATCATTGGGAGATATTAACAGTATTTTATGAATTATAAGGCGCCCTTAAAAAATAATTGACAGAAATTTAAAAGTACGCCTGATAATCCAGTGTGCCTTCTAGTCTGGAACAAAATTGCACATGCAGTCCAAAATATAAAATTCAGGGACCACTGCAGTATTTTAACAACCGTATTTTCCAGACTATAAGGCGCTCTTAAAAACCCCAAATTTATGAGAAATTCAAAAGTGCGCCTTACAACCCGATGGGCCTTAACGCCTGATATGGGTTAAAGTCCAGAAAATACTGAAAATAAGCCTTGTTTAACTAAATATGCTAATGTTTTTGTGGATTTCTATTTTTTTTTTGTTTTAACCAAAAGACAACTTTTACCAATATTAACATTATTTCCAAATTATGTATTTTTTTCTTTTTTTTTTTCTTTATTAATGATCTTATACAAGCGCTTGATTTTCATGACTGATGTAATTCTATTATACTGTAGACCAAATTTTAATTCAACGATTAGATTAATTGATGGAATAAATCAATCAAACATAGTGAAGATTGAAAGCGTCACCCAATTCCATACATTTGCACAAAACTACCGTAAATTCCGGACTATAGAGCGCACCTGATTATAAGCCGCACCCACCACATTTTAAGAGCAAAACCGATTTTGTACATACACAAGCCACACCAGTATATAAGCCGCATGCGCCCACATTAAAAAAATGTAACACAAACACAAAATTAACCCAAACCCGACTTCAAGTCCCGCGATTGAAACTAAATGTCCTTCATTAAAGTCCACAGTCCAAAAATCACAGCCGGCAAAATGAACGGAAAATGATACCGGTACTTAAGGTTTGATGCAGACCTGCAGAGTCCGGGTCCCGTTGAAAGTAATCCAAGGAAAAAAAGTGTATATTTCCAAAGGTAAGGGTGGGAAAAATATATCAGATGAAGACATTTACTCACGCAATTCCTTTCACTTTAACCAACTTTTTACCCCCCTCTTCTTTCCTTGTCTGTCCCTCACCTTTAGCGGTCTCCACTTAAACTCGGCACCCCGCGTTTGTTCCGCCCCTCATTTTTCGTTCACCCGTGCAAAACATATCAGAATTAGTGTCTCAAATAAATACAAATAAATACATTACAAAAATATAAAGTTGCAAATACAAATTATACATGGGTTACACATATTTACAAAGAAAGACGGTACACCGAGAGAGTTTTCAAAGCTTTAATAAAAATAATATAGCTTTGACAGGGCAGTTAATGGTAGCAACACTCAAGCGCCGTTAGAAAAATTACATAAATTGGCCGCATCACTGAATAAGCCGCAGGGTTGATAGTTAGGGAAAAATTACTTTTACTAATACTTTTTTTTTTTCGGCTTATAGTCCGGAATTTACGGTAACTTGGTTACAAAAATACGCGTTAGTGATACAATTTGAAAAAAAAAATCAATCCAATTCTTCTTCATTTAAACAAGCAATATCTGGCCCTTTCTACACCCAAGGGCGGAATAATACTGTCCTCAAAGATTGCTCGATCCTCAAGATGTGGTAATCAGTCGTTGAGTCGGGTGACTGTCGTTGAAAATAAAATAAACCAGGCCTGCTTGTTGCACGTAGCTTACGAACATGGAGTTTCTTTGTACGTGCCCTTCAGTGAAAACAAAGATTTTTTTTTTCATCTGGAGCCTGACATTGCTCATCAATATTTCACTGCTTCGCTCACTGCCGGCCCTCAGGCCGTCGAAATAAGGCTTTCGCTATGCTCCAGCACACACTGCTGAAGGACTGTCGGGCAGGCTGCAACCCCGCAGGGAAGCTAGCAGTTGTGTCAAAAAAAGAACGGTCGCCGCGCTACCGCCAGATGGTCGTGAATAATCCTTTTTTGCTTTTATTCACTTACGCACTATAGTGATCGGAGAAGTCCGGCGCACAAAGTCTGCCAGGACAGACTTTTCTGTCGTACTGTCACACTTTTTAACTCCTTGTCGTAAGTTGAAAACACGACTGGGGAATGATGAGGTTGAAATTATACCGTATTTTCACAACTTTGTGTCGCACCTAAAAGGCTTTATTTTTGTCAAAAGCAGAACGTGCACCTCATAATACAGTGCGCCTTACATATAGATCAATATTGAGTCGCAAGGTTTTGCAACTAAGGCAAGCAGCCGCTGACTAGATTTTCCTTCGTAGGGTAAGTAGTCCGCGGTGTATGCTGGGATATATATACACACTGGCGTTTCATTTCCTAACCAATGTGAGAATCATTATTATGAATCGGTCCCTATTGGCTAAAGTTATTCTGTGGTAAAGGAGGCGGTTCCTTTTTAGCATTTACAGGCTAAAGCGGGGCAAAAAAAGCTTGTAATTGGCCAAAAAGGATGAATGTGAATCCCACATTCGGTTGCTCTACAGCAGGGGTGTCAAAGTCAAATGGACGGAGGGCCAAATAAAACATTTGGCTACAAGCTGAGGGCCGGACTGTCCAATCTTTACTGAAACCAAGATTTAACCTACTGAAAACACAACAAATATATTACAATATGATTGGATAAATAAAGCAATATTTTCTTATAACTCTGTCAGTCATTTTTAATTTCAGCAGGCACAAAATACAAATGTCCTTTATATAAAAAACTCATAACATATCTCATAACAACAACTCATAACCATTTTCTATCATTCAATCATCTGAAATTATTAAAAAGAGCCATTGCCTCGAAATACAATAAAATAAAGTGCAAAAATCTCTTGTCACTTAAAACCAATAGCAATCAACACACTGGACCTCATCTGTCCTGCTCAAATGTACATTGACTTTCCTTTCTGGGCTTTCTCTGGGTTAGTGTGAAAAAAAGGAATTACTGATTAACAAATAATAACAATCAAAAGTCATTTTCTCTGCTAAATAGGAGACAATTTTATCAAAAGACTGTTGTCCACATCAAGATCTATTTTCCATGAAAAGCCGAAAAACAAGAGACACTCCCAGGACAGAGTCGGCAAACAAAAACAACATAGTCAACATAGACAATAAAGCTTTAAAATTCCCAAGGGGAACAACAAAAAACAAGACCTTCTTTCTTTCTTTCTTAACTTTTAAACTTGAACGGAGTAAAAACTTCAAATGTGTAATTGCACAGGAAACATTACTGTATTATTACTGTATTGACATACATTTATATACAGTACTGTATTACTACAACTCTACATTACTTGTTTGAGGCTGACGCTGATACTTGGCAGTGCTTCATCTTTTGCACAAGTTGCTCTTTTAGATTGTTAGACAACAGGTCTACGCGATCAGCAATGGTATTTCTGCTCAGGCTGATGTTTGAAAAAAGTTGTCTTTTGCCTGGGCAAAGTTCGTCACAGACTTTAAGCATACAGTTTTTGATGAAATCCCCCTCGGTAAATGGCCGGGCTGATTTGGCGATCTCCTCTGCTAAAATAAAACTGGCCTTGACAGCAGCCTCGCTTTGTGACTGGGCTTTTCTGAACAGACCCTGTCGAGATTTGAGACCTCGTTTAAATTCCTCGACCCTCTGTAGCCTTTGTTCTATGTCCAGAATCTTGGTTTTCTCCGTGTGTTTTGTTTCATGATGCCGTCTAATATTATACTCTTTCATCACCGCCACACTTTCTCCACATAGCAGACACACAGGTTTTCCAGCTACCTCCGTGAACATGTACTCCAACTCCCACCTTGTTTGAAAGCCCCGGTTTTCATTGTCCACCTTCCGTTTAGCCATTTTTGATTTTTGCTGTTTGCTAATGACTGCTGCTGATCGACGGCTGAATAAATCAAACCGCCTCCCGCTTTGCTCCCGCTCGGCGCGTCCCCGTTGCATTGTGGGAAATGTAGTATTCATGCGTACTGCGGGCTGCCGGCTTGCAGCGGCCTGCGGGCCGGATCTAATAATATATTGATATCGTCACGCGGGCCAGGTAAAACCCTCTCGCGGGCCTGATGTGGCCCGCGGGCCTTGACTTTGACATATGTGCTCTACAGCATAGAGATAGACATTTTTTACTAGTCTGTATTTGTAAACAGGGATTATGGGGCTAAACAGACAGCTAGCAACAAGCAATGTCCATCGATACAGATGCTACTTGGTGGATTTTTTCTTTTATTTGTTGCTATTATTGCATGTTTTGGCGTGTGTAAATATTTTACACGGTTGGATTTACTACACTCACGGATGTAAGAGGACCATGGTTGCGTGTTATTACTGAATGTGGTGGCTGCAAGACGACTTTGGTGAGCTACCCCGTCTTCTTCTAACCAGGAATTATGGGGCAAAACAGACAGCTAGCGACAAGCAACGTCTATCGATGCAGATGATTCTCAGATTTTTTCTTTTATTTGTCGGCATTATTGTGTGTTTTTGAGTGTAAATATTTTGCACGGTTGGATTTACTACACTCTCTGATGTAAGGGGACCATGGTTGCGCATTATTATTGAACGTGACGACTTTAGTGAACTACCCCGGCTTTACATCTTCCTAGTATCTTGTTTCAGACTAATCTTGATGTTTCTGTGATAAGTCTTTTTTAAATTCAATTCAAAGTGTTTATTATCATATGCACAGTAAAGAACCACGTTTCCCTGCACAATGAAATTCTTACTTTCCTGTCCACACAGTTGCCAGCAAAAAAGAAAATAGAAATGGATGGCATTTCTTGCATCTTTTTGCTCATTGCAAGAGTTTAACCTTCCTAATGATATTTGGAATGACGCATTTGAGTGATTGGTGTCATCATACAGACACCGTGTCCGTACGTGTCTGAGACACAAATTTGCTTCTTTGCGAGCCGGAATGTTAAGGGGTTAATAAGTTTGACTGAACTATCTGACAGTTTTAGTTGACGTTCCCACTGTAGCGCCTTATAGTCCAGTGTGCCATATGTATGGAAAATATAGGACAAAAAAACTATTTTTGAGGGGTGCACCTAATAACCCGGTGAGCCTAATAGTCGTGAAAATACGGTATTCTAAAAATGGTCTCCAATAATCCATCCATATACCATTAAATTCGGACTATAAGATGCAACTTTTTTACCAGGCCTGCAGGCTTATCCAATGATTTTTTGGGGGGCGGCAGTGGCTCAGGAGGTAGAGCGCTCGTCTTGGGATCAAGAGATCGCAGTTCGAATTCCGGCTCCTCAGTGTTACATGTCGAAGTGTCCTTGGGTAAGACACTGAACCCCTAATAAGCAGGTTAGCGCCCTACATGGCTGCACGGCCGCTATTGGGAAATGTGAAGCACACTGTAAAGCGCTTTGGGAAGTCTTGACTTGAAAAGCGCTATAGAAATGCAGATCATTTCATTTCATGGGCCTAATTTATGCATTTTTTTTAACTCCCACCACGCGCAGTAAAGGTAAGAGTGAGACAAGTGGCATATATGTGTAGAGGAAGACGCAGGTTTAATGCAACTTTGTGCATGAATAAAACTAGCATGAAGAGACACTTTATCATGGAAAAGGTGTCAATCGAAAGTTAAAATTCTACGAGTCCGTTTATTTGTAAACAGAAATAATAAGGTGAAACAAACAGATTACAAGAAGTGCAATGAAGCAGAATTGTTTTAAGCGTAATTTAATTCATCTGACGCCATTATCGAGTTTTTGGGAATAAATATTTTACCCATTGGATTCTATGGATTGTGCTTGATGTAACGAAGCCATTTTCACGGACATGGAATGGACAGGGGACGTACTTGTGAATTATGCCGGCTTTATAGATTTCAGGTACATTGTTTCACCCTGATCTCAGAGTATATTTTATATCTGGCATGATGTATTTCAGTGACTGGTGACATCATACAGAAATGTATTTGCTACTCTACAGTCCGGGGGGCAGCGGAATAATAAGGGGTTAAGGCACTGAAAATTAACCTCCTTATCTATTGAAACTGACAAAGATGCTATATAACGAAATTGTGAATATGCTTGATTGCTGTTAAGATTGTCGAGAAGGGTTGTTCAAATCTCACATTGTTTGTTTGATGTTATTGGTGTCAATGAATTTGTTCAAACTGGACGGATCTATTGACACTATCAAAGATGTTACATGACGAAATTGTGAATATGCTTGATTGCTGTTAAGATTGTCGAGAAAGGTTGTTAAAACTTCACATTGTTTGTTTGCGGTTATTAGTGTCAATAAATTTGTTCAAACCAAACCAAAAACCTTAGCTGTAAATATCTCATGTTTCAATGTGGGCACATGCGACCTACAGTCAGGTGCGGCTTATGTACAAAATGTTTTGTCCTTTTAAAATGTACTAAATGAGGCTTATAATATGGTGTGTTCTATAGTCCGAATTTTAAGGAACTCTGAGTAGAAGTGCTATTCTATATAAATCCATTACAGACACTCAAATACTGGGCACAAAATACTTTTCATTCCGCATCTTAGATAGATGTGTAGATAGATAGATGTCTAGATAGATAGATAGAGATAGATGTCTAGATGTCTAGATAGATAGATAGATACTTTATTCATCCCCGTAGAGAAATTCACACTTCCAGCAGTATCCTTGTGTTGAAAATAAAACAATAATAAAGTAAAAGGAATATAATACAATACATAAATACCCAATGTAACGTGTTGATATAGAGTATTTAAATAGTGCTACATAAAATATATACTGTAATATAAATAGGGTAAATGCAATGTGGGGGTGTAGTCTAATGTGGGTTAAAGAGCCTCATGGCATGAGGAAGAAATTATCTTTAACAATTTCACAACAGTAACATGCCTTGGCAACATCCAGTTCATCCATTATCTGCACCGCTTATCCTCAGTAGGGTCGCGGGGATGCTGGAGGCCCATCCCAGATATCTTCGAGCAGTGGGCAGGGGACACCCTGAACTGGTTGCCAGCCAGTTGTAGGGCACATAAAGACTGACAACACTCTCGCTCATTCACACCTAGGGAAAATTTGAACTAGCTAATAAACCAGACATGCATGATTTTGCAATGGGAAGAACATGCAAACTCAACATTATACATACATATTATAATATACATATCATTGTATTTAATTTAAAAGATGTTATATATTTGTAGTGATTTTTTGTCAATGCAACTGTAATATTTTTGTCTTGAATAATAAAGTACTTATAAGTTACTTTATATAAAGTAGTTGCATTTATTTTACAAACCAATTACATTTACGTACCTTTATAGGGCTTTGAGGACAGCCATCATGCTGGTGTGGCCCTCAGTAAAACGTATTAACACGCCTAGTCTAGAGGCAAAATTTAGAAAAAGTGTAGAAACACAATTTGAAATTAAATTAATACAATTTGTAATTGTTGATATATTTTTGAATGTACACAACAGCGGTTCAGTCCCATTTTTTGGTTCTATTTTTCAATGTTGATATGCCAAATCACCTGAAGTTTTGCATCCAATGCTGCAAAATAGCCAAACAGAAGTTCAGATACCCAATAGGCTAATTTTAGTTTTTTTTGTTTTGTTTTTTTACCGTTAAAATAAACGACGAGGGTGGCGAGTGTTCGCTCCGATATGTTACCCTTTATGACTCCCGCATACTGTATGCACCCGCCGGGTTTTTATTTCATCACAGCCGAAAGCCATTCTTGGAGTCATTTTCCTTTTTTTAGGGGGCAATTTTATGCTCGGCTTCATGTTCCATTACCGCCGGATTACGCTTTTCTCTTCTAGCGCCGGCACGAGCGCTTTCGTTTACGGCCGAGCTTGTTGCACGAACACACCGCCGGCAATTACAAACCCGCACGTTAGCCCCCGTTGTCAATATACATCAACCCTTGCACTGTTACACGCTGACGGCCACTCCGCTGCCCATATGCTTTGGCACCGTGCCGCTTGTTTTGTTTTTGCTCAATCTTGAGAGATCAACTGCCAAAGTTGCTTAAAGGGATACCCAAATTCTAAAACGTGCAAAATGTGGGAAAATAGTCATTGATTATATCGGTATATTCCATTTACTTTCTCAGTGTATATTTTAGTTGTGAAAAGTGATGGGTCCCGGGGACTCGCATGCTCAAAAATCTATGGGTCCCAACAGAGATCTATGGCTCCTCAAAATTTAGTGTTATCGAGGTTGAAATCGTAAATCGGCGACGAATATATAATATAAATCTATATATTCATTCAGTTTTAATCATCAAATTATGAATTCATTTTCTGCATCAAATTGTTGGTAATATACCAATTAAAGGGATAACCACAAACCTGTCTTTTTTTTATTTTCTCCTTTTATACTTCCTTTTTTTTTTTTAACTTCTTGATACAACATAATTCGTAATATCAATCATCAAAGCAAGTTAGCCGTTTGAGAGCCAGCTCTTTTTTATGAGTTGAGCCAAAAAAGACGGTTCCCTAAAGAAAGATGGACTTCCTTTCACTACACAACGAGATCTCGTTGGCAGAGATCGGCGTGCAGACAAACACTCGAACCGCGAGACCAAAACAACAATGGCGGATATGCCTGACAAAAAGTTTGGAGTGCAGTAAATCTTTGTTTAAAAAAAAGTAATCGGGTAATAATGACGATTTTGTGGCAAAAACGTTGCGTCCCGGGGACGCACGTCGATTTGAGACTATGCGTCCCCAGCAAAAATGATGCATCCAGGACGCAGGGACGCAGGCAAACGAGAACACTGCTTTCTGAGATGATGCATTTTGAAGACAGCCTGTCTTGTCTTTGACTTTCTGAGCTGTGAGGTCATCAGAGTAACACCGGCACCCTCGCAAGCCAGTCACCAAGTCGGTTTACGTGTTAATTAGTCGAAGAGGTTCCAAGTGTTTTAAGCCTAGTTTTTGTGGAGAATTCTTGGGCGTGAAGTCGCAGGTGGGTGCAGCAATGATACAACAAATAATGAGCAGCCAAAATAAAGCAAACAGGCAGGAATATCACACAAAGGAGTTTAAACCAGCTGGGAATAATGCAATGGACACGTCAGTCTAGTGACTGCTAAAGAGGGCTAATCGGGACCGATCTGCGAAAAAACAAGAGGCTGGCTGACCAAAAGTGCGCAGAAAGCAGCCAGACTAACCAGGAGCCAACAAAACAAACAAACACAAAGCCAGTCAGAATTAAACCAAGGGACACGGCAAGCAAGCCAGCTCCTAAAGGGAGCTAACCAGGACGTTCAACGCCAGTCAGCAGCCATTTTACCCAAGAACCAACAACGAAACACAGATGTGACAACACATTAAAATTAGCTGGGAATTAACCAATGGGCACGGCAGGCTAGCTGACTGCTAACTGGGCTAACATGGACCAAACCAAACTGGAAGCCTTCGGCAGCCCCAACGCTAACGGCAAGCCGTCCAAACAATATTATACTATGCGACGGAAAATTCAAAGTAAAAGCCACTATTGCCTACCTAAGAGGAGGCAAAGGCAAAGATGAAGACACACTATAACAGCAGCAGGTAAGCTTACCTCACATCGTTTTTGCAGATCAGAGCATGCAACTCGGACATAACAATAACAATTCCTCCAGCGACACGGTAAGTAAATTTCTCCAAGCATGAATGAGCGTTATGCAATCACCATTTACTGCAATCGCGGTGTGCTTATAAGGTGTCTCATATGTTGCTCCAACGAGACCCGCCATTCTTAAGTCACAACTATAGAGGGTATACCGTATGCCAAATTGGTCGACTTTGAGAGTATATTTCTCGAGGCCTCGTTGCATGAAATATTTTGAAAAAAATCTGAATGATTGCGGGGAGGAATACTAGATGATCTGTGCCTAATTAAAAAAAAAAATTCGGTATTTACAATCCCTTTAACTGCCCCACGTAAACATGCGAAGGTAGTTCCTGAAAGTGATTCCGTAACAATAATTTGTTCTTTTGGCCCCTACTGGTCTAAAGACAAGAGTTTTGATTACCATATTTATTACCGTATAACCCCCCTTTTTTTCCACCTGAAAAAGACCTTCAAGTTTGGGTGCGCATTTCAGATGCTGCCCTACTTACGAACAAGATGCGTTCTGGACGAACGTTTGTAAGTTGAATTTGTTCGTAAGTTGCTTTAGTGCTATATTTTGTGTATGGAATGTATGCTTAAGGTTTATGGAAGTATGTTTAAGGCTTGTATCTATAACCTGCATTGTTTTGTACTAAAAAATAAACATTTCATAAAATAATATGATCTATAAAAGGTAAAGTTAAGTTTAACTTACTTTTGGAAGATGGGCCTCAAGAGGTCCTCTTCCGTGGTAGAGAGGACCAAAAAAGGGATCCAACCATTTTCTCAACAGCATCAAGCTTTCTTATTCGACTTTCATTTAAAAAAAAAAAAAACGGCTCACCTCTTCAAGAGATATTAAACAATAAAATTGTCAAAGATACAGTGTAGAATGTTTACACACGGACTAGGAAGAGGAAGCGGATTTCTTCTTCAGGGTGGATGCTGGGTGACCTCTCACAGCGCCACCACACGCCGGTAATGTCAGAAAGAAGCATTAAAATAATGTCCTCTACTCAGAAAAAGGTGCACACAATACAAAATCTAATTTACAGCAAAGTCCGGG